>NC_132796.1:101095854-101728354 GCF_048418805.1 Vulpes vulpes
CCCACGTTGGGGGGTAGTGATGACTTAAAACAAAGTTCCCAATCAGGTGTAGGCCCAGAGCAACTTCCGTGGGAGATTGAAAAGCACAAGGGCTTGGTAAGCCTGGGTGCCTTTGGACATCCAGGTGGAGATGGGCAGAGGAGGTGCTTAGAGAGAAAGGGACTAGAGCTAGAAATAGAATGTGGGCAAGCCCTGGCATGGAGCTGGTCACAGGCACCATGGGAGAGGATGAGCTCACCAGGGAGAGGGCGCAGAGAAGATAAAGAGCCCAGGTCTGAACTGTGGGAGGCTTCCATACTTTAGGGCTGGCCAAGAAAAGGGAGCAAGAGGAGTGGCCAGAGCAGCAAGAGGAGGGAGGGAGGTGTAGTCAGCAGTGACAAAGTGGTCTAGGGGGTCTAGGATGAGTGAAAAGAGGTTTTTTCATGGGCAAAATGGGAAATTGTCTGTGCTCTTGATTCAGAGGGCAGGCGGGAGTCAGTGGAGGGAAGCCAGCTTTCCTGCCTGCCCACCTGCCTTCCTTCCTTCTTTCCTTCCTTTTCTCTTTTTCTTTCCTTCCCTCCAAGACAGATATTTGTTGTTATTTTTCGTAACCTTTTTATTATGAAATAAAACTCAGATACAGAACAACACAGAAAACAAACGCATGGCTCAGTGAGTTACTACAATACGAGTGCTCCTGTAACCACCACCCAGGACCCAGAATGGGACTCTGCCAGCCACCCCAGCAGTCCTTACGTCCCATCTCCATCACAGCTCCTCCCGACCCGCAAATGCAACCCCTGGAATTGTCCTTCCTACAGAGGCAGAGTCTCCACTTCCCCGAGCACTAACTTCCTGCCGGGGTGCCTTTGCACCATGTACTATTCTCCCCATTTTACAGATGCAGATATTGAACTTCAGACAAGAGTGGACACATGTCCAAGATCACAGGGGCGGAAGCCGGGACTGTCACCCCGGGATACCTAACTTCCAATCCTGTGCTTTCTTCCTCCACCCCTACCAGGTGCTGCCCATCCCAGGTGAGCGCCAAATAGTGTCCTGTGCCCGAGGCTTCCCGGCTTCGTGAGGTTAGCAGTTGGCCCAGAACTAAATCCAGCTGCCACACGGGTGGAGGTGGCGGGAAGCAGGAAAGCTTGAGCAGCCGATCCTCACTAGCACAGAGGCTCTCTGATGTTGATTCCTGCCCTGGGGTCTGAGGCAAGCTTTGCTGAATCCCTTAGAGAGAGGGAAAGCAACTTGTCACACGCAGGCACGTGCATGCGGGCACGCGCGCGTGCAACACACACACACACACACACAGGCGCGCGCCCCCCCACCCCCCACAGTGGGGCAGGGAGGGGGGTGGTGGTGGATCATCCACACATTCCTAACTGTCTTTATTCGCTCCTCGTCACCTGATGCTAACATCCTTCCATTACCCAATGGGAAAATAAACAGTGAATGGCCACACCAGTTAAACTGTTTAATTACGTAGGTTGGGAAGAATGACATTTGTGTACATTCCCCAAAGACATGGATTAAAGAAATGACCTTTCCCTTGGTGCGAAACTAATTTGTTGTGTATCAGAGCTCTGATTGCTTCGGTTGGGCCAGGCATTTTGTTGCTCCACTGTTTATGTCTAAGACTGCAGATGGGGCTTAACAAAGCCCCATCTTAGGCTGGTCTGATTTGTATATTAGCGTTTTCTAAAACATCCCCATCTCCCCATCTGAAATATATTTCCAAAGACGTGTGTCTTTCTGTAGCCAGTCCCCGGACTTTGTGGATTTGTTCGAATGTAAATGCATCTGCAAACATCAAAGGAATAAAAAAATGACCTTTACTGTGAGTCACGGAGAGACACACACAAAAATGCCCATAGATCCACAACTATTCGAAAGACGGAAGAATATCATTTATGGGGCTGGTGCTCTTTTTATAATTAAAACACATCTGGAACCAGAAAAAGAAATCACAGAACTAAATGTCAGGTGTCACATTGTGAGAGCTTTATTAATGACTAATTAGTAAACTTCATTAATTCTTAATTAACCTCATTATGATGTTTCTCCCGGGTAGTATTAAGGCTCCGTCAGTTAAAACATGGCCAGATTGAGATTGTACTCTTCTTCGGTGTCATCTGGAAATGTATTGCCGGATATTTCCATAGGAGTTGAAATGCTTGAAGCATTTAAAAAATGCATGTACCAACTCAACTTCTCTCTATTTATTTAAGCTCCGGGGAACTTTGGGCTGAGGCTGCTTTCTTGAGTGCAGAAAAATCAGTTAAAGTTGGTTATGTTCACAAGGAAAAAAAAATCTATTGCCAAGGTGCACACCCTTGAATTTTAAAGGAAACATGGTGTTACAGGCTGCCCAGTCCCCAGGTTCCAAGAGGAGAGCTCATGGTCATTGAACATAATGTGCCTCTGAAGCCTCAGTGGGTCCCCTGGCCGCCACCGAAGACACGAACGCTGAGATCTTCAGTGCTCTGGTTTGGGGGGCTGGAGTTTGGAGTTTTTGTGGGTGGGGGGGGTAAAGGGTAAAAATCACCCAATAAAATGTATCACATGCGATATTTATTTATTTATTTATTTATTTATTCATGTGGCATTTAAAGAGAGAAAAGCTCTGATAGATTTGGAAGAGGATAGCAGTGGATTTCTAGTGAAATAAGATCAGCTGTTTATTTTCAAAAGGATCCGACTCTGAACAAATACGCTCTATTTGATTAACGGCAACTTTCTTAGACAACAAAAATCACTAGCTATGTAAACATGCCAGGAGCTGTTCATCTGCTTCTACCAGGAACCCCCTTACCTCAGCTTAGGGGAATGCCAGTAAGTTGTTACCAAAAAATTCTGCTGGCTTCGTAGGCTCTGCTCGCTTGCTGCACCCCCCCACGTGAGCCCCCTTTACCCACCCATCTCCCCCAGGACACAGCAATGGCCCATGGTGGCCCCTCTTTTTTTTAAAAAAAGATTTTTTAAAATTTATTTATTCATGACACTGAGAGAGAGAGAGACAGAGAGAGACACAGAGAGAGACAGGCAGAGGGAGAAGCAGGCTCCATGCAGGGAGCCTGAGGTGGGACCCGATCCCGGGGCTCCACCATGGTGGCCCCTCTTGCCATGTCTAGTCAGGAGCTGGATGGAGCCAGGCCTCGTCCTATTTCTTCTCTTCACCCTCAAAGCCCTGACGTCCCCTCTTGGACGATGACTTTAGAGCAAATCCATTGGCCTGCAACGAGTTCCTTGGGAGAGTCTCGAAACTCGACCTTCTTGATACTCTTCTCCAGGGTTGAGCTGGAGCGGCACAGAGTAGTTTTGTTTTCCCACACATTCCTGGCCAAGTCCATTTTCTCTCTGAGGACTGCTTCAGCTTCATTATTTTTGGCTGGCTACAGAAAACACAAATCCACCTTTTCGTTATATTGGCTCCCAGCTACTCCGCTGCATTTATATTTTCCACGATAAACCAGCACCATTGGTATCATGAATTTGGTAGCTATAAAAACACACAAGGAAGGTGCAAATTTGGTCATGTTTTATTCAAATAGGTCTGCTCCAAGGCTCCCTTTTCTCATCTCTGAGGCTGGGCTGGCATTTTTCGGAGTTACAAATTGCTCAGACACAGAACTCTGCTTTGAGCATTGGTGACTTAATGGACAGCATCCATTACTCGAGAGAGCCAAAGACCAGGAAGAAATGTTCCCCCTAATATTTGAAGATTGTGGACTTCTGACAGTATGATGAATATGAAAAGCATTGGAGATTGCTAAACAGAGTTTCATGTTGAAATAAAAAACTCACACAGTTTGATAGACTCACGTGACAGTTTTTCCCCTTGGTTCTACAGGGCATGATAACCAAGCCTAAATGATCCATAGTTCATGGAAATGGCAGTGACTAGTCAGATTTCTATACTATCATCATAAGTATTCTGGGAAGAAAATTCTGGAAGGGGAGGGGAAGGAGAGTTTGTTGTCTTTTGCCGTTTCCTCTGGAGGAAGCCAGTTGTTGCTGTGATGACATCCTACACCAGCCTTCTAGCAGAAGAACTGAATCTGGAGATGCCCCTGTCAGGTCGAGGGCTTGTGGCATTTTGAACCAAGTGATCCCAGGACCCTGGGGTCATTTACAATCCAAGGGGACCAGAAGCCCATCAATAGGAACTTCTGGAATGCCCGACAGGGGGGTGAGACTGTCCAGTGCACAGATCCTGCTGGGTCAGTCGTCTGGAGATCCTCCGAGGGGACTCAAAAGAGCTTTTTGTTCCACTCACTGTTTGCTTTTCTTTTCCTCTTTCTAGCTAGGTTGAACATGAGATCTGGAAAGATCCTTTTTCATTGTTTTGCTCCATCCTGACCTCCCAGGGTTGCATGATACAAGGAGGTGGATTAGGCTGAGAGTGACAACTTAAGCAGCAGTCCCCAACCTTGGCTGTGCATGGGGATCACCTGGGACACATTGAAAACACACTGCTATCTGGGTGTCATTCCCAGAGATTCTGATCTAATCAGTCTAGGTTGCAACTTGTGTGTTGGGATTTTTTAAAAAAAGATTTTGTTTATTCATGAGAGACACACAGAGAGGCAGAGAGAGAAGCAGGCTCCATGTGAGGAGGCTGATGTGGGACTCAATCCCGGGACTCCAGGATCACATCCTGAGCCAAAGGCAGATGCTCAACCACTGAGCCACTCAGGTGTCCCTGTGTTGGGAATCTTTAAAAGCTCCCTCAGATGCTACCAGGATGCAACCAAGGCCAGGAGGGAAAGTTTGCATTTAAAAAGTAAATGTGGGATCCCTGGGTGGCGCAGCGGTTTGGCGCCTGCCTTTGGCCCAGGGCGCGATCCTGGAGACCCGGGATCGAATCCCACATCAGGCTCCCGGTGCATGGAGCCTGCTTCTCCCTCTGCCTGTGTCTCTGCCTCTCTCTCTCTCTCTCTCTCTGTATGACTATCATAAATAAATAAAAATTAAAAAAAAATTTAAAAAAAAATAAATAAAAAGTAAATGTGGGTGGGGGATCCCTGGGTGGCTCAGTGGTTTTAGCTCCTGCCTTCGGCCCAAGGCATGATCCTGGAGATCTGGGATCAAGTCCTATGTCGGGCTCCCTGCATGGAGCCTGCTTCTCCCTCTGCCTATGTCTCTGTGTGTCTCATGAATAAATAGATAAAATCTTAAAAAAAAAAAGTAAATGTAGACAAACTACTTTTGGGTTATTTCTTTCTGAACCACCTGCCAGGAGGACTTTGGAAGCATCAGAAGCAGGTCCCCATCAGGTCATGCCTGCCTATGAGTCTGCTCGGAGAATTCAGTCCTGTCACAAAGCACTTTGCCACTCTTGTGTTTTCGGTAGGTTCTAAATTTGTGTGACTTGGGAACTCTGGGTGGCTCAGCGGGTTTAGCGCCGCCTTTAGCCCAGGGCCTGATCCTAGAGACCCGGGATTGAGTCCCATGTCGGGCTTCTGCATGGAGCCTGCTTCTCCCTCTGCCTGTGTCTCTGCCTCTCTCTCTCTCTCTGTCTCTCATGAATAAACAAATAAAAAATCTTAAAAAAAATTTGTGTGACTTGAGATAAAGTAATCCATTTTCTTCGATGGCGTTCCCTAAGGTTCCTGGACCCTTAAATCTCACCCTAAAAAACCGAGGCCTTTGTTGGCTCTGTTGGTCTCTTGTCTTTGGTATGTCCCTAGGGGTCGAGTGAGGTCTCTAACCCGGAAGGAGTCCTGCCTGACGTTCAGATGCATCTCTCCTCTATCAGTTTCCTGTGGCTGCTGCAACAAATTACTATAAACTTGGTGCCTTAAAAACCACAGAAATTTCTCCTTTCACAGTTCTGGAGTCCGGAAGTCCCAAATCTGTGTCACTTGTCCAAAACCACAGTGCTGTCAGGGCTGTGCTACCCCGGGGGCTCTCAGGAAGAGCCCCTTCTTAGCCTCTTTCAGCTTCTGGCAGCAGCCAGGGTTCCTTGGCTTGCATCCACAGCCCTCCAATCTCTGCCCCTGTAGCAGTTCACATTGCCTCCTCCTCTGCTGCGGCCTGTTAAATCTCACTGTACTCCCTCTTTTAAGGACACTTGTAATTGCATTTAGAGGCCATCCTGATAATCTGGGATAATCTCCTTATTTCAAAACCCTTCATTTAATCACACCTGCAAAGTCCATATTTACATATGAGGAAATATCCACAGGTCTGGCAATTAGGATGTCATAATCTTTCAAGGGGCCTGATTTCAGCCTGCCTTACCTCCAAAGAGCAAGAACAGGTGTTGTTGAGAGGGTGAGCTGGTGCTGTCAGAGGAGCAAATTCCAAAGAGGTTGTTAAAGCCTGGGTAAGGAGATAGGGTACCCAGCTGGATGGAAGTCTGAGGGCTGGAGAGCCTGAAGACCAACAAGTTTTGTCTAGAGGATTCTGCAAAGAGTCGGGAGATGGGGATTATAGGGGTTGTAGGGGGGGAAGCAATGCCTATGATTAGGTTGGTGCCTGTTTCCAGCACATGCTTTCATAGGCCTCAGAGGAGGGCCCTGAGAAGAATCAGCCTCTTTGGAGCAGGCCTGATATCCATGGCCCCTGGCCCTGAGCATGTCCAGGCTTCTAGTGCAGCCTCTCGAAGACCAGTCAATAGCAGTGAGGTAGGAAAGACTTGGGTCATGATGATTCAGAGGCCTGTTGGACCCCAACCCTTTAGTTTTTACTGGAAGGTTTCTCTCCTTGTAGCAAAGAAGATGGAATTGGTATCAAACATTCTGTGGATGAGCTCCTGGGTGGCTCAGTTGGTTGAGTAGTGTGTGCCTTCAGCTCAGGTCATGGTACTGGGGTCCTGGGATCGAGCCCCACATCGGGCTCCCCACTCAGTGAGGAGTCTGCTTCTCCCTCTCCCTCTCTCCTTCCCCCAGTGTGTACTCTCTCAAATAAATAAAATATTTAAAAACCCCACACATTCTGTGGAAACATTTTATACTTTTTGACTTTATTATGCTTCTAGTGACCCCTATAAGGCACTGGGGAATATTGGCCCAAAAAGGATTTTTCTTTAATCTTGGCTCTCTCTTGTAGCCATGAGTGTATCTTTTTAAAGGCCAGATATTAATATCACCTTTAATTTATTATCACTTCCAAACCACCAGAAAGATAAGGCAGCACCTATTCCTTAATGAAATCACAAAATTAATGGCTACATCCAAGGCAAAAACCTAACAGTTCAAAGAGCTACTGGTCCATGTTCCTGGCTTTGGCCTCCTCTCAGAAGAGAGGGAAGACTGAGTGCTTCAGAATGCCACCTTCTCACTGCTCCAGGTGGGGCTTTGTCGGAGACATTCAACCAAGGTCTCTTATTTTGAAAACTTGGAGTCATAGACACCACTTGCCATACACGCAGCTGGCAGCTCACCCACGGATTTACCCACCGGCCCAATTTCCCTGGGCAGAGCACGAGGAAGAGGAAGGCCCACTTTGGGAAGGAAGAGTCTCTTCCATATTTGGCAGTTGCACTTGCAGACCAGGAGCTGGGGCCTGTAGAGGCTGTTCTCTGCGGTCTGATTTCCCACAAGGCTGATGCCACGGGGCATCCACAAAACCAGTAAACCCTGCATTCACTGAACAACACAGGTTCAGGTCCATGGCAGAGAGATGCAGACAACGTGAAAGTCAGAAGAGACAGAGATTACCCAGTTCAAACCTGCAAACTGATGGCCCGTCAGGCAGAATCAACCACGCACATGACTGGTTTGCCCCAGAGAAGATTTTAAAACTTGGGATTGGTTGCCCAATGTTTAAAATCCATAGGTTTGGGCAGCCTGGGTAGCTCAGCGGTTTAGCGCCGCCTTCAGCCCAGGGTGTGATCCTGGAGACGGGCATTGGGCTCCCTGCATGGAGCCTCCTACTCCCTCTGCCTGTGTCTCTGCCTCTCTCTCTCTCTCTCTCTCTCTCTCTGTGTGTGTCTCTCATGAATAAATAAATTAAATCTTTGAAAAAAAATCCATAGGTTTTACTTCTTGTCAAAAATCAGGATCTGGCCACTGCAGGTCCTTGTAACCTTTTGACAACAGCGAGCTGGGGCTGGTACCCATCTTTCCCCTTAGGTGAAGCACATTGTCTCCCATTCATCATAGCCATTCCCGAGCCCAGCCTCCTTCATGCATTTACATGACATGCCAAACCCCAGTGGACGTTTGAGTTTGCAAGCGCTGCCATGGTTTAAACCGCCCACTACCATGCCATGGGGCTGAGACTTGCACAGTACCAGGGATACTGACTGAGGCAACCTGTCCTTATGGGTGATGCCTATTTCCTAGGAGTGCGGCAGAGTGGAAAGAATGTGAACTTGGAGATGGACGGCTTCTGTTTAAAACCTGGCTCCACCACTTAGCCTCATGTGGCTTTTTTTTTTTAAAGATTTTATTTATTTATTTGACAGAGAGGGAGCAGAAGCAAGGGGAGCAGCAGGCAGAGGGAGGGGGAAGCAGGCTCCCCACCAAGAAGGAAACCTGATGCGGGACTCCATCCCAGGACCCAGGGATCATGACCCAAGCCAAATGCAGACACTTAACCGACTGAGTCACCCAGGAGCGCCTCATTGTATGGCTTTGACCCAACAAATTCCCCCGTGTGTAAAATGAGCAAAACCAGAGCACAGATGACATGAGATGAGAGAAGTGACAACATGTGGCATGGGCATTTAGCAGGTGCTCATAACTCTAATTGTCTTCACCCATCCCTCTCTCCACTGCACCGAGCAGCCTCTCCAGATGGCCCTGACAAAGAATGGAGGCCTTGCACTATCACCAAGGATGCCTAAACAGCCATGAGAGCTTTTATTATTATAGCTTTATTGAGGTATATTTTACATACCATAAATTTTACCTATTTCAAGTGTACAGTAACAAAACTTTTAACACATTCAGTGCTGTGCAATCATTGCCACTGTCTAATTTTATAAAAATTTTGGGGCACCTGGGTGGCTCAGCCAGTTGACTGTCTGACTCTTGGTTTCAGCTCAGGTCATGATCCTGGGGTCCTGGGATCGAGCCCCACATCAGGACTCCATACTCAGCGGGGAGTCTGCTAGGGGATTCTCTCTCCCTCTTCCTCTGTCCCTTCTTCTGTGCTGTCTCTGTCTCTCTAAAATAGTAAATAAATCTTTAAAATTTTCAACATCCCCAAAGGAAAACTACACCCATCAGCCGTCACTCCCCATTCCCCCCTCCCACCCCCTAGTCTCAGGTAAACAGTAATTTGCTTTCAGGCTCTACTGATTATCCTTGTTCTGGGCATTTCATTAAAATGGGAATCATATAATCCATGGCCTTTTGTGACTGGTTTCTTCTACTTCACATCATGTTCTCAAGGTTTCATCCAAGTTAGAGTATGTATCAGTACTTTTTATGGCTGAATAACATTCCATCACATGCTACACGACTTTGGTTACCCATTTATCTGTTGCCATTTACCCAGTGATGGGCCTTTGGGCTGTTCCCACCTTTTGGGTATTGTGAATGATATTGCAGTGAACATGGGTGAACAAGTATCTGAGTCCCTCGTTTTAATTATTATATATATATTATATATATATATATACACAGGAGTGGAATTGTTGAGTTATAGATTACCTCTCTGTTTAACATTTTGAGGAAAGGCCAGACTGTTTTCTAAAACAGCTGCACAACTCTCCGCTCCCATCAGCAATGCAAAGGAGTTTTCATTTCTTCACATACTTTCCACCTCTTGTTATTCTTTTTTTTTAAAAGATTTTATTTATTTATTCATAGAGACACAGCTAGAGAGAGAGGCAGAGACACAGGCAGAGGGAGAAGCAGGCACCATGCAGGGAGCCCGACTGGGACTCGATCCCAGGTCTCCAGGATCACGCCCTGGGCTGCAGGCAGCGCTAAACTGCTGTGCCACCGGGGCTGCCCTCTTGTTATTCTTTTTTAAAAAAATCATAGTCATCCCAGTAGGTGTGAAGCGGTATCTCAGTGCAGTTTTGATATGCGCTTCCCTAAGGGTTCACGGTGGCGTTGAGCATCTTTTAAAGCACTCATTGGCCTTTGTCTATCTTTGGAGAAATGTCTATTAGATCCTTTGCCCAATTTTTAAATTGTGTTGCCTTGAGTTGTAAATAGTCTTCATATATTTCAGATATATATCTGATACATATGGATTGAAAATATATTTTCCCATTCTGTAGGTTGCCTTTTCATTTTTTTGGTGGTGTCCTTTGAAACACAAACATTTAAATTTGATGGTATCCAATATTTTTACTTTTCCTTTTTTTTTGCATGTACTTTTAGTGTTGTATCTAAGTAACCATTGCCAAAGCCAATGTCATAAAGATTCACCCTCATGTTTTCTTCTATGAATTTTATAGTTTTAGCTTTCACATTTAAGTCCTTGATCCATTTTGGGTTTATTTTTGTATATGGTATGAGGTAGGGGTTCAACTTCATTTTTTTGCATGTGAACATTCAGTTTTGCCAGCACCATTTGTTGAAGAGACTATTCTTTCCCCATTGAATGGTCTTGGCACCCTTGTCAAAAATCAACTAACCTTTGAGACGTCTGAGTGGCTCTGTTGGTTAAGCATCCAACTTTTGGTTTTGGCTCTTGATTTCGGCATTGTGGAATCAAACCCTGCATCAGGCTCTATGCTCATTGGGAGTCTGCTTGAGATTCTCTTTTTCTTCTGCTTTTCTACCTGCTCATGTTCACACACACACTCTCTCTCTCTCTAAAATAAATAAATAAACTTTTTTTAAAAAAATTAACTGACTATGGATAGGTTCATTCTGGACTCTCAATTTTATCCCATTGATCTATATGTCAGTCTAATTCCAGTATCATACTCTCTTGATAACTGTTGCTTTGTAGTATATTTTGAAATGGGAAGTGTCATTCATCCAGCTTTGTTCTTTTTCAATATTGTTACAGCAATTATGTGTCCTTTGCATTTCCATATGAATTTTAAGATCAGGTTGTTAATTTCTGCCCAAAAAACCTAGCTAGGATTTTGATAGGAATTGTGTTGGGTCTGTACTTTTGATCTTTACTCCCTTGTGCTTTTTCAATAGCAACAGGCCCTGCTAGCCTCCCTATCAGGTAGCAGGTAATATGATAGCCAGAGTTTGTTGAAGCCAAAGTTTGCTCATTACTTGAATTTCATATTAGACCCAAGATGCATTGTCCACTACAGAGGCCATGGGCCACCTGTGGCTATTGAACACTTGAAATGTTGCTAGTCCAAATTGAGATGTGCTGTATATTGAAAGACATGACTGATTTCAAAGATTTATTTTTTAAAAGATTTAATTTATTTATTCATGAAAGACACACATAAAGAGGCAGAGACATAGGCAGAGGGAGAAGCAGACTCCCCACAGGGAGCCCAATGTGGGACTCAATCTCAGGACCCCAGGATCATGACCTGAGCCAAAGGTAGATGCTCAACCACTGAGGCACCCAGGTGCCCTGATTTCAAAGATTTATAACAAAAATTGAAAATATTTCAGGGACCGCCTGGGTGGCTCAATGGTTGAACATTTGCTTTTGGCCCAGGGTGTGATCCTGAGGTCCCAGGATCGAGTCCTGTATCGGGCTCCCTACATGGAGCCTGCTTCTCCCTCTGCCTATGTCTCTGCCTCTCTCTGTGTGTGTCTCTCATGAATAAATAAATAAAATTTAAAAATTATTTCATAAATAATACTAATATTGATTACACATTGAAATGATAATATTTTAGATATGTTAGTTTAAATAAAATATGCTATTGAAATTATTTTCACCTGTTTATTTCTACTGTTTTAAAGTGGCTACTGGAAAATTTTAAATAGCTGTGTGTTTGTATTATATTTCTATTGGTCATTACTGGTCTAGGGATTTTTAAAAAGTTTTTATTTATTTAAGTAATCTCCACACCCAAGGAGGGGCTTGAACTCACAATCCCCAGATCAGGAGTCCCATGCTCCTTTAAATGATCCAGCCAGGTGCTCCTGGTCTAGGGATTGTTAATATGGAGTTAGTGTAGCAGAACCATGGAGTGAGGTTTAGGATTTCATGGAATCCCCTGAACATCTGTGCAAAATCTTGTGTGCATGGATGTACATTAGTTATTTGTTGCTGTGTAACAAATGATCCCCAAATTTAGCAGCTAAAAACCTGAATATCACAAGCTGTATGTGTCAGGAATCCAGGTGTGGCTTAGTTGGTGCTGTGTTCATCTGAGAGCTTTCTAAACATGGATCTGCTTCTACTCATGTCACTGTTGGCAGGTCTTAGTTCTTTGCTAGCTATTGACCAGAGACCTTAGTTGTTTGTCATGTGACTCTCTCCGCAGTGCAGCTTACAAGGTGATAGCTGGCTTCCTCAGAGTGAGTGAGCAAAAGAGCAAGAGACTTAATAAGCAAGATGGAGGCCATGGTCTTTTATTGTTATTGTGGAAAAATATAGATAAAGAAGCCATAGTCTTTTTGTAAACTTATCCCCTCATTTTTGCCACAATGAAACAAGTCACTAAGTCTAGCTTATACTCAAGGAGAAAGGATTACTTAAGGATGTGAATACCACGAAAATATTGGGAGTCGTCATAGAGGTTGCCTATCACAGTATCTGTGTGGGTTTTTTTTTTTTTTTCCTGGAAAGATCAAAGCTTTTATATAATTCTCAAAAAAAATCTCAGGCCACCCTTCAATTTCTCCCCTCCTGTTCCCAAGAAGGTTTAAGAATTAGTTTGGAGGGAACTAAAATGGAGGTTTTGACTAAGGAAGAGATTTTCAAAAAAAAAAAAAAAAAAAAAAAGAAAAGAAAAAAAAAAAGGAAGAGATTTTCTTCCAAAATTTCAGGGCTCAATGCAAGATCTAACCACTCTGTCATTTTTTTTTTTAAATGTAAGGAGAGGAAACACATAAGATAAAAATTCAATGTACACTGAAGTGAAATGATCACAAGGTTTGTTTTCTCACAATTTATATAGTTTTCCCCCAGGCCTATTAGAGTCTCTGAGCTACTATGTTCTGTGTTCCCACCGATGGTATTCATGTGTCAGGAAAGATAAATGGTTCCATGGTTTTCTGTGACAGTAGAGTTGAGACGCAAATATAAGTCTCTCTAGTCCAGATGGTTCTATAGTGTCTGGAGTCTTCTCTAGAGGAGCTCAGTTTCTCCCCATAATCTCTCAGTCAGGGTTCTCTATAGTCAAAGAGACACTAGGGTGGAATGGTGCACTGAAGCCTAGCTTGAGCCAAGTCCTTGTGGTGCCACCACTTAGCTTTGCTGGAGTTATGGCTCCAATCTTATTAGCTCCTACTGTAGGGAGGGTATTAGTTTCTCCTCACTTATGCCTTCTTGCCTTTATCAACGTCTCCCCTAGGTTTTAAAATCAAGTGTGTGAACCTCTCCTAAAGCTGAGGTTTCCAGAGAAGGGTCTTAGCCAAACCTCAGTGATGGGGGTGGATAAAAGGGAATGCCCAGCCTCTTTTTTTCTGCCAGCAAGTAAAGTGAAAGCATTAATTTGGGCCAGATATTCTATTATTCTTGGAAAATTGTTTCTGGAACCAGCACTTGAATTCTTTCTCCCTATAATGAAGGACTGAGCAGACATGTGAGAAGCAGGTCTCCAGATATGTGCATTACTAAGTTCCCAGGGGCAGAGGCAAGAGCCTGTACTTGAGTCATTGTAGAAGAAAGAGACCATGCCATTTAAATAAATGTGTTTTCTTTCCCTTGGCCCTTGAAATGAATCTCCATCTGTTTCTCAAGGAAAATTCATGTCTTTTAGGACTCCTAGGAAATGCTTATTCCAATAGGCTCCCTGTTGACTGCTCTAGTACTTGTCTTCCAGTCTCCAGGCAATTTAAAGATTCTGCAAGGTAATTATTGGTCTGATTTTTGTCACCAGCACTGGCGACAGGAGAGGGTAGAGATAAGAAACCAGGGACTCTGATATGGAGAGAGTTCCAAATTCTGGCCTGGCAGATGCTGTCTTGTTTCTGATCCTGCACATGGGCTAGAATCAGGTGAACCTTGGACTGAGAGCCAAGAGGCTCTAGGCTCTAGAATCATCCCAATGTCCCTCATTGACCCTGGGACCTTACTTTCTCCATCTATTGGCTGAGGGGACTGGGCTAGTTGACTTCAAGGGCCTGTTTGCTCTGCCCCTGGATGATTTCCACCTCTTTCTGGATGCAGCATGCAGAATAGCACATGCCAAGAGTGAGGAAACCCACCCTCTGGGCCTTGGGCTAGCAGCAGCAGGAAGTTCTGCCAGTGCCCTGTGTGAGTGAGAGGCATAAACCCAGCTATTCCCAGACCCTGGCCAGCCTTACTGGATCCCAGCCCCTGGCAACCCCCCATCCAACACCTTTACCATCCAAAGCAGCCACCCTGATGAACAATAGACAAGCTGTGTGGGGGCTCAGGCAGGAAATCCACACTCCCTGAGAGCTCAGACGGGGCCATCAAATTCATTTCCCTTTGAAAATCAGCACCTTGGAGTAAGTATGCCCTTAATCATCTAACCGATCCTTTTTTTCCACCCTCTCTCCCAAATCTCAGTTGTTATAAGAATGTTCAGTGGGTTTGGAATTATTACAAATAAAAAAAATGCCAGAAGATTTTTGGATAAGAAACACTAAGCTCTGCAGCTTCCGGAGAACTCAGAGAGGAAGAATGTGGACAGCACTGGAAACCAGTCCTGGCCGGCTGCCTGCTCAGAAGCTTCCAGTTGCATCTGGACTCCTGAGAACATTACGGATGGCACCTCTGAGGATCTCAGCAACTGAAGAAGTTGGACTCAGCTGCTCTGACATGCCATTTAGAGCTGAGGGCCAAAAAGTAAGGTGGGACCCTCGGAAGACCTAGGGGCTGAGCCACATCTGCTTGCTGGCTCCATCCCACCTGGGAATCCAGACTTCTAGAAGGGCCTGGGCCAGATCGTGTGAGAAGGCCTGTGACTCACTGTGTTTCAAAGCACAGACCAGGCTGAAAGGTGTTTTCTCAAGCAATAGGAGCAAGGCCTGTGGCTTATAGACTAGGAAGGGGAGACGTGCATCAACACAGCCGAGCCCAAACACAAGGAGAAAGGAACCACCGAGAAGCTTCCCTGTGCAAGCTTTAGGCTCCTGCTGGCAAGGGGGTGTCGGATGTGGGTATGTGAGCGGGTGGACTTCCTGCCTCACTGCTGGGAAAAGTCACTCTGTAACTCAAGCTCCCGTTAGGATTAATTGGGTGGACAGGCCTGGCAGGGCCTTGGAGAACATGAGTACCTTTTTCCTTAGGTCTGTGGCCAGCTCAAAGCACAGGCTTCAGCTGTTCTGGTCAACTCTTGGGAAGTCTAAGCTTCCCTCACAGTTTGGCTATATATAACCTGATCTTTAGACACTCCTCATTCTGTTCCCCAGCTCCTGCTGGGCTGTAACCAATACTCATCTTTATAACAGGCACTCTCAGAAACCTAGTCTATGACTAACAGTTGATTGGTGACATCAGTTGGATTTGGCTATCTCGTGTGGGTGGCTGTAATGGGTGGGATCCCGTTGGGCCTCACCTGCCCTAGTAAAGGGATGAAACAAAAGTGACCATTAAGAGAGGTGTTGGAAGACAACTGAAAATGAATCAAAAGATGGGGGGACTAGATTCCTATCACATTGATAAGGCTTTAAAAAGGCTATTCCAAAAGAAGTAAGTGATGAGACAAGACAGATTAATAACCATTTTTTTCCCAGCGGTCATGTGGGCTATTGGTGTTGGCCGACAATTATCAATGATGCTCCCTTCCAAGGAACATTGATTCTTGGCTTCCAGTGAAGCCAATGTTCAACTCTTAGTATCCATCTCAATCTGGTTCTTCAAGTTGACCTCCCAGCTTCAAGTGTGAAATGCTTGGAAGAGGGTGACAAGAAAGGAGGTTTGGAAGTCTTTAGCCTTTTTTTGTGATGTCTCTGAGAGATTCTTCTGATGTGAGGACCATTGCCCGATTGAGGCTGAGGAGACTCCTCACCAGACAGAGTCTTGCGTCATGTCAGGTGGTGCTGGATAAGTACAAAGGTCCCAGACAGCTGAGGCTTCCTGCTCTGCAGGCGAAGCTTTCATCATATCGAAAATTTGATATTTGTTCTTTCAAATCCTCTAGTGGATGTATCTAACCATTGCAAATGCTGTCCTGTCCATCCCCTCATGCGAGCCTCAGGACAAGTCCAAGCAGGCAGTACAGGACTTAAGAACATAATATATAGTGGTTTCTCCCAGTTTTATTGAGATACAATTGACCTATAGCATTATATAAGTTTCAAGTGCATACCATGATGATGTAATATACGTATAGATTGTCAAATGATTATCATGAGAAGTTTAGTTAACATCCATCATGTCATATGGCTACAAACATTTTTTTCCTTGTGATGAGACTCTAATGTTCTTTTCTTTTTTTAAAAAGATTTATGTATTTATTTTAGAGAGAGCATACATGCAAGTGGGGGAAGGGGCAGAGGGAGAGGGGGAGAGAGAGAATCCTCAAGCAGGCCCCACACTCAGCACAAAGTCTTACACGGGGCTTGATCCCAGGACCTGGGGAGCATGACCTGAGCCAAAGGCAGATGCATAACCGAATGAGCCACCCAGTCACCCTTGTCATGTTCTTATTGCTACTTTGACTGATCTGATGATGGGCAGTGAGAAGATACTGACTACAACTTCCACATTTTTCTAAGGTTTTCTCAGAACTCATGTGAGGGGTCCATGCTGGGGAACCATAGATTTTCTGTGGTCAGGGGGCCACAGGTCTAAATGTGTGTCTGAAATCACAGGAACTGGGACCATTGACACTAGAAAGAACCGTTTTGATGACGAGAAACTACCAAAGTTTATTAGGATTTCAAGAGCTGAGAGGATGAGAACCTACCCATAGAAAGAAGACTTTGTGTGGATCCCTGGGTGGCTCAGCGGTTTGGCGCTGGCCTTTGGCCCAGGGCGCGTTCCTGGAGTCCCGGGATCAAGTCCCACGTTGGGCTCCCTGCGTGGAGCCTGCTTCTCCCTCTGCCTGTGTCTCTGCCTCTCTCTCCCTCTCTATGTCTATCATGAATAAATAAATAAAATCTTTAAAAAAGGAAAAAAAAAGAAAGAAGACTTTGTGGTGGTCACTTTGGGACAGATTCCAGTTTGTTAGGAGCTGCAGCAGCAGAACTCCCCGCAGCGGCTAGCCCAAGGCCCAGAGGGGGTTTTCCCCAAACCTGTGTTATATTCATGATAATAGAAGGACAACTTTTAAGGAGGGGCTTTGGGGCTGAAAAAGTTGTAATGTGGCAAACTCTTTAGAATCCAACAGATTTGGCAAAAAAAAAAAAAAAAAAAAAGTGCCCTTTACTTTCTGTATGTATTCATACACAGTTTACTGATATTCCCAGAATTAAAATCTGGCCAGATATGCTGAACAAAACATCTTGGGAAAGCACTGACTGTTTCTTTCATGGTTTAGGACTCTGATCCCTCTGAATACGGAGTTAGGACATTTGCTTAGAAGTTTAGACAGTCCGGGGCTGTTACAAACAGCTCTATTCCTGCTCTTGTTCCTAGACAACACTTTGTTCCTGTTGTGTCTTTGCAACTGTAGCCGTATACAAGGTCTAGAAAATTGTGAGAGAATAAAACTCTCCGGTTGGTAAAATGGCAGCCAACAGTATGATACCAGTCTAAAGGAAACAAGACTAAGGTTCCTAATGAGCGCTTTAGCGGCATAGGTCAAACCTGAGAATTCTGGACAGATTTCACATTTGAGTGGTGTTTGGTGGCCATCGACATTCTTGCCGCGAATTTCAGTGGTATGGCCTTGTGTAAGGGGTGGACTTGGTGCTATGTGGGATTCCGGACTGAATGATATTTTTTTTAAGTGAACATGGGGCTTGAACTCATGACCCTGAGATCAAGACCTGAGCTGAGATCAAGAGTTGGGTGTTTGACCAAATGAGTCACCCAGGTGCCCCATGAAGACACATTCTTATTTGGAATTCCATGTGCTCCAGAAGCTTCTCCTATCACAGAGGTGGTGTCAGGGAGGCTGTGTGGGAAGGGTAAAACTTTTTTAGATTTTCCAGAAGGGTGAAACAGCATTACCATCTATTGACAATGAAGTGGATGTAATCATCCATGTGAATTGTAAAACATAAGTTGGGCTTCTATTTGTTCTGCAACAGGAAAAAAATTCAAATCCATTTGCATAAAGAGGGCAGAGGAAACCCACCTCTATTAAATCCAAGTAATCCGTGCCCTCTCCCCCCTTCGTGTATGTTGTCTTGCTCTGCGTACCTTTGTGTATTTGGGGTAAAGTTTCCAAATCCTCAATTGTGGAAGCTCATCAATTTGTGGCCTCTCTGACCCCTGCAGAGAGAGACTTTTCCTCTCTGGTGAGACACCGTTTATTTAGTGCCTTCGCTAAGACAAAACTGTGGGCAGGAAATTCATCTCAGGTACAAAATGAAGATTACCACGGGACTGGAAGTATTTTCAGAGACAGAACATGTCCTCCCTGCCTCATTAGCAAATTCGGTCCGTTCTGTGGCCATTTTCCTGAACATTCTGGCTTGGGGGCTGACTGAGGAGAGCTGCCCCCTCTGGCCCTCCCACCTCCCTCCCCCCCCCCAAAGAACAGCACAAAGGGGGTTACCTCATTCCACTGTGGGAGTTTTATCTGCTCCTGGAAGGTTCAGTGTAGGCCTATGTCTAGACTGATTACAAAAGCACCAACAAAACAAAATAAATACCTAACATCTTACAGAAAAGGCACGAAACCAAACAGTATGAGTGCGAAGAACAATGCCTCTGTTGTGACAAGGAGTCTTCATGAGGATGATGGAATTCCCGCACCCCAGGTTCCAATTTGTAAGGGCAACATTAAACGTCTTGAAGCAGGCCCTGGCTTGAACGCATTCATTTGGAAAGGCAATGTGTTTTGTTAGATAAGAGACTTTTTTTTTTTTAACCGCCACGAGAATCAAAATGAAGATTAGCACAATGCAGTCTGTCCGTATGTGCACAGATTTCGGAAAACAGCCTTGACTCTAGCTCACCGATGTAACCATCTGTGAGTTCTGCTTTTTCAAGGGGATGCCGTATATATAAGGTGATGGAGAGGACTCTGAGTTTGTCCTGACTTGGCACCTACCCTGCTGTGTAACCTTAAGCATGTCTCTTAGCCTCTCTGGGCCTCAGTCGCTACATCTGTAAAATGAAGCCATTGGAGTATTGCAGTGAGTTCAATACTTCAGTTATATATAAATATAATGATTTCATTGCCTAATGGTGCTGGAAACTGGGGATTGTTTCATCCCGAAAGAAAGCTATAATTATCATCTGTCTGAAAGAGCTCTTAAATATGCTGTCTTGAACTGAAGCTCCAGTTAAGTGACTGTCACTTGGGAATTGCCTCCAAAACGCTAAATCGAGACATAACTAGATGGTAAATGTGCCACATAATTGAAGGCCTCTTTGCTTGGCCAATAGTTCCAGGTAGCCTGAGGTACAACACTTGGCTTGTTTGTTTATTTTCTCAACACGTATTTATTCATTGAGTGCCTACTAGATGTTAGGCCCTGGAGAGATGTTTCTCCTGGAATCCTGTGCCTTCTTCCTTCCTCCATCTTCCTGTCCCTCTCTTCCTTCGTTGACTTTGGTTTTGTTTGTGCATCAGGTACAAAGGGTTGAGTTACAGATAGTGCTCAGTTCGTGGTATATGGTCAGAGTTGGTCCAGACAAGCCCCCTCTTTGACTCATTCATTATTCCTTTGTATGCCCAAAGCCCACGCCTGCGCAAAGGCAATCATTTTTTTTAAGGCAATCATTTTAATGGAGTCAGTGTATATGCCTCAGTGTGCATGTGTTTTTGCCAAATGTGTGTTGTCCGCCATGAATATATTTTAATTCCTTTCTTTTTTCTTTTTTAAAAGATTTTATTTATTTATTCATTCATGAGAGACACATAGAGAGAAGCAGAGACACAGGGAGAGAAGCGAGCTCCCTGTGGGGAGCCTGATGTGGGACACGATCCCTGAACTCCAGGCTCAGGCCCTGAGCCAAAGGCAGAGCTTAACCACTGAGCCCATCCAGGCATCCCTATCTTAATTCCTTTCAATGGTGAGATGCTATCTAGTCCATTCGGTTTCTTGCTTTTATTTTTTTTTTCTCATACTATGATGTTAAGAAGTATCCACACTGCTGGGTGTATGTATTGTCCATTGCTTCTAACCACTGCATAACACACCATGAACCCTCCACATTATGCCTCTCCCCTCTCTGAGGACAGGCACCCTGGTGTCCTGCATGGGCCAACAACGAATAGCCGTGGGTGTGGTCCTCTATGGACTCATGTCATGCTGCTCTGCCTGAGATACTCTTCCCCTTTTGTAATCTGGACAATTTTGAAACTTCCTTCAAGTCATCTTCTCTGCTTCCTTCAAAGACTGGACAGTTTATATCCTTTTTAAAAAGATTTTATTAGGGATCCCTGGGTGGCGCAGCGGTTTGGCGCCTGCCTTTGGCCCGGGGCCCGATCCTGGAGACCCGGGATCGACTCCCACGTCAGGCTCCCTGCATGGAGCCTGCTTCTCCCTCTGCCTGTGTCTCTGCCTCTCTGTCTCTCTGTGTGACTATCATGAATAAATAAAATCTTAAAAAAACCAAACCTTTAAAAAAAAAGATTTTATTAAAAAAAAAAGATTTTATTTATGTATTCATGAGAGACACAGAGAGAGAGGCAGAGACACAGGCAGAGGGAGAAGCAGGCTCCATGCAGGGAGCCTGATGCGGGACTTGAAGCCAGGATCCCAGGATTATGCCCTGGGCCGAAGGCAGATGCTCAACCACTGAGCCACTCAGGGATCCCCTAGCCAGTTTATGTCCTCTCTTCTACACTTTTCTCAAGGGTTATACCCCTGACCTACTGACTTCTGCTCTCCCATGCATCACATACACTTATAGTGTTTATTTGTTTATTCATGAGAGACACAAAGAGGCAGAGAGGTACCCCTTATTATAGTCCTTATAGTGTACAGTGATTTCCTTTTTTAAAGCTTTTTAAAAATAGGGATCCCTGGGTGGCGCAGCGGTTTGGCGCCTGCCTTTGGCCCGGGGCGCGATCCTGGAGACCCCGGGATCGAATCCCACGTCGGGCTCCCGGTGCATGGAGCCTGCTTCTCCCTCTGCCTATGTCTCTGCCTATGTCTCTGCTTCTCTCTCTCTCACTGTGTGCCTATCATAAATAAATAAAATTTAAAAAAAAAAAAAAAAAAAAAAAAAAAAAAGCTTTTTAAAAATAAATGTTTTTAGGGACCCCTGGGTGGCTCAGCAGTTGAGCATCTGCCTTTGGCTCAGGGTGTGATCCTGGGGTCCTGGGATCAAGTCCTGCACCAAGCTCCTGACAGGGAGCCTGCTTCTACCTCTGCTTATGTCTCTGCCTCTCTCTCTGTATCTCTCATGAATAAATAAATAAAATCTTTTAGAAAATTAAAACTTGTATTTATTTATTTGAGTGAGAGAGCAAAAGGGGAGGGGGGCACAGAGAGAGGGAGAGCTGAGCAAAGAGCCTGATGCAGGGCTCAATCCCAGGACCCTGAGATCATGACCTGAGCCGAACACAGATGCTAAGCTGCCTGAGCCAGTCAGGAGCCCCAAGATTTTATTTTTAAAGTAATCTCTATACCTAATGTGGGGCTCAAACTCACAGCCCCCAGATCAAGAGTCACATGCTTCACCAACCGAGCCAGCCAGGTGCCCCCTATACCATGATTTCTTGTCTATCTCCTTCAATAGATATGAATGAAACCCACATGCTACAGGGTCTGGCACAAAGATTTGCTCAATAAATGCTTATATAAGGAATACTGGATTCATCAAATACTTATTAAACACCAATTGTATGCTAGCGTCGTATTCTATTTTCAATGTGAATCATTTCAAGTCAACATATTTATTTCTAAATCTATAAAGGTGAATGAAAAGCAATGGGCTTGCGGCAGCCCGGGTGGCTCAGCAGTTGAGCATCTGCCTTCAGCCCAGGGTCTGATCCTGGAGACCTGGGATCGAGTCCCACATCGGGCTCCTTGCATGGAGCCTGCTTCTCCCTCTGCCTGTCTCTGCCTCTCTCTCTCTGTGTCTTTCATGAATAAATAAATAAATCTTAAAAAAAAAAAAAGAAAAGCAATGGGCTTATTTTGTTGGTTCACTTAGCAGACCTGTATCCAGACCAGTGCTATGTCCTTCCAAGAGGTACAGTGTCTTCAAATTTTCTAGAACTTTTCTTTGGAGAAAAAACCCTCCCAACCCATAGCACATCCTTTGGAATCTTCTCAGGGAGGTCTTTGTTTCCTGAAGGCAGATTTGATTTTTTGGAAACAGCTAAAAGCCACTTGGCAGCAAATCTCATGAATGAGGTGGGTGATGAAGCTGAAGAACATTATTTTTGGTTCCAGACAAGGTGTGACTATAAAGAAATGAGGCTAATTTTTGTATATGATACATAAACTGGCTCGAGAGCAATTTCAAAAGAAGACTTTCAAACATGTTGTGGCCTTGGCAAGAAAAAATTTCTCCACCCTAGTACACACACACACATACACTACACAAACACACACACTCTGTCTCTCTCTCTCTCTCTCTCTCTCTCTCTCTCACACACACACACACACACACACACACGCACGGTGTACTGTCTGCCCCAAAAAGAGACAAGTAAAATCAAAAGCCCTTGGAATTCAGTTCTAAAAAATCAGCTACGCAAATATGGGATAGAAGAGACCTGGCTTGGCAGCCATTCTTGCAAAAACATCTAGGGGTCTTGCAAAAACATCAACCCATCATTCATGCAGTGTGTATGGTAGCTTCGAAGCAAGCGTCCAAGTTCTAGGACTGCTTGGGTGGAGGGCTTGGGCTTCTGTGGAAACATAAGCACTCAGGCTCCGTGCCGCTCCGGCTCCAGTGGCACCGCGGGCTCAGCTACCAGCAGCCAGCATACAAGGACCCCTGACTCGCTGGAGCAAGGAGCAGGGCTGAAAGGGCTGAAAGGTCCAGAAGAGGCAAGCGACTGTGCTTGAAAACTGTTGAAGAATACCTGTGTGCAAAGTGCTGTTAGCTTTATCCCCTATTGGCCATTCTGGATGAGCCAGGACCTGGAGCTGAAAATTCTAGGAAGGCAGAGTTAGCCTTAACCTAATATGGACTGATTCATATTTTTTAATTTAGATTTTTATTTACTCATGAGAGACACACACAGAGAGATAGAGACACAGGCAGAGGGAGAAGCAGGCTCCCCATGGGGAGCCCAATGTGGGACTCAATCCCAGGACCCCAGGTTCATGACCTGAGCCGAAGGCAGATGCATAACTGCTGAGCTACCCAGGTGCCTCTGGACTGATTCATATTACAGAATTATATGTTGGGTATGATCTCATGTGTGTGAATATACACAGAAAAAGAAAGCCTAGAAGGATAGAAATACAATATTTAATAGTAAATATCTTGGGGGATGGAATTATGGCTAAAAATCTTTTAAAAAAGAATTTTTATTACCTATATGTATTTCTTCTGAATAGAATAAATCTGCTAAGAATTAAAAGTGTCCAGCAACCAAATAGGCTGCTCTATAATCCAGTGAGAGCCCTGCCTCAGGCAGTTATCAAACAAAGATCACGAGATGAGCCAGCAGGTCTTTACCAGAGTTGACCTGATGAAGTTCACACGTGCATTCAATGAGGAGGAGGCCTGGAAGCTTCCAACAAGATGGGACAACTTCCCAGTTGTCAGGTCTATTCTAAGGACAAAATAGCCTTCTAACCATAATTCCCATGTAGGAAGTTGAAATCAAAGGGTAGAATAAACAGTTCAAAAATGAAAAGCCACCAACTAGCTGTGAAACTGGATTCTGAACTAGAGGAATTAAAAATATAGAAGGACAGGGAAAGGCATGGATGGAAAGAAGAAAGAGACAGGAATCTCAGTAAAACGAAATGTCAATAAAAGATGGCAGAGTCAAAAAAAAAAAAAAGATGGCAGAGTCGGGGCACCTGGGTGGCTCAGTGGTTGAGCATCTGCCTTCGGCTCAGGGTGTGATCCCAGGGTCCTGGGATCCAGTTCCAAATTGGGCTCCCCATGGGGAGCCTGCCTCTCCCTCTGCCTGTGTCTCTGACTCTCTGTGTCCCTCATGAATAAATAAAATCTTTTTTTAAAAAAGATGGCAGAGTATCTATGGCTTGTATGTGGGTATGGTTATCCACTTAAATCCCAACCATTTAGCTGAAGCCTGCAGGCCATGGATATCCCAGAAGAGCTGTCTTCTGCCCCCACCACTCAGCCTTGATGGACCCAAGCTGGCATACAGTGTACCAACACAGCAGACACACTGGCTAGAAGCCACTTCACTTCTAGGCACTGAAGTGTGTCAAATATGACTTCAGGCTGGAGAAGTCCTGAGAAGCATACAGGAGCCGCACATTCATGACCCCAGTGCCAGGCAAGACAATGATGCTACAAAATTGAAGTCACAAAGAAGCTAGGCATCCTGTTCTGACTCTTCCCTTTATTTTTAAGATTTTTAAAATTTATTTGACAGAGAGAGAGAGAGCACAAGCAGGAGAGCAGCGGGCAGATGTAGAAGGAGAAGCAGGCCCCCTGCGGGTGTGGGGCTTGATCCCAAGATAGACACTTAAACAACTGAGCCACCCAGGCACACCTGACTCTCCACTTTATAAGAGGGAGCTTGCTTGAGATTCTCTCTCTCCCTCTCCTTCTGCCCCTCCCCGCTCCCTCTCGAAAAATAAAATATAAAATAAAATAACAAAATAAAATAATGTAAGATAAAATAAAATCTAAAAAATAAAAAGTAAAAGCTGATAATTAATCCCTTTCGCCTCCTGGAGAGGAAGAACAGACTTTAGAATAGTCCTCTCCTGCCTGCAGGCATAAAACCTGGTCTCGGAACCACAAATTATTTTTGCCACATTAAATAAAAACCTTCCTGCAGAATGACAGGGACGATTATGAGGTGAGAAGCCAGCTCTAGCTCCTTTTTCCTGGCCTGGTGCTGTTGTAATACCACCCTCCGGGGCCCAGGAGCAAACCTTTCCAGTATTTATGTTTCCTGAATCCAAGAACAAAGATTCGTACAAATCCCATTCAAACACAGAAATAATGATGGTTTGAAAAACAAAGATAATTCCCTCTCCAGTCTTTGCAAGCGCTACAAATCACTGAAATCGTATTAACTAATGAGACTGATAGTAGTCTTCAATGAAAGCAAGGGAAGGACATGCTAAACCAAACGTTTCCAATTTGTGCTTGTGAAAACTTCTGCAAAGGATGAAAATAAATATTGGAGACCTGTGGTCCGCAGGAGACCCTGACGGAAGTATGTTGGTGACAGCAGGAGGGGGGAATGATAACTTGTGAGAAATTGCACCTCCTGCATCCCGCATGGTGACCTCTGGCCATCGGGCAGAAACTGGAGATCCTGGCTGGGACCACCTTCTAGAATCAAAGGGGATTCTCTGGTCCCTTCCCTGACCTTTGTTCATGTTCCTTCACTGTGGCTCACCCTTTCTTTTTCATACTCATTCAGCCTCCCCTGTTCCTGTCCTCAGGTGGGAGTCGAGTTCCTGCTCATTAGAAAGAATCAGTAATGTTCCTGATGGAAAAAAAAAAATCATGTTTCTGTGGCTCTGACCTGGCACATGAGCAATAACGTGAGGCATTGTAACAACAACAGGTTGGTTATTCCGGGGGTTATTTGGCAGCACAGTAACCAAATATCAGCACTGATGCCATTATTGTTGTGATGTTGCATGTGTAAAAACCAGATTTAAGTGAGAATACTGGCCTACAATTGAGAAAGAGTTGGTATTGAGTGTCGGTGCCAAATCTTCCGCTCCGGGGGAACAGGGATCAAATCTGTCTTGTTTTCTACTGCTTCCAGCATCTGGTACAGTACCGGAGCACAACAGGTACACAAAGTCTAGCTGTTGAGGAAACAAGTATCCAAGAAGCCCACCTGCAGCCCAGAGTGAACACAGGGGCTTTCTACAGATCATGGCTTTCCTGATGCCCACCTTTGCAGCCTGACCCAGGACAACCACTGGCCCTGCCGTGTGGCAGTACCTGGAGAAGGGTGACAGGTGACAAGCCTGAGACAGTAGCAGAGAAGCTTGGGGAGTTTTTCTTCGCACAATTACTATTTCTCGGGCCCATGTCTCTGGGCTGGCCGTGGTGGGGAGGAAGGATGGTCCAAAGGTAATTACATGATGGTCCATGACCCACACGGAGGCTTTCTCTTTGGGCAAAGTGCGGCCAAGGGAAATTCGTAAGGAGAGATAGGGGAACTTTCTGAGATACCTTTGGTTCATAGGCAAGAATGCTGTAACTCAAGATTTCTACCTGGAGATTCTGCATTGGGAGTGTGTTGAGAGGGGTGGCTTTGACTGGGGTTGGGGCCAGGATTGATACCCCACCAATGGGCGGGCAGGGAGATAGGGAAGGACCTCATTGACACCTGATAAGATTTTTCCCATACTGACCAGGAAGCTAGGTGAGGGGGAAGAAAAGCACTGCATGGTCACCATAAACGAGGGCTTACAAAAAAAGACCCAGTGCACTTTTATTTGAATATTTATTATTTTTTTCCAAAGAAATCCATGCAAAGGGAAAGAGACAAAGAGAGAGGGAAAGAGAAAGAGACATGGTAACCATGTTCTAGCAACCAAACATAGGAAAATAATTTGGCACAACTTGAGTTTTTTTTTTCTTTGCAAAAAGACAATCTACACTACCACTATTTACCTTCCTCAAAGACACCATTGATTTTTGAAAACATAACACACGGTTAGTCTTCTACTTAATGGCTGGAGGAGGTATACAAGATAAAAAAATAGAAAAAAATAAGAAGGTGGCTCCTTTACAGAGGAAGGCCACAGGGTGCTGACGGGCAGCACGGCGGCTGCGCGCTGGGAAGTCAGTGCGCCAGGAAGAAAAAGCACGCCACGGAGACTGCCAAGCTGGTAAGGGCCTTCAGGGGGGAATGGCCGTTCCCGAGGTTGTGAGAGGCTGCTATCTCATTGTCCTTCTGGTTCACGTGCTGCTTGCTTCCAGGAGCATCATCCACATCCAGATCATAAGCCAGTTCTGCCAAAAGAAAAGGAGACTTTGAAATTCACGAGTACCAACAGCATCAGCGTCCACCCGTCGTGGCTCCTGCACTGGTCCGGACCGCTGGGACGCCCCAGGGTTCTTTGAAAGGCAGGCCACTAGGAGATGAGAAGGAGCCAGGGCTGTAGGGGTGGGGGGTCCCACCAGTGGAAGGAGATGGCCAGAGGGGCTCCTTCCCGAGGTCACACCCACAGGGAGAGCTGGCTGCTCCCTCCTCCCCTTTGGCTCCACCCACACCCAGGGTGCAGGTGGGGAGCTCTGCAACATCCCCTCCCCCCATGGTGGTGCTTGAAGGTCACTTTCACCAGATCTCGCTGGTATTAAAATGTAAGGTGCTGGGTGGGTGACTCTGTGTGTGCTTCTGTCTGGATGTGAGTCAGTGGGGTGGGCGATGCTGTAGGGGGTACCCCCAGTGTGCCATTCCTCCAGATTTTCTCCTGGAGACGTCGCTTGAATCAGAGTTGAGGGTAGGATAGTTTGCCATTGAAAGTTGTTTTATTTTTCCCAAATATTTCTTCTACGATCTATGTCATCTTTTCATCCCCCCACCCCGCCCTTACACACACACACACACACACACACCCCAACATCGATCTAATGCATAGGATTTAAACTGATCACAAGCCAAAACCAAGGAGAGGCTGTGCGGGGTGAGGGCTTTCCTTCATTGATCACCCACCATTTATGAGATACGGTTATGATTCTGAAAAGAAATTGGGGTGTTGGCGCTGCCCTTGAACATCTCTCAGAAGGAAAATCTGAGTAGATAGCAATTTGTCAGGAAATTCAAGACGGTCAGCGCTGGCATGGAGGTCAGCCTCCTTCAGCTTTGTTTTTCCAGATTTAGAACTTGGATCGACTCCCTTGGCTTTTCTAGACTCAGTCGCCAATGTTTCTATTTCAATAGCTTGGGAAGGTGATGTGATGTGAGTGCCCTCACCAGCCAACTGTCCTGTGGCCAGCGGAGCCGGAAAGATCCCTTGGAGACACTGAGATACAAAGCAACAGGCATAGAGGAATGACTGGGATTCTATAGAGGGAAGGAAGGAAGGGGAAGGAAGGGCTCCTCTTACAAGGGATGAAACGCTCAGTAAGTCACAGGAAGAAAGTGTGAGGACCCAGCTGGCCAGGCTGCACACAGAGCAGGGCCCAGGACCAGGGCTAGTCCAAGGCTGGCAATGCTTAGAGCAGGCAGCAAGGTCAAGGTGATCAAAACCAGGGGGATCACACAGATTGCAATGCTCCTTTTCCAAACGGGCTGCTGTAGTTTCTACTGCCCTCAGCAATGATGAGAGAACCAAAGTTACTGGGCCCTCACTGGAAAGATGTAGGAAGCATAAGATGATATATCAAGGTTTATTTATTTTTATTTTTTAAAGATTTTATTTATTTATTCATGAGAGACACGGAGACACAGAGAGAAGCAGAGACACAGGTAGAGGGAGAAGCAGGCTCCATGCACGGAGCCCGACGTGGGATTCGATCCCGGGTCTCCAGGACCACACCCTGGGCCAAAGGCAAACGCTAAACCACTGAGCCACCCGGGCTGCCCTCAAGGTTTCTTTAAATAATTGCACATTTTCTATGTCTTAGTTTACTAATAACATTTCTTAATGCATGACAGCTCATACCCTTTGCCTTTGTATCTGATGGGGATTAAGGTTTTTCCTCTTCATTTGAAGATATATTTTACCGAATCCTTTGTCATATTAAATACAAATAACGTTTCTATTTTGTGATTAACTATAATTAGTTTTCATTGCTGTACAAAGAAATCATGTTTTCACTTTTTAAAAAAGGTTGCATTTATTTATTCATGAGAGACACAGAGAGAGAGGCAGAGACACAGGCAGAGGGAGAAGCAGGCTCCACGCAGGGAGCCTGATGTGGGACTCGATCCCAGGACTCCAGGGTCATCCCCTGAGCTGAAGGCAGATGCCTAACCGCTGAGCCACCGAGGTGTCCAATTTCTTCACTTTTAATATCTATGAATCTGACTACATTTTGTTTTTCTAAAGCTGAGAATTTTTTTCTCCCAGAGTGCCAAGAAGAATTCAAATCAAATTTTTCCAGAGAACCCTCTTACCCAGGGAAAAGCGACTTGGCCAACTATAATTTGGATTTCCTCTCCCCTAAAAATAAATACATGCAAAGCAAATAAAAAGAAGACAAGAACAAACAGCAGCGGTCTATTTGGAAGTCAGACCTCTTTCTCTGAAAGGTGAACTATGCAGAGGACACAAGAGAAGGCCGAGGTCAGCACAGGCGCAGGTCACGATCGGATTTCACCCAAGTTGAGAACACATATGGCTCTAGCTGTTGAAACCCCAGCCTTGAGTCTCAAGGCAACTTCTCTACTTAAATGCACAGGAGTATTTTTAGGATTGACCTGAATGAGTGAACTCTTAGCTTTGCTTTCAGATTCCTTTTCCGGATATTCCCCTTGCCCAACCTCAAGATGAAACAATATCTATTCATGTTACCACTCAGCCCCTGTGCTATTTATCTTGCTCCTCAAATAATCCGCAAACACTGGACAGTTTCATGTACTAGAGCAGTTGCCGTAAATTTAGCAGATGCTAAGCCCAGAAGTTTCAAATTTTTTTGCCACCAAAGACCTCTTTTGTTATTTCTATCTCTTGGACCCTATGTTTGGAAACTATAAGAACGACAAGTTCCTGAGTCCTCATTGTGGGCCAGGCACTGTGCTAAGCTCTTTATATACATTATCTCATTTAATTTAACCTTCTTAATAATGTTGCAAGGTAGGCATTACAATTCCCATTTTACTGATGAGGAAGCTCCAACCCAGGTTCCTTTTTGGCCCATATTTGCACAGCTGGTAAGTGACAGAGGAGCTGTTTGAATGCATGTCTGACTCTGAACCTCGCTTGAAGCTATACTGTCTCTTGAACAACTTTGTCTATCAAATACACTGTAGTGATTGAGTAGTGATGGACTTTTTTCTTGAAAGACAAAACCCCACCTTGATCAGTAAAATACATACTTCCAAAGAGAACTCAAGAGCATGAGAAAACACTCTCAGTGTTTCCACATGAAAGTGATCACATACTTGACTGAGTAGCCTTATTAAGCTTTGTGAAAGTCTGAAAAGAGCTCCGAGTTTGAGGACCAAGAATGGAAATTATGTCCTTTCCATTTCCTGGAAGAAATAAGCAATGATGGCCAAGGCTATTAGATACCCCAAACACAAAGCTGGCCCGAGTTTTCTACCTGCAAAGGGCCCCCAGAAATACTCAGAATAATACCTTCCTGTGCTCTCAAAGCTGGGACCAACAGTTTCCTGAGGCTCCTCCACTTAAGAGCAGCAACCCTATGGCTGGGCTTCTTTGGCGTACATCGATGGGAATCCCAGCAAAGACACACTCTGGGCCTGGGCCACCATCATGGAGATTAGAGACAAAGGGGACAGCTTAGCCTGACAATGAAGCATTATGAGATACACAGGACATAGGGTTTTGGTCAAAGATAAATGTGGATATTCCTGGACAGGGGAAATACAACCCAGTTTAATTCAACAAATTAATGGTAGCCTACAATGTCCCAAGCATTGAGCTGGAAGGCTGGAGAAGGACTTAGTGCCTGTCTTCAGGAATCCCACACTCTGGCAAGGAAAACAGACCAATAGATACTTGGCAGAACGGAGTAAGGCTCAGATAAAGGCATGAGCCAAACACCATGGGGAGAGAAAAATTCCAAACAGAAGGCTCTGGGAAGACTTCTCAGAACAACTGGGATATAATCTACACCATGGAGGGGGGGGGAACCATAGCAGAGCTGAATGAGATGGTCATTCATTTCAGTTAGAGGGTTCAGCTTGAGCAAAATCATCAATATCAGAGGGCATGATCAGTAGGAGCAAGTAGCCTCTATGATGGCAGGGGACATAGGGTATACACTGTTGTTGTTGTTGTTGTGTGTGTGTGTGTGTGTAGTTGCATGGTGGGTGGTAAAAGGTAAGGCAGGAAGGACAAGTTAAGGCCGAGTCATGGTGCATTGGGAATGCTAAGACTTTACTGTGTGGGCAACAAGGAGCCATTGGAGGTTTTAAAGTAAGAAACTCACACAATCTGACTGGTGTTTTTTAGAGAGATCATTGTTAACAGTTTGGAGGACAGCCCTAAGTGGGAGAGACTTATCAGACATCTTGTCTTAGAAAAAAACAAGAAGCCTGTGGGAACAGTATCTGGGGATCAGCCAGTAACAAATATAAATTTTTTTAAAAAACCTACAAAGGAGCTAAATCTACACCAAACCAAAACCTTCTCATTTTGCTACAAACCAGATCTATTATGGGAATCATCCTAAACCATTCTCTTCTAAATCATTCATATTTTTATGTTTATCAGTGATTTTCCAGAATGTGTCTCTGCTGTATTAGGTATATACTGTAAAATACACATAAATTGTTTCTGCCTTGCAGTTGATTGTCAGTGAGAGCCTTTTAGACCAGCAAAGAGATTTTCTTTCTTCTTAAAAATATTTTTATTTACTTATTCATGAGAGACACACAGAGAGAGGCAGAGACATAGGCAGAGGAAGAAACAGGCTCCTCACAGGGAGCCCGATGTGGCACTTGATCCCAGGACCTCGGGATCACACCTTGAGCAGAAGGCAGAAGCTCAACCACTGAGCCACCCAGGCATCCCAGCAAGGAGATTTTCTTTTCTTTTTCTTTTTCTTTTTTTTTTTTTAGCAAGGAGATTTTCATGTGAAATCCAAAAATCAGTTTCTATTTGTAATCAGTTTGCCTATACCCAGAGGGTAGACACAACAATCTGTACTAATTATACACTCAGTTCTGACTCTCATTTTCCCTCCTTAGTGCTGCAGATCAGATACTATCTCTTTTTTACTATTTATTTTTTTCACATAAGAATACTCATTTTTTATTTTAAAGATTTTATTTATTTATTTATTTGAGAGAGAGAGAGAGAGAAAGAGCATGAACAGGGAGAGGGGCAGAGGGAGAAGGAGAAGCAGCCCCACCCCCAGCAGGGAGCCTGATGTGGGGCTGGATCCCAGGACTCTGGGATCATGACCTGAGCCAAAGGCAGATGCTTAACTGACTGAGCTACCCAGGTGCTCTTAAGATTGAAGCATTTTTATTTTATGTACAGTGAGTTGGCATTAAGGTAGGTATCTTGGAAGGATATCAAGGAGTTTACTTAATTCAACTTAATGAAGCCCATTTCCTTTGCATACACACACTGGTGACACATATTGAGGCTGCATTTCTGGATCAGATCATGCCAGTTTGAGCAGGCATGGCACAAATAAGAACCCTGGCTGAATTTCCCCAGGCGGCTCTACCAGAGCAGCTGGTGGCCCATCTTGCTCTCTCGGATGCTATGAGGCAAAAAAGGCTATTTTTTTTTAATTATGTAAACTCTACACCCACCAAGGGGCTCAAACTCACAACCCAGAGATCAAGATTCCATGCTCCATGACTGAGCTGGCTGGGCAATCCTATATAATCCCTTTAAAATAATCATCAGTCATCAAGGTCTGCACTTTGTGTTGAAAAGTTTTTCTGAGTTGGGCAAAGCACTCTGTGGGGAACCCTCCAGCCTTAGTTATTCAGAGTCACTCAGTGGAGTTCCCAGGGAAGGCTGTCCCACACTGAGAGTCTGGAGCCCTGGGCTCCAGGCCCAGCTCAGCCACTGTCGGACTATTTCACCTTGGGCAAGTCATTTCCCTCTACTCTGGACATCTGTCTCTCCATCTGCCCAAATCTGGACATTGGACTGGATGAACCCTATGTGTCCTTCTAGTTTTATTTCTCTGAGATTCCCAGGCTCTCGGGGCCCAGTGAAGGAAAGTCTGCTATGAGCCATAATCTTCCCTCTACTCACAGTAGCCAAGGGGCTGTCCCCAGCAGAATCTCCATAAGCAAGTAGGGGCAATCAGCTGCTTCTCCTGGGCTGTGAATTCTTCTGGTGATGGTCATCAGCCACCAAGTTCTGAATCCCCCTTCTTCTTGAGCTGATCTAGTCCAGGATAAGAGATGCTAGCAACAAATAAATCTGTGCTGGACTGTTCTGGTTGCCTTTAAATCTGGGCATGATATCTTGCACTGAATCCAGGGCACACAAAGCTTTGGGAGAGAAGTTACTGGATTCAGGGTGCATCAAGCAGGCAGGTATGGACAACCAGAGAAGATGTGTCAGTCAGTGAGACAGGCCTGTGGGACTTTCCAAAGCCACTGGGGTCTTTGGCACATAATAGGATGCAAATGTTTGCCCTCTGATGGCATGGGCATCCAGGGAAGCAGTGCGCTGCAATAGGGGCCTTGCCCACTCCAGTAGGCAGAGCTCCCGGGACAGCCTGAAAGGAGAGCTGGTATCAAAATACCAGGGGAGAGAATGCTGCTGTTGAGCCAAGCACGGGGGTTTCTTCCTTGCTAAGCCTGCTCCAGCAGATGGCTTCAATCCGGCCCTAATATAGCAACCGAGCAATACCGCTATCTCTGTGTTTTGCGTTTGCTGTGTACAGTTGGCTCCCAAGACATGAATATGTGAAACCTTCAGTACATTGCTTGGCAGACCCCAGAGGCTGAAAGTGGGGAAATCTCTGGAGGAATCATGTGCATTGCACCACTGCTCACTCTGCTGCCCGTTCCCACAGACGCCCGGGGCGCTGCCGTTCACTTCGGAATCCCAAACAGATCTGGGTTGCCTTGCCTGCCCCGTCCACAACACCCTCCTCCTGCCACATCAACCTCCACTCCTTTGTGAACTTTCAGGTGTGAAATGACTACTTGGACTTGAAAGCAGAAGAAAGGGGCTTTCGCTAATGACCCTGGGGTCTCTGGGAGTCTATATTTTCTTCTTCATAGATCAGACGAGGGGAAGCTGGCACACTTGGGGCCTCTGGTTTCTAATTGGTCTGGTGGGACTCCTTTTAGAATGGGGCCATTTCACAATGTGCCTTCTTGACAAACAAGTGAGCTACCAACTTTGCAGACTGTAAATTCTGGGAACTACCCAATGGCCTCTCCCAGAAGAGGGCTGGGCAACGAGATGCCCACTTCATTTCTTTTTTTTTTTTTTAATTTTTTTTTAAAATTTATTTATGATAGTCACACAGAGAGAGAGAGAGAAGCAGAGACACAGGCAGAGGGAGAAGCAGGCTCCATGCACCGGGAGCCGATGTGAGATTCGATCCCGGGTCTCCAGGATCGCGCCCTGGGCCAAAGGCAGGCGCCAAACCGCTGCGCCACCCAGGGATCCCGCCCACTTCATTTCTTATAGCCAAGTCCAGCCACAAACACCCTCTGGGTTGTTGAAAAACTATGGTGGATTTCCCCATTAGGTGAGGTGTGGCCTCTCCTTATAGGTCCTCTGTTTTCGGGTTGGAGTATGTGTCTCTTCAGGTTATCCTGAAGTGGGTACATAAGGCCATGGTATGCTTTTTTTCCCTAAAGATCTAGGGGAGAAAGCACACCATTTTATACTAAAACATCCAAGGCTGATGATGAGGTAGAAATGCACTATTTGCAAACTCATTTAAGACCTGATAAAATATTTCACATTTACTAGGACTTTCAGATTCTGTCTCAGATCCTCAGGAGCAGGTGTTCACTCTCACTCCTTACTGATGTACAGGGTACTTCAGTAGGAAGGTCTTAAAAGCATTGGTAGGATCCTTGGGTCATCTGAGCTTGGTATACTACTCAAAGGTGGACACTCTGACTCACATGCTCCTAGTTACTGACTTAAGGGATGCTTTTCTATGACGACTTCCTTGTTGAGAGGAGAACATCACAAGAACTGCCCTTACCAGGGACTCAGACTGCTTAGTTTACTAATACAAAATGGTGTGGCGCCTGGGTGGCTTGGTCAGTCAAGCGTCTGACTTCAGCTCAGATCATGATCTTGGGTTGGTGGGATTGAGCCCTGCAGTGAGTCTGTTTCTTCCTCTCCCTCTGTCCCTCCCCCTCCTTGTGTGCACATATACTTTCTCTCTCTTTTCTCTCTCTCTCTCTCTCTCTGAAATAAATAAATCTGTTTTTTAAAAAAGAAAACTAATACAAAATGGTTTCCAGGGGATTCGATCATGACTAATGCTCCACTGCGACATTCAGCCATTTAGAAAGGAACAAGCAAAAATATCACTCGATTCCTTTGGAAATTAAATCATTTTACTATAGAATCTTATTGTAACATGGGCCACTACTATACTTATTTAGGTACATCATGAGTCAAGTCATGTTCCCAGAAACAGAACAACTGTGTCCTAGAAACCCTGACAGCACGAGAGGGTGGTGTGGGCGCTGGCCCTCCTCCACCAGCCCCAGAATTATCACCACCTTCCACACAAGTGTCTCGACTACTACTCTCATGTCTACAGATCCTTCTCACCCAAGGCTGCTTGACAGCTCCATAGGAATCACACCTCATCATAGCCTTCACTTCCCACAGGAGAAATTACCTCATCCCGTGGGACAGAGAGAAGATTGAGATGAGAACAAGCTTAGAGAAGACGAGGAAAGAGAACATGGTAGAGAGGGGAGGGCTAGCATGGTCCAGTGTCTATGGAGAGGTCAGGCAAAGTAAGGAACTGAGAAGCAGCTATTGAAAGGGTCAACCAGATGGTTATAGGAGATTGTTGAGAGAGGTTCAATAGGGCAGTTGGGTGAAAAAACAGACAGTATTGAGTTGAGGAGAAAGCAGGAACTGATATGGCCTCTCCCAGAAGAGGGGAGATATGGGTTTATTGAGTCCTGATCAGCCTTTGGAGAAGCTTGAGAGTGAGTGAAATGAAGCACTGTCACCCTGACTGTTCCCCACAATGCCTAATAAGTATGTACAACCTCGCCTCCTCAGTGTGCCAACTCAGGATGGCCTTTGGAAATGCTGTTTTCTTGTTATTCTTGATACACTGACAACCTGTACTAGACACTCAGATACTTGTATACCAATGTTAATAGCAGATTATTCACAATGGCCAAAGGATTGAAGCAACCCAAGTGTTCACCAATGGATGAATGGAAAAACAAAATGTGGTACATTTATGTAATGGGATATTATTCAGCCATAGAAAGGAACATGGTACTGATGCATGCCACAGTTTGTATAAAACTTGAAAACATGATGCTGAGTGAAAGAAGGGAGACACAAAATACCACATAGTATATGACTCCATTATATGAAATACACAGAATAGGCAAATTGTGGAAATAGTGGTCATGGTTGCATAACATTTTGAATGTAATTAACGTCACCAAATTGTACACTTAATCATTTATTTTTTTAAAGATTTTATTTATTTATTCATGAGAGACACACAGAGAGTCAGAGACATAGGCAGAGGGAGAAGCAGGCTTCCTGTGGGGAGCCTGATGCGGGACTCGATCTCAGGACCCCGGGATCACGACCTGAACCGAAAGCAGATGCTCAACCACTGAGCCACCCAGGTGCCCCCACTTAATGGTTTAGATGGCAGGTTTTACATATAATATATATTTTAGGACAATGAAAAAAAAAAACTATAGAATCCAAAAGATAATGGAATCTGGGGCACATTCCAGTTCCAAAAGGGACTGTACTCTACTCTAGACTTTGCAGAGGGGTGTGTGAGCATACCCCATACCAAAGTATCCACCCCCAAATGGCACTCCTTCAGTGCTTTTCAAGTCAAGTTGTCCAAAGGAATTAAAATGAATGGATATTTAGACACTACCCTATAATGGCAGATGTGGGTCCTCAATGGGGAATGGCAGAAGAGGGCATTTTTTAAAAAATCTATTTATTCATGAAGGACACATAGAGAGAGAAAGAGGCAGAGACACAGGTAGGGGGAGAAGCAGGCTCCATGCAGGGAGCCCGACGTGGAACTCGATCCCGGGTCTCCAGGATCATGCCCTGGGCTGAAGGTGACGCTAAACCACTGAGCCACCCAGGGATCCCCTAGAGGGCAGTTTTTGTTAAGGATTTTCTTTGGAGGCTAAATATTTTAAGAGAAATGTTTATACAGTCTCAGGAAACAACATTTATTTTTGTGGCTCACAGATATGATGCTAAATTGAAACCACAGTTAAAAAAATCAATTGAAGGATACACTCTGTCTTCATTACTTTAATAGAAATTTAATGGTTTAGATCCACAGAGCTCTATTTATAATATAAATTTCAGGCATGATGCCACTACAGAGGGGTGCATCACAGGGCTTCAAGGATATAGAAGGAAAACACAAAAGGTCACTTATCGTAGCCAAACCCAATTGCTGGAGAGGTGTCAGCAAAGTGAGGGAGGCGCCTTCTAGTCCCTTAGAGCCCCGGCTCCAAGATGCTCAGTGAAAAGCACTGTGACGGCATTTGGGGCAAGGCTTTAGATGCACTTGGATGGGAAAACCCAAAGTTTGGTCATCTTCCATTTTTTAAAAATATTTTATTTATTTGATAGAGACTGAGCGCACAAGTAGGGGGAGGCAGAGGGAGAGGGAGAAAGCAGGCCCGCTATGGAGCAGGGAGCCAGATGTGGGCCTCAATCCCAGGACCCCAGGATCATGACCTGAGCTGAAGGCAGGCAATTAACTGACTGAGCCTCCCAGGAAGCTCAGTCATCTTCAATTTCTAAGAAACTATGGTGAACCTTACCAACAAACACACCTGAGAATTAAAATGTTTGCAATGTCCTGGCAATGCCCACAGCAAAGAAAATTATTAGTAGTACAATAGTCAGTAGGTCAAAATGGCTCAACTCCCTGAAAACACTCGGCCCGGCCATGAGAACACTGCAGGCCAGGAATCAACAGCAGGCAGGTGTCCTCATAAATGAAAGATGAAAAAAGCCTCCTTAAGTTGCTCCATCTGAATTTCTTCCTTAAGAACTCTTCAGTTGTGAAATGCCTCTGTCATCATCAATGGGATTTGGGGACTTGAGATTACTTTCCCTTCAATTTACTTGGAAGAACACCCTGTCATCCTGGCTCTATCTTCCTACCTTCCCATCTTTGGATCTGGAATGTCAGGAAGTCCCCATCTTCTCACGTTCACCCAGGCACTTGTGACCATCTTTCTCTCTTTCCTTCAGCTCCACTCCCTTCCCCAACACCCTGTAGTCCTCAGCATCCCAGCTCAATGAGATAGATACCCACTCCTCTCCAGGAAGCAGGACTGTCCTATTCTGTGGCAGCAGAAACAAGATCACGCTGTCTTCCTAAATCACAGGTTGAATCACATCTGTCTCTTCCTCAAAATCCTTTGATGGTTCCCTACTGGTTGTGGAATCAAGTCCTATTTCCTTAGCAGAGCATTCAGGAGCTTCTCTTCATATTGTCTTGCTTTCTAGTTTCCACCGCTCATACATTTCTCCAAGTATCAGATACTGTAGTCATACCATTCCGTTCATTATTGGCTGGAGAAGGCAAGTTCTTTGAAGTTCCCATGTCTTCTTCCATGCTGTTCCCTCAGCCTGGGATGGTCTGTCTCTCTCTCTCTGGTCTCAACTTCCATGATACCTCTTCCAGGAAGCCTTCCCATCTCATCCCAGCCCCATTTTTTTTAAAAAAAGATTTTATTTATTTATTCATGAGACACACACACACACACACACAGAGACAGAGAGAGAGAGAGAGAGAGAGAGAGAGAGAGAGAGGCAGAGACACAGGCAGAGGGAGAAACAGGCTCCACGCAGGAAGCCTGATGTGGGACTCGATCCCGGGACTCCAGAATCACGCCCCGGGCTAAAGGCAGGCACCAAACCGCTGAGCCACCTAGGGATCCTTGCCAGCCTAAATTAATCACTCCCTCTCTGGCTCTTCATTGGATTGTACTTCTAGTATAGCATTCATTAATACAAATCAAAACCACAATGAGATACCACCTCACACCAGTGAGAATGGGGAAAATTAACAAGGCAGGAAACCACAAATGTTGGAGAGGATGTGGAGAAAGGGGAACCCTCTTGCACTGTTGGTGGGAATGTGAACTGGTGCAGTCCCTCTGGAAAACTGTGTGGAGGTTCCTCAAAGAGTTAAAAATAGACCTGCCTTATGACCCAGCAATTGCCCTGCTGGGGATTTACCCCAAAGATACAGATGCAGTGAAACGCTGGGACACCTGCACCCCGATGTTTATAGCAGCAATGTCCACAATAGCCAAACTGTGGAGGGAGCCTCGGTGTCCTTCGAAAGATGAATGGATAAAGAAGATGTGGTTTATGTATACAATGGAATATTCCTCAGCCATTAGAAACGACAAATACCCACCATTTGCTTCAATGTGGATGGAACTGGAGGGTATTATGCTGAGTGAAATAAGTCAATCGGAGGAAGGACAAACATTATATGGTCTCATTCATTTGGGGAATGTAAAAAATAGTGAAAGGGATTTTGGGGAAAGGAGAGAAAATGAGTGAAAATATCAGAGAGGGTGACAAAACATGAGAGACTCCTAATTCTGGGAAATGAACAAGGGGTAGTGGATGGGGAGGTGGGCAGGGAGATGGGGTGACTGGGTGATGGGCACTGAGGGGGCACTTGATGGGATGAGCACTGGGTGTTATACTATATGTTGGCAAATTGAACTCCAATAAAAAAACTGAATTTGCTAAAAAAAAAAATAGTATAGCGTTCATTTCAATCTGTCTCATAGGAGAGTTAGTATTCTCACGTTCCTGTCCTCAGCTAACTATGAGCTCCATCCACGTGAGAAATGAGTTCTATTCCTCTCCGGGGCTGCCACACAGTACCTGACTAGCACGGACGCTTACAAACATGCTTGTTGACTGACTGAACAAACACATTCTCCTCAGTCTACCGAGAGTGTACAGCTGCAGGGCTACTTCCTTAGCAGATACCCTTCCTGAAGAGTCTCTCCTCACAACCCAATGGTTTCCCTGGGAGCAAGAGTCCCAGTAAGCTATGATGAAGACAAGACAGAGGCAGGGCCAGAGCCTGGGTGGCCCTGGAAGCAAATGGCAGGGCTTGATCCCTGCCCTTTAAACTCGAGGCCCTTCTGACAACAGCCAGTTCTCATCAGCCCCAGCATCGGTTCCCTGTGCTCAGGGTGGATGGCATCTACAAAGATTATTTTCTCACTCCCTTTTGCTGCCTGGAACTTGATGCCTCGCTATGTAAGCAGCTGACACATGCATGGCATTCCACGGGCCATGCCGGGCAGGAAAACAGGTTTTCTGGTGAGCAGGTTCCATTTATTTCTTACTCGGAAACTTCGCGATTGGGTTCCCATACCTTTGACCCGTGCCTCTGGCCTGCGATCCACCCTCCCCGGGTCATGCCCTGCCCTTTACTTCACCACCAGCTCCCAGCCCCAAGCCCCCAGGGCTGCTGGTGATTGAGATTTGGGCACCTGGCCGTGTGACATCAACATACAGCTTCGTTAATGAAGTCCCTTGCCCAGGTGCAATAGGACAAAGCCATGGGCCTTTAGTTCCCGCTCTGACACTGGCCAGCACCAGCTCCCCTCGGGTCGGGTGGCTGCCAGGAAAATGCAGTCATGAGCCGGCATGTGAATAAATAGAATGCCTTAACCTAAAAGTTCTGTGTTTTCATTCTTTCCCCCTTTCCACTTCTCTATTCACTCCTTTTTTCTCTTGCCGTTCCTCTTTAAACTCATTTCCTATATCCAATTATTCTCCCCTCTGCTGTCTAGTCCGCGCTCTACTAAGCATTCTCTCCTGTCTCCACTGTGATGTTTTCCATATCCGTAGGCGAGGGGCAAGGCTGGAATCCTCAGATGGATTTTGAATCTAAGGATGCTTTTCCATCTCTTCCCACTTTGATTTGAACCTCTCACCAGGGTTCTATTTGTTTTAGAAGTGGTTCTAGCAGTCCCTTCCTCAATCTTCCATTCTCATACAGATTGCCACTCTGCATCATTTCCCCGGGTCCTGCCTGATTCTGCCCTCAGCCCTGTACCCGGTCATCTCCCCTCTGTAATTTCCCTTCTCTCTCTATATCAGATTATTCTCATTCCATAGCCATGCCATTTTATTTTTATTTGACTTTAAGTCATCCCTACACCCAATGTGGGGCTCGAACTCATGACCCCAAGATCAAGAGTCACAGGCTCCACCAGCTGAGCCAGCTGGGCACCTTGCCAAGCCAGTTTAGTTACTGCTATTTTGTGGCCTTGTCTTTCTCTTAAGGGGAAAACTATTTGGACTTAAATAAAGAACTTTCTAATAATTAGTGCAATCTGAAAATTGCACAGGCTACCCTTAAACAGTGAGCTCTACATATGGAGGTGGTCCCAGAGGCTTCAGACAGCCATTTGGTGGAGATACTGGTAAAGGGGGTCAAACATAGAATGAGAGTGAAGGTAAATAGCATCTGATGACCCTTCCAACCCGAAGATTCTAGGTTTTCATTTAGGTCCTTAGAGGTCTCATGGCAGGGATAAAGGGTGAAGGGACAGGGTTAAAGTGACCTTTGCATTCCTCCCTTTAACACAGATACTATGTGGAGAGGAATCTAAAGAGACTGCTTTGGAGGCTCTCTCAAAGAAAGGGATGGTGTCTTTTGGAGACCACGACTTGCTTAGAGAGGAAGGCTTTAAGTTTGCCAAGGAAGGGCAGCCTGGGTGGCTCAGCGGTTTAGCGCACCTGCCTTTGGCCCAGGTGGTAATCCTGGAGACCCGGGATTGAGTCCCATGTCGGGCTCCCTGCATGGGGCCTGCTTCTCTCTCTGCTTGTGCCTCTACCTCTTTCTCTGCATCTCTCTGTGTTTCTCATGGATAAATAAATAAAATCTTAAAAAAAAGTTTGCCAAGAAATTATCAACCAATGCATTATTTTAAGGGATTAACTACTGACCTGCCTAAAATGGGGAAAGAGAACCACACTGTCTGTCCAGCCTATGAGCGTAGGGCCTAAGTCTCAGAAATGATGCAACTATTTATTAGGCAGCATAAAATATGCATATAAGAGGACACTGCCTACACAGAAGATGGAGCAATGAATTCAGGAATTGTTTACTTTGAATTTTCCCCCTACCAATATTCAACAATTAGCAGTGATTTGCAGGTGGTAGCCATCTTGCTCAACACAGCCACACAATCCACACAAGCCACTCAAGATCCATATGAAGAAAAAAAGAGGCATCAGATGGAGGAAATCCATTTGGGGAACATGATTAGGACATGAGTTGGAAGGCCCCAAGTGGAAGGCAACTGAGGAAAAAAAGCTGGATGATCCTCATACAAATAGCTCTGTGGGCATTAGAACAAAGTAGGCAAGTCCAGAGGGAGGCCAGGAAAGGTACATGGATGCCAAGTGATCCCACAGCTATAAAGATGTAGAAAGGAAAAGGGAAAATTCTACTACAAAAGAGTGGCATTCAGATCACTAAGGAGAAGTAGAAAAAGCAGCAGGAAGATATTAAAGCAAAATAAAAAGAAGATGCCACTAGCAAGAAATGAGTACTTTAATTAAGTAGAGTCAAGGGCAGCCCCGGTTCCTTATAATGAAGAAGGGGCAGGAATTTTCGGTATTGTCTTTACCTATCTACGGAATACATCAAAGGTGCCCACTAAACAAGACAAATGCACCGCATTATTGGCCAAGTGACACGAAGAAGGAAAGTGTCTGAGAAGGACAAGGTGTCATGCTATAAGCATAGCAGTGGCATCTTCAGGATGAGGATTAAGGAAGGCCCTTGACCCCATGAGCACAAGGGGAGGGTGTTGAATCACTCAGTTGGACACCTGAAGCTCCTCTTACACTGGCTGTTCACTACACTGGAAGTAAAATAAAGACTTAAAAAAAGAGGAGAAAATAGGTGATGGCATGTCCAAGCAAACAGGCCTCGCATGGCCAATAGAGAAACCATGTTTAAACACATCAAAATGCAACCACCACTACCAACAAAAGATGGAAACTGGGGCCTTAGAGCCTGGCACCCTAACCTTCTGGAATCCTCTACTGAAAAAATAATGGAAATAAACCCAGCAGCTCCTTTGCCATTATCCGAAGGAAAACAGAGACGAAGGTGGTAATCTTCGTTGCTTGGTGAAAAGCAAATCAAACACTAAGTAGTTTCTGCTACGGCAAGACGGTGGGAGAGAATCAGGATGTGGCATCCGTAATCTCCTGTGATTCCTGTCATTTTATTTCATGGGGGCTTTCCCAGCCAATGAGGAGGAAGAGATTAGACGGGAAAGTTCCCCTGGAGTCACAGCCTGCCCCAAACTAAATTCAGATGCATTGTTTTCGTTTTTGTTACATTTTTACCTTTTCAACAGCTTTATTGAGGTATGATTTAAATACCATACAGCACCCACTTCAAGTAAATTTCCAGGATACAATTCAGTGATTTTCAGTGAATGTAAGGAGGTATGCAACCATCATCATAATTCAACTTTTGAGCATTTTCATCAGCCCAATACCCAATAAGATCCTTCACGTAAACCCTCAAGGTCTAAATCTTCAATGGAATCTTTTTCCTTTGAGCTCTCTTGGAGCATCCCATACTGCTGGCTACTCTCTGTTTTGAAGTCTGGCCTCCCTGTATTTTCTGACACTACTCCCTGAAGTCCCTCCTGTACCTCTGGAACCATTCTCAGATTTCTCTGAGAATCCCTGAAGCTGTTTTTCTTTACAGATGGATGTGCTCTCATCTCTTCCTTGGCCCTCCACTCTTCTCACTTTGAGTCTTCTTGAATGTTCTCTTCAGTGCCCCTGGTTTCAGCTATCATTGAGGATTCCCAAATCTCTCTCTTACTCAGACATCTCCCTGGAGATCTAACTGCTCCCTGGCCATTTCTACCTGGATGGCTCTCAGGCAACTCAGATCCAACAAGCCACAAACAATGCAGCATTTCTAGTCCTTTAAGTGCCCCCCCCCCATCCTGTCCACCCCCTTCCCATCCCCTGACCCCTTCCCCACCTGGTTTGGTGATTGCTTCTTACTGGCCATCCAGTTGCCCAAGCCTGAAACTTGCAGGACTCCCTAGATTCCTCCTCCTTTTTCTCCCTCTGTGTCTAATTAATGATCGCATCCGGTAAAGTCTGGGCCCTTACTATTTTGTGAATTCCTCTTCTTTCCATTGGGACTGCTTAGATTATGCTCTCATTATCTCTCACCTGGACTAGCAGCCTCCCTGTTTTGTCCTCATGCAAACTATCCTCCGCACAGTTGATAGGGTCCTTTTATTTTGTTAATTTTTAAACTACTCAACACATGAATGCATTCTTGAAGCTAAAGGTTCAAACAACACCTGAGTATATACAGCAACAAAGAAAGCCTCCTCTTTCCACTTTTCCCCCTTCCACAACTCCCCAGGGGTAATTACTGGTAAATAAAGAAAATACTGGTACTTTCGATGCATATGCATATGCTACAATCTCTCCAAAATCTCTGTATATTAATACATGTAGAACGGTCCCATTCTTTTAATCACTGCAAGAATTTCATAGTATGAATATCACCATTAGCTATTTCCCCACCGAGAGCACTGCTTTTGCTCCTTACTCCTTCCTGGCCCAAACAATGCTGCAGTGAACATCCTCCAACACACACTTTTGGATACATGGCTTATTTCTCCAAGGTTTATTCCTAGGATAAAACTGGCCTGTAGGAATGGAGGTTGCCTGGGAGCTAGCTTGTAGGGCAGTAGGACAGAAGAAGGTGAGGAACACTGGCTGGAGAAGATTTGAGAGAAAGGAGATGAATGTATTTTTTTTGTTAAAAAGATGATGTAGAGGTTCTCAAGACACAGGATGGTATTAGGAAATCTTTAGGGAAAAATCATCTTAGAATGTTATCACCTTAATGAAATAGCTATTTTAAAAAACCAATTCATTTAAAACAAACTATGCCTTTTTAAGCTATGCCAAATCTGGCTGGGCACACGTGTCATAAAGATAAACTGGCAGTCCAGTGGCCCACTACTGAATGTGAATTGGCAATAGAGCATACTCATGAAAGCCAGTATTACACTAAACTACAGACCTTGGATTATGGGGCAAATCCTAGCGCATAAACTTCACTATGGTCCTTGGCTGTACCCATTTTACTGTTGTTTTTCATTTTTATTTTCACAATTTTAGGGGGTGGTGGTGGTGAGAAAATTTCTCAGAGCAGAGAATCCTAATCAGTAAGGGCTGGAAAACAAGTCTTTTGAGGGAGTGCTAAAGTTAATGTCTAGTGACATTTGATTCACTTCCAAAAGTGGTCCCGAGATCCAGTTGGCCAAGAACTGTCAATGTCGGCAATAAGCTCATTGCTCAGCAGGCAGGTCCACAACCACGTTGGCAACAAAGCAACAACGCAAAGGGGAAATTGAGCAAACTGTAATTAGGTATGCAATGCCACCAGAGAAAGCAATTTGTGAATGGGATTAGCACGATTAAAAATGCATTCTCCTTTGTCGAATATTAGTCGGAAAGACTATCCACTGGAAAAAAGACAGTCTCTTCAATAAATGGTGCTGGGAAAATTGGACATCCACATGCAGAAGAATGAAACTAGACCACTCTCTTTCACCAGACACAAAGATAAACTCAAAATGGATGAAGATCTAAATGTGAGACAAGATTCCATCAAAATCCTAGAGGAGAACACAGGCAACACCCTTTTTGAACTTGGCCACAGTAACTTCTTGCAAGATACATCCGTGAAGGCAAAAGAAACAAAAGCAAAAATGAATTATTGGGACTTCATCAAGATTAAAAGCTTCTGCACAGCAAAATAAACAATCAACAAAACTAAAAGACAACCTACAGAATGGGAGAAGATATTTGCAAATGACCTATCAGATAAAGGGCTAGTTTCCAAGATCTATAAAGAACTTATTGGGAAGCCCAGGTGGCTTAGTGGTTTAGCACTGCCTTCAGCCCGGGGTGTGGTCCTGGAGACCTGGGATCCAGTCCCACATCAGGCTCCCTGCATGGAGCCTGCTTCTCCCTCTGCCTGTGTCTCTGCCTCTCTCTCCTTCTGTGTCTCTCATGAATAAATAAAAAATCTTTTTTAAAAAAAGAACTTATTAAACTCAACAGCAAAGAAAAAAACAATCCAATCATGAAATGGGCAAAAGACATGAACAGAAATCTCACAGAGGAAGACATACACATGGCCAACAAGCACATGAGAAAATGCTCCGCATCACTGGCCATCAGGGAAATACAAATCAAAACCACAATGAGGGTGATCCCTGGGTGGCTCAGCGGTTTGGCACCTGCCTTTGGCCCAGGGCATGGTCCTGGAGTCCCAGGATCCAGTCCCCCGTCGGGCTCCTACATGGAGCCTGCTTCTCCCTCTGCCTGTGTCTCTGCTTCTCTATCTCTCTACGTCTATCATGAATAAATAAATAACATCTTAAAAAAAAAACACAGTGAGATACCACCTCACATCAGTGAGAATGGTGAAAATTAACAAGGCAGGAAACCACAAATGTTGGAGAGGATGTGGAGAAAGGGGAACCCTCTTGCACTGTTGGTGGGAATGTGAAATGGTGCAGCCACTCTGGAAAACTGTGTGGAGGTTCCTCAAAGTGTTAAAAATAGATCTGCCCTACGACCCAGCAATTGCACTGTTGGGGATTTACCCCAAAGATACAGATGCAATGGAACGCCGGGACACCTGCACCCCAATGTTTCTAGCAGCAATGTCCACAATAGCCAAACTGTGGAAGGAGCCTCGGTGTCCATCGAAAGATGAATGGATAAAGAAGATGTGGTTTATGTATACAATGGAATATTACTCAGCCACTAGAAACGATGAATACCCCCCATTTGCTTCGATGTGGATGGACCTGGAGGGTATTATGCTGAGTGAAATAAGTCAATCAGAGAAGGACAAACATTATATGTTCTCATTCATTTGGGGAATATAAATAATAGTGAAAGGGAATATAAGGGAAGGGAGAAGAAATGTGTGGGAAATATCAGGAAGGGAGACAGAACATAAAGACTCCTAACTCTGGGAAATGAACTAGGGGTGGTGGAAGGGGAGGAGGGCGGGGGGTCGGGGGGAATGGGTGACGGGCACTGAGGGAGGCACTTGACGGGATGAGCACTGGATGTTATTCTGTATGTTGGCAAATTGAACACCAATAAAAACTAAATTTATTTAAAAAGTAAATAAATAAATTAATTAATTAAATAAAATCTTAAAAAATAAAAATAAAAAACCTATTATGTTACATGAAAATCAATATTTGGTTTATGCAATAAAATTTATGATTCTAAAATATTAGAAAAAGGGCTCACTTACAGTATGAAGTTTATTTTTTCTCAAAGGCAATTATTTACCTTGTTTGTGTTTTTTACAAACATGGATTTTTTTCCTTTTATCTTCATTAGTATTACCTGTATTGCCCAATTTAGTTCAATATTGAATTTTTGTATTGTTTCTTATTCATTTCTTCAAGATATTAAATTCAATAAATTATTTTTAAAAAGAGGCATTCTCCTTAAATAGACATTGTTTTCTTCAATTGATTTGTTCTGATCAGGTCTCCCTGCGTCCTGCAGAAATTTCATTGTCTGTTCCATTTCTCTGCTGAGAGATGAGAGGAAGTACATAGAGTTGCTCTGGTCACTAGGATTTCCTCCCAAATGGAAGAAGTATTAACAGAGGTGCCATTAGAGACAGATTACAGCTTGGGTCACCTCGGGGGGAGAAATCTGAAGCCCCCTTTTTGACTAACAACACGGTAAATTAATCCTTGAATCTTTCTCCTTAGCAGTGGGCCTGAGACCAGGTTTAGGAGGCCCCCTTTCAACGTGATTTTTGTTGGTTTCACCTTTGTGGAAAGGAAGGGTTCAAACGGATCCAATTCTGGCTCCTCATCTTTGTAACCACTCCCTGAGTCCTTCTAAGACAGTTTGGTTTATTTATTTATTTATGTTTTAAGATTTTATTTATTTAATAGAGAGAGAGAGAAAGAGCATGAGTGGGGAGGCAGAGGCAGAGGGAGCCGGAGAAGCAGACTCCCCACTGAGCAAGGAGCCGAATACAATGGGGGCTCCAGATCAGGACCTGAGCTGAAGGCAGGTGCTTAACCTTCTGAGCCCCCCAGGCACTCCTAAAACAGTTTGGTTTAAATGTGTTTTCATGAATAACCCCTTGAAGTGGATGTGTGGCCACAGTGGCCACAGTGGCCGCCACAGGGGAATGGGAGGGTTTGTGTTAAGTCTGCTTGGGTCAATGTGAGGCATTAATGAAACGCTTGGGGAGTGCTACTAAATTTTATTGGTGTACTGGGCACCAGACAGGCCAGCGGAGATAGGAGAAGACGCGGAGCCTGCCCTCTAAGAGCTCTCTGTGCTGTTGGGAGGATGGAATGGTTGTAGAAAAAACCTTGTATCCAGGATGCCTGGGTGGCTCAGTTGGTGAAGCGTCTGCCTTTGGCTCAGGTCATGGTTCAGGGGTTCTGGGATTGAGCCCCATGTCGGGCTCCCTGCTCAGCGGGGAGCCTGCTTCTCCCTCCCTCTGCCTCTGCCTCCCCACTCATGCTCTCTCTCTCTAATAAATAAAATCTTAAAAAAAAAAAAACCCTGGTATCGAAGTTAGAAGGGGATGAGCGAGGAGCACCCCAGGAGAGGCACAAACCAAGCGGTATGGCAACTTGGAGCGAGGGGGAGAGCGTGTTGAAGGTCGTGAGAGGGGGGCCCTTGGGGAGGCCTGATCCACAGCCCTTTGCTGCTCAGCCTGTAAGTGGAGAACACTGTTATCACTACTAGGGTCCTACCGCTTCTCAAGCGAACGAAGATGTATAATGTGACTTTCACATATTCACGTGCTCAAAAGCATGGCATGTTTGCTGTCCTAGACCTTTCTCTGAAGAAATGTTGCCGTGGAACCCAAGTAGATCTCTCATGCTTTCGCACTACCTCTTTATGTCCACCCTTCCACGCTCCAGCCATCTGTCTGTGTCTCCTGCCTTTATTGTTTGGTGACCCGAAGTGTTCAGGAAAGGATCCTGAGCTTTGGTCCTTGTCTCTGGCTGGCAGGGAGTCCAAGTCAGTCACCTGGGGCCTGAGGGGCAGAGGGCATTGGGTGCAGGCCATGCCCCCTTACCTGCAAGGTCACCGTCGCGGTGCTGGGGTGACTGCCAGCATCCGCCTGGCTGGTGTTCGGTGCATCTGACAGGAGTGGAGAGGTGCAGCTGCTCTTCAAATGAAACCCTAAATCCTTTCAAACACTCGGAAATCTTTCTCCTTTCTCAGCTTGCAAGGCTCTGAAGGTTTCCCTCTGTACATTTTTCCAGCATGATGTGAGATGCCGGTTAGTCGGGTGAGATTTAGGAGAATGTCTTTTAAAGGTGGACTCCTTTAAAACGGAGTTCCTTTTCCTCGGGGGTTTTTGCCATTAACTATCTGTCAGTTTATTTGCACATTTTATGAACGGCAGGGTGAATGTATTCCCACTTAAAAAAAGACAGACAGACTTCGATGGGTTACTTGGCCAGTCCCGAGAATTGAAATGAACACAGTCAAGAGCCAGACAGAGATAGTCAAAGAGGTCAGATGCCATGAGATAAGAAAGTGACAAATCCTATGTTTCGGATTCTCATTCCTGCTTAAAGAAAGATATAAGAATTTACTTTGACAATGTTGGACAGGTCTGACTGAGGAAGAAAAGACACTCCTTCCCAAAGAGTTTTTGACTGAGGGACACTACGGTGCTAGCCATGATCACTTTTCAACCCCCCCACCCTCCCATCGCCTATTTTAAAATCCACTCACCTTGGGTGAGAAACATGTCCAGTCCTGGTACTGTAGTTATGGGAAGGTTTCATCTAGTAGCTTGGTAAACAGAGGCTATCAGCTTGAATTACTGAAATTAGCAAGGCTAATGCCATGTCACTATTCAAAACTGTGCCAATTTGGAATTTCTTAATGGCCTCAGGAGAGGGAGTCTTTCTACATCCTACAATCTCTCTCCATTCTTACCTAAATTCCTTCTCATAGATGTTATGAATGGCCTGTTTTGTAGCCAACACAAACTTTGTCCAGTAAAATAATGTAAGGAACTCAGAATGAAAAGAGATTAGCCGTTCCTGGCTCCTGTGATTTTAAGGCAGAAATAACTTTGGCTTCTACTGATTCATAGACAAAGCTTGAAATGCAAAGCATGCTCAACTCTAGATTCAGCATGAAAAGGACCTTAAAATATGCCCAAGTGCAAGTAATGGACTTATTAAAGGGAAGAAAAGAGCTACTTTCACACACTCCCAAGCTCTTTCGTTTTGTTATATCAGTAATCTTGCTTAAGAATTTCATTCTATTTACATTTCTTCTCCCTTGAAATATCCTCGGGACTCATATGGCATCAAATATTGAAGCTTGTAAGACATTAATTTCTTTATGTTAATTAAGGGGAAGGCATGCAAAGTGGACCAGGGCTAGAACTCGGAGCCCCTCCGACGATTTCAATAGGAATTAAAAATCAGTTCTGTGGTTTTAATTGAACACCTAATCATTTATCATCACAGACATTTGAGCAAGCCAAGTTTAAGTATCTTCTTTGGACTATTTTTGGCAGTGTTCCAGAACAAGTGCATTTCCCATTAGGGAGTTCAGTTTATATTTGATGACAGGATTCATATGGCATCAAACACTGAAGCCTGTTAAGACCTTAGTGTGGAAGGCTTTCAAGCCACAGTTCAGACAGCACAGAGCTCTAAAATATACACAGGCACATACACACCAAGGCTTTCTGTTTCAACTTTAAGAGAACTCAAAAAGAATGAAAATCATGCCTGAGAAACTTTGAGGCATCTTGGGATATTTATGGGAAATCAAACAGGCAAAGGAGTCATGAGAACCTTTCCAAGCAGCATTTAAGTGAGGAGGCAGCCTGGTTCAGTTCCCCCGCAGAGGTAGTAGGTTCTGGTCTCGATTTTCCCAAGATCAAGAATAAATTCACTCACGTCTATGCCTCAGTCTCCACCTGCGACATAGTGAACGTAGTGAAGTAGGACTTAGATGGAATTTGCATGGGCAGGTCTGTTTTGATTAGACACCAGTTTGTTTTCACCAGATTAGTTTGAACCCCAGAAACACTGTGGGGATGTTAGGATTCTGAAAAAGCAGCGTGAGCCACTGAGTGTCTTAGGTTACTAACTCTCTATCTCCCATCTCCATCACCTGCCAGCTATGTGACCACAGCCCTTTATTTTTTTTTAATAATTTTTTTTTATTTATTTATGATAGGCACACAGTGAGAGAGAGAGGCAGAGACACAGGCAGAGGGAGGAGCAGGCTCCATGCACCGGGAGCCCGACGTGGGATTCGATCCTGGGTCTCCAGGATCGCGCCCTGGGCCAAAGGCAGGCGCTAAACCGCTGCGCCACCAAGGGATCCTGACCACAGCCCTTTAAATCTGAGCTTTTGTTTGCTAATCTGCAAAATGGGTACAATACTACAGCCCTTGGAATTGAGAGATACTGCACATATCCCCATGGGGGAGAAGGGAGACGGAGGAGAGGGAAATGGTCAGGAAGAGGCAGAGAATAGAAGGACAACTGAAGTCTGTCTGTCTCTGTCTCTGACGAGGAGTGGGGAAGAATTCTGTAAGGCTGAGTTTGGGTGTATTTAAACTTTATTTAGGAACCAATAAATGAAGCTGGGCTATGAGATTCCAAAACCCTTGGTGGGGGGTGGAGGAGGTAAGCTGGTGATCCAATGCTATAAACACAAGACAAAAGAGCTGTTTTGTTGAATTCAACTTTCTTTTTCAGAAAGTCAGTCCAACTGATTTGCGTCCAGATAGACCAAGTTTCAATATGCACAGTTGCTTGTACTTAGCATGAAAGACATTAAAAGCATTCTTGCGGGCAGCCCGGGTGGCTCAGCGGTTTGGTGCCGCCTTAGGCCCCAGGGCGTGATCCTGGAGACCCAGATCGAGTCCCTCATCGGGCTCCCTGCATGGAGCCTGCTTCTCCCTCTGCCTGTGTCTCTGCCTCTCTCTCTCTCTCTCTCTCTCTCTCTGTGTCTCTCATGAATGAATAAATTTTTAAAAATCTTGAAAAAAAATAAAAACATTCTTGCAGGGGTGCCTGGATGGCACAGTCGGTTGAGCATCCGACTCTTGGTTTGGCTCAGGTTGTGATCTCGGGGTTGTGAGGTCCAGCCCCATGTTAGGCTCTGCAGTGTGGAGTCTGCTTGAGTTTCTCTCTCTCCCTCCCTCTGCTCCTTTCCTCTATGCTTCCTCGCTCTGTCTCTCTCTGGAATAAATAAATAAATCTTTAAAAAAAAGTCTTACAAATTCTGCTCAAATTAGAAAATAAAGAGCCAGTTAAAAGTCATAATTAAAACCAGAGATATGAAATTTTTAAAAAAGATTTTATTTATTTATTCATGAGAGACACAGAGTGAGAGGCAGAGACACAGACAGAGGGAGAAGCAGGCTCCTCGAGGGGAGCCCGATGTGGGACTTGATCCTGGGACTCCAGGACCATGCCCTGAGCCAAAGGCAGACACTCAACCACTGAACCACCCAGGTGTCCCTCAAACTTATGACCCCAAGATCAAGAGTCACATGCTCTACTGGCTGAGCCAGCCTGGTACGTACCCCAAATTGAAATATTTTCTTATATAAAGTTCCAGCAAGTATTTTCAAATGCCATATCCTACATTTTCAGATATAAATCAAGTTTATATAGTCTTTATAGCTTCATTACTGATAAAAAAATGACAACTAGCACATTAGGCATTTTTGAAATAAAGTTCGAATGCTTGTGTTTTCCTTTTGAGGTGGTTTGGTCTATTTGGCTCTTCATTTTCATTTTCTTTTTTTAAAGATTTATTTATTTACTTATTCATGAGAGACACAGAAAGAGAGTCAGAGACATAGGCAGAGGGAGAAGCAGGTTCCCTACAGAGAGCCCAATGTGGAACTCGACCCTAGGATCCAGGATCACACCCTGAGCCAAAGGTAGACGCTCAACCACTGAACCACCCAGGTATCCCAGCTCTTCATTTTCTGACAGTGTCCCTAAATTTGATTCCTCCATAGCCAGGACCCAGGTCCAGGCATTGGTGAGTCTTTTATTTAGCCATACTCAACTCAACTTATTATTTCCACTGTGCATACCCAGACTATTTCTAAAGATGAGGTGCTCCTCTGCCCTCTGTTGGAGGCAGGGGTAGGACTTTGGCCAACCATTCCCCACTGCCAGGCTGCTTCTAGAAGTACTCTGGAGAAGAGTGTGCTGGAGAGGTTAGGTCAACTCCAAACTATGAATGTATAGCTTTAGTAGAGAAGTTAAGGAGATGAGAGGGATTGCAGCATCAGGTCCAGGATTTGGGCCCACCCAACAATGACCTGCCATGGTTAGTTTGGTTTGGGTCCTTTTATCAACCTTGAACTCTGCTATCTGCTCATCAGCTTCTTAGGAGAGATGGGTCCACAGAAGTGACTGGGATCTGTACGCACCAAGAAATTTGATAGCCTCATTCGCATTAATGCTTCTACCTGGGACAAGATTGAGAAGACAAATATATCTTTACTCCCCTCTTTATCTTATGTGCCCTGTAGTCCTTCCTTATCCTTTGAAACAATTTGTTGACTTCATGCTACCTCCTAGCTGATCGGGGTAAACTTCCTGGGCTGGCACTGCCCAATCAGTACCCCCTTCAGTATCTCAACATGTCTCTCTCGGTCATCAAAGAGTTAACAGTCTCAAGCCCCATTTCTGCAGAGCCCTGTGTTTTGTTTAAGTGGCAATAGATGGTCAGGAGCAAATCAGAGAATCTCATCCCTTTCTGGTGATTCATACCATGCACACTCTGGGAGTATAAAGTAGACCTGAGAGGGAAGTAGTGTGTTTAGTGGTAAAAGTCCTAGACGGGGAGATGGAAAACATAGCTGTCAATACTGGCTCTGCTACGTTATCGACTCTGATTTTGGTCAAGTTACATAACTTCTCTGAGCCCTAGTTCAGAGTTATATGCCTCATAAATTTAAGCATTCCATGAAAAGGTGGACAGGGATGGGAGAGTCCCAGTCTCCCTAGGCCCTCAAGGTGCAAAAGGCCTTTCGAAATCATAGGTACTTAATTATGCATGTCAGTGGTCTCAAGCTACAGGGAACTTTAACTCTGGTATCAATTTTAAACTTTCTAAAGTAACAATTTACAGGTTCTTTTTTCTCTCAATGCTTTGTTTCACAAATCCAGCACAAATATGCTAGTAACACAAACCACAAGAAGAATGGAGGATGAACAATCAATAAAACCACTATGAAAATATCAGGCAGATGCTCTTCTTTCAACTGGTTCAAAGTTGCTAAGTCTTCATGCTGGTGTCTCCTTTTTAAACAAATATGTTGCTGCAGATGGTTTATATCCTTTCCATTAAACTGTGGGATTTCACATGTATGGGAGGTGCTAGGCAAAGATGCAGAAACTGTCACATCTTTAATACCCCAGGATAGTATAGTCAGGCTTGCCAACACCTACTGCCCCATGTTTTTCCCAGCTAGACCCCATTTTCTGCTCCTGACTCCCCACAGTAGCCTTGTAGGGGACAAATAAAAACATACCTTGGGAGTTGTCACATCTCTGCTCTAAAGTCCCCAGGGCCTCACAGCTGTTCATAGGATTAAATCCAAACTCTTTGATTCCTTTGTATCTTTCTTCCCCCTATAGAGCGGGGGCTGCCACATCTAGCCTCCTGACCCTATCGTGTCTAGCACGGTGCTAGGCACAAAGAAGGGGCTCAGTAAAAATCTGTGAGTTGAGCTGAAATACCTGGCTGAACTGAATTCCCTCTCTGAGCACCTTCTCTTCATGCCTTGTGCCTTTCCAAGTTAGTGGAGATGAGGAAAGCTTCCTGAGCCACCAGTAAGGCCTTGGCACTCACTCAATTAACCAGGGAGAAACTTGGGAAGCTTTGAAGGTCACTACTACCGCTGGTTAAATGGCCCATCCCCAAAAGACTTGTAACTCTGGTGCTCTGAACAGATTTATGCTTTTTGGTAGAGCTGAACCATGAAATGATTTGAAGTAAGAAGGAAAAAGAATTCCTGAGAGTTTCATGAAGACAGTGACCTGAATGCAAATCCAAGCTCTACCCCTTCCCAACAGGAAGACATTGGGAAAGTCACTTTACTTCTCTTAGCCCTGGTTTTGTCATCTCTGAAGTGGGCATAATTACCTGCCCCTTAAGGCTGCTGAGGGCATTAAATGACAGCAGTGATGTAAAGTCCCCCACATGAGACCTGGTATCAGTGATGTCTCAGTAAATACCTGTTGATCAAAACTGGAAGAGTGACTGTGTACTTTTTCCAAAAAAGCAGGCTCAGAACTGGACTAAGCCATAAAGCTTCCTTTTAACCACAATTGAGCTTTACATGTAGAGCTTGCCAGACTCCATCCTAACCACCCCCTACCACCCAAAGTGTGCACTGTTGGCTGGCCCAGTAGATTCTTCTGAAGGCTACCATTTTTTTGGATGACACTATGTCTTCTAGAAAGAGGGATGGGCCATTTGTCTAGAGTGCCGATGCTGGAAGAGGGAGTGATGGATTCAGGTGTATAGCTCAGGAACTGTCACCTACTTCCAGACCCCAGCAAAATGGCTCCTCCTAAGGAGAGGACACATGAGCCCTGACCTATACACAGGCACTTCTGTTTACAGCATGTGGCACCAGGGCTTGTCTTGGCTTTTCAATTTTTAATGATGATGATAATAATAATAAACTCCCAACATGGTGGTGATATAGAAGTTATACATGTACTGGTACCACCACTTGTCTCCCCGTCCTTCTAAAATCTTCAGCTATGCCACAACTAACCTAAGAAACCTACTAAGACCACATGGCATATCAAATTAAACGTAACATATGTGTATGGCTGCAGGTGCCCCATGCAAGTAGAATATTCACCAACTGGCTTATGTTGGTGAAGGTGAGCACAGTCTAGGCCAAAACATGGTCTCAGTTCTCTGCCTCCTACAGAGTGGGCCGTATCTCCTCAATTTCACCTCCCCCGTTACAATCAGACACACAGAGCCCAAGGAGGCAATACCACTGTACCCTGTGATTTAGCTCAATTCTGGCATCTAGGCCAGAAAAAGAGATTTGTTCAAGCCAATGAATGAGTAACAAAAACAAAAACCTTACAGTATGACCAGATGCCAGTTGCTCCCAAGTAGAGACAGGTAAGATAGAATAAAATATAAAAGGGAATCTTTCCCTTTTACTTCCTTTCCAACTTCAGTGACTCCTGAGCAGGAATTGTCTTTGAGTCAGAAAGGCAGAGGAAGGTCAATGAGTATTTACCCAACATTTCTCCTACACTGATGTCAACAGAAACTGAAAGAAAAGCATTCTTGTCAGGCAAGTATGTTCCATTTGGTCAAATGCTTTGTGAATGTCTATTGTGCATCAGGCCATGGATGGAACGCTGAATTTCCCAGGCGAACCCTGTCTCTCCTGTCCCAGTGTGATCATGAGAAGAGGATGGGTATGTCACCATGGCACAGTGTTGCATATCCAGTCTGTCTCACCCACCAGACCTTTCCCATGGCTCCAAGAAAAGAGAAATGACATATACTAAATACTACGAACACTTAAAAATTGTGGTCAAATGTCTGGGTGTGGTCAAATCACAACACACCGGGACAGCATCTTGCAATTCTGAGAACACAGTGAAGAGTTGAGCATTTTGTCACGGGAAGGACCAAACTCACATTTGCCTTGGCAGTCAGACCAGTGGTCCATAGCAGAGCCCTTCCAGTTAGTTGCTTTTCTAATAGTTGAGTTCCCTGACTTATGTTTGGATTGATCCTTGCCTTTGTCTCCTGAAAATGTGGTCAAAGGTATTGACCAGTGTCCCTGGCACTGGGTTTTCTTTCCGCTTTCCCCTAGGAGAATTTAAGGAAATAATGAAATGCAGCTTAACTTAAAGTCTGCTTAGAATTCAACACACTCCAAGTATCTGCCAAAAAGGGATTGCAGAGAGGCCCAAATCCAACAAATGAAAACTAGGACCCTTTTATAACACATGTTTTCCTCTTGACTTTACAGGGCACTTGGGAAAAACCAAAGCATTTCCTATTTATTTACACATAAAACAATTCATGATCTTTTGAATATACACAAAACTTTATGGAATCTTTCAAAGAGATTGTGAGAGAAGAGGAAGTCATACTGGCCAATGATAAACAAACTACCAAACCAGTTGAAATTGGTTCAAAGTGTAAGAATGCAAAACTCTGAATGAATTCAGTCCTTAGGCAAAGGATGAGCTCCAAGCCCTACACAGAAGAACAAATGCTCAGACAATAACCAGAAGGCTAAAATGAGGCACTCAGTATCCCATTTTCATTGCTCAGCCTGATCCCCAACTCAGGAAGATAGAAAGCTGCTATAGTCCACAAAGGGCAGCTCCCTTTTATAGCCTAACAAGGAAGCCACTGGAAGGCAAGTGACAGACATAACGGATCACCTCCCAGATGGCTGGAAAGCCTGTCCTCCATCTCTGCCACATTCCCATCACTAAATGGGTGCCTATTCACTGCACAAACATTCAAAGTACCCACTCTGAGCCAGGCACAACACTCAGTGCCGAGAGTACAAAGTTGAACAAGACGTGGTCCCTGTCCTTGAGGATAGCTACAATTGACAGAGCATCTACTATGTGGGTTCTTAGATACACAGTATCATTTAATCCCTCTAAGAATCCTTTTTTAAAATTAAAGATTATTGGGCAGCCCTGGTGGTGCAGCCCACCCTGCAGCCTGGGGTGTGATCCTGGAGACCAGGGATCGAGTCCCACATCGGGCTCCCTGCGTGGAGCCTGCTTCTCCCTCTGTCTGTGTCTCTGCCACTCTCTCTGTGTCTATGAATAAATAAGTAAAATCTTTTAAATAAATAAATAAAAAGAGGATTTATTTATTTATTTATTTGAGAGAGAGAGAGCATGCCAGTGAGAAAGAGTATGAACAGGGGTGTGTGGGGGGAAGGGGAGGGGGAGAAGGAGAAGCAGACCCTCTGCTGAGCAGGGAACTCAACTTGGAGCTCAATCCCAGGACCCTAGGAACATGACCTGAACAGAAGGTAGCCACTGAGCCACTCAGGTACCCCAATAATCCTTCTAAGAATCTTATGAGCCAGGTAATATTATGTACACTTATAAATAAAGGACCTGAAATTCAGAGAATATTCTTATCCAAAGCTACAAAATTCATAAATGGCTATGTATGGTCTTATCTACTGTCATGCTGCCTCACTCAGGTGAGAAACAAAGTTTTGAGGAGGGAGTGATCACGTTCACATTGGGTAGGAGTGTTTTAAGACCATGGAAAACTCTCAGGCTCCCTGCTCAGCAGGAAGTCTGCTTTTCCTTCTGCCCCTCTACCCTTCTCATGCTCTCTTTCTTTCTCAAATAAATACATTAAAAAAAAAGATCATGGAAGACTTCATAGAGGAAGAAGCATTTAAATTGGGGCTGGAGGGATCCCTGGGTGGCGCAGCGGGGATCCCTGGGTGGCGCAGCGGTTTGGCGCCTGCCTTTGGCCCAGGGCGCGATCCTGGAGACCCGGGATCGAATCCCACATCAGGCTCCCGGTGCATGGAGCCTGCTTCTCCCTCTGCCTGTGTCTCTGCCTCTCTCTCTATCTCTCTGTGACTATCATAAATAAAATAAAAAAAAAATTTAAATTGGGGCTGGAAAGGATGAGTAGGTTTGGATATATGGAGGCTAAGGGGAAGGAGTAAGTGGAAGGAGAGACCTAAGTATTCCAGATAGAGAAGAAAAATGGCATATATATGAGCATGGAGGCATGAAATATGGAAAACACTTAGGAAACAATTTGGCTGGACTGTGTGAGAAGCAAGGGATGAGACTGAAAAGACTAAGTGGGTGAAATTGCAAAAGGCATGAAAAAATGATTAACAGATGAAGAAATGAATGAACAAGCTAAAGCAGCTGTTAGGTACAGATGAGTTTTTAACCTCGGAACCACAATCCTTTCAAAGCTGCTATGTCTCTGCTTTTTTTTCCATCTCCAGACAATAAGGAAGATTTCAGAGCCAACAATGAGATGCTGGTGTGTGTGTGTGTACGTGTGTGTGTGTGTCTGATATTCGGAAACCATGATCCCAGTAGTTCCTGGAAGCTGGGGACAAGAGCTGCCTTTCCATATAGGACAGTCCATGGCCATGCACCTTGTTCATCATCATCACATCACCATTGATGGGAGCTTTAATTGAACTAAAGATATAACTTTAATTACAATAGCCTTGAAACACCATTCCATAAATTCTTCTTCAACCAGAAAAGTTTTATTTTTCTGAGCAAAACTATCATTTGGGAATTAAATGTTGTATTTCAAATCACTCTGTGCTGGATGGATGTTGGTATCCATTTTATGGTTAAATGTGAGACACATGTGGCCATAAACACCTATCCATGTATTATCCCTAAAGATATAGACAGTAAGCTCTTAAAAGCCATCTCCATATTGCATAATAAGTATTAGCAGATGGAAGTTATTTCTAGATTACATAAATTTTGGTTATGCTAGATACATCATTTGTACAAAAAAGAGAACATATTAAAACAGAGGTATTAATGAATATAATATGAAATGGGCACATCTGCAAATGACTCAGAATGAGTCGAACAAAACAATTCTCTTAAAGGCATTCATTCTCCAAACTGCCAGGAGAATTAGGCCCCATTGAGTTTTGGATTCCATCTTTTCTCAGCATGAGATAGAGATTCCTTGCCTTTACTAGTTTGATTTACTGAAAGATAATTAGATGTACAGTCTAGGTCCGAGAGCCTGGTCTTTGGCCCCATGACCAAATGCCTAAAGTGATTCACCATTCTATGTTGGTCCTTGGCCATCTTTATATTGTTGTAGCCAGTGTACCCAATTTTATTACTTAGAGACAGGATATTCCATGGCTGGATTTTAAGAGCATTCATATAAGAACTGAAAAAAAATCTCATAAGAAATGGTTCTCCTGTGTTTCAATCTTAAAGTTACCTACTGTGAAAGTCTGTGATTTTATTATTGCATAGCTTTATAAACTTATACATATGTGTATGGCATAAGCACGAGAATTAGAATCATGAAAAGAGATCACATTTTTTTCTTTTTGTCTTGAAACCCACATCCTGGTTGATCATAATATTTTTATTTCTTTGATGTTTATTTGCATTACCTTATAAATCTACAAGTGAGAATGGTTTCACTGACAAAAGGCAATATTGAACACCATTTAACATAGGAAATTAGTTCCAGAACTTATATTTTGAAGAATAGCCAGCTTTAAAAAAAATGACATATATGGTACCAATGGACAATTTAAGCATCATATTTGACTTCATCCAGCTACTCATACTCATTTACTCTATGCATTTTACTCTATGCATTTAGATTGGCTACTTTTTTCAGGTATTCTGATAGCTATTTTTTATAGCTGATCTGATTTGATCATCAAGGAGGCTTAAAACTGAGTAAAGTGTAGGTCTCATAGTTACTGAGTCCCTATGGTTTCAGTAACAGGCTAACAAACCACCATGTTCAGATATTCAAAATTCCCTTTCTTTGGTCCTGGCTGGCATCAGTAGCCTCAGCCTGGAAGGGATGGCAGAAGGCCAGAAAGCTAGAGACTATTTCGGATAGACCACAAAATGAAAAATCTCCTTGTAGATAATTAAGTGCTGCCTCTACAGTTCTATTTTTTTTTGCCACTATAATTTTTTTAAAGATTTTATTTATTCATGAGAGACACACAGAGAGAGGCAGAGATATAGACAGAGGGAGAAGCAGGCCTCATGTGGAAAGCCTGATGCAGAACTCGATCCCAGGACCTTTGGTTCACGACCTGAGTCAAAGGCAGATGCTCAGCTACTGAGCCACCCAGGTACCCTGGCTCTTCGTTCTAAAAGGCAGAAGAATTGAAGTGGAAAGAAGACTGCCTGTAGGTATGTTTTCTTTCTTTTTTTTTTTTTTTTAAATTTTTTTATTTATTTATGATAGTCACAGAGAGAGAGAGAGAAAGGCAGAGACACAGGTGGAGGAAGAAGCAGGCTCCATGCACCGGGAGCCCGACGTGGGACTCGATCCCGGGTCTCCAGGATCGCGCCCTGGGCCAAAGGCAGGCGCCAAACCGCTGCGCCACCCAGGGATCCCTGTAGGTATGTTTTCAATCCTAAAATCAAACGGTAATTGTGAATCGCATGCCCTCTTCAGAAGGACATGAAGGAAGGATCATTGATTGAATCTTGTTCTAAACCATGAACTTGGGATGCCTTGGTGGCTCAGAGGTTGAGCATCTGTCTTTGGCTCAGGGCATGATCCTGGAGTCCCGGGATCAAGTCCCACATCAGGCTCCCCGTGAAGAGCCTGCTTCTTCCTCTGCCTATGTCTCTGCCTCTCTCTGTCTCTCATGAATAAATTAATAAAATGCTTAAAAAAAAACCATGAAGTTAAAGCTAAGAAGATACTTTATATCTTCATAACAGCCCTGCAGATAAAATGGACCAGTTCACAGCAGAATATACAATCTTTTTAAGTGTATATGGGACATTCTCCAGTATAGACTATATACTAGGCTGTAAACTAAGCTTCGGTAAATTTAAAAGGATGGAATACCGGTAGCCCCGGTGGCTTAGAGGTTTAGCGCCGCCTTCAGCCCAGGGTGTGATCCTGGAGACCCAGGATCGAGTCCCACGTCGGGCTCCCTCTGCCTGTGTTTCTGCCTCTCTCTCTCTGTCTCTCATGAATAAATAAATAAAATCTTAAAAAATAAAAAGGATGGAATCCATGCAAAGTATGTTCGCCAATCACAATGGAGTGAAATTAGACATCAATAGCAGAAAGTTATTTGGGAAATTCACCAATATGTTGAAATTACACAACACATTCCTAACAAATCTGGATCAAAAAAGAAATCACAAGGAAAATTAGAAAATACTTTGAGATAAATGAGTATGAAGATACAACATGCTGAAACTTATGATATTCAGGGAAAGTAGTGCTTAAAAGGAAATTTATGGCCATAATCACCTACATTAAATAAGAAAAAAGGTTTCAAATCAATAACCCAGTTTTCCACTTTAAGACCTAGGAAAAGGAGGAGTAAATTAAATACAAAGTAACCCAAGGGAAGGAAACAATAAAGATTAGAGGTAAAATTAATGAAACAGAGAACAGAAAAATAACAGAGAAAATCAACAAAACCAAAAGTTGGTTCTTTGAAAAGATAAAAAACACTGATCACTATTTAGCCAGACTGAACAAGGGAAACAGAGAAGATTCAAATTACTAAAATCAGGAATAAAGAAAGGACATAACAACTGACCTTACAGAAGTAATTTTTTTAAAAGATTACAAAGGGGGCAGCCCTGGTGGCTCAGTGGTTTAGAGCTGCCTTCAGCCCAGGGCCTGATCCTGGAGACCCAGGATTGAGTCCTGCGTTGGGCTCCCTGCGTGGAGCCTGCTTCTCCCTCTGCCTGTGTCTCTGCCTCTCTCCCTCTGTCTCTCATGAATAAATAAATAAAATCTTTAAAAATAAATAAATAAAAATAAAATATTACAAAGGGAATATTAGGAACAATCATAAATCAACAAAGTAGATGACCTAGATGAAATGGACAAATTCCTAGAAATATACAAACTATCAAAACTGACTTAAGAAATAGAAAATTTGAATAGACAAAGCCCAGGTCCAGATGGCTTCATTCTACCAAATGATGAAATAAGAATTAACAGCAATACTTCACAACTCTTTCAAAAATGAGATGAGGAGGAAACACTTCCAACTTATTCTAAGAGACCTGCATTACCATGGTACCAAAGCTAGGCAAAGATATCACAAAACAAAAAACCACTACAGACCAATATCCTTTATAAATACTAATGTAAAAGTTAGCAACAAAATAGAAGCAAAACAAATCCAGCAACATGTATAAGGGACTATACACCATGACTAAGTGGAATTTACCCCAAGAATGCAAGATTGGTTTACCATAAAAAATACAGACAATATAAAATCCCTGTTAATAGAATAAAGAAAAACCCCATATGATTATTTCAATACATAAAGAAAAAACATTTGACAAGATTCAACATTATTTCATGATAAAAACACTTAATGATCTAGAAATATAGGGGAACTTCCTCAAACTGATAAAGGGCATCCACAACAAACCCAGAGCAAACATTATACTTAAAGTGAATGCATGAAAGCTTTCCCTATAAGATCAGAAAAAAAGAAGGATGCCAGCTATTGCTTCTTCTATTCAACATTGAGCTAGAGGTTATAGCCCGTGTAATCAGGCCAGAAAAATAAAAGGCATCCAGGTTGAAAAGGAAGACGTGAAATTGTCTTTATTTATAGATGACATAATCCAGTGTGTATAAAATTATGAGGCAATCATTAAAAAACTATTAGAACGGGCAGTCTGGGTGGCTCAGCCGTTTAGCGCCACCTTCAGCCCAGGGCGTGATCCTGGGGACCCGGAATCGGGTCCCACGTCAGGCTCTCTGTGTGGAGCCTGCTTCTCCCTCTGCCTGTGTCTCTGTCTCTCTCTCTTTCTGGTCTCTCATGAATAAATAAATAAAATCTTTAAAAAAAACTATTAAAACTGTGATGCCCGGGTGGCTCAGTGGTTGAGCATCTGCCTTTGGCTCAGGTCGTGATCCCAGGGTCCTGGGATCGAGTCCCACATCAGGCTCCCCACAGGGAGCCTGTTTCTCCCTCTGCCTATCTCTCTGCCTCTCTCTGTGCGTCCCTAATGAATAAATAAATAAATCTTTAAAAAACACTATTAGAACTAATAAATGAGTTTGACAAGGAAGCAGAAATTAAAAAATCAATTGTATCTCTATTCAAAAGCTTACAAAGCACAATCTGAAAATAATTCCATCTATAATTCTATCAAAAAGAATCAAATACATGAAAATAAATTTAGTACTAGAATTATAAAACCTATACTTTGAATACTATAAAACACTGTGGAAAGAAATTAAAGAAGACCTAAATAAATGGAAACTTACCCTACTGGACTAGAAGATTTAATATTGTTAAGATGTCAACAACCCCAAATTGAACTACAATTTGCAGGAATTGACAACCTGATCTTAAAATTCATGTGGAAATTCAAAAGTCCCATAATAGTTAAAGCAGTCTTGAAGAAGGAGAACAGAGTTGAAGGCCTCACACTTCCCCATTTAAAAACCTAGTACATACCTACACTAATCAAGACCGTGTGGAAATCGCATAAGTATATACAAATAGAATAGAATCATGAGTCTAGAAATAAACTCTCACATTTGTAATCAATTGGTTTTTGACAGAGTACAAAGACCATTCAATAGAGAAAAAATAGTCCTCTCAACAAATGGTGGTGGCATAACTGGGGAATGCAGAGAAATGAATTTGGACCCCTACCTTAACCATATGCAAAAATTAACTAAAATGGATCAAAGATGTAAATATCAGAACCAAAACTACAAACTCCTAGAATAAGACATAGATGTAAAACTTCCTGACCTTGGATTAGGCAATGATTTCTTAGATATGACACCAAAAAGTACAAATAACAAAAGAAAAATAGATAAATTGGACATTATGAAAATTAAAAACTTTTGTGCTTCCAAGAATACCGTCAAAAAAGTGAAAACATAACTCATGAACGGGAGAAAACACTTGCAAGTTATATATCTTATAAAGGTATTGTACCTAGAATATAAAAAACACTTTAACAGTGAAAAGAAAAAGAACAACTAAAAATGGCAAAGGAACCAAACAGATAGTTCTCCAAAGAAATATACCAATGGCCAATAAACACATGAAAAGATGTTCAACATCATTAGTTATCAGGGAAATGCAAATCCAAACCACAAGATAGACACCATGTCACACCCACTAGGTCGCTATAGTCAAAATAGGTAATGACAAATGTTTTTTTTTTTTTTTAAGATTTTACTTATTCATTTATGAGAGACACAGAGAGAGGTAGAGACATAAGCAGAGGGAGAAGCAGGTTCCCTGTGGGGAGCCTGATGTGGGACTCGATCCCAGGACCCCGGGACCACAACCTGAGCCAAAGGCAGACGCTCAGCCCGTGAGCTACCCAGGCACCCCAGGTAATGACAAATGTTGAAGAGGTTGTGGATGTGGACAAACTAGAATACTCACTGCTGGTAATAATGTAAAATAGTGTAGCCACTTTGTAAAAAAGTCTGGCAGTTCTCAAAATATTGAACAGAGTTATGTCGGGATGCAGGAATATGCCATTCCTACCTACATCCAGGAGCAAGGAAAACATGTCCACACAAAATCTTATTCATAGCAGTATTATTAGTGCTTACCTAGAGTTAGGGGGCGGTCAGGGGTAGGGACACATGGCTAAGGAATATGGGTTTCTTTTAAAAGTGTAGACATGGGGCAGCCCAGGTGGCTCAGCGGTTTGGCACCATCTTTAGGCCAGGGTGTGATCCTGGAGTCCTGGGATCGAGTCCCACGTCGGGCTCCCTGCATGGAGCCTGCTTCTCCCTCTGCCTGTGTCTCTGCCTCTCGCTTTCCCTGTATCCCTCATGAATAAATAAATAAAATCTTAAAAAAAAAGTGTAGACATGTTTCTGTAATTGACTGTGGTATAGTTGCACAATTCTGTGAATACACTAAAACCCACAGAAATCTACACTTAAAATGGTTGAAATGTATAGTTATGTGAATTATATATATTTTGAAAAGATTTTGTTTATTTGAAAGAGATTAAAAAGAAAAAAAGAAAGAGATAGCAAGCCAGTGAGCACAAGTGGGGGCAGGGACAAAGGGAGAGCAGGCTCTCTGCTGAGCAGTGAGCCCGATGTGGGGCTTGATCCCAAGATACTGGGATCATGACCTGAGCACAAGGCAGACGCTTAACTGACTGAACCACCCAGGTGCCTGTGAATTATATTTTAATAAAGTCGTTACTAAATGAAAGGACCAGTTCATCAGCTCATAATTAAAATGAGGTTCCAGGGGCACCTGGCTGGCTCAGTCACAAGAGCGTGCAACTCTTGATCTTGGGGTCACGAGACTGAGCCCCATGTTGAGTGTAGAGATTACTAAAACAATAAATTTATCAATTAAAATAAATAAAATGAAAAAAAAATAAAATAAATAAAATGAGATTCCATAGAGACCTGTATTGATAAAACATTCTTTATACAGAGGAAATTATCAATTCTCACTGGCCACATTATATGAACCAAAGATAACCGCTGGTGCAAGTTGGTTAGACCTGTTGGTCATTTCTTACTGGATTTTTCTGTGAACAAATTTATACTTTTTAAGCTAAGGTTGTAGATTTTTTAAAACCGACCTCTTCTTTATGGAATGTCTCCAATCTTTGGCTTGCCAGCAAAGCTGACTATGAGTTTTGTATGTCTTGGTCTAAGGAAAGAGGAGTAAATACTAGAACAGATCTGTTTTATGTTTTTACAAAAGTCCAGGATGATCAAATTAATTTAGTCATATCACCCCACGCACTCCGTTTGCCTTCTTATCTTTACCTTCTCTGTGGGGAGAATGAGAGTAATGAGGCTCCAGGGTTGGCCAGCAGAGCATAGCATGGTTAGAACGACCAGTTTTAGGCCCTTAGTGCTGAATGCTGGTCATTACCCTTTTGTTGACCTCAGCACTGGCTGAAGCAGAGTCTGTGGGTCTCTGTGGGCTGCTGAATGAAAGGCTTCCATGGCACAGATAAGGCTTTCTTCCATGAGATAGAAAGAGAGGTGGCACAGCAGAGGCTACTATTGATAGTTTTGTGGCTTTTGGAGCCAAAAAGGCATGAGTTTGACTCAGCTCAACCACTTATTAGTTGTGTGACCTTGAGACATTTACTTAATCTCTCTGAACTTCATTTTCCCCATCTGTAAAATGGGGGTTATGGTATCACAAACCTTTCCTAGGGTGCTATAGAGATAAATGTGGTAATACTTAGGCCAATATTAGCATGGAGAGATGTTCTGTTTCTGACTACTACTATTATTGTTGTTACTATTGCTGCCAGAATAAGATTCACTCCCACATTCATTGGGAATCTCTGTAACATGCAATTCTCGAGCATACCAAAGACCTACAAGAAGCCAGGCTCACTCACAAGCACACAATTTAAAATTTAGAGTTGGTCTTCAGGGATAATGAATAATTCTAAATGTATTATTTTAGCTGGGGCACTGGGACCAAGAAGAGAGCATGGGCCCTTTACCCTGGCTGCCTGCTCAGTCTCCCAGAACCAAGATTATGCAGGTTTCCAAAGCTACCTTCAGGATAAGCTGTCCAAACCAACTGCCGCCCCAGCAAATGATAGACTAGGATGTACTTAGGCCAGATGGTCATGGAGCGCAAGAATGCACTGCGGATCAATAATTATAGCTCTCAAGTGGAGCAGAGGAGTGAATTACTTGAACACCATGTGCTCTTCAGCCCCTCCTTTTTGGGCTCAGGCTCAGGCACCCAGAGGAATTATGATTCATGAGAAAGATATGGGGAATCTATATGTACACACAGAGAGGGAGGAAAGGGGTGCCTGGCTGGCTCAGTTGGTACAGCGTGTGACTCTTGATCTCAGGGTCATGAGTTTGAGCCCCATGTTGGGCAAAGAGCTTACATTAAAACATAAAAGGATTGGAGAGGGAGGGAGGGAGGAGGGAGGGAGAGAGAGAGAGAGAGAAAATTATCCCGGTATTTCAACTTAACTGGGTTGAGCATTGTTATTTTAGCCCTTCTGCATGCCACTTCACCCCCAAAAGGCTGGAGAGGCTCTAATCTATCGTTGCTGAGGTTATTCTGATTCTGAGCATCAATTCCATGGGAAAAGTTAAAGGTCATCAACAAATGTTTGTCAGCTATATGTGTTGGCCCATTGAACAAGGCGATCGTGGAAGTGCGCTTTGTTATCAGAAAGATCTGGGCTCCGATTCTAGCTCTGACTATCTGTTGACCTTGGGCAAGTTACATAACCCTCTGAGCCTCAGTTTTCTCTTCTATAAGAGCTGACATCAAAGCTGACCTTGTAAGATTATAAGAAGGATTTAATCAGATGATGAATTTGAAACCTATTTGTAAATCACAATCAGCTAGTTGGTGGTGGTGATGGTTGCTGTATACAGAATAGTGGATATAAGTGTTCAGGGAAAGAGAGTAATGGAAGGCTGAGGTCATCAAGAATGACCTTTGTAGAGGAGGTGGGTCTTGAAGTATTGGGAGGCATTAGGGCTGGAGAACAGAGGACACTGCCGGCAGATGTAATGGTCTGAGCAAAAGTAAAGAGGTGGTAATGAGACTGACGTGTTCAGGCAAAAGATGCACATTTATAGCTCATTTATAGCTATGAAAATTTCCAGAGGACACTGTGGGATCATTAGCAAATCCATGGTCTCGTGGTCTGAGTTCAGGGTTAATAGGCAGCATGGCCTGGGGGGCCTGAAATCCCAGGCAGCATAGTCCTTACTGTGACTTGACTCCAATGCTGAGCTGCATGCACAGGCTGCAGGGCATGGACATTTGTGACTTCCTGGCTAAGGTGTCTAACTCCTGGGAGTGCCTGCCACTGTGACCCTGACATGGCCCAGAGAGCAAGAGAGAAGATGTAAAGCTAACAAGAAAATAAGAACTCATCCTTTAGCCACTGAAATAGCATGTTCCTTAAAGCAACTGGATTCCTGATTGAAACACTCCAACGGGGGATGAAGAAGTGCTTTGGAAAGTACAAAGTGATTAAATGAAGCAAATCTATACATTCACAGACACACACAGACATAATTAGCATAATTACCAAAATAAGAAAAGGTTCATCGTTGGAAAAGAACAGCACAATGTGACGTATTCTCTTAAAATTCAATACTCCTCTAACCTTGCCCTTTTAATTTTACAAATGCTGGATGTGTTTTATGTTTGGAAATTCATTTGGAAACCATTGAGGTCATCATTTGGATAGGCTTGTTTTAATTCATATTCCCCCTGATGTTTGCCCTTGTGAGCAGAACAGACATGGTGAAGGCAGGATGGATTTATACACATTGTGGTGGGCCTTTTCCAAGAATAATAAATCCTTTGGTTTCCAAAACATTTAAGATGAACTGATATACCCTACATGGGGACCTGGTGACCTGGTTGGCTCTATCCATATTCATCCAAATGACTCAGTGATGTTTTCAGCTTTTCTTGCCCTCATGTTGTCTCTCAGTGCCCTTGATTTTGTTAGCTTTTCAATATTTTACGCCTCTCTGTGCAGTTTATTTATCTGCAAAACAGAAATAATAATGGTACCTACCTCCCAGTGTTGTTGGGAGGATAACATTAATTGCTCCATGTCAAATGCTTAAAACAGTGCTGGTACAGAGTAAGCACTCAAAAAGTGAGCCATTATTATCCTGCTAAACCTATCACGCTCTCTCTCTGAATGGCATTCTGGCATCTGCCCATTTGCCCAAGGTGGAAACACCAACCTTGCCCTTGACTACTCTTACTTCCTCATCCTGCCACATCTGAATGATCAGGCTGTTGATTCTTCTTTTTAAGATTTATTTATTTATTTATTTATTTATTTATTTATTTATTTGACACACACACACACACACACACACAGAGAATCAGAGATGTAGGCAGAGGGAGAAGCAGGCTCCCCACAGAGAGCCTGATGTGGGACTTGATCCCAGAATCTGGGATCACGCCCTGAGCTGAAGGCAGATGCTTAACCACTGAACCAGCCAGGCATCCCTGTTGATTCTTAAAGATTTCTTCCTCATGAAGATTTCCAAAATGCAATTCTGACCAAGTAATAATTCTCCCATAACTTGTACTCTCTCATACTCCCAACTTACACACACACACACACACACACACACACACACACACACACACAAACAGAGTAGCCAACCAGAGTGCCACCTTCCACGTCTTGTCAGCATTCCCTGCAGTGTTATGTTGAGAAGAATTATGAGGTCACATCTGGGCCCTGTGCAGTGGGGTGCCATGATTGATGATCAATGTCTGCCATAGGAGGAGTGGTGGCTGGGGAGGCCGATGAGCCATATGTTGTCAATTTATAGACCCTGCCACAGGATCAAGGCCAGGCTCTTTAACAAGGCATAGAAGGCTCTCATAATCTGACCCCTCACCAATCTTCCAGCCTTACCTCTTGTCTCTGTCTGCTCTGGCCACACCGGACTTCATACTGTTCCCAGAACCCTCATGTTCTTTCTCACCTCCACGTCTTATCACATACTATCCTCTTAGTATGCAATGCTCCCCTCTTTCCACCTGACTCCTACACACTGTTTAAGACTCAGCTTACTTTCTCACCACCCCAGTCTGGGTGTGAAGCTTTTCCTTTGTCCTTCCACAGCTCCTGGTGCACGTTGCAATCAGTGTTTATCCACATCACATTATAATTATCTGGTTAGGTGTCTGTCGTCCCCGCCTCCCTTCACTGCTCCCCAACCAGCCCAGGAACGTCCATGGGCAGGTGCTGTGCTTGTTCATTTTTGTATGGCCAGAGTCACACAACCAAAACTTACCAAGCACCAGTCATGTGTCAGTTCTGGGAACTGCCTGACTTCAAACTGATAAATGCTAGAATGGGTATTAACACAGCAGTCTGTCTGGGGCAAGACTTCACTGAGGAGGAAGCTATATCTGAACTAAGTTTTAAAGGTACAGAAAGGGAAACAATTACAGGCTAATGGACCAGTGTGTGGAGTATTAACAACAGCCACCAGTTATTGGAACCCACTAATGGTGTAGGCTGTGGGCTGAGTGCTTTATGGATACTATGAAGACAAAGACTTCTAAAGGCCCAGGTAAGCTTAAAGAGCAGAATGGAAAGTTCAGGAACAGTGAGAATTTCAAGGTTGTTGGAACACAGGATGGGGCAAGGGTTAGTGGGAGCCAAGTTTAAAGAAATGAATTGGGGCTAGATTAAGAAAGGCTGGGCTGACAGATCTGGCTTCATTACCCCTCATTCATGCTCGGAATCCAGGGAGAGCCAGGAGAATGCCCGTCAGATTGCAAGATGGCTAGTAGTCAGTGGGAAGGCTACCACCTCTCTTTGAAGGCAAGCAGACTAATTTTCATTCCTTAAGCCAAACTTGGTTCTAAATCCCTGTGGGGTGCTAAAAATACTGGTTGAGGCTAAAGTATGACTTGTGTAATTAGGGTCAGGGAATCCTAGAACAGAAATGCACATGATTTCCACGGATGCTGTCTAAATCATTACCACTGACCCAAACAAATCCATCCGTCCTGCTCTACCGTTCCACATGAAGTGGCGTGTGGGGAGAAGGAAAGCTAGAAAAAAAAAAAAAAAACTAAATGGAGAGAAAAATTCATGGTTCCACACTCCAAACAGCCTAAGTCAGAAAGATATTAGTGCAGAAAGGTGCAATCTCTGGATGCTGAAACGAGGAAGAACTCATGGGCCTGCAGACACAAAGTCCCCAAGTTCTTTGTCATTACTGACTCAGCCTTTCAGGGCTGTGTGTCATAGACCGGTTCAGAACCCTACAGAAGCAGAGCGTGGACACTCCTAAGTGCCACTGCATACTTGTATAGAAAATCTCTGGGGTGTCTGGGGGACTCGGTTGAGCGTTTGCCTTCAGCTCAGGTCATGATCCCGGGGTCTTGGGATTGAGCCCCAGGTCAGGTTCCTTGCTTAGGTGGGATTCTGCTTCTCCCTCTGCCTCTGCCCCTTCCCCAACTTGTGTACTCACTATCTCTCCTCTCTCAAATAAATAAATAAAATCTAAGAAAAGAAAAAAAAAGAAAGAAAACCTCTGATTCCCTGATCGAACCACATTTTGGGAGAACCTCATTCCTTGGACCTCTAGCAATTGGTGCTATATGTGAGTATGAGTAATATGTTGCCTCCCCACACAAACAAGAAAGAAATGTTGAAAAGGAGAGTGGGGGTGTGTTCCAAATTTAGCTTTCCTTCCAACCTCTGCCCATATGGTCGGTGGTTAAAAAAGTGATTACCAAGCCAACAAAATGTAACCTGATATTAGGAGTTCCAGTCTAACTCTGAGAAACCAGGGTTAATACCAGCATGTGGTATTCATTGGTCATAATGCTGCCTGATATGGGGAGACTGGACGCTGAAAGCAGTCCTCACCCCAGGGCTCCACAACCTGGCCTACAAGACTCCCATCTTGTGCAATGGGACTGATGAGATTTCCAGGGGTTAAGTAGAGAGATTTCAGTGAGAGCCCATCAACCTCAACAGGGAATGAGGGGTTTTGAGAAAAAAGTTTATGGATCTGGTTAACAGCTTCCAAGTTAGGAAGTTTCCAAGTCATCCTAGATTTCAGAGTAACTGAAAATGAGGGGCTCTTGCATTTTCTAGCATAACTTAGGAAGAGAGAAACTTTCCCTCACTCATAGGTGGACAAAGCTATCGACGTAAGCCTAGATAAGGATGATGAAGGAAGGAAAACAAATCTTCCAAAGTACCCCTTCAAGCTATACTGGTAAATGTTTCACAAATGGCTCTACATGAAAATCATGCATGTCAGATCAATTTTTGATGGAATATAGGATGTGGAACACACAATGTCCAAATAATAAAAAATAGACAATACTCATTATAAATTCTGTATAGCCAATTGATTCTCACAGAATCCTTCCATCAATTTTTGCCAGGCTCTTATATTGGTAGCCCAACCAGGGTGGTGACTGACAGGTAAGTGTAGTTCCTGCAAGAACACTGGCTGATACAGATTTACATTAAGGAACAAAAATGAATCAACAAAGATATATGTCAGAATCTCATTCCTCCATCAATGATGGCAGTGACTTCTCTGCTAGATTGGATAACAGTTTTTGAATACTGAAGAATGGACTCTCAATGTTTTGTGTCCCTCACAATGTAATGCCTATGGAACAAACACGATTTCAAGTTTAATCCACACTGCTAAAGTCTTCCTATCACTTCCTTAAGTCTAGAGTCTAGACAGTCAAAACAATAAATCAAGCCCTGATTTATAGTTTTTGCTGCTTTCTGTGGAGTAAATATTTCCAACATAGTCAATATTAAGCTACTGATGTGATGCATCTGGAGACATAGCAGCACACCACTGCCCTCACCCCCCATTTCAACTACTGCTTTTGGGTCTTTTCCACCATTGGCTCCAACAGGAAGGGGAGACAAGGCAGAGACACAGACAGCAGGCTACTCCTCCCTTCTCAGAGTGGGGTCTGCTGCTCTCCTATTTTTTTTTTTTTTTGCCAGTCTGTGAGGAGACAAGCACAGAAATTGAAAGTAAGCTTAGTGATATTTTTTTTAAAAAATTATTTATTTATTTATTCATGAGAGACACAGAGAGAGAGTCAGAGACATAGGCAGAGGGAGAATCAGGCTCCCTGCGGGAAACCTGATGTGGGACTCAATCCCAGGATCACGACTTGAGCCAAAGGCAGACGCTCAACCATTGAGTCACCCAGGTGCCCCAGCACTTAATGATTTTTATAGCAATTTGACTGAGAGATTTTTTAGGTTCATTGAGTCTCCTAATTAAAAACTGTGGCTTATATTCTGTAGGCCTTTTTGTGATTTCTTTTTTGTAGTAGTTCAATTTTATTACATTTTACAAAACTATCGGTCCATGACAGGTTCAGGAGGAACAAATCTCCCCACCCCCGCCACCTCCCAGTCCTTCAGTCCAGATAACTTAAGATGCACTGGTCTATTCTGTGAAGCCAGGGTCAGAAGGGACAGAGTGGTGTGGGAGAAGGGCATGGCCCAGACAACCTTGGTATTGACCATCCCGCCATTCAGGCTAACCATTCAGAGCTGAAGGAGGGGCTGTAGCCCCATTTGCTTTTCTAACAAGGGGGCAGGAAGGCTATAAGCCTGTAAATTATTGGGGAGAAATGAGAATTGGGGTTCTAGAGCCTGTGAGTGACAGACAGGATGTTGAAAGGAGCTACTTCCTGGAAAAATCTCTGTCATTCCTAAGGATCCATTTGTGTAGGAAAATAGTTGCAGAAAATCATAATTGGTGATATGTGCTCAAATATGACCAAAGAGAGTAACTTCTCCATTTCTCTTTCCTCCCCCCAGCCAAAAAATTGCCTCACTGGTTTGTTCTACCATCTTGGTTCTCTTTCGCTCTATGTGCGTGATTGAATCATCATAAAACCACAGCATCTCAGAGCCATTCAGGACCATGGAAATCAAGAGCCCTGCTCACTATCTGACATCCTACTCCATCCTCACCCAGCCAATCTTTCTGATAGATGGTTATTTAATCTCTAGTCAAATATCTCCAGTCAGAAAGCTGATTGTTCGCTAGAGCAATCCATGCCACTGAGAAATAGCTTGAAGGGTCAGAAAGTTCCCCTTTTGTCAGTGAAAACATATCTCCTGGTACATGCCATGTATTGGTTCCAGAACTGCCTTCATCTTCTACACGCAAGACCTCAAAATATTAGACGACAACATTCACACTCCCTAATTCTTTTCTTGCATAGACTAAACATCACTACTACTTCTCACTATCTTTCCACTAACCCTGTTTGCAGATTCTTCACCATCCTGCTCACTCTCCTCAAGAGGTACTCTAGGCTCCATGATGTATCACACAGCATGTCCTGTCCACTTCACAGGAGCCCCTACTCCTGTATTGACTGGAGCTGGGATCACCTGTATCTTTGCTCACAATTTCAGCTGCTAGAAGTCAAAGGCTACTTTGAGGAAGCTAATTAAAGAAGCAGTGAGGTTAAAACCTACCAAATATTAGGCAAAAGGAAGCAAATGCTGAAAAGTAAACATAGCATATGGATAAACGAAATATTTATTGAACATCTACTAAGCAACAATGACAAGGCAAGGCGGGGGAGGGTTACAGAGGTTGGTGACCAAGAGCTGATTAGGTATATACATACAATGAAAAAGACTTGCTTTCTACCCTCCATGGAGCTCATTGTTAGTCCAGGACAGTACTTTGTTCTGGAACCCATCCCGAAGTTGCTAATGAAATTGTTCCCCACTCTGGCATAGACTCTTCTCTGACACCAGAATTTATAGAATAGCCTCTATTGATTTTTATTTATCCGGTAATTATATTATGGCTTAAGATCACCAAATGAGCTACAAATTAAGAGATTCTGTCTGCAGTGGTCTCCCATTGTCACCTTAAAGGCTTACTTACCCTCACCCATACCCATTAGGATTGTTTAGAAAAAAATCAAAAGGAAGTTTTTTAAAAAATTCCGTAAGTATATTTAGAAATGTTAAGAACCATAAGTGCCATGGATCATCATTACTGGATCATTAAACATTTCATAGCCAGGTATGTACGTAGGCAGATACTATAACAAGCTTTCCTTTCAAAAAAAACTAACCAAACAGGAAAAAAGGAAAACCACCAAATAAAAACTTGCCAGTAACTTCATTCCTACTGAAGCAAACTGGAGATCTCCTTGCACCTGACCCAGGCAACTAAGGGGGAGAAAAAGATAGTTGGCTACACCTTTTTGCCATATTAACCAAAGTTCAAGGACAGCACGGTCTGAATTGGATACAGAGACCTGAGGATGTGTGTGTGCATGTGTGTGTGTATGTGTGTGCACGTGTATGCGTAGTTTCAGGGGTTTCATGGAAGGTCAGCAATCGCAAAGCATCTGGTGGCTTTGAGTCCCTCCTCCTGTCAGGAGAGGACGTCAGGCTGGTTTCCTAACTCATCTCTATGTGTGGCCACTGGGACTGGTGGCACCTGACACCTTTGGTCTCTGTCTTGCTCTGCAGGGTCATGATCCCTTGTTATACTGGGCTCCTCTGATGTGGCTCATGCAAGAGATCATTGCACAAGTTTCATTAAATGTCACGTCTTTCTCTCTTTCTGAGATGGTATTTCTCCTTGAAGGGGAACACTTCCCAGTCGATGGTGTACACCTCTGCTTTTCCAGATCCCTTGTGGATGTTATCTTCCAGGAAAGGTTTCAGCTCAGCTAGAGGCTTTGGGCTTGCCACCTTCCTGCTGGTTCTTCTTTCAATTTTCTACCAACTGAGTGTTGAATCTCTCCCTTCCATTCCCTTCTATCACACTAGATTACCACAATTTGGGTGAGGCTGTCACTAAGTTGGCCAACATGGCTTCATCCAGAGAAAATCAATCTCACCATTTAGGCAGATTCATATATTCAACAGTTTCCTTTTAATTTGAAACTGATCATGAGCTGTAATATAATGGCCACAGATTGTTTGCACTCCCCTCTAACACTCCCCTAATTCTTAGAGTTTCGTGGAATGTCCACCAGCAAGTGTAACTATCACAGAGTTACCCTTGATGAAAGCCTCCTAGCCCAATAGCTCAGGCAGGAAAGTATCACAGGGCAGTAGGCCTAGAAAAGTGAACCCCTGAATATCTCACAAATAACAACACACTCCTTAAAGCATCTCAAGTTATGGTAACTTTATGGAAAGTTTTTAACCTTCTCTTACTCTCATCTATCACCGGCTTACCTGTACTCATTCCCTAGGCAATGCTAAAGCATGCAGAAGGGCCTTTTCTGGGTACACTTATTGAACTGGGCATATAATATCACTCACTGTTACAGCTCACATCAAAATCCATCTCTGTGAGCCATGAAAACTGCACAAAGCTCTGAGCTGAGATGGGATTGGCTGTCTTGTCAACGTATTAGTAAGAACCACCTTGTCTGTATCCGTGTGAAGAGTGCTATGATAGTAAGCTTTGCTTCCTTCAGCTTCCCTATGGCATTTGTTCTTGAAAAGATCAAGGCATGAAAGCAGATTTCTTAGAGCTAAGAGCAAGACAGAATGGGGAAGAAAAATCACAGGCCCTTTCTTGACCTTCCCCAACTCATCCACCCTTGCTCTCACTGTCCCACTAACACCAAAGAAAACAAAACATAACTAGCTGTGATTCTTTCAAGATGTAGGTGACTACCACTGTTGTGACTGTGGTTACTTGCACCACTCAGCAGACATATTTGTCATTGTTGAAATGCCTTCTCACTGGTCTGGAAACAAGTTAATGAGTAACTGAAAAGGCCATCTTGGGGATGGAGAAGGAGCATATTATAATGAAAATAGTTGGCCAGAACACTGGGGACTTAATTTCTAATTTTAGCTACAGGCTTTTGGCAACTATAACTTATAACCCAATGGTACTAAACAGTATTAACAATATTACCCTAAATGAGAAACTGCTTTACAGTTTATAAAGTACTTTTATATCCTTTATCACCTGTGTTTCATTCAACAACTTTTGAAGTTGGCAAGTGTGGAAATTTTTTAAAAAGATGTATTTATTTATTTGAGAGAGAGAGAGAGAGAGAGAGAGAAAGCAAGAGGGTGTATGAGTTGGGGGAGGGACAGAGGGAGAGAGAGAATCTCAAGCAGACTCCCCGCTGAGTGCAGAGCCCAATGTGGGGCTCAATCTCAGGACCTGAGATCATGACCTGAGCCAAAATCAAGAGTTGGATATTCAACAGATGGAGCCACTCAGGGGCCCCTGCAGGTCAGGAAATATTTTATCATTTTTTCAGAGGAGGAAACTGAGTCTCAGAGGAGCTGAGTGACTCCGTCCAAGGCCACAAGACTGTGTGTTTGACTCTGTAGAAGAAATGCTCTTCCTTCCTTGAATGTCTCAAGCGTCAGCAGCCTGAAGTAAAAAGGTATCGCGTTCATCCATCACACGGGCTCCACCTCACAGTGAACGGCATGAGGTCCTCTTAACTGGGGTCACATGTTTGAGGGACTGACATCACAAGAAAGAAGGTAGGAGGGAGTCACTACAAGATGCTGCTTGGGAACTCCAGGAGCAGGTTACTTAGCGAGAAGCAAAGGGTGCAGAGGAAGTAAGATTGTCAAACTATAGAATACATTTTGGGAAAACTGCCATAATTTACTCCTAGACTTATGACCAGTATGGTGGTATAAATAGATATATTACTGTGTCCACATGTATTTTGATCTCTGAACAGGACTCAACAACTTTCCCATTAAAAAAAAGAACCCAGGACATGTCATTCCTCTACAAACTTTCTACTGATGCTTAGGCCTGCAATGTGATTTGTTCTAAAACGTTCTAATCTTGCAGATGTCACCCGTGAGAAAAGGCCCATTATAAAGTTCCTCCGTTGGTTTTATCCTTCTCACCAAACCAACCCATTAAAGAATTTCATCAGACAATGTGGCTACCGGCCCACGTTATGAAGGTCTGACTCGACAACTCAAAAGAGCTAAGCCGTCCAAGTGTCCTTCCCCTTCCCTATGTGTGCAGGCTTGCAAAGGTCAGAATATAAGGTTACATTTGAGGCACTAAGAAAATGAATGAAAATCACTGGCCTAAAAAAAAATGTTCTAAATGTTATTTTTCTTTTTAGTTGTTCTTTTGCCTCCAGATGGTAAAGGAACAGCGAGGAGGAAAGATTGAGTGTGGAGACCCATGGGGCCTACAGCTGTGAGTCCTAATGCCCCCCCTTCAGCACTGCTGGGGCAGAGCAGACAGCTGCTTCTCCTCCTGACACCTGGACTCGACTGCGCAGGATGGCAAGAGGGACCTGCCCTGGCCCAACTTCACCTCACCCCTGACTCCCAGCCAGCCAGGGATCCAGTGGCAGCTTTTCTCTTTGTGGTCCCCACACCGACACAGTGAAACTGAAAGTTTCTTGAGGGTGAACAGTACCACAAGAAACATCTGTTTAAACGGGGAAGAAACACCCATTTGGTTTTAATATTGGTACAAGTTGGGGATCCCTGGGTGGCTCAGCGGTTTGGCGCCTGCCTTTGGCCCAGGGCGCGATCCTGGAGTCCTGGGATCGAGTCCCACGTCAGGCTCCTGGCATGGAGCCTGCTTCTCCCTCCTCCTGTGTCTCTGCCCCACCCCCTCTCTCCAATATAAATAAATAAATAAATCTTTTAAAAAATATTGGTTCAAGTTGTAAGCCCAATATGTGCTTCATGAAGCTACCTCCTCAGCTCGCCACCAACCAGCTGGAGCCACTGTCCTCCCATGTGGCAACCAGCAATGTGTTTATCTTCTACAGCCTGTTCCCACTTTCTTCATCCAAGGAACTAGGCTTCCACAGCATCCGTGATCACTTCCCCTTGTCTTTGACCCAGCTTGAGTTAATATTGTCTTTTTTTTTTCTTTTTGGATTTTATTTATTTATTCATGAGAGACACACAGAGAGAGGCAGAGACACAGAGGGAGAAGCAGGCTCCCCATGGGGAGCCCGATGCAGGACTTGATCCTAGGACCTCAGGATCATGACCTGAGCCGAAGGCAGATGCTCAACCCCTGAGCCACCCAGGTGCCCCATATTTTATTTTTCTGACTTGCAGTGATAGAGACCTTAGGCTCACCAGATTATTCAGGCTATACCCACAGAATAGTGCAAGCTGGAGCAAGAACAAGCCCAGGGAGGCAGGGGGTGAGGGAGTGGTAACAGGTATCTCTGAGATGGGTGTTTCTTACTGGGTTGCTTTGTGAGCCTGTTTCAATTGTGTTTCCAAGAGCAGGTGTGTGTGCGTGCGTGTGTGCATGTGCGGGCATGCACCTATATGAGTACAGGCACATGTGTGCGTGGTTTTCCATGTGGGTGAGAGTCAGGACTTGGCGGAGAGGGACAGATGCTTAAGATGCTTAGTCATCATGTCTTGGCTAGGGACACCTGGCCAGAGCTTGCAAAGCTTCTCAGGAATCAGCCACAGCCAAAGCGCCGGGAGTAGCCAGGTTCCCAAACAGCGTACAATAAGAGCTTTGACAAGGCGGGTAACTGGGAACGATGCTGATGGCAGCCGGGCAACAAGACGGTCCATTTATTGCACCAGCTCCACCGCGGATGGTCTGTCTTTGGGAGGGAGTCTGAACACGGTGTTCAGTGCAAAAGCATTTTCTAACTCATGGGCTAAATTCTATCTTTGCAGAAAATATGTGCCGAGCTAGGGATGCTGAGAAAGCCAAAGAGCTTCAGAGGTTTGGGATTAATAATAGCAGTCCCCCAATTGTCATAAATATCTGTAGAACTCAACAGGTTGTAAAGCACTTTTACACTCATTGTCACCTTTGTTTTCCACCACTCATTGAGGTTGGGGAGGATGCGTATCCCCCACATTACAGCTGGAGAAACTGAGGCTCAGAGCACTACATAACCTGCTAAAGGTCTCACTGTGAGTAAATGTGCTAGAACTGGAACCCAAGTGTCTTAATCTATCCTATGGGTGACTGGGCCTCAGGCCTCTTTTGTACTTCCTGCAACACTTGGCTCATTGTGGGCCAGCTTAGTGGCTTCTTAGATGCTTCAAGTTTGAAACCTAAATGCCATAAGTGCTCAATTGGAAGGCGGTAAGGGTTGCAAACACCTAGGGATCTTGTTAACCTGACCTATGATTCAGTAGGTCTCGAGGTGGGCCCTGAGAGTCTGTATTTCTAGCAACTCCCAGATGATACAGACATTACTGGTCCACGGGTCCCACCTGGAGTAGCAAGAGGTACTGAGGATACTGCTGAATGTTGGTTACCTGGTCTTAAACTAATACAACAAGCTAATTCTAAGCTACATCTGCAGGCTTTTTGAGCTTCCAGAGGTCAGCAGTAGCAGTAACAGACCAGTTGGTGTACTAGTAGGTGGCATTTTTTGAGTGCTTACCAGGTGCTAGGCACCTTGCCAAATGCTTTGAATGGATGATTTCACTATTATTATGATGATGTTATTGAATTGCCACAATCTTATGTAACAGAGAAAAACAAAGGGGAACCTACAAGGTCAGAAGAAAACTCTAAAGATGATGTCCCCCAGACTCCAATAAGCACCCTGCCAGGGACTAAAGCCAAATCAATGAACATGATTACAGATTGCCAGCACTAGAATGGCCCATGAGGATTGGGCATTCTCTTGGTTTTGCAGATGGAGACACTGACTTTCCAAAGGAGGAAGGGGCTTGCCCTAGGACACATGGGAGTTAGAAGCAAAGTCAGGAATAGAGGTGTCCTGCAAGAAGTGAGCCAGGGCAGCCAGCCAGTAGGACCACTCATTGGTTATGGTGTAAAAGGTCTGTTCTGGGACAAGAGGGAGATAAAAGAGGGTCTGAACCTCCTCTGAGCCTGGTGTTTTTTTTGTTTTGTTTTGTTTTTTATTTTTTATTCCCAAGTTGTGTTTTGGAGGAAAAAATGTGGAAGTTCTAAGTGAGATGGCAGTAAACGCACACGGTGTTCCAAGTCTGGTTGACTAAGTGGATGTTGATGAATCACTGGGACCAGATGGCATCTACCCAGATTTGGGGTAAAATTGTGTAACAGCTGACCAAAGTATATAGCCTGCCGTTCCAAAGAGCTATTGTGCCGCGAGCCTGGCAGATTGCCAACAAGTCTCCTCTCCATGAGAAGCATTTCAAAGGAGACTGAAGGAGCTCCAGCCCAGTAGGATCACTGAACATGTTACACAAGTGTAACCTATTGGGAGTAAGGCATCATTTTTCCTGTAAATTAAATTACCCACCATTTGTGTAGGTGTTTTACAGTTTACAAAGCACTTAGGGTTAATCATGCCTAACTAATTGACCAGAATTCTTTGAGAGGCTAAATGTGCTAGTGGACAAAGGGAAACCAGTGAATATAATCTATTTAGGTTTTGAAAAGGCCCTTGACAAGGTCCCCTACCAAACACTGCTGAAAAAAGTTAAGTCACCATGGCATCGTGGAGTGGTGTTTTGCAATGGACCAGGAAGTGGCTTATAGGCAGAAAAGTGAGAGGAGGGCTAGGCAGGGACATTTTTGGAGAAGTATGAAAAGTGGTGTATCCCAAGGATTAATGCTGGAGCCTGTTAATATTTTGGTGAATCATCTGGGCAACCTTTAGATGACTGGAAGCTTTTCTAGATAGCGAAGAGCAGAACAGATTTCAGCCTTTTTACAAAAGTCTAGATGAGCAGAGAAGGAAGAATCAAAGTAGAGTTATTCAAGGAGTAGTCTCTGAAATCTCACTGTGTGGTTCTGAATCCTGACTCTACCCTTAGTGACTGCACAACCTTAAGCAAATTACCTTTTCCAGCATTAGTTTTCTCATCTGTAATGTAGGAATAGTAACAACCCCTTGTTCACAGTGAAAATGATATGAGACAATGCAAGCAAAGTTCCAGCACAGCACTTGTAGTATTGGTTAATGTCCAGTGAACATTGGCTTATATTATTTTTACTGATTATAAGGTGCCAGCCTCTGAGTGATCACATTATGCCCTAGGAATGGAACTTGGGAGCCACTGAAGACTATTTCTTGAAAGCATTGGCAAAATTTGTGGTAGTAATTCAGAGAGGATGGGGATGCGTGTGAAAGATTTCATTCCAGGAAACTAACAATTATGGAGCACTGAATATGTGCTAGTACCAGGCTAGATGCTTTACAAACTTTCCCCCTTAATGTAATCCTGCAATAGTCCTGTGAAGTTGGGGTATTGATCCCCATTTGATGGACAAGGGAGTGAAGACTCAGGAGGAAGAGAGCCAGAATGCAAATGCAAGTTTGCTCTACCCCCAAAGCTATTTTGTTCACTTTATCACACTTAAAACGCAAATTTAACATTTTGATTCCAGGACAGTTAACATACAGTGGAGGGATGGGTGTAATTTAGGAAAGGACAGAAGAGTGGGATCTAATATGGAAATAAATGCGGGCAATGGTATGAAGATAGAAACAAGGGCAGTATGTTTATGCTTCCTTTTAAAGTTACCCCATTGTGAGTTTTCACAAGACTCCCAAGATTGCATTGCTTTTCATAACTGAGAAGAACCAAGGAAATATCCAATGGGAAACAGGGTCACCTGATTTGGTCTGACTGTTTTAGACAATAAAAAATAAAAACAGGACGTTACCCTTTTAATCTACCTAGGTCCGGAGATGGGAGGAAAAGAGGAGTACCTGAAAACTTTTTTTTCTAGAGTATAGTATTTCTTTGCAAAGTTGATGGCATTGTAGGTTGTGGGGACTTTCAGAAGGTTACAGAGAGCAGAGTCAACCGGTGTTGAATCCGCAAGCATAGCTATTTTGGCTTGGATGCCAGCTGGCTCACACACACACCTGCAAGGAAGCGGAGCTGGTTCCTCACTTTCATCGTGCCATCCCCGGAGCCCCCGATGCACTCGTCTTCATCGTCGCCACAGTCGCCACTTTCAAGCCCCTCCTCGTCAAGGTTTTTATCCAGAACTCTACCTTTGGGCACAGACATGGTTCTCAGGAGCTGAAAGAAAGGACCAGAAATGTAGCAGTATGTTAAGATTTCTCAGGGAGGTCTGAAACTGTCTTACAAACAGGAGGCATTGAAAACTGCTGAATGAACTGCACAGAAGCTTTTAAAAACCATTTTCAAATGTAGATAAGTATAAACTGCTTATATTCTTTTTTAAAAAATTTATTTATTTGAGAGAAAGCTGGGGGGAGGGGCAGAGGGAGAGAGAGGAGGAAGAGTCCCAAACAGATTCTGCGCTGAGCATAGAGCCAGATGGGCATCCATCTCATGACCCTGAGATCACTACCTGGCTGAAATCAAGAATTGGTCACTTGACTGACTGAGCCACCCAGGTGCCTCATATTCTTTTTAAAAAATGTTTACTTGTTTGTTTATTTATTTTAGCAGGGAAGGGCAGAGGGAGTGGGAAAGGGAGAGAACCTCAAACAGACTCTGTGCTAAGCCCGGAGCCCAAAGTGGGGCTGGATCCCATGACACTGAGATCACTATGACCTGAGCTGCAACTAGCCAACTGAGCTACCCAGGTGCCCCAGCTGCTTATATTCTTTAGAATTTTATACTTCTAGAACATTCCATAGCATCTGACATGATTCCCTACTCCTTCATGTTACTCCCACCACCCAGTAGCTAGTGTCTACTACATTAGACCTTCTATACCACGGTATTTAAGTTCCTTAAAGCCTCCATGGTAGGAGAACTCACTGATGAGAAGCTTAAGATGTGACAAAGCATATTTATAGGCTGGGAGGACACCAAGATCAGGAAAGAGCCCTACAGAAGCCTCCTACAATTATATTTCCATTATATTACAACAAATGCTTCCCACCAGATGAAGAGATTACCGATGGCATTTTACACACATTTTATTTTATTTTATTAAAGATTTATTTATTTATTCATGAGGGACACAGAGAGAGGCAGAGGGAGAAGCAGACTCCTCGCAGGGAGCCCGATGTGGGACTCGATCCCAGATCCCGGGATCACACCCTGAGCGAAAGGCAGATGCTCAACCGCTGAGCCACCCAGGCATCCCAAGCCACCCAGGCATCCCTACACACATTTTAAATACATACTTACAATTAATTGCCAATGTACCATGCCTTGGTCACTAGAAAAACTTTAAAAATCTCTCCCTCTTTCACAATTTCCATAAGCTGGTTTGAAATTCATTTTGCTTTATTGTAAATAATATGCCTACCAAGAGGCATGTTTGTTTTACACCTCTGTGTCTGGCTTTTCAGTTATGTAGTCAACTCATTTTTTAAGATTTTATTTTATTTATTTATTCATGAGAGACACAGACAGAGGGGCAGAGATACAGGCAGAGGGAGAAGCAGACTCTCTGTGGGGAGCCTGATGCAGGACTCAATCCCAGGACTCCAGGATCACAACCTAAGCCAAAGGTAGATGCTCAACCACTGAGCCACCCTGTGCCCTAGTCAATGCCTTTATAATTTGATGGTGACTCTCACCTCCTCCAATTTCTCCACTGACCCGGAAGCCCAACCCACAGCACAAATCATCTCTGAGGGCGGCTCTTAGGCCCCATTTTACTTTTCCTTGCATCTCTCACCAAGGCTGTATTCCAGGGTCCTCTATTCCTGCCCCACCACTCATTTTCAGTCATAAAAGTCAGGCCCACCTCATACTTATACAAATATTGGCCAAAAAAGATGCTGGATCTACCAAAAGTGAGATTTTGGTGATTGCATGAGAGGTATCCAGAAAAAATGCATATACAGACATATCCTGGTTTCTGTGGTTTCTATTATCCATGTTCATTGTCACTGCAAAGTATACTTTTATGTTATCCACTTGTGATTTAACTCCTACATCAAGATCTACTTGGAACAAGCTAGATATCATAGAGAAATGGGACTATGGGTTTTTTTTTTTTTTGAGCAAAGAAAGAAAAGTCCAACAACCTCTAATGGTGTGGGAAAAGCCAAGCCACCTACCGTCTCCTACTCTAGAACCATCTCTATCCTCCTGCTCTAATGCATCCCTTCTCTGACCCTCCCTATCCCAACTTATCCTACACATCTAAATGTACAATATAGATGCATAGGCTAGGATAAGCTACCCTAATGATTCTCAAATTTTTGGTCTCAGGGCCCCTTTACACTCATATTCAAAATCCAAGAGAACTTCTGTTTATACAAGAAGTTGTTTATATCTATTGACATTTACCATCTTAGAAATTATAACTGAGAAATATAAAAAATACTTAATAACTTGTTTACACTTAACCATAATAAAGCCATGATGTGTTAACATAAATAACATTTTCTAATGAAAAAGAAATATATTTTCCCCTGATATAAAATAGTTAGAAGGAAGGGTGGCATTGTTATACATTTTTGCAAATCTCTTTAAAGTCCAGGTTAATATGGTAGCTGGATCATCATATATGCTTCTCCATCCAATCTGTTGTTATATGTTGCTTTGATTTAAATATTTGTACAGAATCTAGTGTCTCACAGATATGTAGTAGGAAAAGAGGGAAGTATCTTAGTAGCTTTTTCAGATAACTGTGGATATTTTTTGGTGACACTTCATAAAAACTCAGTAAGTGGGGAAAGTTAGTTGCAATGTCGAATATGAAACCACATGAATAAACTTTTCATGTTCTGTTACATTAAAATTCATTGGTGTGCTCTGAACTTTGAATGGACCTTTTAGCCATTTTATATCATCATGCATGGTCATCCAAAAATACTGGTTCACTGAGCTATACAGGTCTTCTGAATGTCAATATCTTTCATTATATGATACATTAAAAAATCACATCCATTCATTACATCACCTCCAACCTAATTAGAAAATGTCTAAGTGTTGGGAAGCTCGCAAGCTCATGGTGGCAGATACAAGTGTTTCAAAATTTTTCTCTTGAAAGTTTAAATTTTAGGGCAGCCCCGGTGGCGCAGCGGTTTAGCGCCGCCTGCAGCCCGGGGTTTGATCCTGGGGACCCTGGATCAAGTCCCACATCAGGCTGCCTGCATGGAGCCTGCTTCTCCCTCTGCCTGTGCCTCTGTCTCTCTCTCTCTCTCTGTGTGTGTCTCTATGAATAAATAAATAAAATCATTTTAAAAAAAAGAAAGTTTAAATTTTATCACTGGCAACAAATACTATCAGTTTTTCCTTTAACTGATGGGCTCTCTTTATTCCTTTCAAAGAAAATGTCTAGCAAATACTTGAGTCTGAATAACCATAGTTTGTCAGTCATTATGTCAAGTAAAAATGGCATTGCATGAAAATGAGGCCAGTTTAGCTCATAGCTTAAATAATCTTACAAGTGCTTTTCCCTGAGATCTATGTCTGCACGGTTTGCAGCAGAAATACTGTAAGTGTACTTCACATTTCATTACACAGAATATTTTTGTAAGATTTATTTATTTATTTTAGATATAGAGGGAGAGAGAGCCCAAGTTGGGGGGGGGGGGTTGAAGGAGAGGGAGAGAGAATCTCAGGAAGACTTCATGCATAGCATGGAGCCCTATGCAAGACTTGATCCCAGAACTCTGAGATCATGACCTGAGCCAAAACTAAGAGCCAGACACTTAACTGATGACGCCATCCAGGTGCCCCATACACACAGAATAGTTTTTAAAAGGATGCTCAGGACTTATAGTTTAATAAACTAATCATTATTACTGTTTTGGCCATAACTTTTTTAAAAAGTAATCTCTACACCCAACGTGGGGCTCAAACTCATGACCTCAAGATTAAGAGTTGCATTCTCTACTGCCTGAGCCAGCCAGGAACCCCAGCCATGATAATTCTTTTTTTTTTTTAATAATTCTTTTTTTTTTAATGGCCAGTCATGATATTCTTAAGTGAAACTTTTATTCTCTTGCAACTATACGGCAGTGAAGAATACAATGACTGCTGGTACAGTTTGCAGTCACTGCTTTGATGTGTTGCTGACAGTCGTACTCACCATTGCTTTTGCACCACTGGTGCAAATATCAACACAGTGAAAAAGGCAAACCAACACCCTGGTACTGTTGTGTAAGTAATTTTGACCTTGTGGGTCATTAGGTTTCATGGATTCCCAGGGTCCATACACCATTCTTCGAACACTGCTAATCTAGGCTATAATATCACTTCAGTTTGACCAAATGTAATTTTCCATTATTTTGTATGAGAAAACTGCTATTGACATAAGCATTTTTAGGTTAATTTTCAAAAGTACATCCTTCATATATGTCATGATTACCTGAATAAGAACTGTTCACATAAGGGGAACTGGCGGTTAGATATAGACAACTTACTATTTCTCAAGCACGTCTCCTATCTGCTCCTGTCATTAGTCTCATCAGCAAATATTAATTGAGCACCCAGTATGAGTTGTTTTCATTGCTGTCTACTGAAAGCACTCCATCCTTTCAAGCCAAGTTTAAACGCTGCTTCCTTAATAAAGCCTTCTTGGCTCTCACAGATGGTCACGTGGCTCTCCTTTCCCTTCTTCCACCAGCACTTCCTTCATCTGTACCTCCTAAATAGCACTTTGTAGATGCAACCTGGTATTATTTATGTGTACATGTGACTTTGCTCTACCACTAGACTGTGAGCTGTCCAGGGGCTGAGTCTTATTTATCTTTGAACCTCACTGCATTTAAGGTAGTGTCTGGCACATGGCAGATACTTAGTAAATGTGCTATTGAGTGGAAGCAAAATATAGTGGCATGGTATCTTTAATTCTTTCTTTTTTTAAAAAAAAGATTTTATTTATTTATTCATGAGAGATACACAGAGAGAGGAAGAGACATAGGCAGAGGGAGAAGCAGGCTCCCTGCAGGGAGCCCAATGCAGGACTCAATCCCAGGATCCTGGGATCAAGACCTGAGACAAAGGCAGATGCTCAACCACTGAGCCACCCAGGTGCCCCTATTTAATTCTTCCAAAGCTACTTCCACAGCCTCATTAAAATGAGAAAGCCAAAGCACAGATTAACTATAGAAGAACCTGTGAATGAATAGCCAAACCCTTTTGGACAACTGTGACTAAGATCTATGGTTAATCTTTGAGAGACCATTTTCCAAACTCCAGTATGATGCCCCAGTATTCCCTGGTTGTTCAATTTTTTTAAATACAATAAAAAAAAACCTCTAAAATTTTGCCAATGAGATTACTTCTTTAGTTTTAAATGGCTCCCATTTTGGAGACAGTTTCAACATTGAAGGATTATAGTGTGTGTTGGAACCATTTTACACTGACATCTGCTGATGAGCCTAACCCACCCACACACCTTGACAATACAAGTCCAAACCCAGAAAACTATTGTTAAGGCAAACGTCCTAAAGAAGAGTCGAAGCTCCAGAGTGTTGAAGGAAGGGTCATGTGTTAGAGATGAGGAACTGCCAGTGAGAACTGTGGATTGAGTACAGCCTGGAATTTGGCACAGAAATCCAATTGGCTAATTGCAATTCACAATGTTGACCTCCTTGTTCCCTCTCTCACACTTTACAGTGTCTTCCACACTGAACACTCACTTTATAAAAAGAAAGTTATGAGAACCTTGCACACAAATCAGTTAACTTTAGGTGCCTGAGACTTTTGATTAATTGTTTGCCATTTCAAAGGACACTATTCTCAATTAGCAATGATCGTTCCTTGGATAAACCACATTGGGTATGATACTGCAACTGTGCAAAGGTAAAAGGACACTATTATGTTAGCTTTTTATTTTTTTTTAATTGTATTTATTTGATATATATAGAGAGAGAGAAAGAGAGAATGAGAACAAGTGGTGGTGGGGGGGTTAGAGGGAGATGGAGAAGCAGACTCCCCACTGAGCAGAGAGCCTGATTCAGGACTTGATCCCAGGACCCTGAGATCATGACCTGAGCCAAAGACAGACACTTAACCGACTGAGCCCCCCATGCATCCCTCTGTTAGCTTTTTAAAGGCCAGGGCTCCAAATAATGATTATCAATGTAAACTTATCTTCTTGAAACACAGGTCTGATTATTTTATTTTACTCCACTGCTCCCATAATCATTTCATAAGCCTGACATTTCTGCTACTCATTGCTTGGCAGGCCTTAGCAGGGGGAAGCATACAGACCTTTTTCATAGCCAGCTTGTTTTCTTTTTACAGCTCCTACCCTCCTTGTAACTCAAGTTGAGCCACATTAGACCATCACATTTGCTTAAATATACAAGCAATTTTGATTTTATGATCTACTATTTTAATTATTTAAGTATCAATATAACATAGAAAGGTGAAAGGAAAGAGAAATAAGGAAAGATTCCCAATTCCCAAACTCTAATAAACAACATTTGTGTTTTCAAAGGTAAGGCTTCTTTGTAATGCCTTTCTTTTTACATAGGTGAATTTGGATTTTAGAATCAGACTGACTTGGGTTAGAATCCTGGTTTTTCCCCTTCGTTGGCTTTTCTCCCCACTTAATAACTTCACTGCTTATTATCCCTAAACCTCAGTGTATTCATCTGTAAAATGGGGGGAATTATGCCCACCTCAAGGAATTGTTGTGATGCTTTAAAATTGATAAAACATGTACAAGGTGCCTGTAAGGAATCTGCTGAAATTCACTTAACTATGCTCCAATAGTTAATATTGACACCACTTCTCGTTCTTTTGTTCTTATAAATAACGATGTAGCATCAGGAGCATTCACATTACTCTTTCCATATTCTGGATTATTTCCTTAGTTTCCCATTAGTAGGATTATCAGGTCAAAGGGAATATACATTTTTTAGGGGTGCCTGCCTAGCTCAGTGGGTAGAACAGGCAACTCTTGATCTCAGTCATGAGTTTAAGACCTGTGTTGGGAGTAGAGACTACTTTAAAAAATTAAATATTTTCTCTCATCCCATAGGCTGCCTCTAAGCTTTGTTGATTGTTTCCTTCATTGTGCAGAAGCTTTTTATTTTGAGAATATTATGCTGGGTGAAATGGGTCGGCTAGAGAAAGACAAATACTATATGATTTCAGTCATGTGTAGAATTTAAAAAACAAAACAAACAAGCAAAGGGAAAAAGAGAGGGGGAGGCAAACCAAGAAACAGACACTTAACTATGGAGAACAGACTGTTATCAGAGGGGATGTGGTTGGGGGTCTGGGTTAAATAGGTGATGGGGATTAAGCAGGGCACTTGTGATGAGCACCAGGTGTGGTATGGAAGTATTGAATCACTATATTGTACACCTGAAACTAATATTATACTGTACATCAACTGACTGGAATGTAAATGAAAACTTTAAAAAAAAGTAAAAAAAAGTAAACATTAAGAAAATGAGTACATACATTTTTATGCACCATGGGAGTGAGTCTTCAACGTCTGTAAGAATCACCTAGGATGCTTGTTAAAAACTCAGGCTCCCGGGGCCCCATCCAAGGAGCTGCTTATCTAGTAGGCCTGAGGTAGAGCACAGATCTGCATTTTTAACTAGATCTGTCCCCCACCATCTTGCCATGAGTGAATCACAGTTCACACATTAAGAGAGGCTGCTCCAAGTGTCCCTCCACTTCCCAGAAACCCTTTGAAATCACATTTGTTAAAGAGTCACCTCAGCCTCATGTGTGTCCGAGTCCTTAATACGTGCTCTTCAAACCATTTTTCTTTAAAAAGTAAATTCAATCTGATGATTTCCTTTTTGCTTAAGTATGGACATCATGACCTTTTGTCTTTGGAGTTAATGAAAATACCCTTGTGTAAAGGTGAGTGACTGTTTGATTAGAAAGTGGAATATTTAAAGTTAGCTTTAGAACAGGTACCCAGGGCTGTGTGATAAGAGGAACCAAAAAGCTTGGAATAATTAGTTAAGAAAATTAGAACCACAGTATAGAGAGAGAGAAAAAAAATGGCTTCCTAGAATATAGTAATTTCGTGTTCTTAAAAACCATAACCAGGATAACAATGAACACCGTGGCATGGGATGATATGATTTGGCCAAAGTTCTTTTCGTGCCTGGTTGGCAGGAGAACTAAGATCAAAGAACATACTTGTTGTTCTTAGGGGGATCAAATATGCTGAAATTAGACCAGTGAAAGCAGCAACTCTTGATCTGTCTATATGGTATAAATAACATGCCTCTTGAAATTATCTTGATTACAAAGATATGAACCTTATCAGCCACACATTGTGTTAGGGCTTAACATATGTTCTCTCACAGAATCCTCGAATCCTCACTGCCAATTTGTGTAACAAGGAAGATTGCTATCCCTATCTTCCATGTCAAGGGAGGACACTGAGCCTCAGAGAGAGGACACGGCTTGACCGAGTCACTGGTCAAGTGACTGGTCAAGTGAGTAGGTGATGGAGGCCTCATTAAAAAGAAGGGCTTCTGGGGTGCCAAGCTGGCTCAGCCAGGGGGGTGTGCAACACAGTCTCGGGGCTGTGAGTCTGAGCCCCACATTGTGTCATAGAGATTACTTTAAAAACAAACACACACACAAATAAAAATTTTAAATAAATAAAAACAAAGGCTTCTGCTTCCAAGCCCAGAGCTCTTTAAGAAAAACATGCTGTGCTAGGGAAAGGCATCAGCTAAGGGGTCCTTCATTTCACATGTTTGTCATCTCCACTGCCTTTACCTGAGATGGTTTCCAGTTCAATCCCACCTTCTCAGATGCTATAGCCACAAACAAGAGCTTGATGGGAGAGCCCTTTGGTATTGGGTGGGAGACCTGGGGAGAGGAGCAATAATGGCATGGGATGCCTCCCACTTGTTTTTCCCAGCCTTGCCATCTACTGTGCCTTAAATAACCAAACCATCTCATCATAAACAGGTTTGTTTTGAAAAGCTTCAGACAGCTGGTTAGAATAGAATGAAAAATTCCATTACTGTTGTAACATGGTAAGAGTTTTCTTGACTTTAAGCTCTTTAGCTTTTAAAAAATAAAGGATAAGAAACAAAATAGAGAACTGCAACTATGGGGCTTGGTACATAGTTTGAGGCTTTAGCTGGACTTGTCTCCTTGGGCCACTTACATACCTCTCTCTGGGCGGTTTTTCAATATCTGGAATCCAGGTTACATTTTAAAGCTATTAAGCTGGGCTTACAAAACTGTTTTTGAACTATTTGGATGCTCAGCTTTATACAACCTGCAAGGAACGCTTTGGGGGCCCGGCTTTCCATGTCTACAGCAATGTAAACACATGCTTTACTGTTTGCATTTGAGTAGCATAAGCTAATGGGAAACAAATGCAGTGATCCCAATGAATCCCAGCTTTTCTGGAATGCCATTATTATTTATACATTGTGCACATCCACAAGACTTAGGGCACGTGACCCCTGTTTTGCGTGCACACTTTCTTTGAACAAATGCACCAAACCACAGCCACAACTAATTGGAAACAATTGCAACTCCACACATTTGAGATGAAGCCAGAACCCAAACACGGAGGGCTAGAATTAATGGCTATATCTGCACTTCACACATTGGAGAGGCAATAAAGTATAGCAGTTAAAGCGTGTGAGCTTTGGAATCTGACCAGCATGGATTTGAATCTCTACTCGGCCTACTTACTAGCTGTGTTACTTTGGGCAAGTTATTTAATCTCTCAGAGCTTCTGTTTCCTTACCTGTCAAACAGAGGATAATGCTACTCGCTCACCTTTCATAGTCTTGGGTAACCTTCTGTCATAGAACTTGCAACAATTTGTAAGTATTAATTCCCCTGTTGCACCTCCAATACTCTAACAGAAGGGATAATGGTCTGTTTTGATCACCACTGTGTATAGAGCACAGTGTCTAGTACCAAGTGGGTGCTTGATAAATATTCATTAAATAGATGAATGAACAAATAAATAGATGACTGTGTGTGAGGTGTTTCGCACATTGCTTGGCAAGGTAACAAGTTCTCGAACATGTTAACTCTGCTGCTCAGGATAATGATGATCTTGAAGAGGAAGCAGAGGAGGAGGGGAAGGAGCAGCAGTAGCATCCACAGAAGCAGACATGAACAACTTATTAAAAATGCCTTGGAAGGCAAAACAAGTAACACTCCATGGCCAGACACGGAGGTACCAGAAAGAAGGCTGGCGGGAAGTTTTTTAAGAGTCTGAGGAAACCCTTCTATATGAGCACTGCATGCTACATGATTGTGCCACCAATGAGGAAACCCATCTGGAGGTTCCCTGTAAGATAAGGGTCTGTGCATGAAGGGTGCACGCAGAGATGTTAGCGATGAAGAGCAAGGGGACCTGTTCGAAGCTGTGCTTCCATATGGAATCAGTAAGAAGGCCACCCACACCCAGCTATGCTCTTGTCTGGGCACTGCTTCCACGTCCGCCCCTTACAGCACACCCTTTCTCTACCACTTCCAGCTCCCCCAATTTTTACTTTATGTTTGTTAATGTGGCAGTGAAACTTGTGCAAATAAGTCCTCCCAATTAAATAAATGTCTAGCTAGTAAAACAAATCAGGATGTGAAAGAAGCAAACTTGAGATAGAACAAAAACCATTTTGGTGGGGCTCCCTCTCCATGGTAGAAATAAATGGTTCTCTGCAAGTTTTAGGAAGGTGTCCACAGCTTTAAAATAAAAAATTTAGGATAATATTACCAATACCTTAGACCTGTAGAGAGTTTTTTTTTCCCAAGAGGAAGTATAGCATGGTGGTTAAAAGCTCATAATTTAGATGCAGAAAACTTGGATTTAAATGCAGATTCTCTCATTTACTAGCTTTGTTGCTATAAACAAGTTGTTCTTTAACTCCTCAAAGCCTTATGTTTCTCATCTATAAAGTGGGTGTAATAATACCTGTACCCATCTCCCACAGTGCTTTGCTGTGGGGATTAAATGAAGTAATCCACGTGAAGCCTTGAGCTAAGCATCTAGCACACAGTAAGTGTTCACACAGTGGGTATATATTGAACCTATATATTTCTAAAATCTGAATCTCTAAAGGGGACGAATTCTGAGTTATTGGTATTAGTTGACATTTAGGTACAGCCTGGGTAGAGTGCGTTCGTGGAACACTGTAGGCCCTCAAAAACTCTTAATGTGTCATTACAATCAGCATTTTATTGTTTTTCTAATTAAAAGGACTTCCATATCTGTTTTCTCAGTTGATCCATCCAGGACCCCCTGAGGCAGCAAGGCAAGTATTATTAGCTTCATTTTACAAATCAAGGAATTGTTGTGGAGAGAGATGTGAAACAAGGTAGCCATTCTTAGCATGACAGCTGTTTAAGGATAGCTGCTGTGAGGTTCCCAGGGTTTGGAGTGGGGTCAGAGATGAGAGCTTCTGTACTCCATCATTAACTGGGAAGGGGCATGGTCCTGGGCCTCAGTGCCTGAGGGATGGTAGGTACTCAGGAAATGCTTGGTAACTGAAAGAATAAATGAGCCAATGGGTTAACAGAATAAATAAGCAATTGACTCCCCAACTTAGGATCTCTCCCAATCTCCATCTCTGCAACCCTGGTCTGATCTGCCATTGCTATTGCTCTGGTGCAGAAATAGCTGGTTCCTGCCAGGGTCCCTTGGGTACCCTGAGGCTAGACAGATGTACAGATAGACACACTGACTGACTACCAGCATTCACTTTACGAGGCCAACCTTGAAAAGCAGGTCCCACAGTCTGCTCCAGTCGAGGGAGCCTCCTCTTCTGATAGAGCGAGGTGAAGTCAGGGGTGCCCAGCTAGCTCAGTCATGAAACAGAGGGTTCTTCATCACAGGGTCATGAATTTGAGCCCCACAGTGGGCATGGAGCCTACTTTTTAAAAAGTGGGGTGATGTCAAAGAGGAAGGCAGAAAATTGATCTTCTAAGGCAAATGAACCAACTAACCCAAAGGGATGTGGCCAACCAAAGCACTAAAGTGGCCAGATGGGGTTCCCGAGGCCACCCAGTGAGCCTCTTCCAATCCTGGGTGGATATTCTGTTTGCTAGATTTGTCAGCTGATGTCCTTCCTCCTTTAAGATCTCTGGCCTTAAGAAACTGAATTTCAGTTTAAGGGGCCCAAAGTCCCGCAAACAACAGTTCCAGTTATAAGGCTGGAGCCAAGGCTGGCCTACCCTGGAGAAGGGGGCCAGCTCAGGCAGCCCTGCCAGTTGTGGCAGCAGAATGCAGATGTAGTAGGGTGTCCCTGCAGGCCACCAAGCCTACCTTGCCTCTGAAAGCATCTGACTGTGGTGACTGCCACTGTTGAAGAAGAATGACTTGTCTTAACGTCAGTTTTAAAATCACTGTGAAAAGCCACAAGGACAAAAGAGAACTGTGTCTGTAAGGAAAACTTACTTGGAAGACACCTGTGAACCCCCACAGCACTGCCTGGTTTCCAGAGGAACTGCCTCAGCCAGATGAGGGCCATGACAGAGGGCAAGGGGCCCAGAGTAAGGCTGTACCAAGATATTACGTATTTCCTCAGGGAACTGAGGTTACACAGGCATGGTCAGAGCTTTTACTATTGTCCTAGTGTATGAATCTGATTCATTCAAAATAGACCTCTTGTGGTTATACTTTGGGGAAATGAAAATTCTTGCCTCTAAAAATAACCTCTGTGTATGAACCACAGTTAGCCATGTCATCAGGCACGGTGCTTGAAGAATCAACCTCAATGATGGGAGAATGATGGTTCACTATTCTTCTGAGAGGCCTCTGGCCCACCGAGGATGACTGAGGTTCCTCTAGTTGTCCTGTCAAAGCTTTCTTCCTTTAAAGATGAGGTGTAGATCAGGATTCAAAAATAGATTTTCCATGAAAATGATTTGCCTACTCCAATATACTATTTGAAAAATAGGAGTTTTAAAAGAGGTTTCAGATAATGAAGGCTAACTTGTATTATTCTGAAGTATAATAAATGAACTGGTACATCTGGTATAAATAAATTAGCTGGGACTTGATGAACAACTAGATTCTTAGTTTCTCATTATTATTTCCTCGGAGGTCAGAGAGCTTCAAACCTTTTCTTTTCCAAGTTTGAGGCTACAGAATCTAAAGAGGGAAATGGATGCCGACAGAAAACATGGGTAAAATTAATATTCATATTTATTTTTATTATTTTTTAAAAGATTTTATTTATTTATTCATGAGAGACCCAGAGAGAAAGAGAGGCAGAGACACAGGCAGAGGGAGAAGCAGGCTCCATGCAGGGAGCCCGACGTGGGAATCCATCCCAGGTTTCCAGGATCACGCCCTGGGCTGAAGGGAGGCGCTAAACCGCTGAGCCACCCGGACTGCTCAATATTCATATTTAATTGCATACTTTGAAAGGTTGAAATGGAAGAAGAAGAATGGTGCTCTTGTATACTTTATAGCCTTACTTCTTGAGTGAAGATTAATTTAAGAAATGCTTGGGTAGGGGTCACCTGGGTGGCTCAGTGGTTGAGCATCTGACTTTGGCTCAGGTCATGAACCCAGGGTCCTAGAATTGAGTCCTGCATCAGGCTCCCCATGGAGAGCCTACTTCTCCCTCTGCCTATGCCTCTGCCTCTCTCTCTGTGTCTTTCTTAAATAAATAAATAAAATCTTTTAAAAGGAGAAAGATTTATGCAATCTGAAGAGAAAATCTTAAAAAAAAAAGAAAAGAAAAGAAAAGAAAAGAAAAGAAAAGAAAAGAAAAGAAAAGAGGGCAGCCCAGGTGGCTCAGCGGTTTAGCGCCACCTTCAACCCAGGCCTGATCCTGGAGACCTGGGATCGAGTCCCATATCAGGCTCCCTGCATAGAGCCTGCTTCTCCCTCCCTCTGCCTGTGTCTCTGCCTCTCTCTCTCTCTCTCTCTCTCTCTCTCTCTCTCTCTCCTCGTCTCTTATGAATAAATAAAATCTTAAAAAAAAGAAAAGAAAAAATGCTTGGGGGGGGGGTGCCTCGGTGGCTCAGTTGGTTAAGCATTTGCCTTTGGCTCAGGTCATGATCTCAGGGTCTGCTTCTCCCTCTCCCTCTGCCTCCTCCCCCCTACTCATGCTTTCTCTCTGTCTCTCTCAAATAAATAATAAATAAAATCTTTAAAAATAAAAAGAAATGCTTGGGTAATTCTTTCAAATATGAAAATATGGGATGTGTTCGAAAACAGTGCTTTATTGGGTAAACACAGCAGTAGAGATGCCAGAACATGGGGGTGGGGGTGGTGTGCCTGGGTGGCTCATTCGGTTAAGTGTCTGCCTGCAGCTCAGGTCATGATCCCTGGGTCCTGAGATTGAGCCCCATGCAGGGTTCCCTGCATCTCCCTCTGCCTGTAGTTCACCCTGTTTGCACACTCTCTCTTTTTCTCAAATAAATAAATAAAATCTTAAAAAAAATAAAGATGCTAGATGCTAGAACAATTGGCTCTTTCTAGATCCACCACGTATAGGTTTTGTAACACTTTGGTTACATAAGATGAGTAAAGCATTGAAATTTATGAGGGCCATGGACAACCCTAGTTCCACAGTGCAGCTACCAAATGATTAAGTACTTTCTTATCGTGGTGTAGTTTTCCTTTTTGTACCTCGAGTAGTTTGAATGGAGTGGTCAAACAGTGGATGAAGAAATGTGAAAATGGCAATAGCAAAAGAATTTAAGCCCTATCTTTTGGTAATCATTTAGAATTCAGTTTGTTTAATTATTTTTAGAGAGAGAGAAAGAGAGAGAGAGAGAGAAAAGCATGGGCAAGTAGGGGGAGGGGCAGAGAGAGGGAGAGAGAATTGTAAGCTGGCTTCATGTCTAGCACAGAGCCTGACACAGGGCTCCATCTCATGACTCTGAGACCACAACCTGAGCTGATATCAAGAATTAGACACCCAACCAACTGAGACACCAGGTACCCCTAGGATATGGCTTTAAAGGAAGTCACTGAACGTTGTAGTTCAACTCAAGCTTGGCCATTAATACTTTGAATATATTTACAACCTTGTTGGAATCCCATAGTTGCTGAAATACTCCTTTAATTTTTTAAAGGTTTTATTTATTTATTCCTGAGAGACACAGAGAGGCAGAGACATAGGCAGAGGGAGAAGCGGGCTCCCTGTGGGACTCCAGGATCATGCCCAGAGCCAAAGGCAAATGCTCAACTACTGAGCCACCTAGGTGTCCCGGTGAGATGCTCTTTTAAGAAAAATCATGGTCATTTTACATTTACTTATTATTGATATTTGTGATCCCAACATCAGTAGTTAAAGATCATTCTCCCAAAGTGAGCTAAGGCAATTCTATATTCAGAAATTCTAGTTACAGAATTTTCACTGGGTTGATTATGTACACTTACAAAAAAATTTCTACTTAGCATTTGGCTAAACTACCCTTCAAATTCATCCTTTATCCCAAGTAAAGCACTCACTAATTCAGTGAGTCTGTATACTTGCCATTTAGTAGCATATCTTAATTTCACTAATCTGAAAAAAAAAAAGCACAAGAGTTGGAGTCTAGCAAAGATACAGTCGTTTCCATTCCCATCTGAGTCTCTCTCATCATTGTTTCTTCTTGAATTCCAAACCCCATCAAGTATTTCTCCTACTGGCTCTGTCCAGGAATCCATTCCTCAGGCCTCTTGTTTTTCCTAAGAAGCTTATTAGAATTTAACCACAAGGTCTGGAAAGAGTATCACAGAACCGAGTCCAGCTAATTTGTACTCAGTGTTGGGTAGGGCTTGATCTTGTGCTATTTTGGCAAGGTGTATGTTGGTAAGGATTATGGAAAATTATTTTCTCTGTTGGTTCTCCTTGGTAAATGGGGTACATACATTCTGCTTGCTCCTAGGACTGAAGTGCTTGGCTGGCTGTCTTACCTGGACTCTTTCCCTTTCCCACAAAACTATTGGGTGATGATAGTAGTGACAGAGTTGTAGAAATAGGAGACTATACGTATGGGAGAGAAAATGGACAGCTTATAACAGACTGTTGCCAATATACATTTATGGTTCCATATTTCTTTGTTTCTTTTCACTGAGCTCAGTAGGTAAGAACATCTTGACTGGTTAGCATGGGCTTCTCCATTATCCTCTAGGATTCCTTTTAATCATAGTTGGGTAATATTTTGTTACATCAACAATTGTTTCTCTCTCCTACAATGTCTAACCTCTTTTTATAGACTAGGTAATAGGCATACATTCTGAATGTCATGGTGCTTCAACATACTTCTGGATACAGCCATGGTAATTTTCATCTTTGAAGAGATCAACTTGTATGTCCTAGCTAGATACAACAAGGAAGGAGATGGTTGGGCTGCAGAGAACTTACCTCCTACAGAATGGTGTCCTGTATGAGAAATGGAGGTATTAGATGTATTGAGGACCTAGAAGTGCTCACCATTATATTCAACAAATTACTAAGGGATTTAGGTCATATACTTGGAATGGTAAGTGAGTTAGAAAGGGCCTGAGAGAGGATATACTCCAATGGCCCCATTTTACAAATGAACACAGCAAGCCCACAGAGGCAGTAGTTGGTAGAACTTTTCAACCACATCAGTGCTGCAAGTAACACTAGCTTTCTGCCTAATCCTTGGGGATATCATAGGAGAATCAGTTGAGGGCAGGTACAATAAGAAAGAGGCAAAAGGACTTGAGAGTTGCAAAATGCCTTAAGGTCCAGGAGGGGGGCAATGCAGTTCTCCCTGGGTCCTTAGCCAGACCCAGTCAAATCACAGGCTAGGAAGAGGACAACATGGTCCCTGGGAGCATGTGGCAGCCAACTTCTAGGCTGGCATGGATAAGTGGTAGTAATAGAACATGGAGCTTGCCTTCAAGAAATATATAGTCCATGGGGCAGCCCGGGTGGCTCAGCAGCCTTCGGCCCAGGGCCTGATCCTGGAGACCTGGGATCGAGTCCCGCATGGGGCTCCCTGCATGGAGCATGCTTCTCCCTCTGCCTGTGTCTCTCTCTCTCTGTGTCTTTAATGAATAAATAAATAAAAATCTTAAAAAAGGAAAAAAATAGTCCATAAAGGTTCCTTTCTAGAAGGTGTGGGAAAGTAGGGAATAATACCGTCCAAAGTCCTCATTTCATCCAGTTAAAAAAATTTTTTTTAGAGTGAGCATGTGTGTGCAAGCAAGGGGTGGGGAGTGGCAAAGGGAGAGAGATTGAGACTATTAAGCAGGCTCCATGCCCAGTGTGGAACCTGATGTGGGTCTCATGACCCTGAGCTCCTGACCTGAGGCAAAGTCAACAGCCGGACACTTAACTGACTGAGCCACCCAGACACCCCATTTTCATCTACTCTTGATTAAGTGGATAAGTCAACCTACCAAACTATAGGTATTTCCTTTTCTCCCATTCATCTCTTCCTGTCTATTCACAAGTAATTCCAGTTGAAAACATCTCAGAGAAACTTAATCATACTGAAATCCTTGTATTTGCATTTAATTAAACATAATTCCATTTTGTTTCCTATTCTTTTATACACATTTAAACATTTGATCGATTTTGTTAAATCAAATGGTGGATTCCTAAGTTATGGTGGCTTTCAACTAAATCAAAACTTCAAATATGTTGCTGTCCCAAAGATTAAATTTGGTGGGCTGGTTATAATTTATACATCTTTAAATAGCAACCATATTTAAGGACTATCCTGACATTTCAGATGGTGGACATCTTGTGTTTTCATGTTTCCAGAAAGAGTCAAGAACATATACAGTGTAACCATTGGTAAAGTTGTATGTAATGATTCCACAAGCTTGAAGTAAATTCCAGCATTACCATCTGTGAGTTGACAGTGCAGAGACCTTCTGCTATAAATGCACCACCCACAATACCAGGGACTAAGTGCCCAAAAAATTCACAAACTTAGGTACTCACGTTTATGCAGATACCTTTATTAATGGAAAGCAAATATATAACTGTCTTAATAAGTAATATAAAAACTGGAAGGCTACAGGGGTTTGCAGGGGGCTGCTGTTACTGCTAACCAGTCCTCCTTTACAAAACATGTTCCTGCTCTACCCTATCCCAGCTTGACTTCTGTTTCTTATTCTAGGTATACCAGCCAGAAATGAGACCTGCTTCCTCCCATCAACTCAACTGGGAAAGTAGTTACTTCACATTTGTCATTAAGCCAATATCTTCTTTATACAGGCCAAACCTGTACACTTAGAAACATTACTTGCTTTTAGAGAAGCATTCTTTTTAATTGTATTGCTTTGTGAAATTGCGCTTTCCTGCTGTATATTAAATAATAATCCAAGTCTATTATTTCTCACACTTCTGTGTTGAAAGTCAGAGACAATGAGATCCATGAAAGCAGTGAGAAATGTAACTCATCATGTACAAGTAATACTCAAGAAGATTAACAGCCAATTTCCCAACAGAAACCAAGAAGCCCAGAAGGCCATGGGATAACACACTCAAAACACTGAAAGAAAAAACTGTCAATGAAGAATTCTATATCTGGCAAAAGTGTCCTTCCAAAAATGAAGGAGAAATTAAGACATTCCCAGATAAACAAAAGCTGAGAGAGCTTGTCACTCTTAGATATGCCCTTCAAGAAATGCTAAAAGGAGTCCTTTAGGCTGAAATGAAACAACACTAGAAAATAACCCAAAGTCACAGGGAAAAAAATAAAGAACATCAGTAAAGATAACTCCATAAATATTATTATGTTTTGTTCAGCAAATACTTTCTCCTATTGGTTTTATTTTATTTTATTTTTTAAAATATTTTATTTATTTATTCATGAGAAACACACACAGAGAGAGAGGTGGAGACACAGGCAGAGGGAGAGCAGGCTCCATGCCGGGAGCCCGACACGGGACTCGATCCCGGGACTCCAGGATGGTGCCCTGGGCCAAAGGCAGGTGCTAAACCACTGAGCCACCATGGATCCCCCTCCTATTGGTTTTAAAGGACAACTGCATAAAGCAATAATTATAAATATGTGTGGATCAACTTATAATGTATAAGATGTAAACTGTATGACAATAACATCACATAGGGGAAAGAAAACAAAGTTATGTAGTATTGATGTTTTATATACTAATGAAATTAAATTGGTATTAATCCAAACTAGATTGCTATAAATTAAGATGTTAATTATAACTCAGAGGGCAACCACTAAGAAAATTACTTTAAAAACATAAAAAAATGAAAAGGGAATTAAATGATAAACTAGAAATACCTATATAACAGAAGTAGGTAGTAATGGAGGGAAAAAAGAAACACAGACATATAGAAAACAAATAGCAAAACGACAGATGTAAATCCTATCATATCAGTAATGACATTAAGTGTAAATGGATTAAATTCCCCAATCTAAGGGCAGAGATCTAATTATATGCTGCCTATGAGAGCTATACTTTACATTCAAAGACAAAAATAGGTTCAAAGTAAAAAGATGGAAAATATATACCATGCAAACAGTAGCTGAAAAAGAGCTAGAGTGGCTATACTAATATCAGACAAAATATAGTTTAAGACAAATAAGACCATTTAAAAAATGATTAAGGGTCAATATACCAATAATTTACAATTATAAATGTATATTTACAATAATTTACAATTATAAATGTATATTACCTAACAACAAAGCTTGAAAACACATGAAGCAAGATGGATAGAATTGAAAGGAAAAACAGGCAATTTATAAACAATAACTGGAGACTTCAATACCCCAATTTCAATAATAGAACAACTAGACAGAAGATCAACAGGAAATAAAAGACTGGTGCTGGGGAAACTGGATATTCAAATGAAAAATAATCATTTTGGATCCCTACCTCATACCATATACAAAAATCAACTCAAAGTGGACCAAAGGCCAAAATTAAGAGCTAAAAACTATAACACTCCCAGAAGAAAATACAGGAGTAAATCTTTGTGAACCTGAGTGAAGCAAAAACATAAGTGACAAAAGAAAAAAAATGGATAAATTGGTAGTTCTTCAATAAATTAAATTACTATATATAACTTAATAAAGTTACATATATAATATACATATACAGATAAAATTACAAACATTATGTGTAGATATAAACATAAAATTACCATATGACCCTGCAATTCCATTACTAGGTATAGACCAAAAAGAATGGAAACCAAGGACTCTATACTTGTTCACCAATGTTTATAGCAACATTATTCACAATAGCCAAAAGGTAGAAACAACCCAAATGCCCGTCAATGGATGAATGTGGTATATACCCACACAATGGGCTATTATTCAGCCATAAAAAGAAATGAAGTGTTGATGTCTACTACACCATGGACCTGGAAAACATTACACAAAGCTAGTCACAAAGGACCACCTTTTATATGACACCATTGATATAAAATTTTCATAATAGAGAAATCCAGGGCCTCTTGGGTGGCACAGTCAGTTAAGTGCCCGACTCTTGGTTTCGGCTCAGGTCATGGTCTCAAGGTTGTGGGGTTGAGCCCCACGTGGGGCTCTCTCTCCCTCTCCCTCCACCCTTCCACCCCTGCCCTTAGGCACCCTCTCTCTCTCTAAAATAAATAAATCTTAGAAAAGAAAGAAAGAAAAGAAAAGAAAAGAAAAGAAAAGAAAAGAAAAGAAAAGAAAAGAAAAGAACAGACAAATCCATGGAAACAATGTAGATCTCTGGTTGCCAGGGGCTTGGGGGAAGGGGGATGGGGGAGTTGACTGCTAATGGGTATGGGTTTCTTTTTGAGGTGATGAAAATGTTCTGGAAATAGTGGTGATGGTTGCATGATTTGCTCAATATACTAATAACCACTAAATTATACATGTTAATATGGTGAGTTTTATGGTATGTGTGTTTTATCTCAATAAAAAGAAGGTAAAAAAGAGAACCAATCAATCGGGAAGAATTTGCAACCTCTTAATTAGTTAATTAATGAGAGACACACACACACACACAGAGAAGCAGAGACACAGGCAGAGGGAGAAGCAGGCTCCATGCAGGGAGCCCAATGCGGGACTCGATCCCGGGACTCCAGGATCACACCCTGGGCTGAAGGCAGGCGCTAACCGCTGAGCAATCCAGGGATCCCCATCAACCTCAAATTTAGAACTAAACTTCCCATTGTTGGCATTAAAGTGGTCACTGAAAAATTCTACTCTTTATAGACATGACTTGTTCACTCATGTGTAAAGATATTTTCTTAAGATGATCTAAAGGGAGAACCTTTGTTTTTCTATTTTAACTTGCCTAAAAACTATTATACCAGCATATTAAATATCCTACTACACCAAAGTCTCAGTGGTCTTAATCTTCCAGAAAACCCTCTCATGGATTTGCCTCCAGTACTCATTCAGATGATGAGAAAGTGAGTCAAGTAAGGAAAAATAACGTAGCTAGCTCTGAAATGACAAGAGCCTGTAGAGTTTCAGCACATGAAGAAGTACTGGCAAAAAAGGAGTTCAGTAAATAGTTCTCATTTGGCTAAATTCTTGAGGTAGAAAATCAAAATGATTCCTAAGCCATGAATAATATATTGGAAGGTTATGGTTTCCTGGGGGAGTTAAAATCACTCCTACTGTTAATAGGAATAGGGGCTGTGTCAATGACTCTCTGGATACTGAGTGGGAAACTTGGCATATGAAGTGGCTATATTTCCGAAATTTCCATATTTCCAGCTTCATTTTACAAAAGAAATATTACTATCCAATGCTTTTGGAACACAGCCACACCCTTTCCTTTAAACAGGTTATGCTTGTTCTGTCTGATAAGTACAAATTCAACAGAGGCCTACTTGTAAACAGGGTTAGGTGGGGTACTTGGGTGGCTCAGTGGTTGAGCATCTGCCTTTAGCTCAGGTTATGATCCCAGGGTCCTAGGATCAAGTTCTCTGCCTATGTCTCTGACTCTCTCTCTCTGTGTTTCTCATAAATAAATAAAATATTAAAAAAAATAAACGTGGTTAGATGACTCACAGGTTTATGTGCTCCAATCCACAGGTATCTTAGGACATTACGTGTAATATTTTGGAGCTTATTTAAAAAAAAAACAGAATAAAGGCAAATTCCAAGCAGATCCCAAATATATAAAGAAGACAAATGATTCTGTGGGCAATCTATGGGAAAATGCAGAATGCCTCTGTGGGCCCTGAGTAAACATGATGCCCTGGAGTACAATGCTTACTGCAAGAACTGCAGTTACCAAGTTAGTCATTCTCTTTATGAAAGAGCCTGCTCTCCTAGGCTTCCTCTTTGCATCGTTGCACCTTTTTGACACTAGTCGATCCATCCAGGAGCCTGGAGTCTAGGACAGAAGGAAAATACAGCTAAACCAGTTTGACTTCTAGTGTTCATGGTTTAGGCATTTTAACAATCTTTAAATCCACCCTTATTTTTGTTATTGTCATTGCTGTTTATAATCTTGCCATTGAGAGGCTGTTGTATAGATAATGTTCAGCTATCCTAAAATAACTAAACTCTACCTATCTCAATATCTGCATCAGTTGATGGCTTCTCCCGAGTGACTGGTGAAAGGAACATGTTCCTATTCTAACTATTCTAATGTACTAAGAACCCCTGAGGATAACTATGAGATAAACTGGAGGGCTGACATCAGAACTGTCACCCTAATTGGTTGATTGGTGGTGGCTTTAAAACTGGTTAATGGCGTATGGCCTTAAATACATAAACACCAATATGCTAATTAGCAAGTAAAAGTGAACATTGCCCTCTTTTTTCTTAAACAACATAGTTATACCTCTGTTACTAGCCAACCTTTCCTAGCAAGTCAACTATTTCCTGCTTTTAATTTAGCTACATGGTCTATGTACCACTTGCAAACAGGATATCTCATACAGAGTTTCTATAAAGCCAGATAATTCACAATAATAATTCCCTTCAGAACTGAAATAAATCTGCTATGGGCATCCACACGAATCAAAGCCACCAAGTAATTCCAGTGGATATATGTGACCTAATTGCTATATGTTTACACATAAAACAAAATGTCACATTATAGTTGACTGTACATTCTTATATGCTGTGAACACTGATTTATTTCAGGTCTTATGTTTCATGCTTAGCCTACAAATTGTATTACCTAAGAGAAATTGCATTCTGGCATTTCAAATAAAACCCCTGTTATTCATTCATCTAATAAATTATAAACAAATCTGACCTGGAGTCAGAGCTATATTGGGCCCCCACAGATCTGTATATTGGAAAGAACACTAGAGAAGCAGTCAAGTGTTCTCAGCTCTGCCACTCTGGTCTTGGGGGAAATCTCTGTTCCTCTTTGGGCCTTGATATCCCCACATATACAAGCAGGGAGTTGGGCTGCATGAGTTCGAAGTCTTTCCTAGCTCTGACAGGTCCATGATTTTTTGAGATTGCTAAGGAGAGGAAAGGGGAAATTATTTTGGAATGATTCTTTGTGCAAGTTGAGTTATTTGGGGTTTTTTTTTTTTTTTTTGATGGCAGTGTAAGGAAACCTGATCCTAATTTCAGCTTCAGCACAGTAAGGAATAATTGCTAATCAAATGTTAATAAAATGCTTACAGGCTTTAGGTCTGGAAAAGTCATTTTAAACACTTAGAAAAACAATCGGGAATGTCAGCTGTTTTTTCACCTGCTCCTAGAGGAAATTCTTGGCTTTTAACCATGACATCCTCCTTCAACTCAACTATAATACATTTAAATCTACTGGCAACCTCTCGTGTTGAATTACATGTGAAGATATTCAACCCAGAGAATTATCTTTCCCTTGACCTGAATTCTGTCCATCCAAAGTTTCTAGCACTGCATTCAAGTTCCTGATTGGAAATGCCTGCTATCTGTACTGGAATGACGAGATGCCTTAATGAAATCATGAAACTTTATAATCAGATACTGAAGATTATTCCTCCTAAGAACAGTTTCTAAATTTGAGGGACTCCTCTCTCAGTCGTCAAAATGTGGGGCTGGCCTTGCAAGTAGGCAGAATAGTTGGCTGTTGACAAGCAGAGATCTAAGAGGTGCTGGGTGGCTCTGTGCCCCCAACTCTTTTACATCTTAGGCACTTTCAGGGCTTGCCATTCTGTATCTAGTAACACATTCCTTTGGGATAAACACTGATCACCCCTAGTATCTGCTTGAAATAAAATCTCTAGTGGAGAGGTAAGATGGTAAATCACCAAAGGCTTTATAGTAATATTTCCTAAGGTATATTTCTTAATACACTTCCCCAGTTCCATAAAACTTTGGAAAAAGAGATCCATGGTCACATAAGTTGGGAAAACACATTATGTTACTCTCTTCTTGGACAGTCATAATGTACATTAGCATATTAAAGGTTCTGAGAAGTCCTGCTGTAAACAAACTAATTTTGTTTAATCCACGGTTTCCTGACTTGAGCATATGGAATGCTTTTGAAAGAAGTATTAAAACTGTGGTAAAATACACATAACATAAAAATTTACCATCTTAACCATTTTTAAATGAATAGTTCAACAGTGTTACACATATAAACACTGTTGTGCAACCAATCTCCAGAACATTTTCATCTTGCAGAACTGAAACTCTGTCCCCATTAAACAAATTCCCCATCCTGCTCCCCTCAGCCCTGGCAACCACTCTACTTTCTCTTCTATGAATTTGCCTATTCTAGGTATCTCATGTAAGTAGAATCATACAGTATTTGCCCTTTTGTGACTGGCTTATTTCAATTAGCAGAATGTCAGGAAGGTTTAGCCATGTTGTAGCAAGTGACAGGATTTCATTCTAGGCTGAATAATATTCCATTGCGTGTATAGACCACATTTTGTTTATCCACTCATCCACTGATGAACACATGGGCTGCTTCCACCTTTTGGCTATTATAAATAAATGGGTGTACAAATGTCTCTTTGAGATTCTGCATTCAATGCTTTTGGATGTGTACCCAGAAATGGCATTGCTGTATCATATGTTCATTTTATTTTTAATTTTTTGAAAAACCACCACAGTGTTTTCCACAGTGGTTGCACCATTTTATATCCCTACGAACAGTGCACAAGGATTCCAATTTCTCCATATTCATGCCAACATTTGTTATTTTCTGTGGATTTTTTAATAGTAGCCATACAAATAGGTGTTATATATTATGGTTTTGATTTTCATTTCCCTGATAATCAGTGATTTCAAGTATCTTTTCATATGCTTGTTGGAGGAATTCTTTAAAAAAAAATCACACCAGGGATGCCTGAGTGGCTCAGTGGTTGAGTGTCTGCCTTCAGCTCAGGGTGTGATCCCAGAGTCCTGGGATCGAATTCCACATCAGGCTCCCTGCAAGAAGCCTGCTTCTCCTTCGGCCTATGTCTCTGCCTTTCTCTCTGTGTCTCTCATGAATAAATAAATAAAATCTTTTTAAAAAATCACACCAATAATCTGATACTAATGATGTACTTACTATATGTTGGTTAATTGAATTTATATTAAAAAATTACACCAATGAAAAATTCTGAGGAACATAGTGCCAGGGCAAATGAGTGATAATGATTGCTTTTTAGGATAGAGGAGTTTTAATTGGTTTCTTTAGAGAACAGTTAACACTGATTATTTTAAAAGCAATACAATATATAGTAAGCACAAGTCCAATCAATGGTTATTTCTGGGTAGTAAGATTTGGACTGGATTAACTTATTTTTGTTTATCTGTTATTTCTAAATATCTACAATGAAGCTGTACTACATAATTTTAGAAGTTTAATATACTGATGCTAAACAGTTAGCGCTCCGGCACTGTGCTAGTTGCTTTGGCCACAGCACTTGGCTTCCCATGATCATTTCCTTCTCACAATTCTTATTGTTCTTGTGCTCAATTTAGCAGTTTCTTAGGTTCTGCCTTATATTATTTTCTAATTGTTCTCTATGTGTAACTATTTAACTGCTTTGTTACTTGTGAGCTCTTCAGGGGAAGGGACTGTGTTTTATATTTCTCTTGCATGCCCCAGTAATAATAACCATATTTTCCAACCCCAACCAAGGCATATCATCTAACAAAGGATGTGTGTGTGTGTGTGTGTGTGTGTGTGTGTGTGTATGTGTGTAGGCATGCTGTATCTGAGTATGTGAGGTAGTTTGGGAATCTTTGTATGGATATTACAATACTGAAAATTGGGTGCATTTGCATTGATTCATGAGTCTAAATAGACAAAATGTTTAAAAAACATGTCCTTGACTAACACAGAACTGTTACCCACCACCCTATACACTGAAACAGTCTTAAAACCTTGGGGGCCACTCAATATAATAAATTTAAAAATAATTTCTCCAGTAACAAATACATCAGTATTCTCATTTCTCCATTCAATATTGTGTTACAATATTTTGATCCTGCAAGTCAGCATTTTGTCAACTGAACATTGTTTGGTTGGTTCTATGTAAACTGATTTGTTCCTAAAATAATCTCCAATCAGACTATGCCATCTCATCTATTAGATTTCCTTCTCTCAACAGATGTTCTGAGTCCTCATTGTTTCTAGATTACAATCAGGCTGTCCATAATACAGAGACCCAGACATCTGGGCCAAGGGTAAATGGGCAAAACCATTCAATCAGGTAATGGAGGAAATGCTTCCGGAAAGTTTGTCCAGCAGCCATTCCCACGTGTGATATCCTGAAGGTGCTGTGCTGGTCTGGGCTTTGCTGGAGTTCTGACACACAAAACCAAAGTGGACCTTGAAGTATGGCTGCCTGTTATAGTGGAAAGAGTAGAGGATTGGGAGCCAGAGCTGGGGTCAAAACTCAGTTCTACCAGTTAACCAACTGATTACACTTGTACATGTCATTTCCCAATCAGGGTCTGCCCTATGAAAAGCAGATAATTAAAAGTAGTACCTCCTGGGGCACCTGGGTGGCTCAGGGTTTGAGCATCTGCTTTTGGCTCAGATTGTGATCCCAGCGTCCTGGGATCAAGTACTGCATCAGGTTCCCCACAGGGAGCCTGCTTCTCCCTCTGCCTATATCTCTGCCTTTCTCTGTGTGTCTCTCATGAATAAATAAAATCTTTAAAAAATAAATAAAAGTAGTACCTCCTAGAGCCGCTGTGAAGAGTCAATGAGATGATATACACATGATAGCACTTTGTAACATCCCAGGAAAAGCAATTTAAGGTAATTGACCTTTGCCCTGGAGCACAGAAACTCTAGTTCCACTAAGATTATCCATGTTCTCAGAAATTCTGCTTAGGCCAGGGAATTACTATAGACTACCTCAGTCATTTATTTATTCAAATCAAAGCAAATAACACCCCCCCCCACCATGAAACAACTGCAAAAAGAAACAAAAGCTAATTAACATGTAGAAGGGAGGAGTGTGAAAATTTCCTAGCATAGTCACATTCTTTCTACTTCCCTTTTACTATTTACACTATAAAATATCCACGTAAACTGATTTGAATAGGCACTTCACCAAAGAAGATATCCAAGTGGCTAAGAAGCACGTGAACAAATGCTCACCCTTGTGACTCACCAGAGATGGTGAGACACCACTACATACCCACTAGAAAGTCTATACTCAAAGAATGACATCAAGTGTTGAATAGGATGTGGATAAACTAGGACCCTCACACATTACTAGTGGGAATATAAAAATGGTACAACCACTTTGGAAAACAGTAAGTTCTCAAAAAGCTCAACATACATATATCATGTGACTCAGCCATTATACTCCTAAGTATCTATCCAAAAGAAATGAAAAATATGTCTACACAAGGACTTGCATGTGAAAATGCATAGCAGCATTGTTCATAGTAGTCCAAATCTAGAAACAGTCCAAATATCCATCACCTGATAAATGGATAAACAAAATGTGGTCATCCAGACATTGATATGCTACTTGGCAATAAAAAGCAATGAAGTACTGCTCCATGCCACAACATACATGAACTTCAACAACATTATGCTAAGTGAAAGAAGACAGACACAAGAGACCATCTTGTATAGTTCCATTGGTATGAAATATTCAGAAAAGGAAAAATCTGTAGGGACAGGAAGTAGTTAAGTGGTTGCCTGGGGCTGGGGATGGGAAGTGGCTGCAAAAAGGCATGGTGGACCTTGTTGGGGTGATGAAAATGTTCCAAATTAGGTTGAGGTATTGATTGCACAATTGTATAAATTTACTAAAAACTCTTGGGATCGTAGGTATGTTTATAATGGGTGAATATTATGACTTGTAAGTTATATCTCAATAAAATTTAGGTTAAATATATCTTTGCAGAAAGGGAGAAATTATGTTAGTCAATGTGACAAGGGAGGAACTCAAGCTAGGATGAGCATGCCTGACCTTAAAGTGAAAACCCAAGAGGAAGCTAGTTATCTTAAAATCAGCAATATTTTGCCCAACTCCTTCCTTAGCCTGCCTAGTTTTCAGCCACCATAATTGTGCCATTGGTCAGGAGACACATTAACTCCATGAAAGTTCAAGGTGACACTTTTTAAAACTCAGTCACGACTCTTGTGCTATCTCTCCTTTGATCTCCGTGTCTCTCACTTTTCTCCACATAAGCTTTATTTTGCCTTGTCCCCTAGGAAATGTGTTTCAGCATATACTCCTTTCTTCTACAGTACGCATAAGCTCTTTTCTCTACCTCTCACCTAATTCCATGGTCATGGCTGCTGTAGCCAATATTTAAAAGCAATAAATTCATATTGGAACAGACAGAGCCCATCAGATGTGTAAACTACTTTGTAGAACTGGTCATTTCCAACTTGGAAATGGATGTAAACTACTACTGTTTATCCAATAACACAGGAGTGAACAGAAAATGAAAATGCTCCAGCGAGGCAGTACTTATTTGAGCTATTCTGTGAGGCCTAGAGGCCTCTGGGACAGGGCCAAAGGCCCAATAAGCCAAACAGAATCTTTGACACTGCAGCGACAACTTAGAGCATGTCTATTTTAGAAAGGTTTCTATTTTCTTGAAGATTTTATTTATTTGAGAGAGAGCAAGCGAGCGAGAGAGAGAGAGAGCGCACAAATTGGGGGGAGAGGCAGAGGGAGAGAGAGAGAAGCAGAATCTCTGCTGAGTAGGCAGCCTGATGCAGGACTCGATCCCAGGTCTCTGGGATCATGACCCAAGCTACAGGCAGACATTTAACTGACTAAGCCACCTAGGCACCCAGGTTTCTATTTTTTTTAAACAGTTAAGTTTAAAGTTCTGGTCCTAACCTAGAGGTGTCAGAAAAGACTGGGCTTTCCAGAATCCCTCTACATTTTAGTAACTCAATGTTTAAAATACCTAGGAGGTATGCCAGATACATGCTTCTTCCATCAAACCATAACCAACACACTCTGAGCTATGGTATACTGCAAAGGGTAAAGAATTTGAAGTCAGAAGACCTGGATTCCCATCTCTTTTTTCCTCCACTCACTAGAATTGAGAACGTAGATCTCCAAACATCACTAAAATCCTTAGTTCCCTATGCTGTAAAATTGGAATAATAGACTGGCCTCACAGGGCTATGAGAATTAAATGTGTTTGTGTACATAAAGAGCTCTTCACAAACTGTGGAGACCCCCCAAAATGGAAGCTATCAACTTGCTGGAAAATCCCACAATTCCTTAGATGTTATTCTGAACCCACAGGGCACCCCCAAAATGACTTTCAGAAAACATACTATTTTCATTTCCCTATTGATAAGGGGTCTTGTTGAACCCTGGCCTATCTGGCCTTGCATCTGGTCACTGCCAACTCTGCCATCCGCATTAACAGTTATTCTGAACAGCATTTGGAACTGTTTCTTCCACTTCCACTTCCTGGCTCACAAAAGAAAAAAATGCTGTTGAGCCAACATTTCTATAGCACCACTCTTCCCAAAGGGTTTCCCCATGCATTCCCTGCTGGGCAAAACGCAAGTGCTATATAATAGCACAGAGTGACACTATCCAAAAGCCTGAGACAGGATGTGAGAGGCAAGACTGGACGCAGCTGAGAGGACGAGGGAAGCCAGTGTCAACAGATGCAATTACCAGATGTGAATTTGGGCCACAGAGGTCAGGGCAGACACCCCTTTAAGAAATACCATGGGATCTTCAATGCCCAAAAGTCATTGCAACCTTGGCATCACATCTTACTCAAGATGGACTTGCCTGAAGCCCTGACCCTTTGCTATTCCCTGTTTTGAGGAAGGGGAGGTGACTTGCATGCTCTCACTAATAGATCTCCCCTCACTATTCAGAAGGTAGGCTCTCCATAAAATCCACTTCAGAATGAGAACTTGGCATGCTTTGGGGTGATTTGAAGGGACAATGGCTGGGTAACTATACTTAAGGTGGTGAAAGCACTGAATAATGTGCAGACTTGTCCAATCACCACGTTGTACACCTGAAACAAACATCACATTGTAGGTCAATCCCCCTCTAATAATGAAAGTTGTAAAAATAAATAAATAAAGGGGTCATGGCTGGAGTGGATATGGACAAAAGCCCCAATTTCACACTCCTTCTTCATGTGGCTGCTTTTCTTCCCCCTTACCACGGTGAGAAGGGCAATTGTACTGCAGTCCCACACAAACTTGGAATGTGCCGATTGTCCTTATTTTGTTCTCACTTTGATACTTATTTCCTTTCCAATACAAGACAGGTGCACTGGTCCTTGTGATATAGGGGAATGGAAATGAACTGGGAAGAGGGCTTTAAAAGGCAGCAGATGCTTTAACCAACCAGATCCAAAGGGAGAATAAGGAAGTTCACTCTTTGTAAACCACACTGTCCCCAGGGCTTCTCCCCAGGGCTTCTCCACAAGGCCAGCCATGGGGATTACATAATGGTGTCCAGAAAGGAACCCTATTGGGGGCAACATTAATTCACCCGAGGATTATTTTCCAAGCCTATGGAATTCTTAGAGGCAAAATAATAAAGATGTATAAGTGCTTGGCATTCAAAATGAGTCATTACTAAATTATTTTAATTAAATCTATTTTTAGTACTGTTGGAGGTGTCAAATATCTATGTGTTCATACATGATGAAAAGGGGTTTTATCCCCCAGGGAGTCTATATGTGGGTCAGGCAAACTTCCTCTTCTCACACCCTTACAAAAACCAAGGGAGAACTTGGCCTGCCTGCTTATTCCATTTTGTACTCTGAGGTGTTACTTTCAAAATGCAAACAGGTCCTTTATTCATGATAAAGTAGGAGGAAAAAAGCCAATCACCTGGAATTTATGATCAGTTAATTTTCTCATTCTCCAACCTAAAAATGAATTGCTTGTTCCTTTGTCTGACAACCTTTTCTCCTCTGTCCCCTTTCTTCCCAACCACTAGTGTTGATGAATAAAGTCTGTTTGTGGCTTGTGGCAGTGTTTGTCTAGGAAGGGTATGACATTTGAATGCAGAGGGGGAAGCATACCAAGGCTCCAGGTTGACCTCAAAAACAGTAAATCACCAATAATATATCATGTGCTTTCTGCATCTATTCTTTAGCTCATGCCCATGCATCTTGTATCATACAATACATAGGTGGTTCTGTTTTCCAGAACAGATATATTTATTTATTTTGATTGGTATCTTTTTAGTTTATTAGAGAGAGTGAGAACGCGAGCATGTAGAGTGGGGCAGGGGCAGAGGGAGAGGGGGAGGAGGAGAGAGAGAGAGAGAGACTCTTAAGCAGGCTCCACAGCCAGTGCAGAGTCCACTGAGGGCCTCTTTTTTTTTAAAGATTTTATTTAGGGGATCCCTGGGTGGCTCAATAGTTTAGCACCTGCCTTTGGCACAGGGCATGGTCCCGGAGTCCTGGGATCGAGTCCCATGTTGGGCTCTCTACATGGAGCCTGCTTCTCCCTCTGCCTATATCTCTGCCTCCCTCTCTCTCTCTCTCTGTGTGTGTCTTTCATGAATAAGTAAATAAAATCTCTAAAAAAAATAAAAGATTTTATTTATTTATTCATGAGAGACACAGAGAGAGAGGCAGCAACATAGGCAGAGAGAGAAGCAGGCTCCCCGAGAGGAGCCTGATGTGGGATTAGATTCTGGATCCTGGGATCACACAGTGAGCTGAAGGCAGATGCTCAACTGCTGAGCCGCCCAGGCATCCCTCGCTGTGGGGCTCTATCTCACAACCCTGAGATCATAACCTGAACTGAAATCAAGAGTTGGATGCTTAATCGACTGAGCCACCCAGGTGCCCCCTTCCAGTGTAGATGTAAATGAATGCCTTGCCTCATAATTTAATTGTGGACCACCAAAGAGCAGAGGCTGGGCTCTAATATTGTTCCCAAAAGACCTGACTCCAAGGTCTTTTAATACTGATACTGTTCTGAATTTTTTAAAAATATTTTTATTTATTTATTCATGAGAGACAGAAAGAGAGGCAGAGACACAGGCAGAGGGAGAAGAAGGGTCCCTGAGGGAAGCCTGATGTGGAACTCGATCCCGGTTCTCCAGGATTAAGCCCTGGGCTGAAGGCTAGACGCTCAGCCACTAGGTATCCCTACTGTTCTGAATTTTTAACAAATTCTCTTGTCTAGACTTTTCTCTTGGGCTCCTAACTCAAATTCATAACCATCCATGGTATACCACCCTGACTCCCACAATTCTCTGCGCACATCTTCACTAATCTTCTCCAAATCTACCCTGCAGTTCCACCCTCCACCCTCACTATGCTTTTCCCACACTGTTCTCTTAACCTTGAGCAATCTCTTCTGTTAAAATTCTATTTATCCTCCAGAAATCATCTCACATGTCATTTCATTCACAAATTCTTCCCCAATCCCTTTGGCCAAATCTAATTGTTTTATCTGTGTGCCCACAACATTTGTTTGGACCTGTCTTAAAATCCCAATTACATTCTGCCCCGTATTGTAATTATTTGAGGCTATATCTTTCTCCTCTATGAGTCCAAAGGCTTTTTGAGGGTAGAACTGTATCGGATTAATTTTGAGGCCTCTCCAGGTTCCCAGTGCCTAGCCAAGAGTCTGGTAACTCGGTGGCTGAATAAACAATGAATGTATTTAGAATAGAAGCTCAAGTACTACACATTGATTTATTGAACTATCTGTGTGTCTTCTAGCTGTTAATCAAGGAGCCTGGCATAGACCATAAACCCAAAACAGAGCACAGAATATCTGTGTCTGGATAACTCCCCAAATTTTCAAATGTCAAAATTTTGGAAATTTGTTTAAATTCTTTTGCTTGCACAGAACCTTTGTAGGCCTGCCAGTTAATAGAAAAAGAAAAACCAAATCACTGAGTTACCTCCAAGAGTTTCAGCCACAAAACATAGAAACTTCTTTTTGGTCAGAATGTTAGTACATAGATTACTTTTTGCTTTTCTCAACACCATCACACCCCAAACAAACACTTCTTTTCCGAGAGCCTGCCTTTCGAGGGTCCCAATTACAGGAACTTCCTCTGAAGTGCAGTCTGATGACGCCCGCCCCACCCCAGCCTATCAGAAGCTGGGTTTGGGGTCTCCCTGCAAGATGCTTTTGACTTGTCCGCTGGAAGCTCCAAATAAATGTCCTAAAATCCTTTCTAGAAAAAAAAAATGTGGTAAAATGCCTTGGCACATACTCCCGGGATAGTAACTAAACATGTTTGCCAATGTTTCCAGTGTCAGGCCCTATAAGTCAATGGGATGTGAGGTGTTGATTTGTGGTGGTTTTTTTTTTTCTTTCTGAGTTCTAGACATCTTGGAATCTATACCATTGATATTCCAACATGCGAGCTATTCTCGTGACTAACATAGACAGAATTACCTGCCGCTACATTCCAGGTGTGTTTATACATTTCCCTGTCTAACCTGCTTCCTGCCTCCAGCTGCCTTGGTTGTGAGGGACATGGGGATATTCCCCCCTCCCCTTGCCTGAATTTTTCTCTAACAACTGTGATGTCAAATGCAATTACTTGTGGAGGAATCTGCTGTGTGTATGGATGAAAGGGACACATGCAAATCCTCAACAAGAAAGGGAAATAACAGCTATGGGGAAATGTCCCGAAAGCATGCTGCTCAGGCCTGCTCTGGCCAACTCTGCCCAAGGCCCCCTGTGCAGATATTAACAAGCTGAACACAATATGACTTTAGGAATGCAAAAAAGAAAAAAAAAAACTGTTTAACAGTTGAAAAATCTCCTCCTCAATCTGAGGTCAGCCCAGCTAATAAAAAAGCTTCAAAAACTTCTGAAAAACCATGAATAAGCCCCAGATGTTCCTGTTCTCAGCTGAACTTTCCAGCAAGTTATTTTATACCCTCTATTTTTCACAAGTAGAACTCTTGCAATCTCTGGTGCCTTCCTATCTCTTTCCAAAGAAAATTGCCTCCAGTCAAATTCCTTCTCCCATCCACAGTAACTAATTGTCCATACTGTTATTCATCCCCTTTTCTGAAGAAGAATGAAACTGGCAAGACCCCTGGGTGCAAGGTTGGGGACCTTTTTTCTGTTGAGGGCCAGTGACCCACTACCAGGGGGAAAAAAACCCACGGGGGCCACACGCAAATCAGAAGCCGCTTGATTTAGTCTGGTTTGTGTTTGTTTTTGTGGAAGAGATATACAATCTTCACATCACCTCCTTTCAATAAATAAATAAATAAATACATAAATACGAACAGGGAAAGGGAAACTGCATTCAATAGAAATAATGAAAAACGCAAAATACTCCAGGTCTAGGTGACAATGAGTCTGGGGAATGAAATGGTTAAAACAAAACAAAGATGTTGGGGAGGAGGTAGGGGGGGCAGGCAGGGGAAAAAAGGTAAGCAACAGAAAGAGGCCAGGGGACAGTGAAAGAGGAATGGAGGGGGACACCTGGGTGGCTCAGTGGTTGAGTGCCTTTGGCTCAGGGCTTGATCCTGGGGTCCTGGAATCGATTTCTGCATCGGGCTCCTCAAAGGAAGCCTGCTTCTCCCTCTGCCTGTGTCTCTGCCTCTCTGTCTCTCATGAATAAATAAATAAAATCTTTAAAAATAAATAAAATAGCAGAAGAAAGAAAGAAAGAAAGAAAGAAAGAAAGAAAGAAAGAAAGAAAGAAAGGAAGGAAGGAAGGAAGAAGACAGAGGTAGAGAGAAAGGAGAAGGGGGTGATGATGGATGGAAGGTCTGGCAACTCCCTTTAGTAAGCTAGTTGTAACAGCGCATCGTACCCCTGGTGCTCCCTTTACTGGGGGCATTGGAGGAAGTTGTCACTGCCCTTTGAAAACCTTATTAGCTTTCTAGCAGTTTAGGAAAAGTCCTTTCTGTGCTGAGAAACAGCTGGTCTGCTTTGATTTTCAAACTTCAAAGCCATTTTTTTGAAATAAAGGTTATTTTCTCCAGAACGTCTGAAGGTTTTACATGTGTGTAAAGGAATGACTGGAAGTCTCTGACGTTGCAAAGCTGTCAGATGGCCTTATCTTTGGTCTTTGAGAGATTAGGGCTGTCTTCTTTCATAGGGCCTGAATATTACATTCGGAATCGCCATTTATTGTGTTGATTTGAGGGTTTTGCCCCCCCACCCCAAATCAAATTCAGTTTGGGATTTCATGGGGTCCTGGTGGTGTAGACAATATAAAGTGGAGACCATGTACATATTGCTCAGTGAAGATAAGACAGACTGGAATTCGCAGCTATTTAATGATTAGGCTCTTCCCATCAAAAGCGGGACTTCTAATGTTTACATCATCTAGCAACCCCCCAAGAGAGAAGTTGATTTTAAACTGCAGCAATGATTTTATTTTTATTTTATTTTTTAAAGGTTTTATTTATTTATTTATGACACACACACACACACACACACACACATGTAGAGACACAGGCAGAGGGAGAAGCAGGCTCTGCACAGGGAACCCAATGTGGGACTCAATCCCAGGACTCCAGGATCACACCCTGAGCTGAAAGCAGACACTCAACCACTGAGCCACCCAGGCGTCCCTGCAGTGCTGATTTTAGAGCCACTGTACCTTATTCCCAGAGTATTTGGGATTACATTCTGCTGATGGTCTATTAAAGAAGAGAAAATGGAAAAGGAAAACGTTCTGAGGAGGGGAAATAAAATAATGAAGGGTGGAGAACCAGGCAAAGTCATCTGATGGCAGACTAAAATCACTGGCCTCTTGAGTCAGAAAAGATGAAGGATAACCGGGAAAATCAGAGCGGTGCATGCAACTTCCGGCTGCAGTAACCACAAACTCATGTCCTAGAACGCTGGAATTAGGGGGGTACCCCCTTGAACTTGAAAGAGATGATTTTAGGTTGGATGAAGGGAGGCCCTACTTTGAATATCAAACACTAAACTTAAGGAATTCATTTCCCTCAGGGGTAGGGCAGGCGAAAAGTAGAAATAGATGCCAAAATGTTTGGGCCAATTTGTGAATGACAGACTAATACTGGGTTATTCTGGGAAGCTTAGAAGCTTGGGGCCACTTCTAACTGTGCCCATGTGTCTTGATGTGCCTGTCGGCAAGGGGTCCTGGGTGAGGTGGGCCACAAGGCCACATGCCTTTGGGACCATTTCTCTGAAGGTCTTTGGTGCTGCTCGCACAACTGAGTTGATGGCCTCTGAGGCTGAAACATTGGGTCAGTGCGTGCAGGTCAGGTGGCCGCCAGGCCAGATGGTTCTCATGCTACCTCCTCTCTGGGCATGGGGTATTTCTGAGGTGGCCAGCAAAGGTGGAGATGGGGATGGTGAAAGAACTTTGACTTGGTCCAGGGTGGTTTTAGTCTTGCATTTGTCCTCATTAAGATTCAAAATGTTTGTTTTTTTTTGTTTTTTTTTTTTTTTTAATTTTTTATTTATTTATGATAGTCACAGAGAGAGAGAGAGAGGCAGAGACACAGGCGGAGGGAGAAGCAGGCTCCATGCACCGGGAGCCTGATGTGGGATTCGATCCCGGGTCTCCAGGATCGCGCCCTGAGCCAAAGGCAGGCGCCAAACCGCTGCGCCACCCAGGGATCCCAAAATGTTTGTTTTAAATCAAAATAGATGCATTGCTTTTTCTGATTTAAAAATAATGTTTTAAATATTTATTTGAGATAGAATGTGTGTGCAAGTGTCAATGTGGGGAGGGGCAGAGAGAAAAATCTCAAGCCCTGCAGAGTGCAGAGCTTGGGGTATCAACGGGGCGGAGGGGCTGTTAATCTCATGACCCTGAGATCCAAAATCAAGAGTTGTATGCTTAACCGACTGAGCCACCCAGGTATCCCTAAAAATAATATTTTAAAGCATGGGGGCAAAGTGCAGAGAGGTAAAAAAAATGAAAACTACCATAGTATTGCTAATATTTCGGTATATATTCTTACAGACTCTTTTCCCCATGCATATGTATATATGTGTGCCTGTTATGGTAAAAATTGGATTGTACTTTAATACTGTCTCATAAGTTGCTTTTTCACTTAACAGTATATGATGGATATCTTTCCCTGCACAATAGTATTTAAAAATATTTTTAGGGGCTCCTGGTTGGATCAGTCAGTAGAGCGTGACTCAATCTCAGATCTGTGAGTTCGAGCCCCATGTTGGATGTAAAGATTACTTAAAAATAAAATCTTAAAAAATATTTTAAATGGCTCTAGATTATTCAATTATATGGAAATGACATAGTTCACATAATAAATTTACTGATGGATATCTGGGTTGCTTTTAATTCTTTGCAATGGCCAACAACACCACTGAAATATCCTTATATGTAGTTTCTTGGTGGATTGTCATACTCTTTCCTTAGAAGAAATTGCTAGAGGTAGAGCTGCTAGCTCTAGGCTGCTGCAAGTGACCTCCTAGATAAAAAGACTTGTCTTAATGGTTCTTCTTCCCTCAATAGACAAGAATAAAGATCATGGAATTTATAGTAAGGTCAACGTTTTTGTTACAACCTGAGTGTCAGGTCCTTCATCTATAAAAGAGAATATTCGTGATAGCTAGCTCACAGGATGGTAGTGAGAAATAAACGTGGCAATGTCAATAAAAGGGCCTCATAAACTCTAAAACTAAATGCAGAGATTCTTATTTTCTTTCACTATTTTTATATTCCGCAAATGAATGAGACCATATAATGTTTGTCCTTCTCCGACTGACTTAACTTCACTCAGCATAATACCCTCCGAAGCAAATGATGGGTATTCGTCATTTCTAATGGCTGAGTAATATTCCATTGTATACACAGACCACATCTTCTTTATCCATTCATCTTTCAGTGGACACTGAGGCTCCTTCCACAGTTTGGCTATCGTGGATGTTCCTGCTATAAACATTGGGGTGCAGGTGTCCCGGCGTTTCACTGCATCTGTATCTTTGGGGTAAATCCCCAGCAGTGCAATTGCTGGGTCGTAGGGCAGATCTATTTTTAACTCTTTGAGGAACCTCCACACAGTTTTCCAGAGTGGCTGCACCAGTTCACATTGCCACCAACAGTGTAAGAGGGTTCCTCTTTCTCCACATGCTCTCCCAACATTTGTTGTTTCCTGTCTTGCTAATTTTCCCCATTCTCACTGGTGTGAGGTGGTATCTCATTGTGGTTTTGATGTGTATTTCCCTGATGGCCAGTGATGCGGAGCATTTTCCCATTTTCTCATGTGCCATGTCTATGTCTTCCTCTGAAATTTCTGTTCATGTCTTTTGTCTTACTCTCTTATTAATGTCTTTATGTTAAGAGGCGGTTGCAGTGGGTTCAGTCTCCTAGATGTCCCTCAGATAGAGAGGGACCCCCCAAATCCCTGAGGGCTCACCATCATCCAGAATAACACTTCTGAGTCCCCAGACTGGAATCAACCACCTGCAGGGGCAGGGGGAGGGGTGGTCCTTCAACCTAGCAGATGTCACGCTGCCACATACCTAGATGGCATTTGACTCTCCGATTTTTGTGCTATGTGGCATTCACCTGGTGATTGTTTGCCATTGTCTGCTGCACTGGGGAGGAAAGTTTATCGTGTTCTCTTCCTCGTTTGGCCCTCTATAAATACACCCAGTTTGCGTGGGCCTGAATTGAACGCTTTGGCAAGAAACCAACTTTCTCAGGAAGAAAGAGATCAGTTGCATTACAACACAACTTGCGAATTCCTTTCCAAACTTCTGGTGTTTTTGCTTTGAAAAAAAAAAGTGCTGCTGTTCATCTTCACTAGCCAAAAGCATTTATAGATTATGGATTTTTTTTTAATCTAGAAGGGAGCATATAACAAGCATGGTGCCTTTTATTTGATGTTTCAAAACACCCTGTGGAGTACCGGCACTCAGCAAGTACTCGATAAATGCTGCTTGGCCTTGATCACTGTCTTTCTCCAGGTCATTTTTTTTTTACTACTTTCCATTAAAGACAGAATCGCTAAGGGCACAGGGGGAAAAAAACCAACGTATAGGGGAAATTCCTAAATTCAGTGGAAGATGAGAGTGGGTGGATAGGAAGAAAGGAGGTGAAGAGTTGTGGGGAAGAGGTGCCTCTCCCTCAGGGGGTGGGAGGTAAGTAAGGCAGGGACTTAAAAGGTGGGGGCAGCAAGTATTTTTGTGGCAGAGACAGAAGTTACACAAATGGATCAACAGAAAGCAAAATATAAGTCCTGTCAGAGATAGAAACCATTAGAAGACATGAGAGGCCGAGGGCAGTCAGTGTCTCATTGATTTTTCTAGTCTCCATTCCCAAAGGGGGAATTGATAGTGAAGTCAGACAGGTCTGCACTAGCTTAGTGGCACAGGGGTGGCAAAGGATCTCAGGCAAATAATGTTACAAAGAATGAGCACTTGCTGACTGGCTACGGGAAGTGGAGTTCAGAGCTAGAGAGGTGACAACTCAGAGTAAGTGTTATATAGTTCATCCAAAGGAATATGCTGGAGGTAGACCAGATGAGAGACCCATCTGCCCTTCCTCATAGAGACTGTTTTCTGGGGGGAAGCATGAGAAGTCTGTAAAACAGGTGATGTGGTGCTAAAGATTTTGGTTAATTTATTCACTTTTATAACCCACAAATCATAAAGTTTCCTAACATCTAGCTGCCTAAGACTGAGGCATGAGTCACTGCAGGACTTCAGGACCCAGGAAAACTGGAGTCTAGAAATAAAACAGGCACATGGATTACTGTTTTATCTCAGCTCTTCCAACTTCAACAAGCTGAGCTTTGAAAGACAAAATTGGTCTTCCATTCTCACTTAATACCATATTTTACAGGACAGAATAGGCATAGTACGAGAGAGCAGAGCAGGCCATGGCCTGTGGTCTTCATCAATAATAATTCCACTAGAAGAGAGCCACAGCATAGCCACCAGCTGAAGGTCAGACAAGGGAGACAGAACAAGTAGAGAGAGGGGTGCCTAGGTGGCTCAGTGGTTGAGTGTCTGCTTCGGCTCAGGTCATGATCCCAGGGTCCTGGTATTGAGCCCCACATCAGGCTCCCTGCTCAGTGAGGAGTTTGCTTCTCCTTCACCCTCCCCCTGTTCATGCTGTCTCTCTCTTTCTACCAAGTAAATCATTTTTTAAAAAGAATAGGTTAAAAAAAAAAAAGAACAAGTAAAGAGGTCATGGATTTTCTAGGTTCTATTAAGGTGAGCCCCTGCCACATAATGGAATAAGGACTCATGAAGAAGACATGTCCCATTCCACCATGTTTCTCAAGAAGGTGAAAGAAGACAGGATATCTTAAATGTTCTTACCACAAAAAAGAAATGTGGTTATGTGATATGACAGAGGTGTTAGCTAATGCTAGGGTGGTATTTTTTTTTAAAGGTTTTATTTATTTATTCATAGACACAGAGAAAGAGAGACAGAGATACAGACAGAGGGAGAAGCAGGCTCCATGCAGGGACCCCGATGTGGGACTTGATCCTGGGTCTCCAGGATCACACCCCAGGCTTCAGGCGGCACCAAACCGCTCTGCCACCCGGGCTAGGGTGGTATTGTATCACAATGCTTAAGTGTATCAAATCAAACGTTCTACAGCTTAAGCTTTCATAATGTTACATACCAATTGTATCAATAAGCCTGGAAAAAATAAATAAGATAGTTTTTAAAGTCAAGGCAGAAGTATTCTGGTTAACTCTTGGCAGACTTGAAATATTCTGTATATACTCTGAAGATACAATCCCAATGTAATATTTTATAATTGTTTTAATGGTGAAAAGAAACCCCCTCCCCCATTCTCTGGCTTTTGCTCTATACACACACATACGTTTTCTCCCCAACACACATCCGTGCCACAGGCAAAATACATTTATGTTTTCACAACATGCCTTAGAATCTCAGCACATTACTACATCAACCCTCAGTCCAAAATCTCATTAAATCTCATTAACTCAAAAGTCCCAAACCTCATCTAAATCAAGGGCTGCTGAGATGCTGAGGATCCATTCTGGATCAAAATTTCCCTTCACCTGTGTACTCTGAAACCAGGAAACGAGTAATCTACCTTCCAAATACAATGGTGGCACAGGCGTAGGATTGCAGTTAGAGGGAGAATGTCTCCCTAAACTGGAGGAAGGCAGCCAAGTCACAAATTGGAACAGAATCCTTCCCAGATTCATGAAACAGTTATTGGTTGCCTGCTATGTGCTAGGCACTGTTCTAGAAGAAGAGACGGTGATGAGTGGGGCAGACAAGATGCTACCCTTGCGGAAACGCTGTAAACAAGCTTCTACGCTGTCTGAACAAGACACCTCGGCTGCCTTCTTAGCACCTACTCTGACTAGCGAGGACCTAGGAGTGGTGCATGGGGAGAAAAAGCAGTGCCGGGTGCCAAGCAGCCAGTCTTGGTAAAAGGTCAGGCCCGCTCGTTGTCAGCATATGCTTGAGTAACATTAACAAGCAGGGTCCTATATAGAAAGTATAGAAAGTTCTTGGAGACCATTCTAGGGAAACAGCACTGACTCGAAGTAGCTGCCAGAATTAGAAAAAAACACAGGAGTTGATAACAAATGGGAAAATGTGTTTTAAGAAGGTTGGAGAAGGCGAACAGTCACTGCTTCCCTTGGGTTCCCCCACTCCTCTTTGTGAGGCTGTCACGAAACACAGTCATCTCTCCAGCACATCTAAGCACCCACAGTGGCAGCTGAAGAAAAACACTATAATCTCTCTCAATCTTTCTCACAGTTTTGGTAATTTTTGAGGCTTCAGTGAGCGGATGGATGGCACTCAACACTCAACAGCCAAGGAGCCACTTTTAATTGGAATCCTGACTAAAAAAAGTGTGTAACAAATTGATTAAAAAGTAATAGTTAACACATTCATCAGGGGATCTAAATACTTCATTGTGAGAACTTCTGCCGAAGGTTCAATGAGGGACAAATCTCTGGAGGTACTAGAATTTTCTTTTAATTTTCTACTGTGGGGCCCGGATACGGTATTGGTCTGCTTTGCAACTCCATGCTACCTTCTCGTCTGAGACCAAACCCCTGCAAGCAACAGCGCTTCCTCTGTCCTGGTTAATGACCCAAAGATGGTCGGCCTGACTTTAGGGATAGAGCACTTCACAGCCTCTAATCTGTTCCACCAGGCACTAGAAAGGTAGGTCAATGAATTTTCATAACAAGCCTAACTTCTCTGCTCCACAAACCCTACAAGCTGAAATGGACTCCTTGCCTCCAATTTCTCATCTCCAAACCTCCCTCCATGTTCCTGGCAGAGTTAATATCACAAAACACCAATCTGCCCAGGCCCCTCTCTTGCTCCAATCCCTTCACTGGCTCTCCACTGCTAACAGAGTAAAGTTCAGACTCTTCTGGACTAAGACTACTCACTGATACACTTTCATGTCTTTGTACCACTTCTCATTCCACATTCCTCTGCCAGCAAGATCCTTTCTTCCCACCGCTCTCTGTCAAAATTCTCCTCGTCTTTCAAAGCCTGGCTTAAAGGCTATCTATTTTTGAAGTCTTGTCTAATTCCCATAGTAGGAATTAATCCTCCCCTTCTCAGGGCTACCATAGTCCTTGGTTTCGATTTCTCTCATGACACTTATGCTAGGCCTTGGTTTATAGTTATGTAGGTATGTTTTCATCCTCCTCCTTGAAAGCAAGTATTGGATTTAAGTCATCTAGATCATTGTCCACAGCCCTTGCCCCTAGTGCTCGGCACACAGAGTTGCTCAATATTGAACAAATGAATGCAAATGGTAATGTACATGTATATGTGATGATAAGCATGTACGGGGAGATTCTCTAGGTCTTTATCAATGGAACCCACCAAACTTGACACTATATACAACATGGACATTCAATACCTGCTAAATAAATAGTGAGGAGATTTTAGATATAGTACATAAATTATATATCATATATATGTGTATTATATTTTATTTTGTTTCTTGTCTGATGAATATCAATTTGAAAAGGAATCATAGACTTAGTCATGGTTTAGGGGTGGCTGGGTGGCTCAGTTGGAGAAGGGTACAACTCTTGATCTCGAGGTCGTGAGTTTGAGCCCCACATTGGGTGTAGAAAGGACTTAAATAAATAAAGCTTTAAAAAAAAGTAGTAGTCATGACTTAAGTGACTTCCAGGAACAACAGACAAGAACAAAAGCCATTCAGCCAAGTAGAGGCTCAGAGATGAGCCCCATCTCTGCTTTTTATAATGAAACTGGCAGCTTTAATAATTTGTACCGTGGGTTATCAGATTGTATTTATTTATTTATTTTAAAGATTTTATTTATTCATTCATGAGAGACAGACAGAGAGAGAGAGAGAGAGAGAGAGAGAGAGAGAGAGAGAGGCAGAGACACTGGCAGAGAGAGAAGCAGGCTCACCCCAGGAGCCTGATGTGGGACTCCATCCTGGACCCCGGGATCAAGCCCAGAGCCAAAGGCAGATGCCCAACTGCCAAGCCACCCAGGCATCCCTCAGATGGCATTTATTGATCAACCAATTGGCTACATAATAGCTCAAGGAAAGGTACTCCCTAAAAAAGAAATCAGCAATATGGAAATTGCTCCACCCAGGGATACTCTCATCCTCTATTTGGGTCTGGCGAACAAGAGGCTACAGCACCACTGCGTTCTGATTGGAGATCCTTCAAACTGCCTTCAAAAATCCATATGCAGCTATAACGGACTGCCTCTAGCTTGGCTTCATCTTTTGTATTAGCTCATTAATGAGTCTGGATTCCTTCCCCATTTTCCATGGTATCCCAGGCAGGGACAAAGGCTCAGACAGCAGGGGGCAACTTTCCTTTTGCCCAGACAATAAGTGGTTGCTGGTCCCAGCCTGTGGCTAACAAATTCCAAAGTTCTTTGATGGTAGAGCCCATGGACTGGGTCTTATCTGCCTTAGGCTCTGCAGCGGCAAAACAGAGCTTTGGGAATTGGGGCCTAGGCAGTGTTCCTGGCATCTGTGACATCATCCCAACAGCTGAAAGTGATGGTGTCTCAAGAAAGCTCAGTAGTCCCAAGCCCTGTGAATTCTTTCTGCTCTGTCGGCATGTGAAATACACACACATTCACGAACATATTATATGCCGCTCAAAATCATTCTAAATACCTCCTGTGAGACATCTGCCAATAAGGATATCATGTCAGCCGGGTTTTAAATATAGGAACCTCTCACCATCTTCAACCAGAGAGCAAAATGCAAAAGGAATGCAGATTAACTTGCCCTGACTTTATAGCTCTGAAGTATCTTCACTTGATACCATCCTTCCATGAAAGGTCCCAGTGGGGCTGAAGATAAAATGGGACTTCTGGATCATGTGGTAAGATCTCTGAGCTGTACTCTAAGGGCAGACTGCCTATTTATAGGTCCTCCACTTTAGGGCAGAGTTCAAACTTGGGAAAATCTGAAGAACTTGATTTAAACACACATTCCTTCTCATATATATATATATATATATATATATATATATATATATATATATATTTTTTTTTTTTAAAGATTTATCATCTTCATTTTCCATTCAGTTACTTTGAGCCAAACTAAACTTTAAATAGTTCAAAAATCTGTCGAAGGTTGGCTAGATACATTTTTCCAAGAATCTTTAGGATTTAGATTATTATATTTAGAACTTTAAATCATTTAAGTAACAATCTAAACTAGAAAAGTTGTAGTCTTTCCATTCCAGAAACTGATAAACTGAGGCACAGAGAATCACACAAAAACTCACTCCCTTTATGGGCTATCTTTTATGGTAAGTCTTCATACTATCATAATACAAAGAAAAAGAGTAGCTACGATGTATTGAGTGCTACTATCTCTAACTCTTGTACCCCAACCCTTCAAGATAGATCACAGTATACCCATTTCACAGATTAGGAATGTTGAGTACCAGGAAGTTAAATAATTTGGCCTAAATCTAGGCAACCACAAAGTAACATACCTGAGATGTGAATGGAGATCTATCTTTGGTTCTAAAGTCTTTGTACTTTACCCAAACTAGATGACACAGCGCCATGGCTCTCAAGTTTTTCACCATGACTCTAAATCACACACCGATAAGATTTAACTAAAGCAGGTAGTACTGGTTTAACAAAAACTCAGGTGGAGCAGTGGACACTATAACTCCAAAACAGTCCTTTTGAATCTTTAAACAGAATAGAGACTATTTTACCAGCCACTCACTTCCATGCCCCTCCATCACCTGCCCCAACATACACGTACATATATGTCCCCCTTCGCCCCACCAATAATGGCCACAACGTCAAAGGAGCTGCTAAGTGATCACTATATTTGAGAGATATATTCTGTGGGCCAGTGAAGGTTTCATTGCTCCTTATTGCTATTTCCACCATAATTAAAAACACAGATGTCTACTAAGCTGGGTTTCCCCCATCGTGCTTATGCGGTCACGTTTCTGAATCTATATGTAATACTTTGTTTGCATTTATCCTCATTACATTTCACTTTGCTAGTTTTCTCTGCCATTCCAGCCCACTGAGATATTTTTGGATCCTGATTGTGCTATCTGTGTATTAGCTAACCCCACGTAGCTTCATGCCATTACTAGATATTAAAATTATCTCTTCTCTGTCTTCAGTTAAGTCACTGGTAAAACTTTAGGCAATATGTGCCAAGTACAAAGCCAACAACTAAAATCCTCTTTCCAAGCTGACAGTGCTATGTTAAGAAAATATTCTTCAGAAATGATGGTTAATTAGCTATACATTTACCGAACTATATGATTACTGAGCCAACATTACTTGTCAGCTGTTTAAAAAGGATCCTAGGAATCTCGGTCAAACACCTTGCTGAAACGTGGGTATGCTGTGTCTGTGTCATTCCCTGATCTAGTAAAATTAGACACATGTACACACACAGAAGGGGAAATGGCTTGATTTGTTTTGAGTGAACCTGCAGTGGCTCCTAGGAATCATCACAGTGGCTTCTAAAAGCTCATGCTCGCCAAGAATCTAGTCTAGAATTTTGCTAAGATGTGATACCAGGCTCCCTGATTTGTGGTTTTCACAATTCAATATCCACCCCCCCCCCTTTTTTTTAAGAGAATGAGAAAGAGGGAGAGAGTGAGCAAGTACAGAGGAGAGGCAGAGGGAACGGGAGACAGAAAAAATCTTAAGCAGGTTCTATGACATGGAGCCTGACACAGGGCTCCATCTCATGATCCCGAGATCATGACCTGAGCTGAAATCAAGAGTCAGATGCTTAACAGACTGAGCCACCCAGATGCTCCTCCCCCTCTTGTTAAAGGTAAGGTTAAAAAATCAGGTCTCTCTCCAGTCTTTTGGCTCCTCTTCTGTTTATTGTGATGACTCAAAATTTGTTAACAGTGATACCATGATAATAACCAGAAGACTCCTCAGTGCCCTGGGATATAAATGATGTGAACTTGGGCCTCATTATGTAGGACACACTACAAGAGTAATTCTCTTAGCTTTTTTTGGTCTTGTCAACTGCTTGCCCATAATACAGAAAAGATTTTACTGTGAAAAGTGATGTCCTAGCAGAATATGGACTCTGAAGGAAATAATACCCAGATCAACTAATTAAACAAATAAGATTATACTTTAACCCTATTAGGAAACTATCTGATAAGTTCCAGTGCATATTAATAATAATGCAATTTTTATTCGACATTAATTAGAAATCTCCACTTAACAGTTGCTATGCAAAATCACTGTAGTTGCCATCTAAGATAAGCATACAGTTAGGGATACAGATTTGACCGTCCCCCCCTTATTATGATTTTACATTTTACTAAGCACTGGCCCTGAGCCCACATAGAATATGGAACATCCCAGGTTATGTGTCAAATACATTTACAGCACAGGTTCAGGTCTCAAATAACCATAGCCACACACAGGACTGAGGTCAAACGTTTGGTGGAACCAATTAACAAAGGACTGCCATCCAGGGGCAAAAGTCTCTGATGTGTATAGACAAGCTAGTCTTATTCCCATTGGATTTTGTCAGAATCCTAATGACATGGGCCAGGAAAACTGAGATGTGTTGGTCTTCACCAAGTCATTCACACTCTCCCTTGTGGTCCCCATTTTAACCCACAGTTTGTTTTAGGAGGTAGCTAATGGGGACTGTGACTGCCTTGCTTGTTGTAGATACTTAGTAGATCTGTTGCATGAATACTCAATGAAAAAATGGTTCATATGGGATTAAATCTAAATGTCAGCTTCAAGGGCACCCCTTAGATTTTTATTGTGTTAGCAGTAGGAACCCTTTGTTTAAGGGAAATCTTACTCAGAAGACGGATATGTAAAGCAGATTTTAAAAATGGAGCTGCTCTGGTTAAAATAGGCATGGGGGACTCAGAACAACCCCCACAGCACGTCTCCCACATCTCTACTCCCGGTGGAACACAATCTGAATACACTGCCTGAGCTAACTGGCACAGAAGCCCACTGACTAATATAATGCTAATTTAGCCATTCTGGAAGGAGGGAGGAGGTACTAAGATAAACTATTACAGGGTGCCCAGGAAGGTGGAGGAGCTGAGATCCAGAGCACGAGAGGGAAAGGATGACTGGCCTTGAACGTGGCCGGAGCCTGAGGCAGCCTCGGGGGTGTGGGTGGGTAGGTGAGTGGGTATAAGGCCACGAGCAACAGGTCCCGCTGACTCAGACTGCTCTGGGTTCAGTGATCCAAACAGACACCCCCACCCCAAACAGGGGGTGTCTGTTGTCACGGTGTCTGTTGTCTGGTGTCACGGAATGTTACCCCCCTCCATGACATTCAGTCCACAACTGCTCCATGGCTTCAGGGAGGTAATGGCCTCAAGGTGTACTCGTGGTGACCAAACACTGGTTAATATCCATAGCCAGAGATAAATAATTAGCAAGTTCATGTCTCATGCTGTTCTGCTTTTGGTTCCAAAGATGAACTGCTTAAGTATGGGCTTCTGCCATGATCAGGAGCACTGTAGAGGAACATGTGCCTGTACGTTTGCCAGCACGTTTGGCGTGACACGGGAGACTTTGGAAGCAGAGTGATGGCACTGCAAAATACTAATGTGTTCATTTCCCAGTCTCAGTTTTGCCATTTTTCTGGCAGTATGACTCTGGACATGTCATGTCTCTCTCCTGGCTTTAATTTCTTCATCTGTAAAATCAGAGCGTTGGACCCTAGGACCTACAGGCCCCTGCTAACTACAACCCTCCACTTATGTAACCCTGCCCTTTAACATAAAAACTGGTTTCATAGCAAATATGAGGAGTGCCTTAAACTGAATCTAAATCAGAAATGAGCAGGAAAGGTTGAGTCCTTTGAATAAATTGATCAACAAAACATTGTATATATTCAGTGTCTATACATGATACTATGTTAGGTGCCATAGGAAATGGAATTATATGCATGATCTCAGAATTAAGAAGCTGACAGTCCAGGGGCAAGATACATATTCATAAATCTATCTAGGTAAAAAGTTACCTCTGAATTTCTCCAATAGTATTTGAACCTACATTTACTGATACATTGCATATAGTGAAGGTTTATCTGGTAGAGAGCAACCACTTGTAACTATTTATTTTAACAAATATGTTGCAGTGATGCCTGGGTGGCTCAGTCTGTTAAGGGTCTGCCTTCGGCTCAGGTCATGATCTCAGGGTTCTGGGTTCAAAACAACAGGCTCCCTACTCAGCAGGGAGTCTGCTTCTCCTTCTCCCTCTGCCCCTCCCCCTGCTCATGCTCTGTCTCTCTCTCTCTCTCTAGTAAATAAACAAATCTTTTTAAAAATGTGCTGCATTTGACCAGTAGGTAAATGTGCATAGAATATGAGACCTAATGGATTTCGAGGATATTTTGGAAATATATCTCTAACTTTGTAAATCTGGTCACCTTTATAGTTTGATAGAATTTTCTTGTCATATGTAGGGCTCATCTTTCCATAGCTGATATGTCCAATGCTTCTTTTAAAAAAAAGATTTTATGTATTTATTTAAGAGAGAGACAGCAAGCAGGAGTGGGGGGAGGGACAGAGGGACAGGCAGACTCCCTGGTGAGCACAGAGCCTGCCTGGGGGTTTGATTCCAGGACCCCGAAATCATGACCTGAGCTGAAGTCAGATGCTTAACTGACTGAGCCACCCTGGTGCCTCCTATTTTTAGAGAATTTTATTTACTTATTTGAGAGAGAGGGAGAGAGAGCAGGGAGGATGGAGAGAGAGGCACAAGCAGACTCTATGCTAAGTGTGGAACCTGACATGGGGCTTGATCCTGGGACCTTGAGATCATGACCTGGGCTGAAACCCAGAGTCAGACACTCAACCAACGAAGCCACCCAGGCGCTCCTGTCACGTCCAACACTTCTAACTACAACACTCATAAGAATACAATACTGCAGTGAAAAAAGATACTGTATTTCCTTTCATTGCTAAGTCGAGATTACCACAACACTGCTACCAATAACATTTTGGCCCGCCACTCCTGACTCATCTTCTGTTTTTGAGTAATTTCATTTCATATGCAAGGACTAAAATACATGACCCAATTTAAGTACCTTTAATCCTGTATATTCTAAATATAGCAAATAGTTCATTTTCAAGAAATTTAATATGAAATACTGGGGAATTCTTGGTGCAGTGTTATTAAACTGTACATAGTAATTAAGATATCAAAAACACATGCTCCCCAAAGCCACTAGACATTGTAATCATTTTTCAGGCTATTAAGCAAAATGACAGAAGATTTTTTAATGATAAATGTGTTTTGGAATGCATAGGCTAATTCCCTTTTACTTCATGAAATAATGTTTAGCTCCACAGAGTCTAGGTCTGGTATTTAAAGACCAACTCACATTGTCCTTTTGTAACTCAGAAGTCATTCTTTGGCTCTTGTTAACATGCCATTGTAGATACTCTGTCTTTCACACACACACACACACACACACACACACACACACACATTCCAGTTCCAGATGGAAACGGCCATTCCTAAAGTTCTGCCACACTATTTGTATGTGAAGAAGTGTGACAGACACTGGGACATAATTCCATTTGGAAGGGCCTTTTATTTAAATTTGCCTCTCAAAAGGTCTTTCCTTTTATTTTGAAATTTTAGATCAATGTTGGCTTTTCTAGCAACCATCAGATGAGGCCAGTGTTTTATGACTCTCACTGGTTTTATTGTGGGAAGACTCTGAAAAAAGTTCTTCAGAGTGTTTTCTATCATGCCTGAGATTCACTTCCAGATTCTGTTTTTAAACCACATGCTAAGGAATGTCCTGGGAACTTCTCTGACACTTAACAACTTTACTAATTAACTTATTAAAAATTTTAACTTTCTATTTCAAAAGCCAGTGTCTTTTCATGATACCGGAGTCATCTGTCAGGCATCTTACAAATACTTTTCAAGTGTTTATGGAAGGGGATGGAAATGGAGATACCCCACTGGCTGCTTTACATTTTGAATTTTTCTTTGACCATCTGTCATCATTTTATGAACTTGAGAGAGCTAATAGAAAGTTTGTCCACTGTGTATGACTCAAAGCCATATCACAAAGTATTTCAGTGTCCACACTATACGGCATGGTGGCTGTTTTCTAAGAATTTTCTAATTGATGTTTAGTAAACAATGCACTTATTCTTTCTTTGCTCATGATTTCAGAGCTTCAACCATAGAAACGACTATATTAGGGACTTGGAAGTTGTCTTGTCTGTCTTAATTTGTCTATTAAGCAGTTTCTGCTCCTTGTACTTCTGCATATCTTTTATATCTAGATCTTGCTAACCAGAGCAAGGTGGGCCGTGGCTGTAAAGAAGTGGAAGGAAAGATGCAGTCTGAGATCAGTGACCCTGGATCCTAGGTCCAGGCCCACCACTCACCATCTGTAGGTCACTTGGCCTTCTGGTATCCTCAGTTTTTTCATCTGGTAAACAGAAGTAATAGATGCCTGCTTCTTAGAACCATGGTGAATATCAGCTTATCTAATGTACACGAAAGACCTCCACAAAGAGAATTGAGCTATGCAATTATTTGGCAGAATTAATATCATTCACATGGAGTCACGTGGCTAACACTATCTGAAGCCAGGTCACCTAACTGGCCTCGGAGGAGGGAAAGTTTAGGGGTGATATATGTAAAAGTGTTTTTATCGTTTAATGTTTTCATAGCCTACTGGGAACAAGGCGGGAGGACAGAAGATTTGGGGGTGGGGTGGGGAAGGGCAAGTTGAAGTTCCATCTGCCCAGGCTGGAAGACTGGTGGGAAGGGAACAAACTCTGAAAAGATGAGAGGTTACAAAGTAGAAAGAGGTGACCTGGGAACAGGGTGTTTTAAAAAGAGTGGCAGAGCAGAGAATAAAGTCACAAGACTCGTTCACAAGAGGGTGCTGGGTTAAAGGCTGACCTTGAGCCACAAATCATGGAATCACGCAGCTGGAAGGAATCTTAAGAGGCCACCTCGTCCACTCCCCCACCATTCAGCAGGACATTTCAACCACCCTGAACAGATGAGACTTTATCCGACTCTGAATGAAAAGCCCTGACACCGAATGGGCAGGTATTGACTGCTCGGGCTTTCAGCTGTTTACAACAGGCAAGAAAACCATTCTTGGAATCTCATTTGAACCGGAACTGAAATTGGGGAAAAATCATAAGCCTCGAGACTTTCCTGGGGAAGCATAACAGCAGTTTTGGGATCGCCAAATCCGCACTAACAACACAGCTAGCTAGTCTTGAAGATAGAGAAAATGTCACTAGTGGAGCTGGGTTAGAGGGCAAATGGCCCAGAGTATCATCTGGGTAATAATGGATTGTCATCATTCTTGGTATCTGGGGGGTCTTCTCTCTATGCAGGAGCCTCAGAGCAGAACACTTAACAAAAAACAAAACTTGTGTATGTTTTTTTTTTTAAAGCAATATGGCCTAGCAAATTTCAGAACTGACACTGAGGGCTTAGGGGAGTTCAATTGCTCTGTGAACACCCGACAATAAATCCTCACACAAATTAGAAACTGAAAAGGAAGTAAAAAGGTCCTCATTTCCAATCGTGGGAATGTTACACATGAACTCTGGCTTGGAAGGAGGAGGGGAGGCTGTTCCACACCTGCAGGCCTTCCCAGGAAAGGGGCCCCGGGCCTGACCCTGAACCCATACCCTCAAGGTTACACCACGGGACCGGCAATATGGAAATAATGTTACTTTAGTCCCTTGGTGAGGATATCGTTTCCAGTGCGATCCACGGCAACCTGGAAGGAGGCAGCTGAGAAGTTCCACAGAAGAAAGTGAAGAGTTATTTTGGGAAGTGCTCATAAACGGCTCCAGCTTTGGTCCATCGGGACGGACACACGTGGCCATACACGCAGAGACGGAGAGAAGCCAGTAGCTCTGCATTTACAGATGTGTACGTTGGAGCATCCTACTGCAGCTTAGTAGCTGCGGCCCCAAGCAAGGGGCCCAGGAAAATGGCATTACACTCCTGGATGCGCCACTCACGCACTTACAGGCGAGCTTGGGCAAGTGAACTTGATTCTCTCCACCGCCAACCCCCACCCTCCCACCTCCCCCCACCACCTCTCTCCAATCCCTAAAACTTTAGGTCAATTTAGTCAGGCATTCAGTGAATCCAGATGTTTGGCAGCATACAGGAAACAACATCTGGATGATTGATCGAATTTTTCAAGTGAACTCACTGGATGTTTTGGCAACATGCCCACTCAGCATTAAATGGCTTTCTGCCTCAGTTTCCCTGGTTATAAAAAAAGGGACAGCCATTATTTTTTATCCCTTACCCTGCAGGGGTCAGTAAGGGCTAAATAACGTCCAAAGGTAATGAGTTCTTAAAAAGAATGATTCTGCGACAGTGCTATATCTCACACCGTTTTCCGGTTGAATATTTTTCCAATATAACCAGTGAGACTTTTAGAACGTGAAATCGATTTGAAATATGGTTAAGTGCTATACAAATATGACACATCATCATCTTCTTCTTCACCATCATTATCATCACTGTAACATTCTTCTTTGACTTTCTTAAAATGTCTCACTTTCCGATTGAATCACAGCCAAAGTAAGAATTTTATTGAAGGTCTGAAGAAAAAAAATGTGTTTTGGCCATGTAAAGCAAGACAGATGAGAAAAAGAAGTCAATGTGGGTGTTTCGAGCCCAAGCAATTTTAACAGCTCTACTTAAACAGGTAAAACTGGTCTATCAATGAGAATTAATTGGTTGCTCAATGGTATTTGTAAGGGAACCAAAAATGTTCACATACACATTTCATGGCAGAGGTAGGAGAAAGAAATTGTAATGGTGCCTTTTTCAACTCTCATAATATATACCTCCCTACCTATGAAGCAGTTTCAGCTTTTGCGAGTGGAAGTCAGAGGAAGGAAACAATATGGGAGAGCAAAGAAGAGACACATCAAAGGGATCTACAACCACACAAAATTGGGGGAGTGGATTCGACAGACTGGCAGAAAGTACTGGAATAATGCTCCCTTTCAAATTCAAGTTCTGCCTACTGAGGAAATCCTGAATTATAATCATCTTAACTGCCATTTATTGTCTGTTGGGCATACACAATTATATATATTGGTGTATGTATGTATATAAAAATACAGAATACATAAAGTACATTGTATATGTAATTATATGTAAGCTTTCTATAATGGGGGCCTAGATAAAATTTCTAGTCCTCACAGGAACTTTGTAAGAGGGATTTTGATATGTCTCTATAGTACAGACAAGAAAACTAAAGGTCAGATCCAATGACTTGCTTAAAGTTATATAACTAGTGAAAGCTGCAGCAGAATTCAGATCCGTCTGGATCCAAAGCCCATGTCCTTCCCACTGTCCCACATGGTCTCCCATGGTATTAATATCAAACACTCAACATCCTTGCTAAAAGGCTGTATTTTTAGTGACCACTGGATCACGTAGAAGCCCACATCTGATACAACATTCCTTTTCCCCAGTGGGGGTCCATCCAAAGGCCTTTGACTTCTCTTTAGGACTGCTACTCCCTTGCTTTGTCTTTACCTACTCATTGTTTTTGGCAGCTCTTAGCACTTGCCCCCTCTGCCATCCTTCTTCCCATCACCTGGCCCACCTGAGGCCTACGCAACCCAGCCAAAACTGATGGGCAGCAACTTTCCTCTGGCTCTTCATCACAGGCTGCCTTCTATCTTAAAGTACATTCTATGCTTGTGCTTCCCCTCCAAGGAAGCTATGAAGACAGAAGGTTAGACTTCTTGTGGCTCCCAAAGTCTCTGGCCCCTGGCTGAGCACACAGTAGGTGTTCTTTCAGATCCATTGATCAAAGAGATCTGTTGACAGTCCTCTTCTTTTAGGATGGGGCATGTGGACGGAGCCTGAGGGTTTGACCTCACTAGTGTGTGTGTGTGTGGGGGGAGGCAGGGAGGGGAGGGAGGGTGTGGTGTCTAACCAGTTGAGCGGACCCCCCCCATAGATTTGGTTAGAGATAATTTAGAAATCATTCAGAGGACAACAGGCTGCTTTTGTCCACAGGTGAAGCATATCATGCCCTCAGTTCAGTCATTAAGTGGTTTACATCATGTTCTGAACCCTTCAGAGATGCATTTTGAAGTAATCATACTATATCTACCCAGGGTTTGTAGAGCCTCATGAGGTTGGGAGTTCATGGAAAGAAGGGCCTTTAAGGCAAATACCACCATTATCACGTGCTTGGCAGCACTAACAACTATTTATTAAGTGCTCCTTGATTGCAGAGCACTTTATTAGGCACTGGAGGAGTCACACCCAAGTGCGTTGTAAATACTTTCACAAAGCCATTTGCAGTGAAGTATACCACTATCAGAAAGCTCTTCCAAACATTTTCTAAGAACCACAAAAAATGTCACTGCTAACCTTCCTATTAAAAAATAAAACCATGCCAATGTCTTCATCCAGAAACCTCTGCCCTTGCATAAGGATTTTAGTTGCGTTAAGTTCTTTCTAAGCTACAAATAGAAGGCAGTGTTGCCAGGGCCCTCCCACCCATGGATCATGGAGCAGGAACACTGTCACTGTGGTATACGGTGGCACTTTTGGTGGCATTTTTTTTATTGTGGCCACAAAGCAATCACAAGCAGATGGTACAACTAACTTCTATTTGTGTCTTAGTTACTAAACTTCTCATGAGAGGAAAAACTCTGTGTACAGGTCAAGGGAATCTGTGGGTGTCTTTGTGCATGGTAGTGAGTCAGAAGTTGGCAAGGGTGCAGTGAAGTTGGTCTTCTAGTATCTTCCTGGTGGCAGTGAAAGCTGATACATGTCCCCATTGGAAAGCAATTTAGAAGCATGCATTAAAACACTCATATCCTTTAACCTGCTAACACCAATATCTTAAGAAAGTGATCTAAGATCAGGCAAAGGCATCATGCATGAAGAGGTAGCTTTATTTATGATAGTAAAAAAAAATCTGAAGCAATCTGAGTGTCCAGCAAAAAAGCAAGCTGATTAATTATGATGAATGCTTAAAGAAATCTTAGCCATAAAAATGATTAATATGAAGATTTGTGACAACATGAAAAAGTGTTTCCAATATAGTATTAATTTTAAGAGCTATAAATCACTTGTGTAGTTCCAATTATGTAACAAGTCTGTGTGAGTATGGTTTTCTGGACAAATATTAGAAAAGAACAGCTAAAAATGAAAACAGCTAGAGTAGTGGGATTGTGAGAAATATTTTCCCCTCTATTTTCCAAGCTTTAATATTAAAATATTATTTTTATAATTTAAAAGTTGGGCAAAGGGGTGCCTTAGTCAGAAAAGTGTGCAACTCTTGATCTCAGAGTCATGGGTTTAAGCCCCATGTTGGGTGTAGAGATTACTAAAAAAACAAAACAAAACCAAACAAAAAACAAAAAAACACAGCAAAACAAAAACAACAAAATAAAAATGAGGTGGAAAACAAGGGTCAGAAGTCCTTTTAAACAAAGAGAATATTTTTTTGAATATTTATGTATTTATTTTAGAGACACACACACACACACACACACACACAGCATGAGTGTGGGGAGGGACAGAGAGAAGGAGGATAGAGAAACTCTCCAGCAGACTCCTGCCAGGAATGGAGCCTGACTCAGGACTTGATCTCACAACCCCGAGATCATGACCTGAGCAGAAATCACGAGTCAGACACTTACCTAACTGAGCCTCCCAGGCGCTCCAACAGAAAAAATCTTTGAAGAAAATGAAGAATGGCTGCCTCTCCACGAGCCCGAGACCACAAATAGAACAGTAGACATTGTCTTTCCCTCGTTTTTCCCCCATTTCCATTTCTGTTTGATATACCACTTACCTGGTTAATGTGCTTCAGTTTGTCAATAATCTGACTGACCACTGGCTCAGGGCCCTTCATTTTCAGCTCATGGAGGTTGAACTGATTTTTCATGCCATTCCTTGCTGCCTTCTGGCTGTATCTGGAAAGGGGAAGGTAAGGAAAATGTTTGTCACAGGAGGGTCCCAAGCAAAACAAAAGCTGACTGACTGTACTTGGCACCAATGGTCAAGCAGACCCCAAGCTCTCTTCAGCCTTTAAAACTATGGGATGGTCCAATGGTGTGAAAGTAAACTACTCTAGATAGAATCTATTTGCAATCGAGAACATTCAACATCTTTTTTTTTTCCCAAAGAGTTGGGGATACAACAATGACCAAGAGAGACAAAGTCTCTTCCCTTGCTGTGTTCTGGATGGATCTAGTGTGGCATCTAGAAGAGTAAGAGCCAATAGCAACTCAGAGTGATGAGAGCTACATTAAAGGAGGTCCCGGGTCTTAGGGGTCTATGAAAAAGGGACCTTAACTCTGAGTGTGCTTTCTACTCACTGGAAAAAAGAAAGATGCTTGCGTGTTCTTGACCTCTTCCTTCTCCTCCACTTCCTCCTCCCACCATTTCCTGTAGGCCTTAGAGTTGGGTTTCTTTTCAGGAGGCATTCCAAGCCATGTGAAATATAAACTTGCCCTCACCTTATGCACTTTTCTCTCCATCCCCCCACCCCCCGTTAAACTAGGATAGTCGGGTTAAGGGCAAATTCATATTTCTTTTATTTGCATTTTTAATTACAAAAATAATTATGTTCATTGTAAACAATTTAAACAGTACAGAAATAAAGCATAAAGTAAAAGTTCTCCCATCATTCTATCCTTTCAAGAGAGAAGCATGGCTGACAGTTCTTCCAGGGGTTTCTGCACACTTGTACTAACACATAATTTTAATCCAAATTGGAAGCATACTATTTATGCTGATTTGCAATGTTTTATCACTTAATGTATATCTTAGACATATTTCCACGTTGGAAGATAAATGACTGTCTTGTCCTTATTCTTCTGTATGGCTGGCTATATCATAATTTATTTAGCCAATCCCTGATGAACAATTGAATTATTCCTAATAGTTAATATAAACAATGCTACAAGGAACATTCTTGTATACCAATCTTTGCACATTTGCACGAATAGCTATAAAGGATCATTTCTCAGAATTTAATCACTTATTTCTTTTTTTAAAGATTTTATTTATTTATTCATGAGAGACACACAGAGAGAGAGACAGAGTCAGAGACATAGGCAGAGGGAGAAGCAGGCCCCCCGCAGGGAGCCTGATATGGGACTCTATCCCAGATCCCGGGATCACGCTCTGAGCCAAAGGCAGAGGCTCAACCGCTGAGCCACCCAGCCATCCCCATATTTCTTTTTCTTTTTTTTTAAGATTTTATTTATTTATGCATTTGAGACAGAGAGAGAGCAGGGGGTGGAGGGATGGGGGAACAGCAGAGGGAGAGGGAGAAGGAGAAGCAGACTCCCTGCCGAGCAGGGAGCCTGCCACAGGGCTCAATCCCAGGCCTTGAGATCATGACCTGAGCCAAAATCAAGAGTCATATGCTCAACTGACTGAGCCACCCGGGCACCCCTCACTTCATATTTCTAATCCCAAATTATGACATGCAATAAATAATTAATACTACCATATTTTTGCATAGCACCATACAAAGCAGTTTCTTATCATTCAGCCTACTTGAGCTTCTCAATCACATTGTGATGGATACAGCAGACATTTTTATTATTCATAACTGAAAATTCCACAACTTGAGAAGATACTGCTCTGGTTTTGTTAGGCATTCCCTTCCATGATATAATGTATCTGCCGATATTAAGGACATGCTTTGAAAAAGATACGTGGTAGCAGAGGAGATAAGGAAATCTAGTTCTGACTTTCATAATTAAAAGTCATCTTATAAAGGAAAATATTTTTTAAATAATCCCTACACTCAACATGGGGCTTGAACTCATGACCCCGAGATCAAGAGTCAGGCGCTCCACTGACTGAGCCAGGCAGGCACCCCATGAAAAGGAAAATATTTTGTAGTAAAGTTGAAGAGAACATTTGATATCATTTCTTCTGAAATGATAGCCTAACATATTCAGCTTATTTAACTTTGAAGATGAGGGAATACACAGATCACCAAGCATCAAAAACCAATTGCCTTTGGGGCTATATTAAAGAAATGCAAAGCAGTATTCTTTATTTAATGTCTTGTGCCAATCAGCTTACTAGCCTCCTCTTTTATGTTCATATAATGCTGTTTAAATACCATCTCCCTCCTGATGATACCAGCAACTTCATCGTGTCTTTCTTTGCACCTACTGATGCTTGAAGCAGAGACCCTATTCACAGATAAAGAGGTAAGGCTTATTATAAATCTTCTGAAATGAACTTCAGGAATGTGTCCCCAGAGACATTTCCATGGGTTTATTCATATTGAAGCTCACTGGTCACTTCTATGCCTGCTCCTACAAAACAAACGTCTTCCTGAAGTTTATGATCCTCATTGGAATAGTGTAAAGACATCTGCCAACATAGCGATTTTGCCCTATACTCCGTCTTCCAAATCACCTATAAGTATTAAATCAAATTAGTCCCACAGCTGATCCCTTGTGGCCCTACTATATTTTTTTCTGCCATTTGGAAAAGTGTCCCTTTCGCTCTATTTTTTTGCTTCTTATCTCCAAGCCACGGATCAGGAGCCAGGACAAAACACTGCTCTGCAATCCCATGGTGACTCAATTTTTTAAAAACAGCTTTGGGTTGAAAAGCTTGCCAAACTTTTTCAAAGTTGAAATACCATCCACTGTTCCACTCTATACATGTGCTATTTAAATCCTCAAAGGACTTTAGTAAATTAAGCATGGTTTCTGGTTACAGAAGTGTTAGGAAGAGCTGGCCTGTGGCTTCGACCTAAAACTTGCCTTTATTTTATGTATTCCACAAAGCAATAACCAAAAGTACTGATCCAACTGATTCCCATGGCTGCTAAAATTTCATGGCACTGTTTTAAAACTCAGTGTTCTTGTACTTTCCCTTTAGGTGTCTCAATACCTTCCCCATGCCCCTGATCTTTTCTGTTTCCCACCTCTCTACTCTGTTCTCCTTAGCCAGACAGAATACAGAATGGGACCTTAAAAACCACGAGTGCTAAATGGAATATTATGCAGACATGAAAAGGACGAAGTCAATCTATATGCATTGACATGAAGCCAAATCCAAGATACACAGTTGCAGATACAAGCAGTGCTTAAGAACGTACAGTGTGATTCCATTTGGGGTAAAAATGGGTCTGCATATGCACAACTCTCCTGTACTTTATATATGTTCAGACAGACACAGAAAAATTTTAAGAAATGGTAATAGCTCACTCTGGTGAGCAAGAAGAGATGTTGGGGAACTCTATCTTTTTTTAAGATTTTTTAAAAATATATTTTATTTATTTATTCATGAGAGACACAGAAAGAGAGAGAGGCAGAGACACAAGCAGAGGGAGAAGCAGGCTCCACGCAGGGAGCCTGACGTGGAACTAGATCCCGGGTCTCCAGGATCACGCCCTGGACTGAAGGCAGTTCTAAACCACTGAGCCACCTGGGCTTCCCTAAGATTTTATTTATTTATTCATGAGAGCACAGAGAGAGAGGTCGAGAAGTAGGCTCCTGACATTGGGGAAACTCTTAATTTTATGTTCTCCCATGTCTTGTGAATTTTTAAAAGATTTTATTAATTTATTTGAGGGGGGGAGAGAGAGAGCATGAGTGGGGGGAGGGGCAGAGGAAAGAGAGAAGCAGACTTCTTGTTGAGCCAGGAGCCTGACGTGGGGCTCCATCCCAGGACCCTGAGATCATGACCTGAGCCGAAGGTAGATGCTTAACTGAGCCCCCCAGGTGCCTCAATTTTTAAAACTTTATAATAATTTAATATTTAATGAGTGAAGTTTTATAGAGTAGTTAATTTTCTTAAAGGCAAAAGAGAAAACCAAAGGAAAGAAAAGACAAATTAAAAGCAGGGCTAACTCCTATACATATGTCAGGGCCGATGGGAAATCCTTCTTGGTAATCCTTCTTCGGTGGCCATCACTAACAGCCTAGCTTAATGGTGTTTTATGACAGAATGCAATAGACACAATCACCCTGGATCACCTTCACACCTCAGATGCTTATTATCAGGTCACAAACTCTGCTTCATGAGGTTAAATACAGCCTATATGTTTCATACTCTTCAGTAAGGTGACTCCAACTTGCCCATTTCAAAGAGCATATCAGGGGATCCCTGGGTGGCTCAGCAGTTTGGCGGTTTGGCACCGCCTTTGGCCTAGGGCGTGATCTTGGAGACCCGAGATCGAGTCCCACATCAGGCTCCCTGCATGGAGCCTGCTTCTCCCTCTGCCTGTGTCTCTCCCTCTTTCTCTCTCTCTCTGTGTCTCTCATGAATAAATAAATAAAATATTTTTTAAAAAAAGAGCATATCAGTGAGGCTGTGATTATAAATGCACATTTTTATGAGCACCTTCTCTCAAAAAGAGGTAAGTAAGTTATTCAAGGTCTTCCTTGCCTTCCCTGTAGGTTGCCTAAAGCCCTTTCCTGAAAGCAACTGAGGGCCTCCTTGAACCACCCTGATGCATCCTGACCTGTGGCCCTTGTGTATAACGGTGTTTAAAATCTGTGAGATGTTTGAAGGCAGAGGCTTGGTTAGTTCTCTTTTGTACTACCCAGAGCACCTTGTGGTACTTACAATAACAAGAGCTGTCAGTATTGAGTGTTTCTCTGTACCAGATACTGTTTAAAGCACTAAGGAAAAAAAAAACGAAAACAAAAACCACCATACAGCATTTCATGGATTCCTCCGAACCTCCCAATGAGATAGGCACTATTATTATCAGCCCCTTTTTTAACAGATGAGGAAATAAGCACAGAGAAGTCAAGTCACTTGCCCAAGATCACACAGCTAGTTGATAGCAAAGCTGGGGTTAGAAATCTTGTGAGTCTATTTCTAGCTACCTGTGTTCTTTTTTTTTTTTAAGATTTTATTTTTGTCATCTCTACACCCCACCTGGGGCTCAAACTCACAACCCTGAGATCAAGAGTCACATGTTCCATCCACTGAGCCAGTGAGGTGCCCCTAGCTGCCTCTGTTCTGAACTGCTACGCTGCTATTGCTTCCTTAAGAAATCATCCATGCCGTCTAGGTATTTGCCAGTTCCTCACCACACTGCTCCACTATGTGAGGTGACTCATAAGGTCCCTGTAGTGGTCACCAAACTCAGCACAGTACACCCAACAGCAGTTCTCACCTACTCAGCAGATTCCTGGGCTTGCCCTCTGAAACCTCCAGGTGAGAGTCCTGTGTGTGTGGAGTTTCTTCTCCCAAACACAGATCCAATAGTACTGCTATTAGTGAAATATTTGCATTCTTGGGAGATATGGTACTAGGGTCAGAGGAATCAATAATCCACCGCGACCACAACCACCACACCATTAGACAAGCACCAAAGGCGATTTGAAATCTCTAAGGACAATAGGAGGGAGAATGAACACAGGAGAATGTTGTGTCTAATGCCTCTCTGCCTTGTCACCTTGGCTATAGCAATGTGGCAGATGTGATGGGCCCCCAGGGAATTTTATGTAACATGCATGCTCTGGGCTTCAAGCCCAGAGGGACTCGGTTAGGGGTGTCTCTGTAGTTTTTGCATTAATTAATTCAGCTCTCTATGCCACTGGCATGTATGGTGCATGAGAGGCTCTGAATGAGGACGAGCCATCACAGCACGACCCTCATCCACAGACTGGCCAGAGCATCAGGAACGTGGACACTGCTGGCCATGGAGGATATTAATGATGAGTTATCTACTTAGCGACAGTCACCTCTAATTAGATTAATTGTCCTCTCTCAGGAATTCTTCTTTCTTAAAGCTTTGACATAGTTCTGGCAATGAACACTGGCCAGTGGAGGAGGGAAAATGAATAGAGAGAAGTTCCTATCTCTGGAATCTCAAGTTTTCTTAACTGGACATATGACGTGTGACCTAAGAAGCGGCATCTTTAAGTATTATGTGTGGTGTCTTTGCCTTTGCCCATCCACTTTGGTATCTGCTTAGCACAAAAATGAATGCCATAATGCCAAGGAACCCCTATTTGTGAAGTGAAAAGGGGGACATGCTTCTGTTCAGGCAGATTGGTCAAGGATGGGGGAGGAGGGGGGTACCGGTGCAAAAGCCATAAAGAGAAAAGGAACCTAATTAAAACAGGACATCTGGGCATGCTTGTCTTGGGACAGTTGAAGCAAAGAGAGCACTTGTAGAAGAGGAATAGAGTCAAACAAGCGTAAAATGGGCAATCTTTTCTTCCCATTTCTGTGCTGGCCAGGGCAGTAATGGTGTAGTGGAAAGAAATCAATGAATTCAAATGTAGAAATTGCTGGAAACGGAAGCACCCTTAAGAGATCATCTTGTCCAATCCACTCGGTAGGAGAAGAAACTGAGACCCAGAGAGGGGCTTATCTAACAGCACGAGTTGTTAGTATCACAATCCCCCCCACCTTTTAGAAGAAATTCCATTCTTTAAAAGGTCCCTTAAATGCACACTGCTGATTTCAAACATTGCTAGCATGGTTACAAGGTAGGGAGGCTGCTAGAGAATTCACTTTCCTTCTTCCGTTGGGCATTAGAATGATGGCAAGTGTTTGAGAGTAAGTCTTAGAAGGGCTAACGCCCCCTTCACCCCCAAATATGTGATTTTACAAAAGTTTAATTTGCTGCCAGGTTATACGGAGAGCTGCAAGTAAGTTACAGAGCTCACATTCTCAGAGCGCCATCTTATGGAAATACTGCAGTATTGCATGGAGCCCCTGATTTAGCAGCTCGTTCCTTTGAAAAGTGCTCCAGCCACAGTAATCACTGTGGAAAAAATGGGATAATTGAAAGAGTATAAATAGCTTTAAAAACAAACTAGAACACAGGGTAGAAAAACCGTCTTGTTAAGAGGCCTAGAAAAAAATGTTCTTCTTTCTATCCAAGAGGCAGTCTCAATTTACATAAATGAACAGAAAAATAAAGCAAAGGTGAAAATAGTTGAGTCTGGTAAATGCATTTAATAAAGATAGCAACAATTTGCTTATTTATTTATACACATGCTTAAAGGAAAATGCTTTCCGTATTTGTCAGCACAACAGTACCACCTGAAAGCAAATTTCAACCAGAAGAGTGCCAGAAACATATATCCCACCATACTCCAAGAAGCCCCTCTGTTCCCAAACAAGGGCCTTTCAGAAGCTAATTATCAATACATTTCAACAGACAGGAAGTAAAAGCTAGAGAAAAAACTAGAGAGATGGAAATCCATTTCTATCTCATTTAGTGGGCATTAGCTATACAAGGGAATATTTGTATTAGAATCTGCTTTTTTTACCTAGTTTCAGAGCTCCCTGTGAGGTGAGGGGGGGGACTAAAAGATCGGTCTTGGAATATACTCAAGAAGTCATTTAAACCTAAAGAAGCCAAGAATATTTTCCAGATGGCGAGGAAAGCGTGAGAAGTTGAAAATCACCGGCCATAGGGAGAAGAGTCTGGCTGTGGGGAGCAGCCCCCCACAGAGAAGGGAATGCAGAGAGCAAAGGCGGATGGATGCTGGCATCCCCTGAACGTTTGTCTAAGGAAGCAAACTCTGCAGAGGAACCTGGAGGTAAGGAGAGAGAAAAGTCAATAAGGAAGCCAAAGTGAGATCAACGGCCAGGCAGAGCCCAGGGTATGGGAAGGCTCTGTGAGAAGTGCCTTCTGGGCTTTGCGCCCGACCACTGGCAGTTTGGATGCCAGGCCAGGGCGGGAGGTACTGGCTAAGGGTTCTCCTGTTGGGGGGGGTGACCTTGAGGTAGGACATATCAAGAAGGAGAGGACTTTGACCCAGATTCACTCTTACAAAACCAGAATGAAATATGTAATTCAGAAGCCCAGGAACCGGAGGTGGGGCTGGAACAGAACACCATGTACAGTAGAGATTTATTATTCAATCACCCCAAACTCATTTATCAACTCCTTCTGGACCAGAGAACTAGCCCAGAAAACCAGATGTTTTCTTGTCCCGTGGGAGTCAAGCCAAAAGGAAATGATCTTTACCTGTTTTTCAGTTAGTCGTTGTTTTTTTTTTTTTTTTTTTTTTTTTTTTGGTTAGATTTTAACTCATGGGAATGAATATCAGAGTTGGAAAAAACCCTCGAATCATTTAGTCCCATGCCCTTCTCTTACAGATTGGCAGACTGGGGCCCAGAAGAGGCCAAGCATCACTGCTGGTGTGACCTACACGGAACCTGGAACTCTTCCCCAAACAGAAGAGCCAAGGGAGGAGTTGGAGGACAGATCACATACATCAACAACACATGCCCACATTGCAGCAAAGCAAGTGAAGTTCAGAATAGTGATCAGTAAGTAGTTTTAGGAGATGAAATTCAGCTTAGTGTACGCAATTTCCCAAGACAATGAATACATGACACCCTTTAGAAGAGTGGAGCCATGCCGTGGAAAGAGGCACCAGCCTTGTAGTCAAGACACAGGTTCACAAGCTGGTTTCCACCATGTACTGTGTGCCTTTTGACAAATAATGAAACCCCACTGGGCTTGAGTTTCCTCATCTGTAAAATGGGAATGATACCCCGTGCCTTGTTTTGAGCATGGACAGCCTGAATGCTGGTAACTTGGGATAACATAGGCCATGTGCTTTTAAAACAGTGCCCAGCACCTCGAGATGTCAGCAGCTATTATCACGTAAGAGCACAGACGTGCATTTGGGTGTGTCATAAATGTGATTCAGAACAGATTTCCAGAGGGACGATGAAGACACTTGTAATGAGTAGTCAGGGGAAGCTTCAAATCCACTCACCCCCATGCTGAAGAGACCTGGCAGAATGGAGGAGTCTCAGTTGTCTATGCCACAGCTCAAGTCCAAGTCCAAGCAGGGGTACCAATGGTGGAGGATTGGGGAAGAATGAGCATAGGCCAAAAGCACCCAAAGCTCCCCTTCATATTGTGATTCAGCATGACAGGTGTGCAGCTAAGTGTGTGGCCCTGGCTAAAGGGAGCCCTTGGGCAGAGATGTCCTCTCATGAAGCTACTATGGGACAGGGCCTCTGGGGGGAGAGGGGAGGGAGAGACAGAACTTCAAATGGTTCAAAATGAATTGTCATCTGCTGAAGGACAAATCATTTCCCGAGGCCTGGGGCAGTGAGCAACTTGGGATGTCAAAAGCCTGATCCACTTACCTGTCTCAAACCCCCCCCCACCCCACCCCCACATTTCACATCCCTCCTCTCTGTGATCCCAAATTGTCTGCTCCACTTGGCTGAGGTGTCACAAGTCATGAATTAGATGGCTCCTAAAAACACTCACATGCTTTTCCAGATCGCTCTCTCTCTTGAGAACACTGCTTCGTCTGTCTCAGGTCCCCATGGGGCCCATGATAAACATCCACTCTTCAGTGCAGCGCTCGGCAAAATGAAGACTAGACCCTCAAAGTCAACCTACATTCATCCTTCACTAGCCAGTTTGAGGCCAGGCATGTCTGAGTTAGGGGAAAGGGTAAACTTCTCTTCTTTCCTCGTGTGGTGCCACGAGCAAATGTAGTAACAGAGGAAAGCCTCCTTGGGTGGCTTTGGATGCCCCACTGAACTTTATTACGCACCAAAGATTCTGATGGAGGACACACTGTGTTCACATGAGTAGGTACTGCCGACACACCTGACAGGAAAGCTTGCCATTCCTGCCTCTGTCACACTGTCAGGTCCTCTTGTCTGAGCCATACTTGTGTGTACGGGCCTCAAAGCCTTCCATGTGCAGGATCAGGCCTACCAGGTTCCTGAGCCAGTGGTGACACAGGCAGGAAGGGGATCACTTCATTGACTGGCCCATCACTAGTCTTGCTCCTCAAAACCAGTCTTTCTTGTTTGGGGAAGCGAACCTCAGATGTTCCATCATGACTTCCTCTTGCCAGCTAGGTTTCCCTGGGCTGTACAACCCCAACTCTGTCCTGCTTTCCTTGTTTGTGTTCATCTCTGAGTCTGTCTTCTGCTTCACCCTATGCCTGGCATATAGTAGGCAGTCAATAAATGTCTGTTGAACTGAACTGAGACTGAATGCCTCAACCAAAGCTCAGCTTGTATGATGGAGACTCTAACCTACTCTGCCCAGCTCTTGTCAGCTGCTTCCCCTCAGGGGCCTCCCCCAACCCCCAAATCTGCAGCCACTGCCTGAGAATCTTGCCTTACACTGGCCAGGAAAACCGGCCACTGTGTCCCACCCCCTAGATGGCACCATTTGGAAACCAGTGCCTACCTGGAGAAAGGCAGGGTTCCTTCCCTATGCCCCAGAGAATATCATTATTCAGGTGGTGGGTCACTTCCCACCTGGGCCAGCCAGACAGGTGAGTTCCCATAGCCCAAGTGCCACTTCTTCTGGCCTCTGTCCCACCCCCAATGACCAGTCAGTGGATGCCCACAACAGGCCCATCCATCACACACACCTGCTAGCAATATCAATTCTCCTGAGTATAAACTTTAGCCCACCTCGGAGTCTGAATTAATGCAATTTTACTGCTGTGAAAACACATCTTCTGACATACCTGTGATGTTATTTACTATGGTCAGGGGTACCTGAGTGTCTAAGCTGGTTAAGCATCTGCCTTTGGCTCAGGTCATGGTCTTGGGGTCCTGGGATCCAGTCCTGAGTTGGACTCCCTGCTCAGCAGGGAGTCTGCTTCTCCCTCTGCCCCTATCCCTACTCATGCTCTCTCTCTTTCTCCTCTCTCTCCAATACATAAATTATTTAAAAATCTTTAAAATATATTTACTATGGTCAAAGCAATCAATGACTTTGAGTTTCTGGGGCACCTGGCTGGCTTGGTCAATAGAGCATGAGACTCTTGATCTCGGGGTCATGAGTTTGAACCCCATACTGGGTGTAGAGATTTATTTTTTTTCAAGATTTTATTTATTCATTTGAGACAGAGAAAGAGAGAAAGCAAGCCAGAATAAGCAGGGGTGGGGAGGTTAGAGGGACAGGGAGAAGCAGACTCCTTGCTGAGCAGGGAACCAGACATGGGACTCCATCCCAGCACTCTGGGATCATGACCTGAGCCAAAGGCAGCCACTTAACTGACTGAACCACTCAGGTGCCCCTAGAGATCGCTTTAAAAAAAAGTTTCAAATGTGACAAAGATTCTAGGTTCTCAGTTCTAGGGGTCAGAGAAAGGATTTGCCATCTTTCATCAATAACAGAATGCAAGTGCTGTCTACTTGACACTTCCCTATTAAGCATCTATGTAGCCCCGGGCTCAGCCACGGAACCCTGGTAGTTGGAGGTCCCGAATTTTCCAACGTTCTGGCCCACTAATCTCTAATCTGAACTTCTTCGACCTGATCCTGCTTTTGGCTTTGGCAAACCTAGTCCTCAGAAAATGAAATATTTGACTAGTGACTGTGTTGGATTCCCCAGCAAATCTGTGCCTGAGAGTATGCAGCTCTACCTACACACACTCCAACCTCCATGATGACACCCAGGGTGCTGGTGGAGGGTGCTGCTGGGAGGTCGCAGGAACCCCCAAGAATAATGTGATTCTGTGTCAGACTTGCCCAAGGACACTGAAAAGCCTCGTCTGCAGAGAGTGGAATGGCTACGTCTGCCATCTTCTTCCCTTAAAAAGCATTCCCAGAGCCCCCGAATCCAGGCTGCAGGCAGAGCCCTGAGGTGGCAGAGGAAGCACAGTCCACAAGTATGCTTGGTGGGAGCCAGTGGCGTTGGTGGACATGGGCAGAGAAACCAGACCAGAACCACCTAGCACAGGGAAAGGGGCCTACTGTTTGCCAGTGTCTGACTATCAGAACAGCTGTGCCCTCGGCAGATCCCAGCCGGGCTCTGCTGCTCTTTGGTTGCCAGCGATAAAATAAAACCAAACAATCACAGAGGAAGGGAAAGGTAAACCAACGTGTAAACCACCTCCACCCTGTCTGCCCCCACAGCTGCAGGTTCCCCCAGCTCCTTGACTATTTGCACCTGCTCTCCTGCCAGAACAAGTGGCCCATTGTGTGAGGCTGTGTGTGTGGAGGTGCCAAGCAAACAAGAGGTGACTCTTCTGACCATAAAGTAGATGTCATTCCAGGAAGACTTTACTAAGCCAAATAAAAGTGACTGTAAAGCACTTGGTGAAATATAAAATTGCTACATAAATACTTAATAAAAGCTCACAGCAATGCACACAAGGACAACTAGGTCAAAACTCAGCCTAGCTCTCTAGCCCGGAGTGTCTCAGAGAGAGTGAAGATGATCTCCCTCCTGCTGGTTTGCTTAGCCACTTTGTATTCCTCTGTTCTTACCTGCCCTTCAGCCCTGGGCACTTCTCTAGATGTAGCTCTCCCCTTGCTGATATATCTCTGTGGTTAGAGGGCTTCTAATTTCAATTCCAGGTGGTTGTGTCAAATATCATTTGGAGCAACAGACACTGAATTCCATTTCTTTTGCCTCAGAAGCCCCTTTGCGGTTATGTGGTGCTATGGGGGAGACATTTTCTTTAAGGTTTAATTTTATGAATTTCACCTCAAACTCTCCAATATCAGAAACTCAGAACAACTCTGACAACATCTCAAACAGCCAATCCACCTGCTCCCCTGAAGCCCCACAGATACCTGGAGGAGTCAAAGGAAGAGTTCATTGCCATCCTAAGGAGAGTGATTATACCCTTGGGGTCCCTTTGAAGCACTTTCACTTTGGTCTGTTTGGGAAGCCATCAGGGAAAGAACTGGAAAGTCCCAGGCGTCAAAGGCGGCTTTATGGCATTCCTCCTCCTTTCAGACTCCCTCCCCCTCAAATATCCTTGTCATAGGATGTTATGGCCTCTTAGAGCTGGAAAGAGCTTCCAAGGTCATTTTGTCCAACTCCTTCATTTTATAAATAAAAGAAAAAGCTGAAGGGCAGTGACTTGTCCAAAGTTGTGCACCGGTTCATGGTAGACCTAGGACCCAGGCTGGACATCCAGCCTAGGGCTAAGAGGGTCTTTTCTTACACAGGCTCCAGAACTCCATAGGGGATACTTATGCAACATATATAAGCTTAGATGCCTAAAACAGCTAATTAAGCATACAACTATTAATGTATGATCATGAAAATGTAACCAGGCAATGACTCTATAATAGGTGCCATGTGTGTAGAGGAGATTGAGTGGAGGGTTAGCCTTGGAGGCAGGTGATGGTCATCAGCTTTCTCCCAGGGGATGCTACCTTACAGCCTTGAGTGGATCTGAAAGCAGAGAAGCCCAGTAAGAAGCAGGAATAATGGTACTCCTACATTAGCTGGCTTGGACCGGGTCAAGACCAAGAAAAGGACAGGATTTAGCAGCACAAGCCAGGGAAAAGCTGGACAGAACACCCATTCCAGGTGGACTAGAGGGCAAAGCAAGCCTAGGTGAGGATTTCCAGTGAAAGCAGAAAGAAGGTAGGATGCTTTGGTCCCATGAAGGAGAGAGGCCAAGCACTGGATAGGCAAGGCAGTGTCATGGACAGAGAGGCACACACTACCTGAGTCTGGATCTCATCTCCCTAGTGCTGTAGCTCTGGGTTAGTTACTTAACCTCATCAGTAATCATAATGTCCAGCTCAAAAGGCTACTGTGAGATAACTCAGTTCATGCATACAAGGTGTGTAGCCCAGTGCCTGGCACATGGGAAGCACCATAGACATTCTAGCTATTATCATTAACCACCTCTGCTGTTTCAGTCCTACTTGAATTTTTGCTACAGCCTTAGATAGGATTGGGGACGGGCATGTGATCAACATGTCTCAGGGAGGAAATGGTAAGAGAAGTTCAAAAGTGAAGGCAGAAAAACCAACAGAATGGGTTAGCTGTGGTTCCCCCAGCCCACCTTTATCCCTCCAATGGAAACCCCCTATGAGTGCATGCTTAGTGGCTTCTAGAAGCACAGGGGCCAGTAGATGACCAACTGTCTCGCTTTGTATAGGACAGAGGACTCAGAACCTTCTGTGCCCCAAAGGAGAAGTCTCATGCAAACTAGGACAAGTTGATCCCTGTAGAGGCCACGGAGTGTTTGCTCTTTGGGACTACTATTTGTTACAGCTGGAGTGCAGAGCACTGCTGCTAGATGCCATCTACTGGCATTTGGAAAAGCTGGGGTACTCAGAAGCCATATGTAGTGATTTAAAAAGACTATTATTTTAGAGTGAGGGAGCGAGAAAGAGAGAGAGCACATACAGAGAGAGGGGCAGGGGGAGAATCTCAAGCAGATTCTGTGCCAAGAGTGAAGCCCAACGTGGGGCTTTATCTCATGACTCTGAGATCATGACCTGAGCTGAAATCAAGAGTCAGATGCTTAGCTAACTGAGCCACCTGGGTGCCTCAGGTGGCTCAGATTTTTAATGGGACTTTCCTCATATCTGTGGGGGAGGGGGAAGCCCTTCTTAAATAAATGGATTTTACCAGGGGAACGTTAGCCAATTTGAGGATGATGGTCTTTAGCAGGACCTTCACCCTGTAATAGGGTCATTATCACTGATTCTTATTTGTTTGCTTTGATTCTCTGAAGCAAGCTATCTTTCTCCAAGTCCTATTCCCAGTGCTATTATTACATGTGTCTGAAAGTAATAAGACTACATTTATTTTAAAATGGTCTGTCACTTAGACTTCATTAATTTAAACAGATGCTACCAATCCCTCAAAGTGTTTCTTTATCCAGGGCCAACCAGTTTCTTCAGCACCATGGAGTGGCTTGTTTACAAATATAATCTGTGGATGGGTGGATTTGCTTAAAGAAAAAAATTAAAAGGTAATATTTCTGGCAAGATGCATAGAGAGATACCCAGGAATCTGCTGAAGCATTTGTAAAGAGAGCCCAGTAGTGCTGTGTTCATTAGCCAAAACTCTTTTCCATTTATTCAGGGCAGAACTTCCCTCCATATCTGGTCTACTTTTCTACATCAACACCTAGTAAATGCAGGGCACTTCATAATTTTCAAAGATATTTCAAATGCATTTTTGTACTGGAGGCTCATAGCAATCTTGTGGAGATAGTAAGGAGGAGGCATTAATTTCACCATTTCACAGGAGAAGACAAAACACAAGAGAGTTGAAGCAACCCACCCACCCACCGACTGCACGGTGATCCCACGGGGAAGCCAGATCTGGTACTCAAGTTTGTTTAGCCCCAAGTATGTTCTTCAGTTCACCCACTGAATTCAATAAACATGTTTGGAGAGGTTACTGTATGGCAGGGCCAACTAAGCATGAAGATATGCAGGTAGAAGGAGCTGGCAGAAAATGGCAGACATATGAAAGCTCCAAAAACGGGGTAACTGGGGCCATGCTAGAGGAGTACCCAGGTTCTGAGGGGTCCTGAACCCAGACTTGGGCATGAGGCAGGAGGATCCAGCCTCTTCAGGAGAGATGCCATTGAGTTAAGGATAAGTAGGAGTAAGCCAGTTCAACAGCCCTTTTTCTGGCCCCTTCTAGAATGGTCCTTGTCTTAGTCCTATCTAGTAGTATTTGGAGATTAAGTTTTCAACCTGAGTTCTTGTGTAGCACAACCCCTCTAACATGTCCCTCCAATCCAAAGCTGGTGTACCCCAACCTTGGGTGAGGACAGCTTAGTCTGGCTCCTGTTGAACAGAGATTCATCCCAGCTCTGGGCCCAAAGCTATGCAAATGAGTGGCTCAAACCAGGCCAGAGTTCATGGTTTGGGTAGTTTTTAAGAACATCTGATATGGGGATCACTAAAATATGAGAGGACAAAGAGTAGGAAGCCCCAGTGACACGGAGCCACCAATTAAAAGGTTTCCTTCACAGGGGAAATGAAATTTCACTATAAAGGCGACAAACTCAAGGATCAAAGCCACACTCACATAAAAGAATGAAATTCATTGGCTTGAGAAATTGGGAAATCACAATTGATTTTAATGATCTCTCCTTTTCTGCTAAGGTTAAGCCAAGGGTGACAGAAAAGACATTAGAGCCTTGGGCAACTTGAACTGACCTGCAACTAGACCTGTCCTGGTTTCTAATGTAAGTAATTGAGGAAGATTCCCTGTGTTGATTACGATTAAGAAATCCTAGGAGAAGCTCTTTAAGCCATATTTGCTATAAAACACAATGTGAAGGGAGGAAAGCGGGCCCAGAACATATCCTTAGATGAAATACCTTTCCCTTGATCCCCAGTGGACTAGAATGCCCACCAAGTAGGACCAAAGATGGAGTTTGTTTTGTTTTGTTTTTGCAGAAAGAGAGGAAATAAGTTAAAAAAGAGAGGGAATGGGTAAAGCTGTCTTCCTGAAGAATTAAGAAATGGGTCATTGAAGAGAGTGAAAATCAGGCCTAGCTCCATCTATCTTCCAGTGAAGAATTGCAAGGGCCTTTTTTTTTTTTTTTTAATTAATTTTTAATGGTGTTCAATTTACCAACATACAGAAAAACACCCAGTGCTCATCCCGTCAAGTGTCCACCTCAGTGCCCGTCACCCATTCCCCTCCAACACCCGCCCTCCTCCCCTTCCACCACCCCTAGTTCGTTTCCCCGAGTTAGGAGTCTTTATGTTCTGTCTCCCTTCCTGATATTTCCCAACATTTCTTTTCGCAAGGGCCTTTTTATAGGCTTCTTTTATTGAACAACAGAAATAGTGGCTACCTATTTCTTACGGGCTTACTGTGTTCAGGCACCATACTTGCTATCTCTTTGAATCCTCTCAATCGGCTAAGGTAGAAATGATCAACTCTATTGTACAGATGGGGAACAGTGACTCAGGGAAGAGAAAAAGCTGGTGCATACTATAACAGAAATCAAACCCAGGCTTGCTGATTCCAAAGTTATGCACTTATACATGACTACGTCGGGTCTTATGATTGCCATGCAACGTTGAAATTTGCCTCTGTGTGCTTTTTGCTAACCTCCAATGGCTTGGCTGTATGTCTATCAGTTAAAGTCATTGGAAACTCAATATTTTGCCTTTGCATAAGTATATGAGGAAAGGACAAAACATGGAGAGTTGAGCTTCTTTCAAAGAGGCCAATAGGAGCTCATATGCTGGGGGAAGAACTGAGGCCAGAGGTGGTAAAGAAGTAGCACCTGCTAGTCACTTTGTGGCCTGGATGGGGGAAGAATCACTACCACCATGACAGTCACAATGTTGAAGGAGCCAGAGGAGTCTAAGAGCAGGCCCATTGATGGGAGGCTCCAAAGTGAGGCTTTCCTGACAGACCTTTCTCTGTTCTTCACACCACCAAGTCTCAAAAGTCTGTTTTCTCTGATACTTAGTGACTATCAGAAGTATGAACATGTTTGATCAGCTACCCCATTCAATAGTTTGCTTCCAAAAGACTTGTAGATATTTCCCCCAGATCCAGTTTACTTTTACAGGAAGAATGGCCTACACTTCTTCATCCTTGCTCTGGACATTTACCTGGCCTGCCCAACCAACTATAATGATGTGATAACATCAGCAAGGCTATCATTTATTCAGTGCCTGCATGCCAGAACAGATCTTTGCAACAATGCTGCAGAGTAAGTATCATCCTCATCTTACAAATCTGCTACCAGAACTTGATGTCTAATGACTGGCCTAAAGCACACAGTGTCTGAACCAAGATTAAAATCTCCATCTGATGGAACTAGAGGGTATTATGCTAAGTGAAATGAGTCAATCAGAGAAAGACAATTATCATATGATTTCACTTATATGTGGAATTTAAGAAACAAAACAGAGGATCATAGAGGAAGGGTGGGGAAAATAAAGTAAGATGAAATCAGAGAGAGAAACAAACCATAACAGACTCTTAACTCTAGGAAGCAAAGTGAGGCTCCCTGGAGGGGGAGGTTGGTGGGGGTTGGGGTAACTGGGTGATGGGCATGAAGGAGGGCATGTGATAGAATGAGCACTGGGTGTTGTATGCAACTGATGAATTACTGAACTTTACCTCTGAAACTAATAATACACTGTATGTTAATTCATTGAATTTAAATTTAAAAAATAAATAACATCTCCATCTGTATCATTCTAAAGACTGCTCTCTTCTCAAGATGCACGAGTCACCTGCCTCATGTTTGCTAACCTCTCAGGGTCTTCTTACTATAATCCTCAGCCTGCACCACAGAAGATCAGAAGAACTGGCTGAGAACCAACAACTTGTAGACCACAATGCCCTATGCCCTCAAGGCTTTTCCCAAAGAAGGTGTAAAAGAATGTTTTGAGGACTGGTGGCACCCATATAATCACTCTATGATCTCCCAATGCACTTGCTTTGAGGGAAGCAATAATATTTAAAGAGCGTAGAAGCTCTAGTATGTTGATTTTTAAAGAAAAAACACTTGAAAGCATTTTAAAAAAGATTTTATCTATTCATTTGAGACAGAGAGCATAAGAAGGGAAGAGGGTTAGAGGGAGAGGGAGAAGCAGACCCCCTGCCCCACTGAGCAGGGAGCCTGATGTAGGACTTGATCCCAGGACCCCGAGATCACAACCCAAGCCAAAGGCAGATGCCCAACTGAGCCACCCAGGTGCCCCTAAGTTAAAATTCATTAAAAGCAGTTATAGTCCTTCATGGAGACATCTCCTAAGCCTTCTGGGCTGAAAGAGCTCTGGTGCATTGAGTCATGATCATAAGAGGAAAGAAGAGACAAGCTTTACCCACCATTAGAATCACATTTCAAAGGGAGGTTGTGAGGTGTTACTCATCTGTTAAGGATATGGATATTCGAAGACTGGCCTTGAAGGCTCCCAAATACCCTCCATATAATGAAATGATCCAATTTGGCACAGGAGGGGCTGGCATAAGTACGAATTGGACACAATCTGTTTATAGTAATAAGCCATGAGCCTTCAACAGGTGGTGACAGACATCAATATTGAGCCATGAAAACATCTCCTGCTACTTCAGACATGACAGTAGTAAAGTACAGCCTATCTCCAATGTGGCACACCATATTAAGCTGTCAGTCAGTGGGATAAGCTGGGTTTTTCTCACTCAATTCTGAAGGTAAAGCTACTGTATGCAACACCATAATCTTAAGGGATAAATGTCACGTACTGCCATAGAGTAGGTCCTGAAAAATACCTGTCACTAAACACTACTTTTGAGATAAAGCTCTGATGAGAAAATATGCCAGTCTAAGCTCTTATAGGGATTATTACATGGGGGTACACTCCAAACTTATCTGTCTCACCTTACCAGGATTAAAAAAAAAATCTTTAGCTGCCATATTTCCCACTATGCCAAATTAAGTCATTTTCTACAGGATCCATTTTTTTCCTCCCAAGCCTCTCCAGGAACAATCTTGACTTACCTGAAGTAAAGTAGAAGATATAAACTGCCAGACAAGCACGCAGTAGGTACCTTAGTCCCTTTATTCTAAGGGCATGCACTTAGGCGAACACGGCAGTTCCCCAAGTCAGAAAGAGTCAAGTATCATGTTCCTGCTTCCAGGAAAACTAAAGCAGTAATGAAATCCAAAAATGTCTCAGGGGGAACTAAGAACTGTAGTGCTAGGCATTGATAAGAGCAATATTCTCCCCTCTTGCCAGCTTTTTGCAAGCAGAGCTTCCTGTGGGTTAGGGGCCAAGTGAAGAAGTAACTGCAAAAAGAAAGAGCTGGGATGCTGAAGACATTACTTCAGCTTCCAACTCTCAAGCCATCCTGACAGGGGCTGCTAAGAAGTGCCACTGAACCTTGGCTTCAGCGTGACCTTAGTCTGGCTTGTATCTACACAGACTAGGAATTGAATGACTTTAGGATCTGACTCAAGGCCTTTGAATATTATGTCTGCTATCCATTGTTGTTTACTTTCTTTCCTGTGTCCCTTTCCTCCTGGCTCTGTGTTCTGTCATGTATACACATCCCCACTGGTGCTTCTGTTGGTTATCCCACATTTAAAGTTGTCTGGGGGTACCCGGCTGGCTCGGTTGGCAGAGTGTGTGACTCTGCATCTCAGGCTTGTGGGTTCAAGCCCCACAGTGGGTGTAGGGATGACTTAAAAAGAAAATCTTGTTCAAAAAATAAAGTTCTATGTACACGGCCTCAAGCCATTTAGAGAAAAGCCACCAGAGAAACCTCAAAAACAAACAAGCAAAGCCCAAATAACATATTACCTATTTTAGTATGAGGGCATGGGAGCTATAGACAAGCGACTGCTGTATATCACTGCCCTGTTCAATGTGATTGCAGTGAGCTGTGCATGTGTTTTTGTGTGTCTGTCCATGTATACACTGTGGCATATAGGTCTCATCTTCCCCTAATTCCTTCGCCATCAAACCAAACGTTCTGAAGTTCTTCCCATTTTGTTCTGCACACCAGTGAAAGACTTGTTAGTGCTAGAAACTGGTCCCCACTATCGAAGTTCTCAAAACATAGTGTTCTTAAAATAAGTGCATTATGAAAACAATCAACTATTCTCCCTCACTTTTCCTAGATTGTAGGGGCAAAATAAGCCATTTTCTGTCTCTCATTTTTGAGATTATTTTTTTAAGTCATCTCTACACCCAGTGTGGGGCTCAAACCCACAACCCTGAGATTAGGAATCACACACTCCACCAACTGGGCCACCCAAGCCCTCCTGTTGCTCTCATTTTTAAATTTCTATTGCATTATGTCAGGAATTGGGTATCAAGTGATCTTGTGTTCACTCCCACTGGTTGCTATACCATGGTCTATACCTCCAACCCAGCAGAAGAGAGAAAAATTGTCTCCTTCTTTTTCTTTTCTGCAATATCCGATAGGTCTTGAGACAAGAGCAAACCTCCTCAAGAACTAAGATCATTGCTTTGCATATTTCCTGCTTCTGACTTTCAAACTAAGCAGAGAAATTCTGAAGAGGCATTATAAACATTGGAAGACATGTGTGATTGGGGGGAAATAAAGGAGAATTCATGGTGGGAGGGATGTGTAGATATAATTTCTCAAGTGAAAGGGGAGGTATGATCACATAGGAGGGAGAGGAGTCACCTTCAGTGAGTTTATTCTCTAGTGCCAGGAATCTCATGCACTCCACTCAGAGTCCCAGAGTCATTCTGACAAAATACCAAATGGATATCCTGATTCATAATGGGCAGAAGTGACTAAGTAGAGGGGTGCCTGCGTGGCTCAGCAGTTGAGCATCTGCCTTTGGCTCAGGTCGTGATCCCGCGGTCCTGGGATCAAGTCCTGCATCGGACTCCCCACAGGGAGCCTGCTTCTCCCTCTGCCTATATCTCTGCCTCTCACAAATAAATAAATAAAAAAGTTTTTAAAGAAGCAGCAGCAGCAGGAGCAGCAGTGGTGGTGGCTAAGTAGAACTGCCAAGCAGGTAACAGCAGTATTCTGGAGCTGACATCTGGATCCAGGCCCAACCAGCCTAGCAACATGACAAGGAACAAGACCAGCCAGGACCGAGTCACAAAGGGAGCTAAAGCATTGTGCCATAAAGTACAAGCCCTTGTATATACAGAACCAATAAGCTTCAAAGTCACCAGGGAAGCATCAAACCCTATGGGAGGTGTGCCGATTGTAGGAGAGGCTAGTTGGCCATACACATGGGGCCTAGAACAAAGACTCAGGAGAACTGCAAAGGGGTATAAGGAGCAGGAGACGTGAGGGAAAGGCTAGCCTTTAGGTTGTGGTCAAGGATGTTGGGGCTGGAAGGCCTGGAGGTTTGGCTGTCCTGTTCTTAAGGTTAAGGGGGAACCACACAGAATCCAGGGGTGGTGGGTGGGGCTTGACAGAGCAGTAGTTGCTCAGGGCTCAGGTGAACACGGGTAGAAAACTGATGAATGGGTAAACAAAATGTGCTACATCTAGACAATGAAATATTATTTGGCCATAAAAAGGAGCGAAGTACTGATCCATGCTACAACTTGGATGAACCTTAAAAACATTATGCTAAAAACAAAACAAAACAAAACAAAACAAAAGAACAAAAACCCCATTATGCTAAGTCAATGAGTCTATTTATATTGGACATCCAGCATAGGTAAATCTATAGAGACAGGAAGCAGATTCTCAGTTGCCAGAGGCTGGGGGAGGCAGGTAAGTGGGGAATGACTGCTAATGAGTACAAGATCTCTTTTTGGAGACATGTAAATGTCTTAAAACTAGACAGGGGTTGTGATTATATAATACCACAAATGTGCAAAATGCCACTGAATTATATACCTTAGAATGGCTGATCTTCTGTTATGTGAATTTCACCTCAATAACACACACATGCTTGATATGGATAAGTAGAGCCTCTGCTTTTCTTCTTTGATGCCTCTGAAGGGAAGTCTCCCTGGACTTGTGGGGAAGGACACTGGCTGGTTATTTCTCCTTTCTTCTCATTAAATTGTAAACTCCTCAGCCGGGTCAGGCACTGGATTCTACTTATCACTCTGCCCCACTGGGCCCGGTATATAAGAAGTGCTCAGTCTTTGTTGAATGAACCTGAATTATCAGATGCCAAATGTCAAGAGGAGATAGCACTTTTTTTCTAACTAGCAGTTTTTGCACATGTATAAATTTAAGTAGTTCCTGTTATGTTAACTTAAAGATAAACATGACTTGACAGTAAAATGGGGCCTAACTTCCAGATGGTATCAAACCATCCAGAAGAAGAATGAAAATTTTAGTCTGTGATCCATATGTTTGGCCTAACAGTCCTGAAAGAGGGGTATAAGGAGGGGGTATGGGGATGTATTCACTAAACTGCTCACTCTACATACAGGTATCTTCAGCACCAGTGCAGGCAAAACCTGTTTAGCTGTTGATAAACCCAGTGTTAATTTACTCCATGAGATCCTTTATGTTTCTCTTGCTCTCAGGAATGCCCTAATTGAAATTCTCTGTAGTTCCACAAAGGTAAAAGATGGAGGATCTTCCTTCCGCCTTTGGCAACTGTAGGAAATCTTTGCCTGTAGGATACATGGGAGCTCAGATGAAAGAGTGTGCCTCACAGGAGCCAACTTCGTTAATTCTAAGATTTCTCAGCTAAATCCCGGAGACAATGTTTATCTCAAGCCAAGATGGCCAGTAGGGTTGGGGTGGGGAGGTCAGAAGGACAAATGATAGGCTTATGTGGTACTCTCTCAGACTAGATCCATGAAAACATTCTCTTCATTCATATTTCAATTGATGGGTTTCAAAAGAGCTAACAATTGAATGGATGTGAAATATGACCATATTTAGAGAGGCAATGACTTGTCAAACTCTTGAAAAGTTGAGTGGTCTGTATGTACATTCATAGAGGGAGGGTATAAATGGCTTTGACAACCCAGCTATCATGGATATTGATCCATGTTTTCCTTAGCATCAATATTTTCCTTTTAATCAGGTGTCTCCACTGACAAGTTTTGTTTCCTTTTGGGATCCTTGATTTTCTTAAGTTTTCTTGACTAAAAGTAAAATATTGGAAAAGAATACAAACCCAACCTATAAAGATACCAAGGTTACACCTGATTTGACAATATGAAGTGACAACTGTTACTTAAGACTGAATGAAATGAGAAATTCAATGAAAAGCTCTGGAAAGAGGTTTTACTATAGATGAGATGTGCAGTGTGAAGCTAATCTTTACAAATGGTACAAGTCGAGGGCACACATGCCCTCAGGCTACAGAACTGCATATTATTAAATGTATATTTCTGAGTAATTTTTTAAAAAATCTGGGTTGACACTATTCCCTAGGCCCATCATCACATTAGGTCAGTAATTTAAGTATAGGTTAATTATAACCTGAGGTTACTAACCAAGGAAGAGTTGCTTCCTGGATTACAGTACCCTTATACCATCTACAAATATGTTGTTTCCTTCCTTCCTTCCTTTTCTTTCTCCCACCCTGGATAGCACATATCAACAATAAAAGCTGTTTTAAAACAATGGATTTTTCAGAAATAGAATTATGGGTTTGAAATAATAGCTTTTCTCTATACTATACCATTCGTTTTATTTTATTATTTTGTTTGATACCCTGAGATCTTTAGAGCCAGCAAATTAAACAAAAAAAAACTTCAGTTAGGGCAGCCCCAGTGGCTCAGTGGTTTAGTGCCATCTTCAGCCCAGGGCGTGATCCTGGAGACCTAGGGGCTGCTTAAAACAAATTAATATTCAGGAATTGTTCTTTTTTTTTTTTTTTACCATATTAGCATCACAGTGGGTAAGTCACTGGGATGGTTTCTCATGGAGCTCATGCAAGAACCACATATTTGACCTGTGGGCATTTTCTTCTTTAAGGATTATATTGTTTATACCTGTTTTACAGCATCTGCTTTTTATAAAGCCAAATACCAACTGCTTTTCTCTGACAATTTTTAAAAAATGTCATAACAGTTAAGTACATTTTCATGATTCTACTTAGAACCTGATGAGATTTTAGGATAATAAATATATACTATTTCTCCAGAGTGGAGTGGATTCACAGGGCCATTAATCCCTGTAGCCTGATTCACATTTGCTGGAGAGAAGTCTATCTCCATGCAAGTTCAATGCCTCATCCCATTAGCACCTCGTTCTCACTGTCCCGGTCAGTAAAACAACTTAGTTGAGAAACAAGCTGTTTTCTGGCATGTGGTTTGCCTTGTGTGGGGAAAAGAAGGGGTTGAGGGTGAAGAAAGAGAAGAAACATGAACTGAGGTTCCGGTATATTCCAGTTGGCTACAGATTTGATGTTTATGACCTCACCTAATAGTGGCAACAACCCAGTGAGATGCCTTTCCCTTACAAAAGAGGGCCTTGGGAATTTCTACATTAAGGGACCCACCCAAGGCCCCACGGTGTAAGTAGCAGAACTGGGATGCAAACCCAAGTTTACCTGGCTCCAAAGCCTTCCTCTGGTCCATTACATTACATTGCTAGTTCATTCCATTGGGCATCATGATTAATTATCCCATGCTGTGATGTTGGTTCCCACTAGACTGCAAGCTCCTCAAAGCAGGCAACTTGCCTGCTTCACCTGTCTTCACCCTCATATCTCTGGCACCTAGCATGGTGCCTAACCTATAGTATCTCAAAACATAAAAGTATGAATGAATGAATGAAGCGGTAAGAAAAAAAAAACAACCCACAGCCTGCCAAAGCTAGAAGGGTTCTAATCCAACCATCTTTCTTTTTTAAGTGGGGAAACTGTGGCCCAGAGAGATTAAGTCACTTGCCCTAGGCAACTCATTAGGAAAAGGTTCAGAAATCAAGTTCAAGTATCTTCTATATTTTCTTCGACAAGACGCTGCCACTTGGACAAATAGTTTCAGAAGCCTGTTCATCAACTCCCCATGGTTTCCTAAGCTTTCTACCCTCCTGATTTCATTACTTAATCCCAAAATATGCCTTGTACATGTGAAGCAATGGAGGTTAGGAGCGCCATCAGCCCACTAGAATGAAAGCTCTAGGGACGCCTAGGTGGCTCAGCAGTTGAGCATCTGCCTTTGGCTCAGGGGATCAAGTCCTGTATCAGGCTCCCTGGGAGGAGCCTGCTTCTCCCTCTGCCTGTGTCTCTGCCTCTCTCTGTGTGTCTCTCATGAATAAATAAATAAAATCTTTAAAGAAATCTCTGGGAGGAGAGGAAATTTTGCCTGTTTTCTTCACTTCAACATGACCAGCACTTAGAAGGTGCTCAGTAAGTATTTGCTGAATGAGTGAATATATATTATTTCCTTTTCAGTGACGAGAAAATTCTTCACAGATGACAAATGTTAGTGAATATTATACTAATACTCAATGATCAACCATTTCAGCAACAGTGCTCAGTGAAACGGTACTCCTCTTTCCCTCCCCATTCTTCTTTCCTCTATCTTCATCTATAAAATAGGGGAAAATAATGGCATTTACTTCCGAGGATTGATGTAAGGATAAAAAGAGTTAATACAGGCAAGCCCTTAGCACGGTGCTTAATACGTAGTTAACTCTCACTAATTGATGGCTATTAGTGTGTGTATATGATTTCTGCAAACCAATAAATAAATAAGGGTCCACATAACAGGGAGATGGAAGAAGCCAAAGACAAACAAAAGAGCTGTTTTATGCTCTACATCTTGTAAAATGTCCCTGAATACATATTTCTCAACATGTTTCTAACTTTGTAAATTCTGTAAGGGCTATGGGTTATATAGGTAGCATCTGGCATGTCACAAATGCTCACATGTAGATTTCTTCTAGAGTTTTTCTTGTGAAATTAATGAAGGCAGAGAGAAGGTATGACTAACCTTGAGATGAACATACAATGAGTATTTCTTAGATACTGCTATAGTTAACATTCAAAAAAAGATTACCTCTCCACGAGTTCTTGTCCATTCCAGCAAAGAGTGTCGTTTTCAGCCACAGGGCTATGGCTGCAGACATAGCCAGGCAAAGCATTGTAGAAGCTGATGAAAGATTTCAACTTCTGAATTAGTTCCCTGAAAGAAAAGGAAAGCATCTGTGCATCAGAGGCAAGTAAACCCAGTATGAGAAAAGTTTAATTTCCTTATCAGCATGACAGAAAGGCTCTGCCAGGCTGATTAGAGCAATAAATGATTTTAAAAGACATTCTTGGTTACAAGGCCACAATTTAGTTTTAAAAAAATCAATAAAATGATATTAGAAAAAAAAGTTGCTTGCCATATAAGGTGCTGCTCCTATCAGAAGGATGATTTAATTCCAACATTCATTTTCTTACACGTTCAGCTTCCATTTGTTGTTCAGAATGCTGTTACCTACATTCTCAAAGGTGCTGATTACAAGGCACACTGGAGCACGACGTATCTTTTGGTTTCTGGGCGTAACTGAGTGCATTGATTGTAATTTACAATGCTATTACCCTAGAGACGGCCTCTTTCCATATAGGCTTGGGCTAATAGTTGCAGATCAGAATTACAGGGTGCTCAGAGCATTGTACGCTCTAGGAAATTCTCCTGACAATATAGTAAGAGAAACTCACATCTGCTAGAAGAGGAAGGTTTCATTGTTCTTTGTCTGTATATTGTGGTAACTATGGGGTGGGGGTGGAGGCAGGAGGGAGTGGATCCTAGTATATTTTATTATTTATTTGCTTTGGCTTTCATGCTACAATAAGACAAATGTGTGTGTGTGTGTGCATGAGAAAAAGAGAGAGACAGAGACAGAGAGAAGAGAGCAAGCAAATAAATATATGCAAAGATGTATAAACACACACACATAAATACCCAGCAAAATTTCTGGCCTATTATCTTGTTTCAGATGTACATGGATACACAAAATAAGACACCAGAGACCAGAGAAAAGTGTATATGCTCTTAAGGAAATATTAAAATATCTATACAATAGATGTCCAATGGTAAACAAGTAAAAATAAAATACTCTTTATTTTTCTAAAGCAATGTTCCTGGTACGAAGGAAGTTAAAGTGTTCTTCATAACCAAGTCTATCTTAAGTCTCTACTAAGTTTTTGGAGACTCCGGCCAGGGAATTTGCTGGCAGTGGAGTAATTATTCAATACTGTCTCCAGGCTAAGAATGGACTGGCCTGATATATAGGCCTCTGGAGGAGCCAGAGGCCTGAATCTCATTTGGACACTGGTGGGAGTCCTGAGCCCTGAAAAGCCTTCTGGGGGTTGTTTTCAGATCTGGCCAAAAAAGGAAGAGTGGTAGAAATTATTTTCTTGCATTTTTCCATTTTATTACCATAAAACGATTCATTTCAACTGATGATCTAGAAGGAGGAGAGCATTTACAATACTCAGCACATCTTCACAAAGGCTCGGGTCACAGTATAGCCAGGGTGATGGACATAACAACTCAAGAAAGGTTATCAGGATATATATAACTCCCGATACCCCAACAGTTGCTTCCTGCCATGCTCAGACCCCCTTGCAGCCTACTCCTGGTGGCTGAGCTTTGTCAATCTCCAAAGCGAAGAGGCTCAATACAGGGCTCTGAAAATAAAAGTCAACATTATAGTTTCTAACAGAAAAAAGATGGGTTCAATTAACGCTAATAGGAGAGATGCTCTGTTTTACAAGGTAATAATACAGTTCCCAAGAGTGGATACTGAAAGAGTAAAGGCTGAGGCTAAGTAATTCCCCCCACTCCATGAGGAAATAGAATATGGCCATTAGTCTATGGGAGACTACGGCCTGCTCTTTAATGAAAGAGTTTCCCTTAGGCCTCTTCCTACCTCCAAACTCTCTCTAAGATAGCACATGGCAAGAAAAATTGAACTCATGGCAAAGCTTTCCAATTGGCTTCCCTAGAAGTTAAAAAAGCCAAAAAAAAAAAAAAAACCCACTCAGAACTTCTCCCAGCCCCTGAACCCTTGCAGTTTTCTTAGCTAATCATAAAGATCACTGGCAAGTTGGAGAAGATTCAGAGAGGGTCCATCTAAACATCAAGGGGATCAGAGGATAAGGGGCTGTTGCAAACACAAGACCTCCTACTTTTGCATGGAAGGATATTACTTGGTGGGGTCAAGATCAACGTCTACAAAAACCACAAAGAATGCAAATAAGGTGAGCATGGTCTGGGACATCAAATTCTAGAACTCAGGGGAATCTCTTTGAAACTTGAGCAAGGTAACTTGGGGACAAAAGGCCATCCTATGTCATAGACTACTCATTCCTGCCACGGGATATACAGGATGGACCCCAGAAGAGACTATGCTTTTTGATTAATTATTTTGAATTCAGAACACAGTTTCATTCAGCAGCCATGCTATAATGATGATTGGATTCTCAGCACAGCCCCTGAAAACCTATTAGGAGTCGTAGGTAAGAGCACTGACCTACCTAAGTGTCAAATGCTAGATACTTCCCTCACTTACTTGGCGGGGAAACCTTAGGCAGATTCTATACTCATCTGGGCCTAGCTTTCTTGACTGTAAAATGAAGCTAATGACAGGTCGCTATGATGATTGAGACAATGCATGTAAAGTGTTCAGCATAGTCCCTGGCACAAAGTAATCCCCTCATAACATTAATTGTTGCCAATATTACCATTATTATAAACCAGTGGAATATGAATATTTAATGAAATATATATGATATTCCAGGGCAGCCCGGGTGGCTCAGTGGTTTGGTGCTGCCTTTGGCCCAGGGCATGATCCTGGAGTCCCAGGATCGAGTCCCATGTCAGGCTCCCTGCATGGAGCCTGCTTCTCCCTCTGCCTGTGTCTCTGCCTCTCTCTCTCTCTCTCTCTCTCTCTCTCTCTCTGTCTCTCATGAATAAATACATAAAATCTTTAAAAAAAAAAGAAATATATATGATATTCCAGATAGTATGCAATATAATTAAGATTCTTTTCAAGTTCCAGGTAACTATTTTCTACATACAAGATGGATAGATCCTTTATCTTTTGAGGTGTATATTAATAAGCACAACTATGTTCTCTCTCCATGTATTTTTCCTGGTATTCTTTTTCAAAGACTAGCTAGCTACTGGGCTGGGTAAACTCCTGGACTAATCTGGTAGAGCAGTTTGAATGGCCTTTATTTTTTAAAGATTTTATTTATTTATTCATAGAGACACACAGAGAGAGAGAGAGGCAGAGAGAGAAGCAGGCTCCATGCAGAGGGCCTGACATGGGACTCGATCCAGGATTTCCAGGATCATGCCCTGGGCTGCAGGCGGCGCTAAACCGCTGCACCACCGGGGCTGCCCTGGTAGAGCAGTTTGAATGGCCTTTGCCTGGTAAAATGGTAGTGGCCTTCAAAGGGATTGTGTGTAAGAATCAGATGTGGAAGGCCAAGATGAAGTCCAGTTAAACATCAGCTAGTCATCAGGGAAATGCAAATCAAAACCGGAGTGAGATACCACTTCATACCCAGTAGGATGATTATAATAAAAAAAAGACAAAAAAATGAAAAAGACAACAAGTGTTGCTGAAGATGTGGAGAAATTGGAACCCTCACATTGCTGGATGGGAATGCAAAATGGTACAGCTGCTGTGGAAAACAGTTCGATTTGGTGACTATATTCACAAAGTATAGAAGTTACCATATGACCCAGCAATTCTACTCCTAGGTATATATACCAAAGAATTATAAATGAGCACTCAAAGAAGTGCATGTATATGCATGTTCAAAGCAACACTATTCACAAAAGCTAGAAGGTGGACTAAGACAGAAGTCCATCAGCTGATGAGTGGATAAACAAAAACACAGTCCATATAATGGAATATTATTTGGCCTTATATAGGAATAGAGTATTCACACATGTTGCAATATGGGTGAACCCTGAAAACATTATGCTAAGTGAAATAAGCCAATCACAGAAGACCACATGTTATATGTAATCATATATGTAATCATATATGTTAAATGTAATCATTTCTGTGAAATGTCCAGAATAGGCAAATCTATATAAAGAGTAAAGAGATTAGTGGTTGCTTAGGGCTTGGAGGGGGCAGAAAGGAGGGTTGAGGGGTGATAGTTAAAGGGCACTTTAACTTGAGGTGATGAAATGGGACTTCTTCTTGAGGTGATGAAAATGTTCTGACATTGATTGTGGTGGCAGTTGCACAACTCTGTGCATACTAAAAACAGTTGAATTCTATCCTTTAAATGGATGAACTGTTCTACCAGCTGTATTGAGATGTGACCCCAAAAAAGCATAGGGAAGAGGTGAGCTAGGTCTCAGAGGAAGAGAAGCTTGTCCACTAGGAGGAGGGATGCCCCTTGGAGCAATGGATGGAGACAATCAAGAGGGCCAGATGTGGCTGGACGTGAATTACAAGCATCGGTGAGGAGAGAGAAAATAAATCTGCAAGAGCTGTAAATAATAATTAAAATCTATTTCTTCCTTCATCTTTTAAAATAAGGTCTGTTGGTTTTCTTTCTCATTGTAAAAGAAATATATACTCACTATGGGGAGTTTAGAAAATATGGAAAGGTAGAAGGGAAAAAAAACCTATCTCTAGTCCTCCCAGCAAGAGATAATCACAGTTAATATTTGGATATATACTTCCTTCTAGACTCGTCTCTCCCATAACCTTTTATGTTTATTTCTCTAAAAGCCATTCTTCTTGAAACGCAGGTACACAGAGTTCTTTTTGGTTTTGAGAGTGTATTATTCCCATTGGAATCCATGGTGCATTTGATTAGAAAAGAACTTGAGAATAATGAAACAAATGCAGGTTCTCAAATAACTCTCTGGGCCTCTCGGGGTGAGGCAGTCTCCTCCTCCCTGGAGGACAGAGAGCAGGGGTCCAGCACATGTGGCAAACTGGCCAAGACCTATGAGTCCTCCAGTGTGGAGTGGTGCAGGGCTGCTGCTACAGGGTGGGCCATGCCTTCATGCCAAACCTTCTACCTCCAGCAGGAAAAGAGCCCTTGGATTCCAAGAGAAACTTGGATTTTTGAAAATAAATCCAGACACACTATTTTGCAGGCTAGAAGAAAGCCTTTCGAAGCTGTTGGAGAGTTAATGAGCTTTTCAAAAGAGCAACAACAGGTGATAATGTCCTCTGACACTGCTGCCCTGAGGAGCAGCAGAGTGTGACAGGAGCAGTTTACCTCCTCCCGAGTTTACGGGCCCCCTCTCAGCTCCCCTCTTCTTTGTCACTCACTCCTAAACCCCTTCTGACCCTGGAAGGAATGGTCTTTTGCTTTTATCTTGCTTTAAATAAAGCCTTCTATCCCTCTGCTTATATAATTTTAAAAGGAGGTGAGTGGAATATTTCCATTTCTCTCTTTAAAGAAGGGTACCTGAAACAAAATTAGGTGACATATTAATTACCCATGTATGACTCAGTCCAGATTTCTTTTCTTTGTACCAGTAGCCCATAACAGACAACAAAAGAACCTCCACCCATGAACTAAGGCAGTCTGCTCAACTGAATTGTCTGGGGGGGGGGGCGCGGAGGGGTAGAATGTTTGGACAATTAGTTGCCTGGGATGGGAAAAACAACTTGATTAAAGGAAAGGTTCTTTGATTCCAACTCCACTTTCTTCTACTACGTGCATGCCAAACATACCACTTGACATATAAATAGTAGAGCCTAGGGCTCTCACTTAGGTCAAACCCAACACTTGCTTACAGCGGTCTGCTGGGGGGGGGGGGGGAGCCTCTGCATAGAGCATTCTATTCAATGTGTTAAGTGTGGAACTAAAGACAGGGCCCCTTTGCATGCACGGGCCATTTTGAAATATTGCAGCTGGGTGCACATGATCTTCCCTGGCGGGCTCCCATGTCTGCAAGAGGAGCGCCCCCTTCTTGGGTCGTGGGGGAGGGGACTCCCTCAGTTTTCTTGCAGCGATTTGCTTGGGTAGGCATCAAAGCAGCACTAATTGGGAACTACTACAAGTAAAAACAGCCTTTCATCCCCAACTGCAGATCCTGAACTTTTCTCCTTTATCATTAAGGTTCTTTTTTGTTCTTAATATAAAGTAATAGGAGCTCATTATTTAAAAAAAAAAAATTGAAAACCCAGAAAAGCAAATAAGCGAAAATAATTATCATCGGAATGACACAGGATCATGTTTCATTCTGTGGCAGGGAAACTTTCACAGTCTGACCCCAAATTGTAATTTTCTACCCGTTCTAAAGATGAGCCCATACTTTTTTCTCATGATGTTCCCTTTGCCTGGAACACCCTTCTTTCCTTCCTCCATCTTTTGAATTTCTAGTCTTCCACCGAGGCCTGGCTCAAGAATTACCTTCTCCCAGAAGCCTTTTTTTCACTTTTGCAGGAGAGCTGCTAACTTCCCCAGCTATGGTGCTGCCAACCTTTTGGATGCAGCTCTGCTGACACTTTTGCACCTGGTGTATGAAAATTGTTTATTTGTGTGTGCCTCCCCCTAACTAGGCCAGCAGCTCCTCCTATTCATCAGAGCTTAATCCGTACACAATGCTCAGCATATAGATGGTGTTGACAAATGTTGAAAGAAGTAGAGTCCCATTTAGGGCAGAATGACTTGTACCAGACCCGAAACTCGTTGATTCACTCAGGACATACTTTGTTGTTTTGTTCAGAGGGTGGAAGGCACCACTGAGCTTACAAAGCTGCCTGGCCAAACCAGAGCTGCAGTCTGAGAGGGAGTGGGAGTAAGCATTGATTTTGGACCAGGGAGCTGAGATCAGCTTTTGTTCTTTTCTTTCTAGGTCATTTACTAGTGTCACCTAATCCATTGCCCCTTCAGACCAAGTCAGGGGGGAGGAGAGGAGGGGCAGTGCAGGAAGGGGAGGGTGGAATACACAGATGCAATTTCACAGGGGTGGAGGGACTATGTGACTTTCTCGCACAATAGCGGATGGACCAGCAGCTCAGGACAGAGAAGAGAGGCAGAATAGATGATTCAACTGAGATTTGGGGCTTAGAAAAAGGACAGCTATTGCTGAAGTGTTTCACCAAACTTTATGGGGGTGCGTGAATGACACAGTAAACAGCATCATATGGGAAGTGGTGAAAGAGACATTGAAGAGGGCAAAGGAGGGAGAGGCTGACATCTGAGAAGTGTTGAAGATATTAGAGCTGGCAAGGACTATGGAAATCGCATGGCTTCTATTCTGATTGCTACTTGTGCATCTTGTCCCACCCTGTTTCAAATCTGATGACAGATATGTTCAATATTTCTACCTTAACAGAACACCGAATCCCATACACAGGCCACCAGTTGAGTATTAAATCGCCTTTAAATTGAACTAAGCTATTTCTAAGATTAGTTGTGTGTTGCAAACTACCCAGTTGGGGGCAGACAAAACAAACAGATGACTTCTGAATGCTACCAAAGGAATCCTGCATTTCTTTGTGTGTTGTTATTTTAATAAGGGAAAGGTCTTTTCAACTCATAATCAGATTCAGACAGCTTGCTCACAATCTCCACAGACTGAACACTACAATAGGGTTCCTTTCCAATTATCATATTTTTAACCGCAGAGCATGAAGCTTGGGCATGGGTATGAGAGGTGCTGGAGGCACATATATTTTTCTGGACAGTGTGAAATGCTGTGCACAACATACCGAGAAATTTATAGAGGTACTAACTCTGTGCCAAAACAAGCCCTCCTAATAACATAAAATTGCAGGGGCCAGGGCATTGAGCAAGAGATCATCTTAATCCCCAAGTTTCCACTCTCCCTAAGAGGGTTTACAATGCCTATTGGAGGGAGTTAAATGAAATCAGATACTCTCCTGTTGTTTTGCTTTCTTATCCTGCAAGAGAATTGAGGAAGAATGGCTCCAATTCGGACTCTAATGCTTCAGTTTGCAAAAGAGATGAGAAGCATCACGGGGTGAGCTCGTGTTCCCAACACCCAAAGGAGCTGTGCCTCACCACCACTTACTTGAGCCTACAGGCTATATAATTTTCTTACTAGCTTTTCTTTTATTTTGGGCTTAGCAACGCGTTCAAGAATTAATCTACACAAAGGGCCAAATCTGGGTGCCCAGCCATTCATCAGTTTTCCCCCCACAGGAATCAATCATAGAGTCCTCCCTGGTAAGGCGATAGGAAATGGGTCCCACAGAGCCCAAGACAGAGGCTGTGGCAGCAGGACCTTAATAAAGTAGGACCTCCTACTTACTTACTTACTACTTACTTACTCATAAATGTGTCTAGGTTGGCAGGGTAGCCTCAAATGGGACTGGGTTGGTGTGTTTAGTTTGAATGAGCTCTGCATGTGATTCTGTTACAGATTCATATATTACTTCCTCCGTGAAGGCCTGCTCCCTGGGCAGAGGCTCTCTGTTCCTGTAGGCCTCCTCTAGGGACAGACTCTGGATACTCTTTTGCACTTATAAGACGGTTTTGGAATTATGCTGCATTTAAGACTATTTCCACATTAGACTGCTTTGGAGAGTTGAGATTGTGTCTTGATTTTTGATGCCCAGGACGCATTCTGGCACATAATAGGTATTTCCTAAATTTCTGCTGAGTTGAACAAAGCAATATATAAAAAATACATATTGTTGTATAATGTTATATAAATATATTACATTTATAATATAGAAATGTAATTTATAATTTAAAATTTCCATTTGTTAATTTTATTTTTAAATTTTTCTTAAGATTTTATTTTTAAGTAATCTCTGCACCCAAGGTGGGGCTCGAACTCACAATTCCAAGATCAAGAGTTGCATGTTCCTTTTTTTTTTTTTAAATTTTTTTTTTTTTTTTTTTTTTATTTATGATAGGAACACAGTGAGAGAGAGAGAGGCAGAGACACAGGCAGAGGGAGAAGCAGGCTCCATGCACCGGGAGCCCGACGCGGGACCCGATCCCGGATCTCCAGGATCGCGCCCTGGGCCAAAGGCAGGCGCCAAACCGCTGCGCCACCCAGGGATCCCAAGAGTTGCATGTTCCACTGACTGATCCAGCTGGGTACTCCTCTTATTAATTTAAGCTAATAATTATGTAGTATATTTATATTTTTAATGTTATTTATAAATAATATAATTATGAATTATATATAATTATAGGTACTATAATTACAAATGAATATTGATTTATTAGTAATTAATTTCATAGTATATTCTTTATTATTAATATATACTAGGTTATATTATAATAATACAATATAAATATATATTGTTCACTGCAGTCCCATTTGCAAGGAGCCTCTCCTAAAGATCAATGACTGAGGTTAATTTGTTTTGTTTTGTTTTTTTTAATTTTTTTATTTATTTATGATAGTCACACACAGAGAGAGAGGCAGAGACACAGGCAGAGGGAGAAGCAGGCTCCATGCACTGGTAGCCTGATGTGGGATTCGATCCCGGGTCTCCAGGATCGCGCCCTGGGCCAAAGGCAGGTGCCAAACCGCTGCGCCACCCAGGGATCCCTGACTGAGGTTAATGTGTCAGGTGGTTTGGGCAAAGCGTAAAAGCAATAGAGAACAACAGACAAAAAAAAGTCAGGGGTTAAAGAAAGTATGAAGAAATAACCAAACTTTGTCTTCCCAGAATGACAAAAGGCAGGAAACCACAAATGGAGAGGATGCAGAGAAAAGGGAACCCTCTTACACTGTTGGTAGGAATGTGAAATGGTGCAGCCACTCCGGAAAACTGTGTGGAGGTTCCTCAAAGAGTTAAAAATAGACCTGCCCTACGACCCAGCAATTGCACTGCTGGGGATTTACCTCGAAGATACAGATGCAATGAAACGCCGGGACACCTGCACCCCGATGTTTCTAGCAGCAATGTCCACAATAGCCAAACTGTGGAAGGAGCCTCGGTGTCCATCGAAAGATGAATGGATAAAGAAGATGTGGTTTATGTATACAACGGAATATTCCTCAGCCATTAGAAATGACAAATACCCACCATTTGCTTCGACGTGGATGGAACTGGAGGATATTATGCTGAGTGAAATAAGTCAATCGGAGAAGGACAAACATTATATGGTCTCATTCATTTGGGGAATATAAATAATAGTGAAAGGGAATAGAGGGGAAGGGAGAAGAAATGGGTAGGAAATATCAGAAAGGGAGACAGAATATGGAAGACCCCTAACTCTTGGAAATGAACTAGGGGTGTTGGAAGGGGAGGAGGGTGGGGGGTGGGGGTGACTGGGTGGCGGGCACTGACGGGGGCACTTGACGGGATGAGCACTGGGTGTTGTTCTGTATGTTGGCAAATTGAACACCAATAAAAAATAAATTCATTATTAAAAAAAAAAGAATGACAAAAACTTCCCAAAGATCCCTTATACTATAAAAAAATGGTTCTCAAATTCTTTGGTGCCAGGACCCCTGTGGCAGTTTGTAAATATGTCCACAAATTCTTTGATACTCCTTCCTTCAAGAGGTGGAATTTAATTTCCCTCCCCTTGAGTGTGGACTAGAATTAGTAACTCACTCCTAACAAACTGATATCAGAATTGACAGTACATCACTTCCCAGACTAGGCCAGAATAGACATCACAGCTCTCACCTTCATGTATTCTGGGGAAGCCAGCAGCCATGTTGTGGGGACACTCGCGAGGTCCATGTAGTGAGGAAATGAGGCCTCCTTTCCACAACTAGTACGAACTTGCTAAGTGAACCACCTCAGAAGTAGATCCTCTAGCCCAGTCAACACTTCATATGGCTCCAGCCCCAGAAACTGACTGAAATTTCCTTAGAGACTGACACCATCCAGCTAACCTGTTCCTGAATTCCTGACAGAAACTAAAATAATAAATGTTGGTTGTTCTAAATCACTGTGTTTTGAGGTAATTTGTCATGTAGCAGTGGATAACTAATACAACCCCTGTATTGAGGGCTCCAAAGAGCTTTTGTTTGTACAATAATTATTGCCTTAGAAATTAAAAATCAGGGAAAATGTTTAATTTTAAATTAATAATGAGCCATTATATGATAACATAAATAATACTTTTATGAAAAAAAATAGTGAGAGAGTGATATTGTTTTTACATTTTTACAAAATATCTTTAGCCTGGCTTAATAGGAGATGACTAAATTCTCCCATTGGCTTCTGCATTCAATCTATTGCAATGTGTATTTTGGTTGAAGTATATGAATAAAACCCAGGTTCACGTGGATATGTAGTTAGCAAAAGGAGCATGTCACAGACGCCCTGAAAGGGTCTCTGGGACTTTCTGGGTCCTTGAATCACACTTTAAAACTGTTGTTACAGGGAAACTAGAAATTCATTTGGTTGGAAGTCAACAGAAGAGAAGAAAATGGGATTTTCTGAAATGCTTCTTTGGAGAACTCTCCCTCTCAAGCAGCCTTACTGCCTTCTCTTACTCCAAACTGGATCATATATGACTAAGAATGATCACTTCAAAACCTCCTGTAGTAAATAATTATGAATGGAATAATTTAGCCTACATCTGAGACGTTGCTTATTTCATCTCTTAATTTTCCATCTGTAGGCCAATCTCTCCCAATTCCTTCAAAGTCATCAAGAAGCAGAACTCATGTCTAGCTATTCCTGAGCCAGTGGCAGGGCTGGTGACATATGCAGTCCTTTGGGGAAGGCAGTTCTCCTAGATATGTGTTGGGATTCCTATCCAATGTCTACCCCTTATTTGTAACCATGAAGTTAGGACAGAGAGGGAGGACATCTGGGTGAGGAGAGAAAGAATGAAGAGAAGAGAATTAGAAACAAACTTTAATTTAGTCCCTTGACTGCTGTCTTAAGAGACAGAAACTGAACCCTTCATTTTATATACTTACAAGAGTGTATAGAATGTGCAATATGTGCGTGTGTGTGTGTGTGTGTGTGTGTGTCTTGCCAGTTTCTCTCTGGTGAACTTGACCTGGACTCACTGTTAATAATGGGAAAGTCACAAATGAAGCCATAATATTGTGAGACCAGATAAGCAGAAAGCTTTTTGTTTAATCAATAAATATCTTGAATAGAGAAGTTCATTCCACCCTCTGTTGCTGTGCTGGATATTTACACATGGTAACTTTACATTTAAATATAGCTTAGGTATAATACACTATCTTTTATTGTTAACATTGACAAATGGTAGAATTTAATTAATCAAACTCTACTCAGTAGAACGAAATAATATGTATTTAAGAAGCTTCATTCCAAAGGTTTTTGACCTTAAAATACAATTGCTAATTGTATGGTGAAATAGAGAAAAAAACAAAAACCAAAAAATCCTGCTCACCTTCTTCGGCTAGATAAGGTTTCTTCATGTTCTACATGAGCAACTTTTAATACCTTCTTGTCAATAAACAGATCTTCAGGATAATAAGCAGATCTATATTGGCGTTGTTGAGAATGGGCACATAACTTGCCAATCTGAAAAAGAAATGTAATATAATTATATGATACTTTCACAGATATGATAGTAGAAACAAATTCTGAAATGCACTTCAATTTCTTCCCCAATTTCTTTTTAAAAGAGCAGAAAGAAGCTATTATTGGAGTCAAAAAGGGTGATAAGCTTTTAAGGCAAAGAGCCATCTGTGGAAGAGAAGGCTGAAGGCTGTGGCCGTGGGACTCTGAGCACAGCCTATTCAAAGGTTTCCTGAGATGAAAAATGCTTTTTTCTCTATAGTGAAATGTACATTTGCAAGGACCCTCTACGCAGGACTTATGCTATTGATATCTGTCAATGGTACTTGGTGTTTATACGTATGAAAAAGTTCCCAAATGGGGATTACAAAGTTTAGGAAGGACCAGTGCAGGAAGTGAGGGGGTGTGAGAATTGTGGAGAGTAGCCTGTTAAGAGAAAGAGCAGCCTCCCACACAGTTTTGTTATAAGACCCAAAGTAGAATATTCTGAAAAATGTTGGTGTAGTTGCTCACTGACTTTCCTAAAAACACCCAAGGGGAAGAAAAGGCAGGGTAACTAATTAATAGCCATTGTTGTCAGCAGTGAATCACGTATCATGGAATAAGGCCAGGACCGAGAGTACTACAGAACACAGGTGCTCGAGAAAGTCTACCTTCTCCCCTCCCTTGCTCTTTCTCTCTCTCTCCATTCAGAAATATATCTTTTCTTTTTCCTTACTCCTTTTATCCCCTTTCTTCCTTTTTCTATCCATTCAGAAGTACTGTTTGTTTACAAGCACTTATTGGATGCCTCCACTGAAAGATTAGTTCTCATATACTCACAGAGCAATGATTAAAAGATGGCATCGGCTTTCTTTCTCAATTCTAAATGATCTGGTTCGATTATTCGTAGATTTACTTTTTTTTTTTTTTGCTTTCAGACAAAAGCCTAAGATGAACTTCTATATAAAGAAGTATGTATTCACATGTCTCCCTTATGCCAGACACTAAGCTAAATGTTATCATCTCCATTTTATAGGTGAAGAAACTGAGGTTTGGGGAAGTTAAGTTACTTGCCTAGGGCAAATAGGCAGTGGATTCATCATCTGACTTCAAAGCTTCTACAATATCACCTCCCTAGAAGATGATGCTTAATTCCCAGTTGCCTGTACTCTCTATTTTTATTTTTTAAAATATTTTATTTATTCATTCACAAGAGACAGAGAGAGAGAGAGAGAAAGAGAGAGGCAGAGGCACAGGCAGAGGGAGAATAAAGTTCCCCATAAGGAGCCCAATGCAGGACTACATCCCTGATCCCAGGATCATTCCCTGAGCCAAAGGCTCAACCACTGAGCCACCCAGGTGTCTCCTCTCTCTTTTTTTAAAAAAGAAATTCCCAGTCCTCAGGGGGCACCTGGATGGCTTAGTTGGTTGAGCATCTGCCTTCAGCTCAGGTTGTGATCTCGGGGTCCTGGGATGGAGCCCTGCATCCAGCTCCCCGCTCAGTGGGGAGTCTGTTTCTCCCTATGCTTCTCCCTCTGCTTGTGCACGCTCTCTCTCTCTCTGTCAAATAAATAAATGGAAACTTAAAAAAAAGAAAGAAATTCCCAGTCCTCAAAATAGCCAAGGTGAATATATAGATTGTACACATTAGGAAAAATATTAGAAATATCTGGTGAAAACGGAGGTTATATCATTGTTACTTTTGTACCTCCATGGAATTCAGACTGAATGTTGCACACTATTAGGCACTCAGTAAAGGCAAATTAATTGAAATGAATTGAAAGAAACTCCTAGTATGAGGTCTGGTATGCCATTCTACTGACAGACCACGGGCTGTGTGCAGTGATTGTTTCTGGATTTCTCAAGATGGCCCTGATAACATTTACAAAACTAAGCTATCTATGTCTTTATAAAAGCAAAAATGGCATTTGGTTTGTAGAGCTTTGGAAAGTTTTCCATATATAGATAAATTCTTGAGTTAGAAAAAAAAATCTGAAGTGGCAGCATTATCTCCACTGGTGAAAGACAGCACCTGTAGTCTGATATTCAGACCAGCTATTCTCAATAGTAATATCTTAATGGGAATGAAACAAAGGTTACAGACACCTTGAAATACTCTATTTGGCTATGGAATGAATGATATGGAATTTTGCAGATGTGTTTATGAAATGCTATTGATTTGGGCTGATATTAATTTGAAATGAAGAATCTGTATTCGAGGCACCTGGATATCTCAGTTGTTGAGCATCTGTCTTTGGCTCAGGGTGTGATCCCAGAGTTCTGAGATCGAGTCCTGCATTGGGGGGGGGGACAAGTCCCCCGTAGGGAGCCTGCTTCTTCCTCTGCCTATGTCTCTGCCTCTCTCTCTCTCTCTGTGTCTCTCATGAATAAATAAATAAAATCTAAAAAAAAGAATCTGTATTCTCTGAGTTCACTCCAATTGGTAGCAGTCTGGTTGGGTGCTTTAGTGAGGGGGCTGCCTGGCTGGACTGGGGAATTCAGTTCCAATCCCTTAAAGTTTACAAGGCAGATAAGAATAATTAAGGACAGACCACACATTCTAAAATTATGTTCATAGACATATACATGTTGATTTGGTCACACAGCCGGTGAATGTTTGGGGAACAAAGCCATGATCCTCACTCCACAAATACCTGTCTATTACTTCCTGAACATACATCAGTGTGAGAATCTATTTCATCAGGATCAAAGAATTCTTTGCACATTCAGGAGCATGGAACACACTCCCTTGACTGACACCTGTTCCAGGTCCAGCACCAAAATAAAAATCTTTCACACATCTTTCATAGTAGCGTGTCTACTCACAAGCTGCAGCTCTGAAAGCTGCCTCCCCAGTGAAAGTCTGCCCTTTGTATCCGTGAATGCTAATTGGGCCACAGCAAGACTTGAAAGTTTCCAACCCCTCTCCCACCCTACTGGAAATGGGGTGCAGCCGAGGCAAAAGTAGGAAGGTTAAGAACAAATGAGAATGTAGCCAGTGTGACCTTTCTTCCCAAGCCACCCAATGTGGCATTATTGGGCAGACTTCCCAAGGCTCCATGTGGGGTAAGGGGCAAACAATGGTGTCCTGCCAACGCCCCAACCCCCCCATCTGAAATCTGCCACATCTTATCAGACAGGCTGTATTTTCTTCCACAAATCTACCATGAAGCAAATTCTTCTCATATACAAAGCATTTGTCAAATGTAGACCCCTCCCCCTTGGGGCTCTTCTCTCCACATCTTTAATCTCCACCCTGCATGAGCTGTAGGTGAATATTATAAGCTCATTTTGAGAGGTGGCCACAAAAAGAAAATATAATTTACAAAGAAACGCAGCATTCACATGAAAGAGGTCCTTTCAGTGTCACACTTGGGCAACATCAGGCGATGCCTTGGAAACCTGGGTCTCACTCTATGGCTGTGTTTGTGAAAGAAGCGCCAGCTTCTCAAGAGGCACTTTAGGACTCCATATCCTGCCCAGGAGTTTTAGGCTCTTAAATAAGAAGTGCAATCCAATTTCCTTTCACTGACTAATGTACCTGGTCAAGGATGCCGCTATCTTGAAATTTAGTTAGTGGGAGTGGATTTATTAGATAGGTGAGTGTCTCTATCAATAGACCTGGAATAGAAAACCCCTTCATTTTCCATGAACTGTGATTCCTAATGGTGCCTTTATTCATGTGCCAGAAGCTGTGGCAGGGAAAGCAATAGTGTTCTGAAGTGTTACAAGACTTGAAACATAAGAAGGCAGGGCCTTGGGCTGCCTGGGTGGCATATTCAGCTGGGTACCTGACTCTTGGTTTCAGTTCAGGTCACTATCTTGGGGTTGTGAGATCGAGCCCTGCATTGCACTCAGCAGTGGAGTCTGTTTGGGATTCTCTCTCCCTCTCCCTCTGCCCCTCCCTACCATACTCACTCTCTCTCTGTCAAATAAATAAATAAGTCTTTTTTAAAAAAGAAAAAAAGCAGGGCTTCTGACCATATCTAGGTCATCTTAGTAACCCTAAGACCATTCTTTCCTAAGCAGGGTCCAGAACACTGGCCTAGTACATGCCTGAGGAGAATATACCACCAGGGCCCAGCAAGGTATGGTGAAGAGCTCAGCTGACTGGGTCTCAAGAGATCTGGCCTACAACCCCCCTTCTACCTGTCACCCATAACAAGACTTCATTTTGACCTGGTCCCACAGCTTCACTCCACCTGTCACTTGGGTCTCGGGCAAAAAAGGAAGATACGATATGCAAAGTGTCATATTTGACTCTAACCTCCTCTGAAAAAAGTGAAAATGACTTCTTTTTTTAAATATATTTTTTAAAGATTTATTTATTTATTTGAGACAGAGAGAGAGAGAGAGAGGGAGGCAGGCAGGGGGAGAAGCAGACTCCATGCAGGGAGCCTGACATGGGACTTGATCCTGGGTCTCTAGGATCACGCCCTGGGCTGAAGGTAGCGCTAAACCGCTAAGCCACTGGGGCTGCCCTAAAAAAAATATTTATTTGAGAGAGAGAGAGAGAGAGAGAGAGAGAGAGAGAGAGAGAGAGAGAAGAAGCAGAAGCAGAGGGACAAGCAGATTCCCCGCTGAGCACAGAGCCCAACATGGAGTTCTTTCCCATGAACCCCAGTATCATGACCTGAGATAAAATCAAGAGCTGGACTTTTACCCAACTGAGCCACTCAGGTGCCCCAGAAAATGACTTTTCAAGTAAAATATATTACCAAAGATTTTGAAACCATGAAAAACTTTGGTTTGATGCAATTCACACAGGCATCCCATAACTGACATGTCAAGAAATGCAGATACCCCATTGGTTAAAATATAACTATACTGATTCTCAGGCCCCATTTACTGTTGGTTCTGGAAAACCCCAGGTAACAAAAACCTCAGACTTGATCTCCCCCTCTGAGTGAGCAGAGAAAGTCTATATTGTAAGTTTCTCTACAATACCAATATTTCACATTTGTAACCTAATACCTCACTCCAGTCTCGTGTCTTGGCAATAATTCTACAACCATTCTCCATTCTCAAAAGTGAGTTCTACAACAACCCTCTGAGGCATACAGACCTGGTGCTGTTGACCTCATTTTAGAGATAAGGAAACTGAGGCTCACAATGGTTAAGGAACTGAAGCAAACTCACAATGGTAGTGGATGGCAGAGTCAGGACTTGAACCCAGATCTGCCCAATTCCAAAACCTAAGTTGTATGTTTTTTTTTTTTTAAGATTTTATATATTTATTCATGAGAGACACAGTGAGAGAGGCAGAGATGTAGGCAGAGGGAGAAGCAGGCTCCTTGCAGGAAGCCGGATATAGGACTAGATCCTGGGAATCTGGGATCATGCCCTGAGCTGAAGGCAGACGCTCAACCACTGAGCTACCTAAGCATCCCCTTAAGTCTATTTTTTAAAGGTTTTATTTTTAAGTAATCTCTACACACAATGTAGGGCTCTAACTTACGACCCTGAGATCAAGGGGATCATGCTCCACCGACTGAGCCAGCCATATGCCCTGAGTTTTTTATTCTTTTTCCCCTATGCCATAGATTTCTGTCAAGATGATAGGCTCTGGGGCTTCCCAGTACTGAGTGTGGCCCTGCTCTGTAGTCCTGTGGACATCCTATCCATAACTGGAGAAGATGAGTGATTATGAGGAATTAAAAAACATACTTGAAAGATGGGCTAGTCATGAAAGATAACCTGAAAACTGACGTCCAATTTTAACCTAAGTTTCAGGCAGCATTCCTAATGGAGTGACTTAAACTCTTTGGATTGCCAGATAGGAGTCGATTAGTAATCACACTGGACGTCCAGTTCTGCGGGACAGGTGGTTCCCAAGTGTGTTCAGCCTGCAGCTTGTTGCCTGCAGGATATGCCTGGACCCTGACTGCCTGCTGAACAAAGTCAGATTCTTTGGCTGGCTAAATATCGGTAATTCCTACAATTTAACCCCAGTCTAGTCTGATGTCTGGCCCGAGTATGCTCTTTATAGCTTCCCCCAAATGGAGATTCCACGTTGATCCTATGTCTACAAAAACGCAACAGGTTTAAGCCTTTAGCTCTAATAGCCTAAGAGATGAGAAACTGGGGACAGAGGGCGATCAGTACATCTCCTTTTCTCTCAAGAGCTCCAAGACTTGAAGTCTCTCTAGGGATCTCTGCAGTTTTGTTTAATTATGGAATAACTCTTCTGCTGAAATCCAGCTGATCATTGTGGTCCCAAAGTGTGTTTTTCAGAGAACCGTTGCTAAATAATTGCTGTAAATTTCATTTTTTGTCACCAATGGATTCATCAGAACTCCAAGGAAAGAAAAAGAAATACTTCCTCTATGGTTATGCAATTTAAATACCAACTCTGATCCCGTGGTCTACTCTGGAGGAGTATTACCTGTGGCATTTGTTTTAGGATACCCTGGGGCTTGGGGATGGGGTGGGATGGGAATTCTGTAGGTTTCCAGCTGAAATAAAATAATGAACTTCAGTTCATTCTGTTGAATTGTCTATTATGCTGTTGTTCAATTTCATTTAATTAAATCTTAAAGTTTTAAAATAAAACATACATTGAAATTATGTGATATACAACATAAACTTTTTAATAGTAGTAACCATGCCCATTTAACAATTCTACAGGTATAATAAAAATGCTAATATATGTTAATGTTTAGTCTGTGGTTAATGTTTTGTCTTGTTAATTTCCCCAGGGCTTTTATTACTGATTTAAATCTGCCACACTACTCAACTGATTGCACTGCTTCCACAAACTGCATGAAAGTAGCTCAAATGAATACTGATTAACAGAAATGAACAAACATTTGGCTGGGCAAACCATTCTTATTATATGCTTGTAATCATTACATACATTTTCTTACAATGAGATGGGCATGGCAGGCATTTTCCACTCATTTTTCCTACAAAAAATATGCATATGAGCATTAAATTAATTTATAACCTTGTACTTCAGGAAGCACATCATTATTAATTAACTATTGATTGATCTGGATATAGAGCACAGAGGATAATGAACAGACCTGGTGACAATGTGTTTTTTTTTTTTCTGCCACAGACGTTTTGCTGTGACTCATCATTAATTGCTTGACTGTTAAAATAAAAGCCGCTAATAAATCGTAACGCATTATGAATCGTGCAATTTTAGGAAATCAGGTGTTACTATGTGAATCTTCCATTCAAGTCCTCTCTTTAAATAAATAAATTGAGATCCAGAAAAGGGGGAACTTATCCTGCAGATCAGTCTGCTGCTCAGTGGAACTATAGCATTATACTATAGTGAAAAGAACACAATTTGGAGACCTGGGTTCTAGTCCCATTCTCTTCTTGTTTCATGACCCCACACAAGTCCTTTAATTTCCTTCAAATTCAACTTTCTTGTCTGCAAAATGGAAACAACCACACTGTCTGCTATGCCTAGCAGCTATATGAGGATCAAATAAACTGGTGGATGGAAGTGCAAAGCCTCCCACATCCCAACAGAAATCTGACTCATGCATTCTGTAAGTGGGGACTGCTTACCTTCTGCAGCCCGCCTTGCATGTTAGAATCTTGGCTCCGTTGGTCAAGTACATTGCTAGCTCTAAGTCATACTTGGAGAGTTCTTTAACTGGGGCTTTTTGGAAGGCAGCAAAAGGGTTTGATGAGATTGGCTCTCCACTCTGAACAGGAACCACACTGAGTTTGCGCATAACACAGTCTCTCATCTCTGCTTTGGGATACCTGGAATATCTCCTTCGGTTCTTCAGGGCTCCAATTACTGATACGTGCAAAGAATCTTTGCTGGTTACCCAGTATTTCTACCCTCAATGGCGATGAATGCTTGGGGGATGGGAGACAGGTTTTCAATACCCTTTTGTGGAAAAGACTTGCATTTTACTAACTTATATTTGCCACAAGTGGATTCTGAGCTGAAAATAGAATCCTTTGTGTGTGTGACTAACACCTCTTATGACATACTAACCCCTTCCCAGGACCAGGAGCCCAGGGCAGTGTTGCTTAATCATGTATGGCCAATATGGCCAATATGAGCAATATGGCGGGGGTTAAAAGAGACCTTCATGTAGCCAAAACATTCAATACTGAATTCAGATACCACTCCTCCAAATGTACTCCTCTGCTTGAGTCCTCCATCCCAGTGGAAAGGAATAATAGGATCACCTATCTCCTCAGTTTATGAGCAGGAAAATAGATGAATAAAATCTCCACGTGCATTTGACTTGTTTTTCCAGTACCTGAAGGCCAAGATTGGATTCCCTCAGTGTCTGGTGTGGTTACTAGCCAACATGGCTATTGACTACTTGAAATATGTCTCGCCTGAGTTGTGATGTGCTGGGTCTTAAAGATTTAGTATGAAAAAAAGAATGTGAAATGTCTTATTAGTAACTTTTATATTAATTATATGATGAAATGATAATCTGAATAAATTCAGTTAAACATATTAAAATTTCATCCATTTTCTTTTCCCTCTCTCTCACAGCCATTTAAGCCTTGGTTTTTTTTCTGTCTTATAAATAACTTTCAACCCTGTGAGCTTTTCTTCATCCTGAGGTATAGGATACCATTAACTGTCTTATAACAGTGCTTCTCAAGCTTTTTATATGTATACAAATCCTCTGGGAGTCTTATTCATGTAGATTCATATACAATACATCTAGGGTGAGTTCTGAGATGAGCAGCAAGGCCCCAGTGCAGTGGTTCTCAAAGTGTGGCCCCAAAATGAGTAGTATCAGTATCAACTAGGAACTTACAAATGCAAATTTTAAGGCCCAGTCATAGACCTACTGAACCAGAAAGGTGGGGAGTGGGGTCCAGCCATCTGTTTTAACAAGCCCTCCAGGGTATTTTATATACACACAGATTGGAAGCCACTGCCACACAGATCATCCCAACATCCTCTTAATTAGTCTCCCAAGCTCCAGTTTTGACCCTCCCACCCGATTTATCCCCTCTAACTGTACTTCTCTGAGACCCTTTCAGGAAGTTCTAGAGGTCAAACCTATTTCCATAATAATACTAAGACTTTATTTGCCCTTTCCACTTTTATTCCCTCAGAAATACATAAAGGCATTTTCCAGAGGCTACATAATGTATAATGAAATCATTGCTCTGGAATATGTGTTTGTGTATTCTAAAAGTTTCTAAGATCCCTGGTTTAGGGTATAAATATATGCACTTGTCAGAGGTTAATTCATTCTGAGTACTTAGTGCTCTTACTGGCTACTTAGGTGACGCTTACTATAATCTTTGTAATCTCTTTCTCATTTAATAAATTGTTATTTTGAAAACTAGAAGTTTTATGTCTACATGAAAACATAAGAAGTAAATGCCCTTTGGAGTGGATGGGTGAGGGATCCCTGGGTGGCGCAGCGGTTTGGCGCCTGCCTTTGGCCCAGGGCGCGATCCTGGAGACCCGGGATCGAATCCCACGTCGGGCTCCCGGTGCATGGAGCCTGCTTCTCCCTCTGCCTGTATCTCTGCCTCTCTCTCTCTCTCTCTCTGTGACTATCATAAATAAATAATAAAAAAAATAAAAAAATATTTAAAAAAAAATGGAGTGGATGGGTGGCTCACGTGGTTAAGTGTCGGATTCTTGGTTTCCACTCAGGTCGTGATCTCAGGGTCATGAGATTGGGCCCCACCTCGAGGTCCACTCTCAGTGCAGAGTCTGCTTGAGATTCTTTCTCCCTCTCCCTGAAGGTCCTGCTTGTGCATGCTCTCTCTCAAAATAAATACATAAATATTTTTTTTAAAAGAAGAAGTAATGCACTTTGTAGTCTCATTTGTAATATTTAGAAATATTTTTTGAAAAATCATCTAATTTTTAAGGTTAATTATTGTATTATTGAAGATTTTATATGTCATTATATAATAACATTTATTTAAGCATATTTACAGCATATTTTTCTGATATTTAAAGACGGATGCTTGGCTTCAAAAAGCAAGACTTGCTCAATCCCTGAATGTCTAGGTCTAAAGATGCTAAAAGGTGGTCATAGAGTTCTCTGAATCATAGAAAGGTGGAACCTACACAGTAGATTGCAACCATAATTAAGAAACAAGAATATGACAAAAAGCTATCATTCCTTGGCCTAATAGACACTAATAAATTTATCTTACTATGTCTGATGCCACTGAACATTTCAGAAGAGTATTATACTGTGACCTAAGGTATAGAGTCATCTTGAAATTAATCAGAGATGAAAGAAAAAGGAATTAAATATTTAAAAGTAGATGTTGTGATCTGTGTAAAAGTCAACATTGTTTGTTACAGTTTTTCCAGAATAGAAATGGAAAAGCCATGAAAGCATTGTGTGGTGTACTGTATTATAGTAGATGAGGAAACACACACAACAGTGGAGAAATCAACAAACATTGCAGAGTTGGAAAGACTATCCAATGGGGATATTATTGAAAACAATCTCTTCAAAAAATGGTGTTGGGAAAACTGGACAGCTTACATGCAAAAGAATGAAACTGGACCACTTTCTTATACCATACACAAAAATAAACTCAAAATGGGTTAAAGACCTAAATGTGAGACCTGAAACCATAAAAATCCTAGAGGAGAACACAGGCAGTAACCTTTTTGACATTGGTGGTAGCAGCTTCTTTCTAGATATGTCTCCTGAGACAAGAGAAACAAAAATCAGAAATGAACTATTGGGACTACATCAAAATAAAAAGCTTCTGCATAGCCAAGGAAACAATCAACAAAACCTATGGAATAGGTTAAGTTAACTGCAAGCAACATATCTGATAAAGGGTTAGTATTCAAAATATATAAGGAATTTATCAAACTCAACACCCAAGAAACAAATAATCAAATAAAAAATGGACAGAAGACACAAATAGACATTTCTCCAAAAAAAGACATATAGATGGCTAACAGACACATGAAAAGATGCTCAGCATTGCTGATCATCAGAGAAATGCAAATCAAGATTACAATGAGATATCACCTCACACCTGTCAGAATGTCTAAAATCAACAACACAAGAAATGACAGGTGTTGGTGAGGATGTGGAGAAAGGAGAATCCTCTTGCACTGTTGGTGGGAATGCAAGCTGGTGCAGACACTCTGAAAAACGGTATGGAGGCTCATCAAAAAGTTAAAAATACAACTACCCTATGATCCAGCAATTGCTCTTTTAGGTATTTACCCAAATAATACAGAAATACAAATTCAAAGGGATACATGAACTCCGATGTTTTTAGCAGCATAGTCTCCAGTAGCCAAATTATGGAAACGGCCCAAATGCCCATCAACTGATGAATGGGTAAAGAAGATGTGGTATATAGATACAATGGAATATTAGTCATCAAAAAGAACAAAATATTGCTATTTGCAATGATGTACATGGAGCTAGAGAACAATATGCTAAGTGAAATAAGTCAGAGAAAGGCAAATACCATATGATCTCACTCATATGTGGAATTTAAGAAACAAAATAAATGAACAAAGGAACAAAACGAGAGAGAGACAAACCAAGGAATAGACTCTTAACTATAGAGAACAAACTGCTGGTTATCAGAGGGGATGTGGGGGATGGGTGAAATGGGTGATGGGGATTAAAAAGGACACTTGTGGTAATGTGCACCAGGTGGTGTATGGAAGTGTTGAATCAGTATACTGTACACCTGAAACTAATATTACACTGCATGTTAACTAACTGGAATTTAAATAAAAACTTAAAAAAAGAATTGGTGATGTTTCTGAAAAAACAACATTATAAAGATGTCATTGCCAAATGTCTACTGGATAAAGAGTCAGTAGGGGAAATCATGCCACCTTCCAATGAAAGAAATTAACTCATCAAATTAAATATTTAGCTGCAAACATAAAGATGGGGGGTTAATATCGCCTCATTGGAACTGTTTTTGCCTTTCAAATAGACAAATCTACAGACATGAGCCGGACTTGCTGTTTTGCTTATGTTTATCCAGTATTAGCACCAACTAATCATTGAAGAAGATCTATAAGTGAGAGCTTTGGGAGAGAAACATGAGTAGTGCTGGAATATTCCCAGTGTTGAATGACATTGTTGAAATGCATGGTTTATCCTCAAGTAAATGTGAGGACATTTACACTGACGGTACAAAAGCAATGGCATCTGAGTCAGGGGAGTGGCACTAAACTCTGATGATAATCATTTTATTTTTCACTGCTAAGCACTCTCAATTTTTAAAAAAATATTGTTTCAGGGGTGCCTGGGTGGCTCAGTCATTTGGGAATCCAACTCTTGGTTTTGGCCCAGGTTATGATCTCAGAGTTATGGGATCAAGCCCCACATCAGGGTCTGTCTGCATTCATCACAGAGTCTGTTTGTCCCTCTCCCTCTGTCCTCCCCCTACTCTTTCTCTCTCTCTCTAAAATAAATAAATAAAATCTTGTAAAAAATAAAATAAAGTTTAAAAAATGCAGTTTAATTTAAGAAAGATCTTGAAGCAGTACAAAATAATTTTAGTAAATCTTGACCTTGATGACATCTTTTTTTTTGATGACATCTTTTTAAACATTATGTGTGATGAAATAGAAAGTCTACATAAAGTATTTCTGTTACATAATAAAGTATGATGATCATCTAGAGGAAAAGCCCATGCAGGACTGAGTTGAGATAACTAGGCATTTTTTTCATGAAACATTATTTTTAAATAAAAGACTGACAAACTAATGTTATTCACACATGAGTATTTGGCAGGCATTTTCTTTAAAGGGAACAAAGTGAGTCTATTACTTCAAGAAAAATAACCGACACTGTTTGTATCCAATGATAAAATTTGTAGTATCAGCCTTTCCAGTTCCAGATATAAGGAGCTTGGAAGTTGCCACTACGTCCTCATAACAAGAAGTTAAACAGACTGAAAAATCCATTCTTCTTGGATCCATAAGAGAAGGGCAGACAGAGGGACAGACAGTAAATCCCCATCACCAAGACTAGAGAGCTAGACAGGCAAATACAGGGAGTCGGAGCTCACCAAAGCATAGAGTCAGAAGCAGAAGTCACCCTGAGACCCAGTGCTGGGGTAGGAAAACTGGAATTGTAATTGACAAACTGCTGGAAGCTGAGTGCAGAAAACTCTGAGAGTTAAAATCTCCAGGGAGACCCTGTCATAAGGGGACCTCCACAATATTATGAAATTTACCTTCAGTTTTATAAAGAAAGAAAGAGAAAGAAAGAAAGAAAGAAAGAAAGAAAGAAAGAAAGAAAGAAAGAAAGAAAGAAAGAAAGAAAGAAAAAGAAATTTACCTTCAGGAGCCTGCCTAGATTCCCACAGTAAATACCAGAGGGAAAAAAAATCCCTCAGGCTTCCAGCAAGCAGAGGTGAAAAGGAACCATTTTGAAAGACACCAGGGCACTCTGTTCTCAACAAGTCCTTCTCTAAGAAGAAACTAGTTAGCCAAAGCCCAATCTGTTGGGGTATTATCACAGCCTAACTTACTTGGGGAAGGAACATACCCAAATCTAGCCCACTCTAGCCATCCTGCACCACCTAATGGGGGATTAAAAAAACCTGAGAAACACCTGTGAAGTTCATGGTCCAGAGGCATAGGCTCACTAAAAAACCAAGACTTAATCACAGAATTATAGAATGCCTCTCCTCACCCTATGCCTTACCACCACATTACTAAAAGCCTACTTACAGCAATTCCTTTTAACAAGTACATCATGTCCAGCTATCAAGAAAATAATTACAAAGCATACCAAAAGGCAAGAAGCACAATTTGAATAGATTGAGCAAACATCAAAACTAGACATGTCAAAGATGTTGGAATTACCAGACTGGGAATTTAAAACAACTATGATTTATTAATAATTGGTAAAGTAAATAGCATGCAAGAAAAGACTGGCAATATATGCAGAGAGATGAAAATCCTGAGAAGGAACCAAAAGGAATGCTAATGAGAAAAAAAAACAATAACAGAAATGAAGAACGGTTTTGACAGGATAATTAGTAGACTGGACACAGCTGATGAAAGAATCTTAAGCTAGAGGATGTAGCAATAGAATCCTCAAAGATCAAAAGGCAGGGGCACCTGGGTGGCTCAGTCAGTTAAGCCTCAGACTCTTAGTTTTGGCTCAGGTCATGATCTCAGGGTAGTAAGTATGGAGTCTGCTTAAGATTCTTTCCACTCACTCTCTCTCCCTCCCTCTGCTCCTCCTCCTTCCCATGCATGCACACATACTCTCTAAAATAAATAAATAAAATCTTTAAAACAAAACAAAAAGCAAAGAGAACAAAGAACAGCACACAATAGAATATCCAAGGACTGTGGGACAACCACAAAACATGTTAACATGCATAATGAGAATACCAGAAGGAGAAGAAGAAAGAAAGAAAGAAAGAAAGAAAGAAAGAAAGAAAGAAAGAAAGAAAGAAAGAAAGAAAGAAAGAAAGAAAGAAAGAAATAGAGAATATTTGAAAATATAATGACTGAGAATTTCCCCAAGTTAATGTCAGACACCAAACCACAGATCCAAGAAGCCTAGAGACCATCAAGCAGGATAAATGTAAAACAAAGAAAAACAAACAAACAAACAAAAAACCAAACTACACCTAGGCATACCACCTTCAAATTACAGGAAATCAAAGATAAAAAGTACTGAAAGAAAAAAAAAAAAGTACTGAAAGAAGTCAGAGGAGAACAAAAACACCTTACCTATACAGGAACAAAGATAAGAATTACATCTAGCTTTTCTTCAGAAACCATGCCAGCAAGACCTGAGTGGAGTAAAATATTTAAAGTATTGAGAGAAAAATGTCACCAACCTAGAATTCTGTGCCCTGAAAAATTAACCTTTAAAGGTGTAGAGGAATGCATATCAAAATCACAATTAGATATCACCTCATACCTATTAGAATGGCAAGTATCAAAAGACAAAGATAACAAGTGTTGGCAAGAATGTGGAATATAGGGAACCCTCATACACTATTGGTGGGAATGTGAACTGGTGCAGCTACTGTGGAAAACAGTATGGAGGCTCCTCAAAAAGCAAAATAGAGAACTACCATATGATCTAGCAGTTCCACTTCTGAGTATTTGTCTGAAGAAAATGAAAAACTAATTCAAAGAAATATATACATCTCTGTGTTCACCGCAGCATTATATACAACAGCCAAGATATGGAAGAAACCTAAGTGTAACTTTGTAGTGTATATAAATGAATCACTATGTTGTACACCTGAAACTATTATAATATTGTATGTCAACTACACTTTAATTAAAAAATACAGTGGAGAAATATTTTCTCAAACAAAAATTAAGGGAATTTGTGGCTAGTAAACCTGCCTTGTATGAAATGTGAAAGGAAGTTCTATAGCAAGATGGAAAATAATATACATCAGAAACCCAGACCTCCATAAAGAAAAAGAAGAGCATTGAAGAGAGCATAAGTTAAGGCAAAACAAAAATAAAGACTTTTTCTTAACTGATATAACAGATAAAAGTTTGTCCAATATGCTAATAGCAACAATGTGCTTGATTATCTATGCTAATGTATATATTTTATGCATATGCCATTATATATGCTGATATATAAATGAAATGAATGTGAATAATACAAGAGATAGGAGAAAGGAATTGGGATTATTTTGGTATTATAAGGAATTTACACTATTCATTAAGTATATAGTGTTATCTGAAAGTGGACCTGGATTATTTGTAGACGTATACTGTAAACTCTAGGGCAACCACTAAAAAACATTTTAAAAGGAACTAAAACTGATATACTAAGAAAGGAAAAAAATGGAATCATATACAAAGCTAAATTAAAACCATGAAAGGCAGAAAAATTGTGAAAGACAAAAATGGGAACAAAGAGCAAGGGCAACAAATTGAAAACACAGTAAAAAATATGGTAGATATTAATCCAAGTATATAAATAATCACTTTGAATATCAATAGTCTAAATGTTTCAATTAAAAGACAAAGATTGTCAAAGTGGATCAAAGAACATGATTTAACAGTGTATGTTTTCTACAAGAAATCCAGTTTATGTTTTTTAAAGATTTTATTTATTTATTAGAGACAGAGAGAGAGGCAGAGACACAGGCAGAGGGAGAAGCAGGCTCCACGCAGGGAGCCTGATGTGGGACTTGATCCCGGGTCTCCAGGATTATGCCCTGGGCTGAACGCTAAGCTACCGGGGCTGCCCAAGAAACCCAGTTTAAACATAAAGATGCATAAAGATTAAAAGTAAATGGACAGGAAAAATATATCATGCTAACACTAATCAAAAGATAACAGGAGTTGACTACATTAATTGCAGACAGAGCCGACTTCAAAGTAAGAAAAGGTATCAGGGATAAAGAAAGGCATTACATAATGATACAGAAGATATAATAGTTCTCAACATGTGCCTAACAATAGGGCATCAAATTATATGAGGCAAAACCCAATAAAGTCTTCCAGGAGAAATGGATAAATCCACCATCATACTTGAAGACTTCAACACCCCTCTTTCAGAAATGAACAAATCCAGTAGGCAGAAAAATCAGTAAGGACATACTAGAACTTTACAACACCATCAATCAGCTGGATATAATTGATATCTGCAGACTCTTTAATCTAACAACAGCAGACAACACATTCTTCTCAAGCTTACATTCACCAAAATAGACCATAATCTAGGCCATAAACACAACAAATTTGAAAGAAATCACACAATGTTTGTTCCCATGCCACAGTGAAATGAAACTAGAAATCAGCAATAGAAAGATAACTAGAAGTTACTGTGGCCAAGTTCAAAAAGGGTGTTGCCTGTGTAACTTCTTGCAAGATTCATCCATGAAGGCAAGAGAAACAAAAGCAAAAATGAACTATTGGAACTTCATCAAGATAAGAAGCTTTTGCACAGCAAAAGATACCGTCAACAAAACTCAAAGACAACCTACAGAATGGGAGAAGGTATTTGCAAATGACCTATCAGATAAAGGGCTAGTTTCCAAGATCTATAAAGAACTTATTAAACCCAACAGCAAAGAAACAAACAATCCAATCATGAAATGGGCAAAAGACATGAACAGAAATCTCACAGAGGAAGACATAGACATGGCCAACAAGCATGTGAGAAAATGCTCTGCATCACTTGCTATCAGGGAAATACACATCAAAACCGCAATGAGATACCACCTCACACCAGTGAGAATGGGGAAAATTAACAAATCAGGAAACAAATGTTGGAGAGGATGTGGAGAAAGGGGAACCCTCTTGCCCTGTTGGTGGGAATGTGAACTGGTGCAGGCACTCTGGAAAACTGTGTGGAGGTTCCTCAAAGAGTTAAAAATAGATCTGCCCTATGACCCAGCAATTGCACTGTTGGGGATTTACCCCAAAGATACAGATGCAATGAAACACTGGGACACCAGCACCCTGATGTTCTAGCAGTAATGTCCACAATAGCCCAACTGTGGAAGGAGCCTTGGTGTCCATCGAAAGATGAATGGATAAAGATGTGGTTTATGTATACAATGGAATATTGCTCAGCCATTAGAAACGACGAATACCCACCATTTGCTTCGACGTGGATGGAACTGGAGGGTATTATGCTGAGTGAAATAAGTCAATTGGAGAAGGACAAACATTATATGGTCTCATTCATTTGGGGAATATAAAAAATAGTGAAAGGGAATAAAGGGGAAAGGAGAAAAAATGAGTGGGAAATATCAGAAAGGGAAATGGAACATGAAAGACTGCTAACTCTGGGAAGTGAACTGGGGGTGGTGGAAGGGGAGGTGGGCGGGGGTTGGGGGTGACTGGGTGATGGGCACTTAGGTGGCACTTGATGGGATGAGCACTGGGTGTTATTCTATATGTTGGCAAATTGAACACCAATAAAAAATAAATTTATATTAAAAAAGATAACTAGAAAATCCCATAATACTTGGAGATTAGACCAGATGCTCTAACTCATGTGGGTTAAAGAAAATTAAATGAAAATAAAAATACAAGTATTAAAATCTGTAGGATGCAGTGAAGGTATTGCTTAGAGGGAAAATTATAGTATTGAATGCATATATTAAAAAAGAAGAGGGGCACCTGGGTGGCTCAGTGGTTGAGTATCTGCCTTTGCCTCAGGTTGTGATCCCAGAGTCTGGTGACTGAGTCCCACATCAGTCCCCCAGGTTCTCCCTCTGCCTATGTCTCTGCCTCTCTGTCTCTCATGAATAAATAAATAAAATCTTGAAAAAACAAAAATAAAAAAGAAGAAAGTTATAAAATTAATAATCTAAGTTTTCACCTTAGGGAACTAGAAAAAGAAGAGCAAATTAAATTCCAAGTAAGCAGAAGAAAATAAATAAATACAAATTAGAGCAGAAATCAGTGACATTGAAAACAGGAAATTAATAAAGAAAATCAACAAAACCAGAAGCTAGTTCTTTGGAATGATCAATAACATCCATAAGCCTTTAGCCAGGCTAAGAAAAAAAGAGAAAGGACACAAATTATTAACATCAGAAATGAAAGGGGACATCACTACAGATCCTATGGAAATTGAAATGAAACCCACTTAGGAATTCCCATAGGAATATTATAGACAACCCTATGTCCAGAGATTTGATAACCTAGGTAAATGGACGAATTCCTTAGGAGAAATAGTCTGGGGGATCCCTGGGTGGCTCAGCGGTTTAGCGCCTGCCTTTGGCCCAGAGTGCGATCCTGGAGTCCCGGGATCGAGTCCCATGTAGGGCTCCCAGTATGGAGCCTGCTTCTCCCTCCTCCTGTGTCTCTGCCCCTCTCTCTCTCTCTATGTCTATCATAAATAAATAAATAAATGAATAAATAAATAAATAAATAAATCTTTTTTTTTAAAAGGGAGAAATAATCTGCCATAACTCACACAAGAAAAAAATAGATGATAGAATAGGCCTGTATCTATTAAAGAAACTGAATCAATAATTAATATCCTTCTAAAACAGAATCAGGCCCAGATGGGTTAACTGGTGAATTCTATTAAATATTTAAGGAAGAAATTATACCAATTCTCTACAATCTCTTTCAACAAATTTGGGGCACCTAGGTGGCTCAGTTGATTGAGCTTTCAACTCTTGATTTAGGCTCAGGTCATGACCTCAGGGTTGTGAGATCAAGCCCCATGTCAGGCTCTGTGCTCAGTAGGCAGTCTGCTAAGATTCTCTCCCTCTTACTCTCCCTCCTTGTTTCTCCCCCAACTCAAAGAAATCACACAATGTTTGTTCACATGCCACAGATAAATAAATTTCTTTAAAAAGTATTTATTCATTTAAGATTTTATTTATTTATTCATTAGAGACACAGAGAGAGAAGCAGAGATATAGGCAGAGGGAGGAGCAGGTTCCCAGCAAGGAGCCTGATGCAGGACTCGATCCCAGACCCTTGGGATCACACCCTGAGCCATAGCCAGATGCTCAACTGCTGAACTACCCAGGCATCCCAATAAATAAATCTTTTAAAAAATAATTTAAAAAATAAATTTAAAACTTTCTCACCATCAAGCAAAAATTATAATTTGGGAAAACATATCTTTTACTATGAACTTGACAGACTCCCAATACTTAAAGGCTTTTCTAATGAGAATGTAGTGACATTAATGTATATGATATTTTGATGCTGTGCAATGAAGTATTAATCTTTGGCAGATCTGCCTTACTCAGTGAACCAATTTTTTCAAATGACTAATGCAGTATGATACAAAAATCACACAATAGCTAAAGATCCACTCAAAGTGCAAGAAAGATTTTATTGTAACAGAAAATAAAAAGTTAAGTGATATGGTTTCAGATTCCATATTGCAGCTAACTTTTAAGAAACTATCACTTGTCAAATTTTTTGTAGTATCAGAGAAAAATAGCCTTAATTATGTGGAAAGTGTATTAAGACACTTTTTTTTTCAATTGTATATCTGTGTGAGGCCAAATTTTCATCAATCTAACCAGATTGAGTGCAGAAGCCTATATGAGAATCCAGCTGTTTGCTATTAAGTCAGAAATTAAAGAGGTTTGCAAAATGTAAAACAATGCCACTCATTCCACTAAAATAGTTTGTTTTGGAAAACACATCTATTTTCTTAGAAAAAAAATACATGTGAATGCATGATGACTTTATTGTTTTTATTAATTTTAAATGAAACAGTAAATATTTAAAACCCTCAGTTTTAACTTCTGATATGATAAATAACAATAGATATAATTCACATAAACAAGTCTCTTTAGGGCTTCTAAAATTTTTAATTTTTATAATTTTAAGAGTCCTGACACCAAAACATCTGGTCTATACCAGCACCCAGAATAATCTGAAATAACTTGCAAGTAAATTATAAACAAATTAAGTTAGTTATAATTAAGAAAATGTTATTTATTAATAATAATTTATTAATTCACCAGTTACTATGTGTTCTAAGTGCTGGAGTCACAGCAAAGATAATGTTATTGCTCAGCTTAAAACTCCTCAATGGCTTCTCATATCCCTTAGGATAATACGTGTCTTAACTTCACTTACAAGATCCTTGATGATCTTGTTCCTGTGAAACCCCTAGTTTCATGTCATTCTTCTTCCATAATATTCTATACTCTGTTCCTTCATAGCATTGTGAGCCTTTATACATGCTCTGCCTTCTGTGTAGAAACTATCCCCTTGCTTTCACTTCCTTCCAGAAGTCTTTCCTTCTTCCCCAAGCCTGAAATGAATCCCATTCTAGAATCTCCTACCATCCTCTGCACTTCTGTTATCATGGCACTTATCACACTGCATTGTAATTGCATCTTTTAACCTCTGCCTTCCTCCACAAGAGTGTAAGCTTTATGAGGACACAAAAGCAGTCTTTTTTAAAAAATGGTTTTATTTCTTTTTTTTAAATGGTTTTATCTCTTAATTTTGAGAGCAAGAGCACGTGCGTGTGAGAAGGAGGGGAGGGGCAGAGGGAGAGGGAGAGGGAGAGGGAGAGGGAGAATCTCAAGCAAACTCCCTGCAGAGCCCAACATGGGGCTTGATCTCATGTCCCTGAGATCACCACCTGAGCTGAAATCAAGGGTCAGATGCTTAATGGACTGAGCCACCCAAGCGACCCCAGACAAAAGCAGTCCTGCTCACTGTTGTATTTCCAGTCTTTAGCAAAGCTCTCCACTTGTTAGGTGATTAATAAATGCTTATTTTTGAATGAAAGGCAATAAAATGCTACACAACATATGTATTAATATATTAGTAATAGGACATTAGCAAAAATTTCAGAATAAGAACTTGGGAAAATTCTCTGTTCCACAAAAGCAGTGAGAAAAACTGGCAAAAAGGGTCAGAATCAACTTGTCATAGCTCTGGAAATCAACAAAAGGATTACCGCAACCTAAAGGGGCATTTATTCAAGAAAAAGCTGGAGTTTAGATTAGAAAAGTCAGCCTCCCATGAGGCCGAGATTAGCCTGACATGAGAATTAGACAAAGACAGTATAAGAAAAGAAAATGACATACAGACAAATATCACTTATGAAGACAGACCCAAAAATCAGAATACTAACAAGCTGGATCTAGAAACATATCCTGAATTTGAACCCCTATTTCATACCACATACAAAAATTAACTCAAAATGGATCAAGATCTGAATTTAAGTGCTAAAACTATAAAACTCCCAGGAAAAGAAAAGAAAAAAGACAAGCATAAAGTTTTGTGACCTTGGATTTATTTGGCAATGGCACCAAAAGCACAAGCAATAAAAAAAAAAAAGAGGTGAATTCCACTTCGTAAAAATTCAAGCCCTTCCACACTTTGAAGGACACTATTAAGAAACTGAAAAGACAACCTATGGAATGGGAGATAATATTTTCAAATCGTGTATCTGATGAGGGTTTAGTATTGTAAATATCTAAAGAACTCAACTCAGTTATTGTTATAACTCAACAATAAAATAATGTTAGCGAACATAATCATAATCATAATCACATATACATGGATGTAGTTTGATGAACCTCTTTATAGTTTGTCACTTATTGGATACTGACTAATAGGAACCTATACTTCATTCCTCATAGCTTGTAGCTATTCATGTGTCTGCTTCCTATTCATTATATACAATGAAGATTGAGTCTGATTTAAGGTATAGCTGCTGGGAATGCACAGTGTAAGAAACCAGGGCTGACTACCATGTGATATTACATGCCACCCTATCACAGAATCCCAAATCAATACAACAATGTCCCTGGAGTCCCAATTTACAAGACGACCCAGTGCACAAGCTACTACCACACAGCACGGGATGTCAGGAGAGCCCAATTTTGGAGCTTATTTTACTTGCTGCTATTATTGCAGTTGTTAAATTCTGACAAGCTGAAGGAGTACTAGATGAGTGAAAAGGAAAAATATATTAGAGTGCAACATACATCATTTTCAGCCTTCATTTCTCACACAAACATTAAAAAACACTGTATTTAACCATTCACCATTCCTGTAATTGTACAGGAAGCTGTGTGCCTGCTAGGCAGTGGCAGTGTTCAAGACTGTTCTGAATGGAACGTCAGGCAAACCCATCAGCCTCAGTCTGTCTACATAAAGACATAGTCTCTGACCGATACCTTGGGTGTCTGGTGATTGCCCTGCACTGTAGACAGACCTCTGCTGATTGGTTTTAGCTAGAGTTATAATCAGAATGGCTCAGAAACACTTTTGAGATGCATTTTGAAAAGGACATGATTGAAAGGAGAGAAAAAAAAACAGGTGAATTGAGAAGAGTTGTGACCCTGGGCAGAAATAGCACAGAGGCTGGTCTTATGCATTTCCTCTGTAACAGCAGCACTGGATATGGCTTTCATTCCAACCCTTTGTGACTCTACATGTTATTTTCACCCTCTTCTCGGATTTCCTCTTTGGCCCAGTTCCTTGAACATCAGCCATACTTTTGTCCACCCTGGACTCACTTATCTCTTCGCCTATTCTATTGATGAGGCGACACCACTAGGGCAGCTTGTGATTATCTTCCCCAGTATTCACACAGCTCCAGCCACAAAACTCGGGACATCATCTAAAACTGGATTCACTCTGCTGCCATATGCTTAGATTCACAGACACATGGATAGCAGAGCTGGCCAGGCCTGTGAGGTCAGTCTATTGTGGGCAGGGAGTGGAGGCCCGTGGAAGGGCAGGAACTCACCTGCAGCCTACTTCTGGAAGTGCTGGGTGCACTCAGGTAATTCCACCTTAGCTGGCTTTCACGCTCTGTGAGCAGATTTCAGAAGCTTCCCTGGGACATGGTACATTCTAAACTCAAACAGCAATGTTATCTTGAGGAGTTGCTGGTTGGTGTTATCCATGCTCCTCTAGCCTACCCTTAGTGCGAATAAGTGAGAGAGCTATTCTAATGCTTAATAAATCATCCAAGAATTGAGGATATTTCAGACTAGCTTCATGAAATACATATGGAAGGCAATCTCAGAACTAACATTTTGGTTGGGTGTAGCCCTTTACTCCTTACAAAGTACGTGTCCATGTTATATTACCACATAGGAGCTCTGGAAACCAGCCCCAGGAAGTAAGATAGTCTGGCCTATTTTTCCGAAGTGAGGTTCCAAGAGGTGAAGGGATTGCCTAAAGCCACACCATTTGTAGAAGACAAGGTTTCAAAGCCAGGACCCACAACTCCAAACCCTAATGTGTTTATCTATAGTCTCCACTTGAGGAAGCCCCCATGGAGTAACTGAGGATCAAAGATTTAGAATCTTTGAAGGTGACTTAAGAATTGTGGTCTTTCAGATGCCAGAAAAAGCAACAAATCACAAGAAAAAAAGCCCTGGCCAACTGTTTTCTCTATTTCCCCCTTAGCAACGAGCCGTCTCAAGTAACGCCCATATTGCACCAATCTCCTGTTGCACTTGGGGGTTAAAAAGTGAGGCCCTATTATTATTTATGCTGAAGTGTAATGAAAACTTTACTTGAAATATATCTTGGAAGCCCCAGATCTGGACTTTAAAAGTCAGCTCTTATTCTTTCTGAGTCACTGAATCACGGATATAAATATCTAGCACTGTGGTCCCAGCCTGGCCACTGGGATTTCATGTCCCCAGGGAGGTCTCTTCTCTTCTCTGGGCCTCAATTTCCCCACCATGAAACAAACAGGGGGACAGGGGCTGGGATTAAGTCTCTAAGAGCAGGCCTGGAGCGGTAATTTCCCTTGGAATGTAGAGGATGTCTCTTTCTTTCCCTATCATTCGGTCATTTTGTCTTTGGAGGTACTGCAGTGACCATAAGAAAGGATGACCTGGGACAGGAACTTTGCTCTCTGTACCATGATCTTTTAATCAGCTTCATGATTTAGCAGAATGATGTGACAAAACAATGAAAAATAGTTTGGGGGGCCACACATGGGGCTCCTGAGAGGTACCATCTGGTGAGGCAGGCTGTAACCTGCCAGGAGAGCACAATCCTCAGGCAGCTGGGGCTCACGGAAGGTTTGAGGGTCAGGCCACAGAGTCTCCTCCTGGTTTCAAATGCCATTTTCTGGTGCCCAGAATATCATAAATAGAAATAATCTCAAAGTGAAAAAGAGAAAAAAGAAGTGTAACAAACTGATAATGGGGAATATGGTGTGGGTACATTGGCCTTAACACTAATTTTATACAAATGAAATGGATCTGCATGTTATTAGTATCATGCAATTAATTTCAAAAACAGGAAAAAAGTTAAAATGAGCAGAAAAGAAAAGAAGAAAGAAATCACTTCAGCTCTGCTACTGACTCACCTTGGACAAGTCATTTAGCTTCCGTGTAACACAAGAGAATTGGCAAAGCAAGTTTGTTCCAAGGAGGAAAGGGGCTTTCAGCAAAAATCCCTGTCATCACATTGGATTCTTCCCATCCCACGTGGGGATGGTGTGTGTGCAATTGGAGGCTTCCCTTACAAACCATGGGTAGAGGCAATAATGCTGGCTCCCCAGCTTGCATGGCAGCTGCACAAACCATTTGGACTGGGGACACCTGAAACATCTTGTTCCACTTGAAGAAAAATCAAATTACTTCATTCTGGAGTCGATTTCAGGGAGTGCAAGTGGTGGGCCTCAAAGACAGAAGGCCAGAGGAGGGCAGGTGTGATAAAGAAATGAATAACTGCCGATATGACCAAAGAAGAGAGGGAGGAAAAGCAACACTTGGCTACACATAGCTGGTGATCATAATTCTCCCAGCTCTTCCAAAGAATCAGCTCCCTGCCTTTTAGCGGAAGGGAAAGAAACAAAAGAATGAGACTCTCACCCTTTACAACAGGATACAGGTACTACTGTTAGTAACACTGTCCTGGAGGACGGGCAGGCTCAGATCCTGCGGGTCCCATGGAGTCATGGAAAAAGACAGGATGATGATTAGCTCTTCTGTATTGACTTTCCTTTAGCAACTTTTGATTAACTGACAAATCAGCGGGCCTCTTGCTAGTGTCAAGAAGTCATACATATCTAGAGTCAGAGACGGGGAGCAAGACCGGACATAGGAGGCTCTATCTGCTCAGTTTTATTAAAAACTCATGCTTGGTGCTAAGACAGATCACAAAATATTGCTTTTCTAATAAAGGCAATCTCTTCATTCTGTTTTGCTTCTCGAGGTTTTTCGCTAACATACAAAATAGTATCTGACTCGTGTCTTGCCATCCTGCCAGAGCTAATAACATACATGAATCAGAAATGGATTGTCTGGATCCAAACATTGGCAGCTGGGCAACAAAGGAACACACCAGAATTCAGTTTCCAGCTCCTCTGCAAAGGGCCTCTGGGCAGGTCTCCCTTAGGACATTGCCTCAGGTGGCAACTCCAAGACAGGTGACCTGGATTAATGAGCCAACAGGCATTTAAAAAGCAAATAATCAAATAATTCTAATAAAAACACAGAAAGTGGAATGATTATATGGAGTTAGCATTCATTTGTCCAGATCACTGCATATTAACATTCCTTATACAAATAGCTGAAGAGTGAGCCAAACTATGAGGAACTCTCTGGAGTCTTTCTGCTGTCACCTAATCATTCACTTTCTTAGTTACCCATCCATCTGATGCGTCAACTTTCCCATCTCTCTCTACTGTCCTAACTCTTGATCCTCAGTGCTCAAATATTCCTTCTCCCCACCTGCTTCCATGCTTACAAACCTTTGTTTACTCTTTAATGAAGACTTAACTTGAAATGCAACCTCCAAAGGAATCACTTCCTATCTGGGTGGCCATGTACATCGTCCACTGGACAAGCTAGGGCATCCGAGAACTCCCTCCAGATCTAGCTTCCCTCTATCTAATTTGCGACTCAGTGTACTGACGCTCTGACCAGCATGCCAGCCTTTGTATTTGCTCTCAGGTTACAGGCTTGGCAATGTGGTACCAGAGGCAGGGTGCTTGACCTGAGCCCCCAAAACGCGGACATTTGGTCCCAGGTCTCTTGCTTCTTCTCAGAGGGAAAGAACATGTTTGTATGTGATGTGGCTTCTCTAAGCCCCAGCCTCCTCATCCGTAGAATGGGGATGATAAGTCCCACTTTGTGTGCTTCTGGTGACAGTTAAATTAAAGAATGTATTTGAAGTGCCTCGCATAGAGCCTGGTACATAAAAGTGGCTCAATAAAACACTTCCCTTTTCCCCATCCTTACTGCATGCCCACTCTCTTGTTCCATCCCCTTAATCTTTCTTAAAATCTAAAATGTGATACAGGGTGCTTTTTTTTTTAAATATACTTCATGCGCTTCCTTTTTTAAAAAAAACAGATATTGTATTTATTTAGTTGAGAGAAGGAGCACTAGAGAGTGAGCACAAGCAGGAGGAGGGGCAGAGGGAGAGGGAGAGACAGACTCCCTGGTCAGCAGGGGATCCAGGGTGGTGCTTAATCCCAGGACCCTGAGATCATGACCTGAGCCAAAGTCAGATGCTCAACAAACTGAGCCACCTGGGTGCCCCATGCTCCTCCTCTTGACTCTTTCATACCCTAGTTATCTCCAGCCTCCTGTTCTCCTCTATATGCATCTCTCCTCCTTAATCTGGTTCTCTGCTTCCTCCCTGGCCCAAGAATGTAATCCGACTAAACAGCCTCCAAGGGTCTCAGGCACCACACTGCCTCTGCCATAGTCTGGGGTCCTTCTCGGTTAACCAAATGCTGTAACATCTCCCTCATAAACAGGTTAGATAAAATGAGAGCGCATCATACAGGAGGTTATCTTGTAGGAAATTCTTAAGGACATTATACTTTGTCCTGGATTTTTCTCCGATGGGGAGAAAATGCATGAAAAATAGTTAAAGGAAAGACATTTGTCATTTCAATGAAAATCTCTGGAAAGCAAATACTTATTACTACAATCTAGATGAAGCCTTGGCCTTTTGATTAAAAACATGAAACTGACATATGGTGCCTTCCCATCTCCAGGGAAACAAGCCTTCTAGGTTCTATTTATTTGCTTCTGAAAGTTTTATTGAGTTTCCACTTTTGAGTCCTGCAACCTGTCCTGGAGGCAAGAGGAAGGAGCAAGGCTTGCTCCAGCCCCCCTCTCCACCTTTCCACCCCCACTGCATGCAAACAGCCACACTCCCCTGCCAGGGGCCTCCGTGGCAATGTCGATTCCTTTGACTTCACTTCTTCAGTTAGAGCTTGGCCTCCAGAGATAAAACACCTTGTGGCAGGATTTCCCTCAAAAGGAAACTGCAATCTGTTGTCCCCAATACATTTTTCTTGTAGAAGAAGAATAAAAAAGTAAGAAGAGAAGGGAAAGAGTGAAAGGGGAGGAGGAGGAGATGAAGGAACAGGAGAATTTGGACAGAGAACATAGTTCCCTCTTAGGATGTATTTGTTTTAAATGAGAGCCAGAAGTCATTACATGAATCTCTACTGTTGCAGAGTTTACTGTTCCCGCTAACTTCAAGTCCAACAAACCAGCCTAGAGGCCTCAGCATCATGTCCACCCAGGCCGGTTGGTTCAGTACCACCATTAACAATGTTCTCCAAAAACAAAGACTGGCTATAGCTTGCCTTTCTGAGCTATGTATCCAATTTGAGACAGTAAGTACATTTTACTCTGGAATCTAGCAATTAATTATTTGTATGCAATTTATTAGTGAATACAGCCTGAGCAAGGAAGGGCAATATGCTGGGAAGCTGTGCATTAGCTTTTCTACCAGTGACTTCAACGAAGACTTTTTTTTTTAAATTACTACTCATAAAACTCAAGTAAAAAATTATTAATGATGTTCAGGTCTCTTAATTAGTTCTACATTCCCCTAATAGGAGTCTAAAAGCAAGGATACAATTTTATAGAAAGCGGTTTCTTTAGAAACAGGATCAATTCCCCTCCCCACCAAACCCTTCTGTTTTTTCTTTTCTGGAAATAATCCAGGCCCTCCCAGACTTACAAGCTCTTGTTTCCAAACCTCCCATATACGCAGGTGGCTGGTCCAGCATGGGAGGCCTGACCTCTCCAGCCATGATGTTGCCTTCTTGCTGCTGGAGCCAACCTCGGGGGTGGCTCAGGGAATGGCAGTATAAGAGCCCTTTCTTCTAGGGTTAATGCAAGGTCTCAGGATCTGGGTGGCACAGTACTGCCGAAGACAGAGGTCTAGGCCATAGGATGAATTCTGGAAGTAAGAAAGACCCTCTTGCCTCCATTATTCCTTAGTCTTCACCTAAGCCCCAAGCTTCTGCGGTTCCTTGCCACCTGTTGTATGCTTCCCACAAACACTGCCTTCACGTCTTCAGTGGTTAGAAGAGGCTTCATTCAGGTAGAAGTCATCTAGGACACTTACCCTGATCTCTCCAGGCTAGGTTACATACCCTCTTAATCTGTATCCTCCAGATGTCTACACATTGGTCGTCTCTCTTTATATGACTGTATCCTTCACTAGATGATTAAGGCTTTTGAGGGCAGGTACTAGATTTTTTACATCTTTTATCTTTTTTTCTTAAATAATTTATTTACTTGAGAAAGAGAGAGAGAGAGAGAGAGCACAGGAGCACAAGTAAAGGGGGGAAGGCAAAGGGAGAGGGAGAAGCAGACTCCCTGCTGCGCAGAAAGCCTGAAGTGGGGCTGGATCCCAGGACCCTGAGGTCATGACCAGAGCCGAAGGCAAACACTTAACTGACTGAGCCACCCAGGCACCCCCTGGTTTACATCTTTTTATTCATATCACATGATCTAGTGCAGAACAAGTCTAAAGTATTCAACAAATACTCATTGAGTATATGGATGAAACTGTGACCTTAGTAATAATTGGCTACTGCCACTGAATCAGGCAAGCATTTGCTCCTGAAAGAAATTTTATCAAATGAAGTTAGTTCTCTGAAATTAACCAGGTAACAAAAGAGGCTTCATACACATTATCAAACATTTAAGATATAATATTCAAATGTTCTTTTCTACCCATATATTAAAGCATTAGTTTAATTAACACTGACACTTTGAAAGTCCTAGAAATAATCAGGATCATTAGTGTCAGCCTGACAAAGGTATGAAGAAAGTTTCTGTAATTTGGCCCAAACTGCTTTTACAAGATTGTCTGGAAATAAATAGCTTACTGTGAAATTTATGAATCGCTTTATATATTAATCAACAGTACAGTGGTACTCTAACAAGGTTAAAAGTGTTCTCTGATTTCCATTATAAAGATAATTTCAATCAAGCAGACTAACAGTCTCACGGTGTAGGTCATTCTATAATTCAATTGTACTAATGACTATGGCGTGCATGCAAACAAGAGAATAAAACAGGCTAAGACCAAACCGAGGGGGGGGAAAATGCTTTATAGAAAGAAAAAACAATGATTTGCATCTTGCATTTTCAATGACCTTTGTAGTACTCATCTGCAAATGAAATAGAATCATTTCTCATGGCCCAACAGATACCTTTTGTTCTTGCCCATCAATTTTATGTAAATTATATATGTTGACCTTTAATTGGCTATAACAGGGGCACATTCTGAGCAACACTTTCATATTGATTTGCTTGGACTTGTGCAAGAGTCTAAGCAGGGAGAAACAAAACTGAGTTTCTATTCACTATTTCTGTAGAGAGCCACACTTCAGAGGTTTTCCAGGCCTCGATTACATATTTATATTTGATTGTTTCTGCATAAAGAATTTCTCAGGTAATGTGTAAAAAACAGATCAAAAAAATACCTTGGCAAGAAATTTCATCTTCTGCCTATTTTATTTCTCTTCTTCACATAAAAATGCTCATAATTGTGCATTGAAATCCAGACTAATTATGCATATTGTGATTTCTAGAGATCCTACAATCAAAAAGCAAGGAAAATCAAGGAGCATCTTAGATGCCAGTTTGAATCTTTTAGGTAGAAGAAGATAGAGTAAGTCTAAAAGCAAACCTTAGAAGCATAGTCACTATGTCACATTAAAAAGATGGATGGTACAGCAGAAGAATACTGGCCTGTTTGTCAGAAGCCATAGGTTTTACCCTGGTTTGACATTAATTGGCTTATCTTCAGCAAATCCTTTGCCTCAAGTCATATGCCTGAGTGTTCTTGGCTTCAAAGTGAGGAGACCAGACTAGGTCTCTCAGGGTCATTCCAAATGTAGCATTCTGGCTAAATGTCAAGCAAAAAAAAAAAATTGATTAAAAAAAAACTTTATATTACCTACAGGACCAAGTAAGAAGAAGGAGAGACCAAGAAAGTGAGACATTCTCCAGAATCAGAGATGGAGAGGCTTTGACAACAGAAATAAAGCTCTAACCCAAGGCCAGTGTTTCCACTTAGGATGTTTTGAAGAGCAGTCCAGTAAGAGGAGCTTGTGTTATGGGAGGATACTGCCTGTGGCACTGCTGACAGGAGGACTCCAGTTGACAAAATGCCATGAGGCCCAATCCCAAGAATGAAGTTCCAGGTTGTTACAGTCTTCTTTTATGGGCATGTGCATGTGCTAAGCTGGACTATTTGTCTACATTTCTACACTTAACTGTTTCACTTTCCCCTCTAAGTTGATTTTTCATTTGGCCAATTAGCTAAACAGTACAAAGCAAACATCTTGAAGTATTTATGGATTTCTTCTTTGATCTCAGAACTTGCAGATGTTACAACAGGCAGCCATATCGCCTTTGCTTGGTTTGCTATACTTTTAACCCTCACTGTTCTCCATTGCTGGCTTATCTGCCACATTCTACCAACTAAATCTCCCCATTCTGACTTGAAATGATAAAACAAGGAAATATCTGCTCTATGTTAAGGCTTTCCAGCTGCCAGGCTGATAGATTTGTTTCCTTTTTTTTTTTTTTTTTATCCAGTAGCCTATTCCATTCTGCAGAGTAAGGCTTCCCAAATAGATGCCTTTACTTGCTGCTTTTGAAAGCTGGACATGGCCCTGGAAATTGCATTCAATGAGTGTTTCCTTCTTCCTCTTCTACTGTCAGTCTGAAATCCAAGGCCAGGACCCAGGAGAGTCAGCTGGGGTGGGTGTGAGGTAGAGGTTCTGGCTAATACTCTCAGCAGGGAAATCCAGATGCTGTATTAAGAGAAGGGAATAAAGAAAAGGAAGGAGAAACAGACAGATAATTTAGATCTACCCACAAAATCAGGCCAAATGTTTTAGGGACCCAGATAAAGGTCTAGAAACCACAAGCTCTGGGACCTGATCCCAGAATCTGGGCAAGAAGAAAGGAACATCTGGGCAAAGTCTGAATGGCAGGCTGTGGGATTTGCCAAAAGAGAACTTAAATCCTAAGCCACTTCTGTCAAAGCCAGAGAGTAACAGGTGGAAAGCAAGTTAAGGAAATGGATGAGAGCAGAGGACATGCATAACTTTACAAGTCAGAGTCCTCAATTAATCCAGTTGGACTGTCTTAAGCCAACAGGGTAGGCATGGAATTGAGTGGTAAGAAAACCTAAGAATTGGATGAGCAAGTGGTAATTCTTCCTGAAAGAGCAAAGGTAAGGCGAAAATAAGGAATTTTCAAGTAACAAGAAACCTTTCATCATCCTTATGACGAGTCTAATCAGACAAAATGATAAAAGGAGACATTGGGGTAGACGTACACCTGACTCCATTCATCTCACCACCTCCTAATCTCTAGCCAAAAAAAAAAAAAAAATACACTGTTCAGGAAGCAGAGGTCTCTGGAGGGCCTGACTCATCTAACCTGGCATGTGAAATGGCTCAAATTTCTCCAGTTTCTGTAGCTTTGCCCTTCCTTGGGCCTCTGGTTCAGTCTTTTGGAGGTGATCCACCCCAGGCTGCTGGTATCAAAAGTTCACATGTCAAACCTGAAAGAGCTTTTAAATTTCTACCCTGTATTTTCTATAGATATAAAAAACTACTATCATTAACTGAAATATTAACTAGTTCCCACAAATTAGTTTTGGATTGCCTGAAAATGTGCTCTGGATGGGCAGTTATGTGTTAGACCACACACTTTGTTTCGAGTTATTTCCTTTTGCTTGTGGTACTTCTCAGCAGGGCAGATAGAAAGGCAGTTAGTTATATTTGTAGAAAGTGGCTTTCCTGGAAAGGGACTGGCATTGTCAGTACTGCAGGGAAATTCAGATACACTTGACAGCAGCACCCTATGAATTTCTTCCCAAAGGGGAGGTTGGAACTGCAGAGCCCAATCCATATCACATGGCTATTGAGCACATGAAATACGACTAGCCCAAGTTGTGATGAAAAAAAAATATAAAATATCCCATTAACAATTTAAAAAATATTGATCACATGTCAAAATGCCAATTTTTAACATACTGGGTGAAATAAAAATATTATTTTCACCTATTTATTCCTACTTTTTAAATGTGTGTTTTTTTTTTAAGTTTCATTTATTTATTTCAGAGAGAACAACTGAGTGAGTACATGGAGAGGCAGAGGGAGAGGATCTTCAAGCAGACTAGCAAACTCCCTGCTGAGTACAGAGTCCAGCCTGGGCTTAATCCCACAAACCAAAAACAAAATAAAATCCTTTAAAGAAAATGGCAGATATAAATTTTACCATATCAGTACAGATCTTCCTCAACTTGTGATGGTGTTACATCTTGATAGACCTATCATAAGTTTAAAATACATTAAGTAAAAAAATGCATTGAATGCACCTAACCTACCAAACATCCCAGCTTAGCCAACCCTACCTTAAATGTGCTCAGAACACTTACATCAACCTACAGTTGGGCAAAATAATCAAACACAAAGCCTATTTTATAGTCAAGTGTTGAATATCTCATGTAATTTATTGAATACAGCACTTTTTAAAGAGATTTGATTTATTTATTCATGAGAGACACAGAGAGAGTCAGAGACACATGCAGAGGGAGAAGCAGGCTCCTCACAGAGAGCCCACTGCAGGACTCAATCCCTAGACCGGGATCATGCCCTGAGCCGAAGGCAGACACTCAACCACTGAGCCACCCAGGCGTCCCCTGAATACAGCACTTAAAGTGAAAAATGGAATGGTTGTATGGGAAGAGAATGGTTGTCAGTGTTTCAGTTATTTGCCATGATCGATCCTGTGGCTGACTAGGAGCTCACTGCCATTGCCCAGAATCATAAGCATATCACACATATTGCTAGTCCAGGAAAAGAGCAAAATTCAAAATCTGAAGTGAAGTTTCTACTGACTGCACTGTTCACTGTTGCACCATAATAAAGTTGAAAGATCGTAAGTCAAACCATCTTAAGTCAGACATTACCTGTAATTAAATATAAATGGATTAGACACTCCAGTCAAAAGAGAAATTGTCAGGGGCAGCCTGGTGGTTCAGCGGTTTAGCGCCGCCTTCAGCCCAGGGCGTGATCCTGGAGACCCAGGATCAAGTCCCACATCGGGCTCCCTGCATGGAGCCTGCTTCTCCCTCTGCCTGTGTCTCTGCCTCTTTCTGTCTCTCTCTGCCTTTCATGAATAAATAAATAAAATATTTAAAAAAAAGAGAAACTGTCAGATTAGATTAAAAAATATACAACTATATACTATCTACAGGTGACATATTTTAGATTCAAAGATACAAACAGATTGAAAGTAAAAGAATTGAAAAAGATATACCACGCAAATAGTAAGCATAAGAAAGCCAAAGTGGCTATACTAACATCAGAAAATAATAAACACTAGATAAAAAATATTATTAAAGATAAAGAAGACTATTTTATACTGATAAAAGGGTCTGTCCATTAGAAAGAAACATTTACAAACATACGCATCTAACAATAAAGCCCCAAAATACATGAAGCAAAAACTGGTAATATTGGAGGGAGAAATAAATAATTCAGCAATAATAGTTGGAGATTTTAATATCCCACTTTTAACAGTGGATAAAAAACTAGACAGAACATCAACAAGGAGACAGAAAACCTAAACAACACTATAAACAAAAAGACCTAACAAACATCTGCAGAATACTGCACCCTATGACAACAAAATACACATTCTCTCAACTGCATGTGGAATATTCTCCAGGACAGATCATATGCTAGGCCATAAACAAATTTCAATAAGTGAATAAGGATTGAAATCATACCAAGTATATTTTCCTATGACTATGGAACAAAATAAGAAACCAATAACAGACAGAAATTTAGGAAATCTACATATATATGGAAATTAAACCACACACTCCTAAGGAACCACATATGGGGAAATTAAACAATACACTGGTAAGTATGTAGTCTCTAAGTATGGAACGCCTGAGTGGCTCCACAGTTGAGCGCATTTGCCTTTGGCTCAGGGAGGGATCTGGAGTTCCGGGATCAAGTCCCACATCGGGCTCCCTGTATGGAGCCTGCTTCTCCCTCTGCCTATGTCTCTGCCTCTCTCTTTCCTCTTTCTTTGTCTCTCATGAATAAATAAATAAAAATCTTTAAAAAAAGACTCTAAGTAAGAAAGGGTCAAATAAGAAATCATAAGGAATATGATAAAATACTTTGATATTAATGACAGCAAAAATATATACCAGCACATATGGGATGCAGCTAAAGCAGCACATGAAGGGAAATTTATAGTTGTAAAAAATTATTTTGAAAAAAAAAGAAAAGAAAGATAGATTCAAATCAATAGCATAAACTGTCACCTTATGACACTGGAAAAAAAAGAGCACATTAAAAATAAACCAAGAAGAAGGAAGGCAATAGTATATTACAACAGAAATTAGTGGAATCAAGAATAGAAAAAGAATAAAGAAAATCAACAAAATCAAAAGTCGGTTCTATGAAAAGGTCTACAAGATTATCTTTTAGTTACACTGACCAAGACCAAAAAAAAAAAAAAAAAAGACTCAAATTATCTTAATTAGGAATGAAAGAAGGGATATTACTACCAGCCTTATATAAATCAAAAGGGTTTTAAGGGAATACTAAAAAAGTATATGACAACAAATCATATAACATACACAAAATGGACAAATTCCTAAAATGACAAAAGTACCTTAACTTGACTCAAAAAGAAATAGAAAATACGAATTAACTTAAAACAAACAGATTGAATTAGCAATTTAAATCTTCCCAAAAAGAAAAACCTAGGATCAGATGGCCCTACTGGCAAATTCTACTGAACACTTAAAGAATAATTAATGCTAATCCTTATCTAACTCTTCCAAAAAACAGAGGAAGGAACACATCTCAACTCATTCTATAAGGCTAATATCAACGCTGATACTTAAACCAAAGACTATAAGAAAACTACAGACCAGTATCACTTATGAAGATCAATACAAAGATCCTCAACAAAATACTAGCAAACTGAATCCAGCAACATAGAAAAAGGATTATGATCATGACCAAGTGAGCTTTATCCCAGGAATACAAGAGTAGATTAACATCTGGTAATAAATATAATTATTATATTAATAGAATAAAGAACACATACAAAATCAGGAGAAATAAACTAGATGCAGAAGAGGAATTTGATAAAATCCAGCATACTTTAATAAGAAAAATATTCAATCACAAGGAATACAAGGAAACTTCCTCAACTTAATAAAGGGCATTTATGAAAAACCCACAGCTAACACTATATTTAATGGGGAAAGACAGTAGATTTTTCCTCTAAGTTTGGGGAAAGGACAGAGATGTCCATTCTTGCCATTTCTGTTCAACATTGTACTGGAGGTTCAAGCCAGAGTAATGAGGCAAGAAAGAAAGACAGCAAGAGGAAGAAAATTTGAATGAATGAATGAATGAATGAATGAAAGGAGGTAGGGGAAAGGAAAGGAAAAGAAATAATAGGCATCCAGATTGGAAAAGAATAAAACCATCTGTATTTACAGATGGTATGATCTTATATACAGAAAACACCAAGGACTAAACAGAACAAAACTATTAAAAATAATACCAATAATGGAAATAATACCAATAAATGGAAATGAAATGAGTGGGAAAAATCAGAGAGGGTGACAGAACATGAGAGACTCCTAACTCTGGGAAACGAACAAGGGGTAGTGGAAGGGGAGGTGGGCGGGGGGATGGGGTGACTGGGTGACAGGCACTGAAGGGGGCACTTGACGGGATGAGCACTGGGTGTTATACTATATGTTGGCAAATCGAACTCCAATAAAAATATATTAAAAAATACAGAAAAAATAAAGAAATAAACCTAAAAAATAAAAAAATAAAACCAATAAATGAGTTCAGCAGTGTTACCAGGTACAACATCAATATACAAAAACCAAATTGTATTTCTATACTCAAGTAATGAACTATGCAAAAATTAAACTAATAATACAATTCCATTTACAATAACAGAACTATGATATTAGGAATACATTTAACAAAATAAGGGCAAAGCTCTGAAAGCTACAAAACAACAATGAAAAAAATGAAAGAAGACCTAAATAAATGTAAAGACATTCCATATTCATAGATCAGAAGACTTAATATTGTTAAGACAAAAGTCCCCCCAAACGATCTACAGATTCAATGCAATCCTTATCAAAATGCCAGCTGAGTTCTTTGTAGAAATTAACAAGTTGCTTGTGAAATTGAAATGGAATTGCAAGGTATTCCGTATAGCCAAAACAATCTGAAAGATAACAAAGTAGGAAGACTTCACACTTCACAGTTTTGTAATTTACTACAAAGTAACAGTAATCAAAACAGCATGGTACTGGCATAATGAGAAACATATAGCTTGATGAAACAGAATTGAGAGTGCAGAAGTAAACCCATACATTTATGGTCAATTCACAAAAGTGCCAGGACCATCCAATGGGGAAAGAACACTACTGTTTTCAACAAATGAAGCTGGGACAACTGGGTATCCTCAAGCAAAAGAATCAAGTTGCAGGGATGCCTGGGTGGCTCAGAGGTTGGGCATCTGCCTTTGGTTCAGGGCCTGATCTCGGATTCCTGGGATTGAGTCTCACATTGGGCTCCTTGCATGCAGCCTGCTTCTCCTCCCTCTGCCTGTGTCTCTACCTCTCTTTCTGTGTCTCTCGTGAATAAATAAAAAAAATCTTAAAAAATAAAAAGGATCAAGTTGCACCTCTCACATCAACCATATAAAATTAACTCAAAATTGATTATAGACCTATGTGTAAGAGCTAAGTCTATAAAAATTCTTAGAAGAAACCATAAGTGTAAATCTTCATGAGTTTGAATTAGACAATGGTCTCTTAGATATGTCCTATACAGAAAAATAGATAAATTGGACTTCATCGAAATCATAAACATTCATGTTTTAAGGAACATTATCAGGAAACTGAAAGGCACTCCATCACATAGAAGAAAATATCTGTAAATCACATATCTGATAAAGATCTAGTATTCTATATATATATAAATAATGCTTACAACTCAACAATGAAGTGACAAGTAACCTGATTAAAAATTTAGGAAAGGATCTCAATAGACCTTTCACTAAAGAAGAGATACATCTCTAGCCAATAAGCACATGAAAATTACTCAAAAATCGCTGGTCATCAGAGAAACACAAATTGAAGCTGCAATGAGATACCACTTCAAACCCACTAGGATGGGTTTTTTAATCCATAAACCAAAAGAGATAGATAATAGCAATTGCTGGTGAGGATATGTAAAAATTGGAACCCTTCTATATTGGTGGTGGGAAAATAAAATGGTCCAGCTGGTTTGGAAAAGAGTTTGGCAATTCCTCAAAAGGTGAAACATAGAGTTAGCATATAACCCAAAGTTCCATTCTTAGTTATATTTCCAAGAGAAAGAAAATATATATCCACACAAAGAGTTGTGTATGAATGATTATAGCAGCACTACGAATAATAACCAAGAAATGGAAACAATTCAAATTTCCATCAACTGAAAATGGGTAAACAAAATGTGGTCTATCCATATAATGGAATATTATTCAGCCATAAAAAGTAATGAAGTGCTCATACATGCTACTACAACATGGATGAACCTTGAAAATATCATGTTAAGTGAAAGAGGCTGAACACAAAAAGCCATATATTGTAGGATTCCGTTTATATGAAATGTTTGGAATAGGCAAATCTGTAGAGAGAGAACGTAAATTATCAGTTGCCGGGGCAGGGGAATGGGGAATGGGAAGTGACAGCTACCTGGTATAGAGTTTCTTCTGGAATGCTAAAGCTGTTCTAATACTGATCTGGGTGATGGACACACAGCTTCATGAATGTACTAAAAACCACTGAATCGTAAACTTTAAATGGGTAAATTGGTGAACGTATTCTATGTGAATTCTATCTCAATAAAGCTGTTTTAAAAAAGAAGTAATGAGGTGGAATTTACCACTGACCCAAAGGGAACAAAAATTTAAGTTGATTTAAAAATAAAAGATGCTGGGCACCCCGGGTGGCTCAGCGGTTTAGCGCTGCCTTCGGCCCAGGGCATGATCCTGGAGACCCAGGATCCAGTTCCACGTCAGGCTCCCTGCCTGGAGCCTGCTTCTCCCTCTGCCTGTGTCTCTGCCTCTGTGTGTGTGTGTGTGTGTGTGTGTGTGTGTTTCTCATGAATAAATAAATAAAATCTTTAAAATAAATAAATAAATAAATAAATAAATAAATAAATAAATAATGCTCCAGACTCGATGGGATGAGCACTGAGTGTTATACAATATGCTGGCAAAGCGAACTTCAATAAAACAAAATAAAATAGAAAAGAAAAAATAAATAAAAATAAAAGATGCTCCAGACAATGGGATATTATTCAGCACTAGGAAAAAGAAAACATGAAAAGACATGGAGAAACCTTGAAATGCATATTACTTAGTGAAAGGAGCTTTTTAGATTGGCTCCTTTCACTAAGTAATTAGGATTTTTAGGGCAGTGAAACCATTCTATATGATATTATAATGCCTAACTATACATTTGTCAATAGAATTTACAACACCAAGAGTGACCCCTAATATAAACCACAGACTTTGGGTGATAATAATGTGTCAATGAAGGTTCACTGACTTTAACAAATGTATCACTCTGGTGCTGGATGCTGATACTAGGGGAGGCTGGGGGTATGTAGGGGCAGGAGGTCTATGGGAACTTGGTACTTTCTACTCAGTTTTGCTATGAACCTGAAAGTGCTCTAAAAATAGTCTATTGTTTAAAAAGAGAAAGCAAAAAAAAAATAATAATAAATTTACTTTTTTGTATACTCCTGATGGCTCTTCATTATCCCAAGGATAAACTCCATTCCCCTTTAGCTTGATTTAAGAGAAGAGTGAAACACCTATGCTATGTAAGAAATTGCTTACTAGGGGATAGGGGGAGAGGGATGGTGGCCTCGTACACTGAAACTGATGCTTGACTTAAGAAACTGGCAAGTAAATCATAGTTGAGGTATGTTGTATTTTTCTGTATTTTTAAAATTTCCTTAAGTCCTACACCAAACACAGGGCTCAGACTCACAATACCAAGGTCAAGAGTCACATGCTCTACCAACTGAGCCAGAGAAGTGCCCCTGTATTTTTTGTATTTAAAAAAATTTGGCATTTGTGACTTATTTGTATTGTGCTAGCCTTACTGGGGCAATGATTATATTAAGCAAAAATTGCAGGTGGAAGGGGAGGAGGGCGGGTGTTGGAGGGGAATGGGTGACGGGCACTGAGGCGGACACTTGACGGGATGAGCACTGGGTGTTTTTCTGTATGTTGGTAAATTGAACACCAATAAAAATTAATTAAAAAAAATTGCAGAGGACATGGAGAATGGGTACGGAGAAAAAAAAAAAAAAACTTCTCCAAATGGTCTGGTTTACTTTCCATCTCCTTTCACTTCCCCAAACTCCCTTCTCTTCCTCCTCTTCCCTTCCAACAAAAGAAATATATGATAACCCAACCCCAGGGATCAGAAAAGTAGCCACCTATCATTATAAAGGGGTGGGGGAAGAGACTCTGAATAGGCAAGATGGGTAAGAACAGACAAGGAAATTTAGGGATTTAATTAAAGGACATTATCTCAAGCAAGGGGATATCATTAAATTATCCCAAAAATATGTAATAGATATCTGTTCATTTTTATATCAGCCTAAATTTAATAATCATTTAACAGTGGTACTCAGTAAAAGCAATTTAGCATTATACTGCACAATACACACACAAAAACAAAGGAGCTATAAACACAGCTTGAGTCTTCCCTCCCCTCACAAGGATTTCAGCACTAAACCCGAGCAAAAGAAGACAAATGCTCAAAATCCCCATCAGGAATCGAGATATATCACACTGCCCTTTCTTCCTGCATCTTCTATGAAGCCCACTGAGAGCAGCTAGAAAACTTGTGTGTTCCACTTGTCCTGCCTGGCTGGGAATCAAGTCACCTGAACATCTGGGGGAACATGATTTTCAGTGGCCAAGTTGGGCAAATGCAAGCAGAGGCTTTATAGCCATACAGGCCAGACAAACCTGTTTCAAGGACTCACCAAGGTTTGAACACAAAGACTGGTAAGTAGGAACTTCAAGTCTTTAGGATGAATGTGAGTACCTGGATGAGAAGCCTCAGTCGAAACAGCCATCCTAACATTAGGCAAAGAATTCAGAAAATCTGCTGCAACACAACTGGTGTAGTTTCTTGAAATGGCTTGCGGATAATTGTGTTGCCCACCCCAGGCACAGGGTTTTTCCCACAGGGGCTTGGTAAATATTTATCAGTGTTGGTGCTGCTAATGAGAGGACTACAAAGATGAACAGCCCCATGAGAGGGAATACCTAGAAAGAAAAGGCCACTCAGTCTCGTGGCATATGAGATGGATCATATTACATGTCAGACTTGACAGTGCTACTGTGTGCAAGGCATTACTGCCAATTTTCATAGTGGTTCTCAGATGTTGGCTTTTAAAAAAATATTTTATTTACTTATTTATTTGAGAGCAAGATAGAAGAGGGGGAGGGGGAGAGGGAGAGAGAGAATCTCAAACAGATTGTACACTGAGTGTGGAGCCCAACGCAGGGCTCGATCTCACGACTCCAAGATCATGACCTGAGCCAAAATCAAAAGCTTAACCAACTGAGCCACCCAGGCACCCCTAGAGGTTGGCACTTTTATCTCCATTCTATAGATGAAGCAACTAAGATTCAAGGAGATGATGCGCTATGCCCAGGGTCACTAAGATAAGGAATGGCTGAGCAGAGATTTACATCTTAACCCCTGAAGCCAGCATTCTTTCTACTATACAACCTTTTCTTACTCTGCTCTTTGCACCACCAAGCTGACCCATTCCTGTGCAGGGTATTGATTCAGCTTTCCATCTCAAAAGCTTAGCTCTTAGAAATCCCTTATAGTGCTATTAAAAATGGATGTTTGTTGTAATTTATTATTCCTGGTACCTCAAAGACTCTTTGGTCAATGATAACCAGAGCCGAGACAATTCTGAATGGGGCTTTTCATAGCAGAGCAGTTTGAGTTATGCATTAATTTTTTTCAATTAATGGATTACAGATTCAGAAGAAATGGTTGGGGAGGAAACAGTTTAAAACTTGATAAACACAGATGTGTGAGGGAAATGCTTCCACCAGTGTGTCTTCTTTCACTCTCTGTGATCTGGGGTTGTTAACATCCTTTTCATACTTGAAGGAGATACAACATGTATTCTATACTTTCTTTCTGTCAAGTTTGATTATGGCAATTTATCACAATTATTGCTTTATTTTTAATCGGAGTAAGGACAGTAATTGAGTGTCTTCTTTTGTCTAGAGTATTTTATATCTAGAAAACTTGTGAAGAGGCTGTTCAAAGGTGATTTAAAGTGTACAAAATTATAAGTAAATCTGCTAGAAGGTTGCTACAGTGAAGAAACCCATTAATCGAGAATTTGTTAAGGTGAATGGGACCATTAAGCAAATCAGAAACACAGCTATCACAGAATCCTTCCATGTTTGGAAAGAGATCATTGCAGGATTTTAATGCATGATAAGAAAACCATAGTGCTTAGTGTTTTTCACTATTCTTTAGATTTCTGATCTGAAAGGGGGGAAACATGGGCGCCATATATTTTTAAAGTATATTTTCAACCTAAGCTCATCAAGAATGGATTTTTTTTAATGGACTAGCCATTGATCCTGGGGGGGGGGGGGGAGAAGTCTGAGCTCCAAGCAGATTTAGAAAAATATCATTAGGATTAACACAAGTATGAGGAAGAGCAGAGAAGAAAAGCTAAGTCCATTGGAAGTTTCCATGCTATACTTAAGGCCACACGGAGGAAAGAGGACGAGCAAGAACTGAGTGAGCAGGCAGGAATGCGAGACCCTCAGTCACTTCCTGGCTATCATCCTGTCTCATGTCCACTGATTCAGCTCTCACCCACCTGCAGAGGGAGCCAGGCTTTGTCCATACAGTCTGAGACTGGGTCTGGCCCCAGGGCAAGAGATGAGCCTCAGAGGCCCAAGCAGAGGAGAGCCTGTGGAAGCAGCCTTGTGGCTGGCACCTACTTTCAGGTCTCCCTGCCTCTATTCTTTCTCCTAGAAAATGGCACTAAGTGAGAATTCCTTCCTCACCAGGATTGTCATCTGCAGTAAATGAGTCAGTTTGTGGAAAGAACTTAGAACCGTGTGTGGCACACAGCAAGCACTTTGTGATCACAGCTCATCGTTCCGATCTTCTTTGCTGCACAGATTAACTCACTTCTCCAAGGCCACTTCCTATGGCAGCACAAGGTGGAGACCCTACATCACGATTTGGATTCCTAGGCTGATGCTGTGGCTGCCATCCCAGCATAGCAGGTGATGTCAGGAGCATGAAAAGGTCCCATGTACACCTAAATATTTCCTCCTTTCACCTGTGCCATAGGGACAAAAATCTTCATCCTTTGTAACCTTTTGAAGTGTTTTCTGATGATGTATTTGTTAAGTGAAGTGAGTTTGCTTCTCAGGAGAGGGAATGCATTAGAGAATCAGCAGAATCAGAAATGGGCTTCCCGGGATGAGGGCACCATGATTAACCATAATTTTCAACCAACTACGAGGCCTAAATGAACAAGACATGGAGCAAGGTATGATTGTGAAGGAGAGGCACAAGGGGGAGCCTTAGAACAGAGGCTGGCCAGAGGTGGAGGCTGGGCGGCCAGAAAAAAAGTCCAAAACGTCTTTCTGAAGAGTTTAGAGGAAGTCCTTCACCAATAACTATGCTCTTTGGTTTCATCCCATGAACCTGAACCCCAAACTTCAATCCGATTATTCATAATTTTCCAGAAGCATGCAGGAAATCCACACCCAGAACTCAGAAATATGTGTATGTTGATGAGTGGATTTCCATGCCAAATCAATGTCCCCTTGAGTTCTCATTTATGAGATTTTGTGATAAAAATAATTCAGAGTGTGGGCTTAAGTTAAAAAAACCGGAGTTCATCTATTAACTACATAAGAATACCAAGAGCAACTTTCAAAAATCATACATACATTTTTTAAAAAATTTTTTTCTTTAAAAAAGAAAGCACATTAACTTCAAGCAGTGCTTTGGCTGCATATTTTATGAGGTTTATTTGTACTGCGTATCTTTGATGGGCTCTATTTGTGGCTGAAAGTACAAACATACTGATTACAATCACTCTTTCCTACGTTTAGGAACAAAATTAATTATCTGCAAAAAGCAGCAAGGCTCAGATAGATTCTCAGTGAGTAAATGATAATAGACAGCGCCCAAATATAATGACTCCGTTTCCTACTTTATCTGTTTTAGGCATTCTGAGTGGAATGAAAAAGGGAAAAATTAATTCACTTTCTGAATATTCTTCAGAAAGGATTTGAACTGGGTAATAAGTAGGCAGCATCAACCCTCCCATACCCCCTGCCCCTGAATGAAATATGAAAGCACCCTTGCTGGATTATGCACTTCCCAAAGGGACTTTTTTTTTTTGGCTTCTAGCTTCTAGCATTGCTTTTGTTTCTGTTTTACTTTATATAGTAATTTATTTGAATGACATGGTTAATATTTATACAAGTAGTGTTTTACTAGCTGTTTTATAATGTGCTTATGCATTGTTATATTTGAAATGCTTTATATATTAATTCCACAGTTTTTTATTCTACGAAATCTTTTTTTTACAATGTTATTGAGGCATATTTTTGGATTCGTACAATTCTCCCATGTCAAGTGTAAAATTTAATGATTTTTATTGAATTGACTAAGTTGTGCCACTGTTGCCACAAACCTGTTTTAGAACATTCCATCACCCCAATAAGATCCTTCATACCCATTCCAGCATTGCTTTGGAGAAGTCTGATGAATTCAGAATCCCAGCCCCCAAAGGGACATTTTAAAAGGACACTAAGACTCTTTACTTTCTAGTAAAAGAGATCATAAGGGAAGGAGGGAAACTGAGTGGGGAAAAATTAGGAAGATAAACCATGAGAGTCTGCTAACCCTGGGAAACAAACAAAGGGTTACAGAAGGGGAGGAAGATGGGGGGATGGGGGGATGGGGTAACTGGTTGATGGGCATTAAGGAGGGTATGTGATGAGATGAGCACTGGGTGTTATACTATATGGTGGCAAACTGAATTTAAGTAAAATCTAAAAAAAAAAAAAAAAGAAATCTGTACTTTCACCAAAACAAAGGTTGTCTCACTCTATTAGCATTCTCCCCCATAAGGAAAGGAGTAGTAAACTGTGAGCCCCTGTCCATGCCAAGTATCAGCACTCAGAAAATTGTGGCGGCTGCTAATCATGAAGTTTTGTATGTTATCTTACAAAAGCTGCAACGTGCTAGAGGAAATCTGCCCCAAATCCACCCCTCCCCAGCTTGCCCATTTTGTGAAACACTTGATTACAGCAAATCATAACCTTCCCCACCGGAGGAAAGTGCTGTGCCACAGCATAACCTCATTTAAAAACCCTTCTGTGCTGTTCTAAATATGTTTTCAATTTTCCAGGTGGGGGTGGGGAGACAGTGCTGGTAGAAAGCATTTGTTGTTGGAGACCTGAGCAAGGTAGCCGGATGCCCAGGCAGGAGGGGGTTGGAGAGGAAGCCAAGGTTACCAGAGGTGCTATCTATCACACTGCAGTTGCCAAGAGTAACCTTATTCCTAGTGGGGAGATGGGAATTACACTGTGTACATGATTCCATGTTTTTTGAGGGGCTTCAGCCCTCCATTCTTGCAATGGAGAAGCAAGTGAGAGCAAGTGAGCATCTGGGGGCTTTTCTGCCCTTACCAGGTATGAGGTTGCTCTCACTGTACTGATTCCCTGGCCACTCAACACAGAAAAGGCATTTTTGGACTACCCTCACTGTCAATGCCGGCAGCACAAAGATTCTCTGAATATCAGGTCACGGGATGATCTCTGTGGACTTCTACACACTTGGACAAATATGCCCAACTTTCTAACCTTTTTGAATTCACTCTGAGGACAAAATCAGTCCTCTGCATAACTCCTAGGGTGCTATAACCACCATAGATGTGCAATAAAAGAGAAAACTCTACTCGGCTAAGCCACTTAGCAATACAAGACTCACGACCTCAGAGCCTGAACAAGCCAAAAAAGAAATGACGGCATGGACAGCAGAAGGGAGAGAGCAGTAGAGTAGTTGCTGAAGACCCAAAGCAGTATCATTTACTCCAAATGAGAGGCAATGGTCAAGTGCCCCTTTCATACTTCCTTCTTTTTAATAAATAAATATTTATTTATTCATGAGAGACACAGAAAGAGAGGCAGAGATACAGGCAGAGGGAGAAGCAAGGTCCCTGATAGGAGACGTATGTGGCACTCGATCCCAGGACCCTGGGATCATGATCTGAGCTGAAGGCAGACACTCAACCACTGAGCCACCCAGGTGCCCTCATACTTTCTTTTGCCACTATTTTGTCTTTGTGGGTGCCTTCTGCTCCCCTCCAACAGGTGGCACATAGCCCTACCTTTTGGCCAGTCGGCCAGGACTGAGCCCAGTTGTCTTCCATAACTTCTCATTTCTTTGCCTGGTCCTTCCAAAACATCATGAACTTGAGAGGTTCTTGCAGCCATTCAGGTTTGGGGGACCTTGTGTGGCTAGAATTTTCCATGGGTCTCTTGTGTTTCTGCATGTCACATAAACGGAGGCAGTTTTTCTCTAGGCTCTTTGTCAAGTACTTTTGTTTTGTTTTGTTTTGTTTCCAAATATTTTATTTATTTATTTGAGAGAGAGCGTGTATGTGCACAAGCAGGAGGAGGGGCAGAGGGAGAAGGAGAAGCAGACTCCTTGCTGAGCAGGGAGCCCAATGCGGGACTGGATCCCAGAACCCTGGGACCATGACCTGAGCCGAAGGCAGATGCCTAACCGCCTGAGCCACCCAAGTGCCCCTTACAAGTATCTTTGAATAGTGGCCAGCCTTGGAAGACAGAAACAGTGCCTCCCTTCAGAGAAAAGAGCAGGCAGCCTCCCTATCTAGTATCAAAGATTTGAGTTCCTGAGGCCAAAGGCTCTGCTCCTGTAATGCAACTCACTGTGTGTGCATCATCTGGCCCTCTTTGCCTTATCCCATGGGAATCAGGGCTCGGGGATCTGGGACAGATGCTGATACTCTGGCAATGACCACTGCTGTGAGAAATAAACTGTCCTTCATCTCTGAGCCAGGGAGTCTCATGTCTTTAACCAGCATCCATGAAACCGTGTGGCCAACAAAACTTGTTAGCTTGCAATCAGGGTAAAAATCTCTGATCTTTCACAGTTTTAAGGACATGTTCTTGCTACATCAGTCCACAGACCGTAGGAAGGAAAAAAATTTCTTTAAAAGGTTCAGAACATAAAGAACAACTGGTAATCACGCTGCCACTTCTTGCCAAGGTAAAGGTGAATAATTCTAGATTTCTGAAGGGCTCACCTAATTTCCTAATATGAGCCATAATATATATAATTTCAGAATGAAGCATTTAAAAATGCTTCCCCTGTGTGACCACTGTTTGAAACACGCCCAGAAATTAACATTTAGTGCCTAAAAGTGGCGCCAATTTTTTCCTTTGTATGCTTCTTTTCAATAAATAGGCAATCTGTGTTTAAAAACTACATATTTCCCCCCATGGGAACCACTAAGGCTATTTTTATTGTGAGTGAAGAAAGAGTGACAGCCTAGGGCAGACCAGGTGGCTCAGTGGTTTAGCGGTGCCTTCAGCCCAGGGTGTGATCCTGGAGACCCAGGATTGAGACCCACATTGGGCTCCCTCCATGGAGCCTGCTTCTCCCTCTGCCTGTGTCTCTGCCTCTCTCTCTCTCTCTCTCTCTCTCTCTCTCTCTTTCTCTCTTTCTCTCTTCTCTCTCTGTGTCTCTCGTGAATAAATAAGTAAAATATTTTTTAAAAATACAATTCTATTAAAAAAAAAGAATGGCAGCCTATAGGCATTTTTGTCTTTCTAGAAATGGACCTCATGCAAATAACGTTGCTCACCACAGTTCTAGATGCTGACCTGCAGACACTAATTAGGTAGTGAGTCATTTACTTGTTTTTTATCAGTCTGAAATCACTTTGTACTGAAAACAGCTTGTGTGAATTCAGACAAGGTATGTCTAATCTGAGACTAAAAAATGAAAGTCCAGAGTGATAGCATGAGGAGAGAAACCCTGACATTCTGACACCTGAGAAATAACTTCAGCCTTCAAAGCAGAGACAAAGGGAAGGCTCATCTTGGATATTCTGATGAGTTACAGTCACTCACACAGCAAAATAGAAGAATTTGATAGAGTGAATTATTGTTGAGGATCAACAGAGAATCTTCCCCAGAGCTTTCCAGCACATATAAATACTGACTGTAACGGAGGTATCTTCAGAAATTCTAGCAAAGGAAATGGATGTACTTGGATACCAGAATAGGTTAGGTTCTCGGTATACAATGTTGCTGTGGAGGAAACTCCATAATGGAGACCCAGATGTACCATGAAGCAGTGTCAAAGGCAAATGCATGAAAAACCATATGTTGGTCTAACGGGCAGATTCCAAACATTGCCACAGGGAGGTGAGCTATCCCTCACCACTGGCACTGCCCATATAAATTCTAGGCAAAGTCATTTCACTGTGTGACTGGCTCTTTCATCACCTACACGGACATTCCTTCTTCCCCCTAGAAACTACGCGATGCCTTTAAGTGTCATGAACACTAAAAATCTCATGCCTTTTGCTACTTCATTGGAAATACTTCAGTGAGAGTCTCTGAGAAGGGAGAATGAATTGAAAAACCTGATTGTGCAACTGGAAAAACAGCAGAGAGTAAGACAGGATATTAAATAAGATGGTAAAAACCTAATTAGCCTGTGTTCAGGGGAGGAAGATTCTGGTGAAGATCAAGGTGAAGTATTTGAGAGAGCAATAGAGTAAGGGTTCAAATCATGAGCTCTGGGGATGCTGGGGTGGCTCAGTGGTTAAGTATCTGCCTTCGGCTCAGGTCGTGATCCCAGGGTCCTGGGATTGAGTCCCACATTGGGCTCCCCAAAGGGAGCCTGCTTCTCCCTCTGCCTGTGTCTCTGCCTCTCTCTCTGTTTCTCATGAATAAATAAATAAAATCTTTAAAAAAAATTATGAGCTTTGGAGTCCCAACAGATCTCTGTGTTATCTCTGTGACCTGCTAGCCACATGACCCCTGAGAGCAGCAACAGAGTCATGGTCATCTTTCCACCACTCCTGGCAGCTCCCAGGGTCTAGGGCCTCCATAATTGGGTGCTTGTTAATGTTTCCTGAAATGAGTCCTATTTCAGGTCATGCTAAAATAAATATCACAGTGAGGAAAGGCAGGGAGCAGGAGTGGTGGTAGGAAAGGTTGCAATTTTGTCCAACGTTCAGTGGAGCATATAACAAGCCAAGGTAATGAACCCATGGGAGAGGAAGCACTCGCTAATGCCGAAAAATTCTGAGCTGAATCAATAAAGAAAGTACAGGAGTACAAATGGAAAACTGAAAGTGCAAACAGCCACGTGACGATATATGAGCAATAACTACAGGGGGTACAGAAAGTAAATGAAATCAGAGAGACTTTTGCGAAACTTTCTGGGAGAGCAGTAAATATCCAAAATGCTGATTATGAATCATTGAATCAATGGATATGAAATCCACAATGGTTTATGTCTATGATACATATAGCAGTATGTGGTAATGACAATCAGAATGGTTTCAGAATAAAACCAATTGCACTTTTAAAAGAAGGCTGTGGCACTTGGCAACATGGGTGTGGTGCAACAATAATGTTGAAAATACGGGCATCTGAGTGGCTCAGTGGTTGAGCATTGGCTTTTGGCTCAGGTCGTAATCCCAGGGTCCTGGGATCGAGTTCTCCATTGGGCTCCCTGCAGGGAGCCTGCTTCTCCCTCTGCCTATGTCTCTGCCTCTCTATGTCTCTCATGAATAAATAAATAAAACCTTAAAAAAACAATGTTGAAAATATCTGTACTGATAACTGTATATATCTGTATTTGCTTCAGGGCATAAGATGTGGAATTCAATAATGTGCTGATAAGTTTAACTGTGATGCTCTCACCCAAATACTATTAAAAACCTGCTTAGTACTCACTTGGGGGCATGATATTTAACCTAGTTCACAAATGTAGATAAAGAGTCAAGATAGATCCATTTACAGTCCCATCATTTAAATCTTTTTGGATGTTTCAGTACAACCTGTCTCCTTACCTTTCTTTCCTCCCTCTTCTTTCTCAATCTCTGTGTCTCCGTGTCTCTCTCTCTCTCTCTCTCTCTCTCACACACACACACACACACACACACACACACACACACACACACATATTTTCACACAATGTTTTATTCCCCTCTTTGGACTAAAATGACAGGAAACGTCCTGGCACTTAAAAGTAAGTTTAAGAACTCATAGTAAAAACAAAACAAAACAAAACAAAACAAACAAAAAAAAACAAATAACAACAACAACAAAACAAAACAAAAACAAAAACAAAACAAAACTCATTGTCCATGCGGCACTTAGAAAAACATCATAGAAAGCGTATTGGACCAGGTTGAGGCAAGTATCTACCAAGTGCCTCAAACTGCCAGGTTCTTTGAACCTATCATTTCAATTAATCTCCATGTATCAACCCCATGTTACAGATGAGGAATCTGAGGTCCCAGCTTTGCCATTAACTGTCATTTGTCATTAACTGTCCCAATCTCTGGGCCTTATCTTATTTTCCAGACAGGGTGGCTGGATTTGTTCCCAAAGGAGTATAAGAATTAATTGGGGCACTTTTATTTTATTTAAGATTTTATTTATTTATTCATGAGAGACACAGAGAGAGAGAGAGAGAGGCAGAGGCAGAGGGAGATATAGACTCCATGCAGGGAGCCCCACGTGGGACTCAATCCTGGGTCTCCAGGATCATGCCTTGAACCGAAGGCAGTGCACTGAGCCACCGGGGCTGCCCTGAGAGCACTTTTAAAATGACAAAGTCTACGACTAATTCTCCAGCCTCTCCACAGACCTATGGTATCAGAATCCCCAGGGGTAGGCTCCAGGAATCTGCTTAACAAGTTCCCTTCTGCAGGTGACAATGACAATGAGCCAAGTTTGGGAACCAGATGCTTACCACCTCCAGAAATGCTGCCAATGAGAACACCCCAGACATTCACTCGCATGCCTTCGCTCAGCAGTTAGAAGTGAAAACTATCTTAGGGAAAATGAAAGCACTCACAGGCCATCTTTATAAAACTTCACCAGTGCCCCATTCACCGAGAAGACCAAAATGTCCTTTATAATCCAGGGAAGATGGTGGCCACCAAAACAACTGAGCACAGTACCTGTATGGCAGACCTCACGGCACAGCTTATAGCCAGCTAACAAGGCTATCCCAAAAGAACTCAGGAAGGGCATATTTTCAAAGAGGTCTCTCACCACAACTTAACCTCAAACAGGATGGACTGGCAAGATTTTACATTTTATCACAACAGGAAGGTGAGGGTGCCACAGCAGAACCTCATTAATGCTCTAGTTTTAAATCAGCTTTTGCTCTGGGGCATTCTGTGGGTTTGTTAACATGAATAGACTTCTGCAGTCTACCCAACCCTTACTTCCCCTCACCCCCCATAAATGGCCCAGCCCCTTTCTGGCCCGTACAGAGTATGGGCTGGATCACACCTGGCCAATGATTCCCCTACCCCCACCATTTGGGATATATTACTTAGAGTTGGTGGTCATAAAACAGTAACAAGGCAGAGTTTACATATGCTTTCTGTTCTAGTTCGGGCATTCCCTGTGGAAGGCAGACTTCACGCTCTCATAACCAGCTGGGAGCTGGGAGCAATCAGGCCCTTAATGGCCAAAACAGAAAGGGACTGCATCACTGAGCACCTCTTGACAGCCAAGGCTTTTCTTCCTGAATGATAATGACATGAAATGTACTCCCCGCGCATGCACATGCATTTGTGTCCATGCGCGCGCGTGCATACAGACACGCACGCATGCGCGCGCATAGGCACCTAAAATATGGCAGGTCTGGCACCCTGAATTAACTATCCAATTTAAGTTCATGATGTCTTTGCAAAATCCTAATGGACCTTTTAGAATGAAAAGTCTGGGAGCACCTGGGTGGCTCAATGAGCATTTGCCTTTGGTTCAGGTTGTGATCCCGGGGTCCTAGGATTGAATCCTGCATCAGGCTCCCCACAGGGAGCCTGCTTCTCCCTCTGCCTATGTCTGTGTCTCTCGTGAATAAATAAAAAATAAAAATCTTTATTTATTTTTAAAAAAGATTTTATATATTTATTCACTAGAGACAGAAAGAGAGAGAGAGGAGAGAGAGAGAGAGAGAAGCAAGCTCCATGCAGGGAGCCTGATGTGGGACTCGATCCCAGGTCTCCAGGATCAAGCCTTGGGCCAAAGGTGTCGCTAAACCACTAAGCTACCCGGGCTGCCCCAAAATAAAATCTTTTTAAAAAAGAATGAAAAGTCTGGAGAGTCTAGTCGGAGACACCCTGGCGTGGTAGACAGAGGAACACTAGATTGAAGCGCAGAAGACCTTCGATTCTAGTCCTATTGGCTCTTCCATTAATTGTATAACTTTGGGCAAGCCTGCCTGAACTTTGTTTCTTCATTTGTAAATCAATGGGATTGGACTAGCTCATCTCTCATGGCCCTTCCAACATTCATATTATGGTGAAACGTTCACTACAGTGAAATTTATTCAGTTACACATCTGTCAACTAGACTGACCTTTTTAAGACCTAAGAACTATGTCTTGGGTAACTAAGAAGACCCAGCACCTGGCAGAGTGCCATGAACAAGGCAGATGCTTAATAAATGTTTATTAAATAAACCTTTACACCTAGAGCCCCATCAAAACAGTGCACTTAACTCCTTACCAGTTCCCCACCCTCTTTTTTGTGTTTAGGACCACTAGAGGAGAATGTGTTTTCAAGATTCATTATGTTGCCATGAAGCGACCAGCATCAGAAGCAACCTTTAAACATTCCCATACCCTATCTCTAGCACTGTCTCCTCATTTTTCCTCTTATTAAAGACATTTCCGGGCAGCCCCGGTGGCGCAGCGGTTTAGCGCCGCCTGCAGCCCAGGGCGAGACCCTGGATCGAGTCCCACGTCAGGCTCTCTGTATGATACCTGCTTCTCTCTCTCTCTCTGTCTCTATGAATAAATAAATAAAATCCTTAAAAAAAAAAATAAAGGCATTTCCACACCGCTGGCACCCTTGCTTTGTGTCTGACATATAGAGGGCCCTCAATCACTATCAGGTGGGTGAACTTACAAACATCCTGACTTCTAATTTTTCTAATTCTGTGAGATTTACTTTTGTAGAAGGCCCCAGAATTTGGCCTCAAATTATAAAGCAGTCAAGGGAATAATTAGCCGCTGAAGAATACTATCGTTAGATAGGACATTTCTGTTCATTTTACTATAAAATATTTTCTCAGTAAATGTGTTTTAAATGGGTAACATTGTGAATGGGGCAATTAGAGCAGCTCCGTGAGTAGCCATGCTGCGGCTTGCACCATTTCCGTCCTCCTTCCTAGTTTAATTCACCAAAGAAACCAATTACCCCTATCGCTTTGTATTTCCTGAGTTTAAAGGCCGACTAAATGGCCCAATCTGCCCTCCACATTCTGTGTAAGCAATGGCTCAGAGTACACAGCAGTTGTGCTGTGTAAAAGCTAAGATCCTGTGTCAAACCAAGCCAGCCCAGCCTGGGTTGGAATCCCAGGTCCTCCCACCTCCACTTAACAGCTTTGAGAGCTTGGGCAAGGTACATAACCTCTTTAAGCTTCATTCCCCCTGTGTAAAACAAGGACAATATTACAACCTATCTTGTGGATTACTGTGAAATAATATTATGTGAACTGGCCAGCAGAGCACCTGGAATGTGGTTGGAGTTCAACAACGCCTGTATATTATAGAATTTTGCCACCTCCTGCTACAAAGCTGTCAGCATTTGGGGATCGCTTGTGACCACTTTCGTGGGATCTGCTGGCAGCCCTTAGCCATGTGTTCTGCTCTGCATCACATAGGCGGTGTCTTCTGTGGTTCAGAATGTTTGCACTCTAGCTTGGCAGGTACAATGTGGCTGAAACCAAGCCAACTGCTGCCCCACTTACAGAACTGCCCTGCCCCCATCACAAAGCCCATCAGGGTCAGATGGGTATAACCAAAGCTGCGAAAACAATCAGTGGAAAATGTGGATGCTTTGCCTCCCCTATGTTCTTGTGTAGGTTGAGTTGGTGGATTCTGGCTGGGCCTCTTGTGTTTAAAATCACTACTCAAAAGGGTAATGTGATATACACGTTGAAGAGCATGAGAGTGAAATCAGAATTAGAAAAATTGGTGATAACTTCATTAAAGGGAAACCTGATCAATTTCTGAATCCTGGCTCTTCCACTAACTAGAGCTGGGTGCCCTGGGGTGGGTTATAATTTCACTGAGCTTCAGATTCCTCATTTATGAAATGGGGATAATTACACCCACCTCACAGGGTTGTCATGAGGATTACAACGACAAACAACAATGGGAATGATAGCTAATATTTACTGAGGACTTACCATGGACCAAGCACATGCTAAATGCTTTAGCATATGTCATTCCCCAGGAAAAATATATTCTTTTTATCCTTCTTTTATGAATCAGCAATATGAAGTTCATGAGGATAAGATGATTCACCCAACATCCCATAGCAGGAAACTAAGTAGAACTAAAGTTCAAGCCAGGCATTATAACTCTGTAGCCTGTGGCCTTTTTTTTTTTTTTTTAAGATTTACTTATTTACCTTAAAGAGAGTGTGCACAAAGAGGGGGAGGGCAAAGGGAGAGAATCTCAAGCAGACTGCCTGCTGAGTGCAGAGCCCAACACAGAGCTCAATCCCATGACCCATGAGATCATGAGCTGAGCTGAAATCAAGTCAGATGCTCAACCAACTGAGCCACTCAGGTGCCTGATTCATAGTCTGTGGTTTTTTTGTTTTGTTTTGTCTTTTCATAGTCTGTGGTTTTAATGTGCGCCTAGCTCTGTGAGATCATTCAGTCCCTCAATCATCTCTGCCTACCCCCTGGTCTTCCCCTCACTTTTCTCCCATTAGCACCTGATGCTGGCCAGGCTGCCCCATTCCAATGGAACCGAATTCCTCAGAAAGCTGTAGATTGGTACTCACCGTGGTGGTCAGCTTTCCACCATTCTTCTGGACATACTGAATGGAGTCGTGGATTGTCGAAAAGAGACCAAGCAGTACATTCTCCATGTCATAGATTCTGTACATGCCATTCACCAGTTCTTCCAGAGACAGAATGTATTCTCTCCAGTACTTGTCAATCTCCACCACACCTGCCATACAGCCTTGCATGACTACATTGCAGTAGCCCCCACAAGGCTTAACCATCATCAGTCCCTGGCAGTAAGAGCAGTACCACATTCTGGTCAGCATTCGGCCACAGTCTTTACTGAACTTTAGGTGATCAGTTGTGTTGATCACCTCAATTCCGAGATTTAGAGCCTGGAGGAATATCCTGGTGACTTGCAGTGACTTGGAAACCTGGGTCATAATAAGCTTGGGGAAACTCCCAAATACTTTCAGGTCACGCCTTGCCCCTCGGAGGCACTCATTGATGTCTAAGGCTGACTCAGGCAGGCCGGGGTTCATGAGCTGGGTGTAGATGACTGGAAAGAGGCTGTCAAACAACTCATTGACCATGTCGTCCACATTGATATCCGAACCCAGGATATAGAGAGACACGTCAGTGAAAAATTCGCCCACAAACTCAAAAGCTTGTGGGGTCAGGCTCGGGTAGTTGTTCTTGAACATGGCGTTGGTGTAGTTCTTAGCATGGCGAACAACAATTTCAAAGGCCTCTGTAAAATAAAAGATACAGAAATGCCCACAAATTAAAGCATGAAAACGCAGGGTGCAATTGAATTTGAGGTTTCTCTATTGTTGTGGTGATTAAAGTCCCATTTGCCTTAAATAATTGACTCATATTCATTTCTGGCATTGCCTCTACTCCTGCAGTTGTTTGCTCCTATAAATCAATTTTCCTTTCTGAGCTTGTAAGTCTAAACCCTGATGTGCACATAAATTCTTAAACACACAAATTGTATTTCAAATGACAAAAGCCAGGATTCGGTTAACATTTCGGCCTCTTGTGAAAATATTGATTAAAAATTGGCTAAATGAGAAGTTATTTCTCTTTTTCTCATTGATTTATTCAGTTAAAAAGAAAATATATTTCAAGACATTTAATTTTTTGACAGAGATAAATATTTGACAACAAATCATACACTACCATATAAACTCACATAACAATTTAAGCCTGTTCAGCCCTGGAGGAGAGGCAAGTTCTTAGCTGAGACTAAAAGCTATCATGAATTTAATCATTTTTGGTAGATTTTCTCAAGATAACTTTGAAGAGAGTTATCTGACAGATTGCCAGACCTGGAAATGGAATATATCCCCAAAATGGGTATCTGGATGGGAAAAAAAAAACAATCCATGCACTTATCGATATATTTGATATTGCAAATTAACACCTCTGGTATTTGTAAGCTGAACATCTGGAAGGATAACTGTTAAGCTTCCTTGGTAAAATTTGGCTTCCACATGGCTTGGAAGCCTTATCTACTCTACAGAGACTATGAATTCAAAATTACATCTGCTGCCCCTACCCCTTGGCATAAGGCCCAATTAGTGTCATTGGTTTGAGAAAGAATGTAGTAATGTCATTATCTCATTTTCTCCAAACTGAAACACTCCAGATACAAATTATCCCAAATAATCAGAGTTCCACATTTATATGAGGGAAGAGAAAACAACCATAATGATATGTTTTTCAAGAAACAAGACAGTTTAAAAACAAACAAAAATAACCAAGTTTTCTGAGACATTTAAAATTAACTTAGTACTTTCTCTCATTTCCTTCCAAAGTGCAAAGGTCCATGACAGATGTAATCTAAATGATGCCAATTCATGAGCCTTGAAAAATCAAATTATTACTACTTTCAGACTACTAGAGAGACTATATTCCACCAGCTCCTTGGGATCGCTTAGTCCAATATCACAGTCATCTGTGGCAGAAGTGAGCTCTAGGTTGTACCACCACCATCTGCCCCAGATCCCTCACAAGGTAGAATACGTTTGCTAGATTCTTCCCTTGGGCTTATGACATGCCCAGCAATGGTGAGCAGATGTCAGTGTAATTCTACTGGGCTTCCAAGCCCACTCAATAAAGTTAATCTTCATTTCTGTCAACTGCTATGTGCTCATTTGTTTGTTTTATTTTGTTTAGAACATTAAGCAATTCCTAGAAAAGTTATCTATTTGATAGGAATTTCTTCCTAACCCCACATGCTATTGTATTCTCAACCCATGAATCTAAAGGTTGAATGAGGCCACAAGGCCAAAAGATCATCCAGCTCAATACAAACGACCAGTCAATGAATTCTTTAAAATCATCAGAAATGTAGGGATTTAAAACTATCCATTCATTTTAACTTTAGCTACCAGTCATTTACTATATACTAGGCTCTGTGCTAGGTGATAAGGGTATATAAGTGCTGGGTAGATGGAGATAAATGACATACCATCCCATCTTAAAAGTACTCATGAGCTATATGGTTTGGTGTTTACAAAGCATTTCCGAGAATATCATGCTATCTACATTTTACAATCTTCAGAATTTGATATTGTGATCCCCATTTTCTAGTTGATGGAATTGATGCTCAGCAGAGTTGAAGCACTTTCCCAGGGTCACATAACTGCAAAGTAGAAGCAGTCAGCTCAGACTAGTGTCTCCCAGCAATGGTTACACTCTAGCTGCCCTCAGCCCTAGAGCCAACACACACATCCTCAAAAATCTTTGTAGAAAGTTAAGTTCTTTTAAAAGCTCATTATTTTCCCATTGGCTTCTCCTCTCCAGATGGAAATGTATTAGAAGAAATTGCAGCCCAAAGACCAACAAAGCAAAATCGTACTTCTACCTTTGCCTTGGGGCAGGCACAAAGTAAGGGAAGGAGGACTGCTACCCTCAAATGAATTCTCTATAAGGCAAACTTCTTCCTTATCCCACAGCATGTGTCCTCTAACCTGCAAGATATATGACAGGGAAGTTCCGTGGACTGTACTGCCATAACCTTGTTTTTTTTTTTTTTTAAAGTTTCTGTTACTAGCACCGCTGGATCAATAGCAAAAGAAAATTGCAAAAGATCATGAACTCTTCTACTGGAAAAATAACAACCACGCATATTGCAGGGGGAAAGGGCTCTGGGTCACATATAACCTCAAGCTCACACATGCCCCCTGCTCTATCACAGCTCGGAATCCACTTAGCACATCTCTGGATTTTGCCCAGCCCCCTTACTTCTACATTACAGGACAACTGACCGAACAGTAACTGCGCGAGCAAAGGCTCCTTGGGGACTTAAAGGAACCAGCACAAGGTGAAAAGTGATGCTCAGCTTGAGGCCTGCAACTGGAGATTTCATGAAATGAAGGCAAGGGCTAGAATTACTGCAAGGAAGTTCAGTCCATTGATTTTTTTTTGGGGGGGGGGAGGAGGAGTCAGAAAATAATGTATACTGAAGCTAGATGAGGGTATTCTCTGTCTCTTTCCTGGAAAGAAGTCAAGAGTTATGTCCAGGAAGAATTGGAACAATGTAAAAATCAGAGCTATAAAGAAAAATTGGGCACTAAACAAAAAATATTATTTTAAAATATATAAAAAGATAAATGATACAAATAGATATAATAAAACTTTGTTAATATACATCTCAATATACCTAGGCTTCTAGATTTGTAGATGTCCCCATCACTATCCTGGTCACCTCCATCTGGACACACAATAGTGTTGTCAACATCCTCCTTAAATTATGGTGCTCAAAAGGGGACATAATTCTCCAGATGTGGTTTGATAGTGAATTTTGCAATCAAGCTTTATTATGTCTCTTTAAATGGTTCAACGACTTCTACTAAGCAACCTTCCAACCTCTGGACACATAGCCTTCTACTGTAGCAAGATGACCATCTTTAGGATTTGCTAATGATACTGTATTCAGACCTAGACAAAAAGAAATGTGTTTTCATGAGCCTTTTCAGCAGAAGGCTACATACTTTCAAAAAAGGAGATTATAATCATGGTTGGAAAAGAGGAATGAATGAGCCACTGAATTCCCTTTAGGCCCTTAAGAATAGGGAAGTCTCAGAAGAAGGTTCTTTTTTCAAGGTGCTTTCTCCCCATATCGTAATAATGGCAAATACTTAATAAAAACTTTTAAAATTCCTAGGATCGATGTCATGTAATAAATTGGACTCAAAATAGTCCCTATTTTCTTTTTTTAAAAATTTTTTTTCAATTTTTATTTATTTATGATAGTCACACAGAGAGAGAGAGAGAGGCAGAGACATAGGCATAGGGAGAAGCAGGCTCCATGCACTGGGAACCCGATGTGGGAGTCGATCCCGGGTCTCCAGGATCGCGCCCTGGGCCAAAGGCAGACGCTAAACTGCTGCACCACCCAGGGATCCCAATAGTCCCCATTTTCAAGCACAGGTACTTTAATGGAAAAAGGAAGGTAACATTTACCCGGCACCTGCAACGTATGTGTCGGGATCTATGATAAGTGTGCTCACATATGTCCTCTCATTTAGCTTTAACATAGCCATACGTATTTGGAATTGTTTTTATTTGACTGGTGAGGAAACTGAGGCTCAGACAGGTTAAATGACTGTGCAAGGTACTATTATAATTAAATGCCAGGACCTGAATTTGAATGAAGGTCAGTCTAACACCAAGACCCTTATTAATCTTACAATATGCATCAAACTTGAAAACTGTACATTGGGAGACTTCTGGTCTTGGCTCCAATAGGTAGAGAGCTTAGAATTCATTGTTCCCATCTTCCAAGACCAGACAATAGCAGAAAAAACTGAAAATCAACAATTCTTCTTAGGCCTATCAGGTAACTGAGATCATAGGGCAAATTGACACCCTGAAATATGGGAAGATGGGCAAACAGAATCACAGGTGTGACCAGCTTACCTGGAACTGAAGCTACCAGAGCCATAAACTAGTAAGAACACTAAAAGGGCAATTTTGGCAAATTGACAGAGGCTAAATGTGGACTACGGATCCCTGGGTGGCTCAGCGGTTTAGTGCCTGCCTTTGGCCCAGGGCGCAATCCTGGAGACTCGGGATCGAATCCCAAGTCAGGCTCCCGGTGCATGGAGCCTGCTTCTCCCTCTGTCTCTCTCTCTCTCTCTCTCTCATAAATAAATAAAAATTTAAAAAAAAATAAATGTGGACTAACTTGAGGCCTAAAAGCTCCTGGGCCCCCAGTATTATGAACCATCCCCCACCACACACACACACACACACCCATGGGATTTACCTCCAGGAAACATTCAGAGTTCTCATGGTGAAGATCTAAGAAAAGTCTTCTTGTTTTACAGGCAGGGGGAGGGAGGAAGTAATAATTTAGGAATATACCATGAGCATTCTCCATAGCAAATACTTTTCCTCCAAAGGACATAATTTTATCAAAGCCTAATATACCTGATAGAAGGGCAATTATAGAAGTTTATCCCCCTCTGGGTCTCCTGCTCTAAAGGGAGAAAACAAAAGCTAAGAAGAACTTAGGAAGGTCACAGACCAAGAATTTAGACTCACTGAAAGCTTAAGATTAATCATAAGATTATAGATGACTTCTACTCCTATAATTTACTACCAGAAAGACAAAGACCCTATTTAAGAAGGAGTTATTAGGGAAACCCCAAAACAACTGGTGAGGAAAAAATAAAACAAGGCAACTACAGAAAACTAAAGCTTCTGGCACTTATAGCTACAGCAAACATCAAATATCTCAGCTCCATAAAAATTCACACTAAAAGTGTAATTACCTTAGTTCCTGTTACCCTATGTCAAGCCTTACTTTCAACAATCACAAGCCATGCTAAAAGATAAGAAAAACAGTCTGAAGAGACAAAGCAATGATCAGAACCGTAATCAGATATGGCACAGATTTTGGAAATATCAGACAGGAATTTAAAATATCAGACAGGGAATTTAAAATATTATCAACATGTTAAGGGCTGTAATGAAATAAGTGAACAACATACAAGAACAGATTGAGTAATGTAAATATGAAATGGAAAATGTCAGAACTACCAAAAGGAAATGTTAGAAATCAAAACAACAAACAGAAATGAATCAGTGAGCTTAAAGAAATGTCAATGGAAAGTTCCCAAACCAAAATAGGATGAGAAAAAAAAAAAAAAAGAATACCTAAGAGCTATGAGTCAAATTTAAAACATGTAGAATATGTGTCATTGTAATTCCAGAAGGAGAAGAGAGAACAGCACAGAAGAAATATTTGAGGTAGTAATGGCCAAGAATTTCCCAAAATTCATTATAGACACCATCTAAAGTCGCAGGAAACTCAGAGAACCACAAACAGGTTGAGGATCAAAATATCTACTCCTAGGTGTATCATAGTCAAACTGCAGAATACCAAAAAGAAAGGAAAAATCTTTCAAGAAGCCACAGGAAGAAAAAGTCATCTTACTTATAGAGGAACAACCATAAGAATTATATCAAACACCTCATCAGAAATCTTACAAGCAAAAAAGAAAGGGAAATGGGGTGCCTAGGTAGTTCAGTCGGTCAAACATCTGACTCTTGATTTCAGCTCAGATCATGATCTCATAGTCATAAGACTGAGCCCCATGTTGGGGCTCTGCACTGGGCAGGAAGCCTGCCTAAAATTCTCTCTCACCTCGGCCCCTCTCTCACCCTGCACACTCTATCTCTTAAAAAGAGAAGGAAGTGAAATATTTGTGTTTAAAGAAAAAAAATTGACCAATGTAGAATGGTTTCCTGCAAAAATTTTATTAAAAAGAGAAGGAAAAATACAGACCTCAGACAAACAAAAACTGAAAAAATTTGAAATAGTAGATCTGCCTTGCATAAAATGTTAAAAGCAACTCCTCAGGAAAATCATATAGGTCAGAAAATTGGGTAAGGAAAGGAAGAGCATCAGAGAAGGAATGGAAAAATAAAACATTTTATTTTTCTTTAAAAAAAACAGATCTAACAGATAACTGTTCAAAGCAATAAGAGCAACAATGTATTTGGTGACTATAGGATGTGGATGGAACAGGAGAGAGGAACTGGGAATACTCTGTTATAAAGTACCTGCACTACCAGTAACACAATATGGTGTTATTTGAAAGTGGACTTAAAATAGTTTTAAAATGTATATTGCAAACTTTATGGAAACTGCTAAAATTTTTCAAAAAGATGTATAATTGATATGCTACAAGAGGAGAAAAAATGGAATCATAAAGAATGTTTAGTTAAAACCAGAGAAGGCAGAAAAAGAAGGTTAAAAACATCCACAACAAAGAAATGCAAAATAGAAAGCAGTTACAAATATGGTGGATACTAATCCAATTACATTGCTAATCACTTTAAATGTCAATTGTTTAAATACAGAAAGTAGGGGCACCTGACTGGTTCAGTTGGTAGAGCATGCAACTCTTGATTTCGGGGTTGTAAGTTTGAGCCCTACATTAGGTGTAGAGATTACTTAAACATAAAATCTTTAAATATACAAAGTAAAAAAATAGAGATTATTAGAGTAAATATAAAAACAAGACCCAACTATAGATTGTTTACAGAAAAAATATATTGAATATAGAGATACAGATAAAGGGATAAAGACATACCATGCTAACACTAAGAAAAAACTAGAAGAGCTAAATTAATTTCAGACTAAGCACACTTTGGAAGAAGGAAAACTATCAGGGATAAAGGGATCAATTCTCCAAGAAGACATAATCCTTAATGTATATGCACCTAACAACAAAGCACCAAAAATACGTGAAGGGAAAACTGATAGAAGTATAAAGAGAAATATACAACATCAACATTCCTCTAACAATAATTAACAAATCCATCAGGCACATAATTAGCAAGGATATAGTTGAATAGCACCATCAATCAAATAGATCTCATTGACATTTATAGGAAACTTCATCCATCTACAGCAGGATATACATTCTTCTCAAGCTCACATGGAACATTCACCAAGATAGACCACATTCTGGGCTGTGAAATACATCTTAACCCATTTTAAAACATAGAAAACATACAAAGAATATTTTTAGACCATACAGATTTAATTATGAATCAATAAGAAAGATAATAAGACAATATCCAATCATTTGCAAGTTAAACAACACACATGGGAAAAGAAGTCTTAAGAGAAATTTTAAAATATTTTTAACTAAATGAAAATGACAATACAACTGACTGAAATTGGGATGCCATGAAAAATAATGAAATCTTGCCATTTGCAACAACATAGACGGAGCTAGAGTCTAATACTAAGCAAAGTAAGCCAGAGAAAGATGAATATCATATGATTTCACTCATATTGGAATTTAAGAAACAAAACCAATGAGCAAAGGGAAAGAGAAAGAGAAAGATAAACCAAGAAACAGACTCTGAAAAATACAGAACAAACTGATGGTTACCAGAGGGGAGATTGGTTGGGAGTTGGATGAACGGAGTTATGTATAGAATTGTTGAATTACTATACTGTACACCTGAAACTACTATAATGCTGTATGTTACCTATCCTTGAATTAGAATTTAAAAACTAAATAAAAAAAGAAAAAAGAAATTAGTGGGATACAGTAAAATAAGTGCTTAGAGGGAAATTTATAGTATTGAATACATATATTAGAAAGGAAAAAAAAGATCTCAACACAATAAGATTTCACCAAAGGAAAGCAGAGAAAGAAGAGGAATATAAACCTAAAGCAAGCAGAAGAAAATAAATATACAAATTAGAACAGAAATCAATGAAATTGAAAACAGAAAATCAATAGAGAAATAGAGCACTGGGTGGCTTAGTTAAGTGTCCAACTCTTGACTTCAGCTCAGGTCATGATCTCAGGGTCATGAGATTGAGCCTCGAGTCAGGCTCCATGCTAAGCAAGGAGTATATCTGAGATTCTCTGCCTCTCCCTCTCCCTTTCCCTCTGTACCTCTCCCTGCTTGTTTGTGTGTGGTCTGTCTCTCAGATAAATAAATAAATCTTTAAAAAAAGAAAATCAATAGAGAAATCCAATTAAACCAAAAGCTAGTTCTTTGAAAAGATCAATGAAATTTCAAAACATCTAGCTAGGCTAATCCGAGAGAGACAGACAGAGAGAGAGAGAGAGAGAGAGAGAGAGAGAGAAAATAACTTATTAATATGAGAAATGAAAGAGGAGTCATTACTACTAATGCCATGGGTATTAAAAGAATAATACATGAATATTATGAACTCTATGGCCATAGCCTTGATAAAACTGATGAAATACATCAGTTTCTTGAAAGATAAAACTTCCAACACTTACACAAAGAAGAGTGATCATCTAAATTGGCCTGTATTTCTTAAAGAAATTGAGTGATTAAGTAACAACCTTCCAAAAGGAAAGCACCAGGTCCAGATGGTTTCACAGGTGAATTCTTTTTCTTAAAAAAGATTTTTTTTTTCATGAGAGACACAGAGAGAGAGTAAGAGACATAGGCAGAGGGAGAAGCAGGCTCCCTGTGGGGAGCCTGATTCGGGGCTCGATCCCAGGACCCCAGGATCCCAGTATCATGATCCGAGCCAAAGGCAGATGCTCAACCACTGAGCGACCCAGGTGCCCCTCACAGGTGAATTCTACAAAACATTTAAGGAGAAAAGGGTACCAATTCTCTACAATGCCTTCCAGAAAACAGAAGCAGATAAAACATTTCCTAACTCATTCTATGAAGCCATCATTACCCTAATACCAAAACTGGATAAAGACACTTCAAGAAAGAAAAACTATAGACCAATATCATTCATGAACATAAATGTAAAAATCCACAAAATATTAGCAAATTAAATCCAGCAATGTATAAAAAGAATCATACACCATGACCAAGTGGGATTTATTTCAGATATGCAAGTCTGGCTTAACATTCAAAAATCAATATAATCCATTATATCAACAGGCTAAAAAAGAAAAATCACATGACCATATCAATAGGTGCAGAAAAGACATTTGCCAAAATCCAACACCATCTATGATAAAAGCCATCAGTAAATGAGAAAGAGAAGAGGGACTTTCTCCACTTGATAAAGTATACCCACAAAAGATTACAGCTAACTTTGTAATTAAGTTAGAAGTAATCAGCTTCTAACTTAAGAGTGAGAAGCTAGAGGCTTTGCCAGTAAGATCAGGAGCAAGGCAAGGATGTTCCTCTCAGTACTTTTGTTCAACACTGTACTTAGAGTCCTAGCTAATGCAACAAGACAAGGAAATATAAGGCATACAGATTGGAAGGTAGAAATAAACTTTTTTTTTTTGTTCACAAATGACATGACTACCTATGTAGAAAAATCCCAAAGAATCGACAAAAAATTCTCTGTGAAGTAATAAACAATTAAAGCAAGGCTGCAGGATAAAAATTTAATATACAAAAGTCAATTTTTCCCTATATATCAATAATAATTAACTGGTATTTCAAATTGAAAACACAATACCATTTACATAAGCACCCAAAAAATGTGATGCTGCTTAGGTATAATTCTAACAAAATATGTATAAAAACAAAGGGAGAGATCCTCCATGTTTAGAGATAGAAAGACTCAGTATTATGAAGGAGTCAATCTTTCCCAACATGATCTATAGATTCAATGGAATCCCAATCAAAATCTCTGCAAGTTATATTGTGGATATCAATACCAAAGTTTATATGGAAAGGCAAAAGACCAGAATAGCCCTCATGACACTAAAGAATAACAAAATCGAAGGACTGGCACTACCCGACTTCAAGAACGCCTATAAAGTTACAGTAATAAAGACAGCATGGTATTGGCAAAAGAATAAAGAAATAGATCAATGGAACAGAATACAGAGCCCAGAAAAAGACTCACAGAAAGGACAAAGGTGATTCAATGGAAAAAGGACAGTCTTTTTTCAACAACCAATTCTGAAACAACTGGATATCCATATGCAAAAAAATAAAACTAGATTTGGACCTTGTATCTTTCACAAAAATTAATTCACAATGGATTGTAGACCTAAATGTAAAATGCAAAACTATAAAAATTCTAGAAAATAACATGCAAGAAGATCTTGATTGTTTTGGGTTTAGCAATAAGGTTTTAGATACAACATCAAAAGTTCAATCCATGAAATAAAAAATTGGTAACTTGGACTTTATCAAAAGCAAAAACATGTGTTCTGTGATGTAAAGAGAATGGAGAGAAAAACATCTGTTAGGAGAAAGAGAAAACAAGCTTCAGACTGAGAAAAAAAAATGCACAATATATCTGATAAAGGACTTGTATCCAAAATATACAAAGAACTCTTAAAATTCAACAAGAAAATAAAAAACCCAATGGACCAAAAGATCTGGATAGATAGATGTCTCTATCTATGGGAAGATATGCATATGGCAAATAAGCCTGAGAAAATATGCTTAATGTCATATGTCATTAGGGAATTACAAATTAAAACAGCAATGAGATACCACTACACGACTATAAGAATGGCTAAAATTCATCACACTGATAATACCAAATGCTGATGAACATGCAAAGCAACACTGCTGGTGGGAATGCCAAATAGTATGGCCACTCTGGAAGATAGTTTGGCAGCTTCTGTTTTTTTAAAAGAGAGGCAGAGACATAGGCAGAGGGAGAAGCAGGCTCCCCAAGAGGGTCTCAATCCCAGGACCCCAGGATCACTACCTGAGCCAAAGGCAGATGCTCAACCACTAAGCCACCCAGGTGCCCCAGTTTGGCAGCTTCTTATAAAACTAAGTATACTGTTATCACGTGATCCAGCATTTGTGCTCCTAGATAGTTACCCAGGTGAATAGTTGAAAACTGACATCCACATAAAAACCTGCACATGAATGTTTATAGCTGCTTTATTAATAATTGCCCCAAACTGGAAGCTAGCAAGACATCCTTCAATAGGATAAATGAAAAGTGGTATATTTATGCAATGGGATACTATTTAGTGATAAAAAGAGCTGAGAAATCAAGCCATGGAAAGACAGGAAGGAGCCTCAGGCGTCTAAATCAAAGAAGTCAGTCTTAACAGGCTTTAAATGATTCCAACCATTTGACATTCTGGAAAAGGCGAGACTAGGGAGACCCTAAAAAAATCAGCAGCTGCCAGGGTTTTGGGGGTAGAGAAGGAAAGCAGGGTGAATAGGTGAAGTACGGGAATTTTTGGGGGTGAAACAGTTCTGTATGATATTCTAATGGAGTTTACAAGACATAACACATTTCTTAAAACCCACAGAACTGTGCAACACAAAGAGTAAATCTTTATTGTGAATTATGTACTTTGGCTAATAATAATGTACTGATATTGGCTCATTAATTACAATAACTGTACTCCACTAATGCTAAAAATGGTAATAACATAAGAAACTGTGTGCAGGGGAGAGGGAGCAAACAGTGACTCTGTACTGTCTGCCTGGTTTTTGTTTAAATCTAAAACTGCTCTAAAAAGTAGATATTAACTTTTTAATGAGAAAAACTGGACCTTGGAAATTAGTCCTTGATGTAGCTAGTGACTAGAACCACTGGAAAGTGTTAACTCACTCTATCTTTTCTCCCTTGATCTGCTTTGACATTTCTTTTGCGAGTTAGGGAGTTTCAGCATACAATAGATGCCATATGGCATCAATGTGATTTTAATTGGAAAAACCACCAGAAAAAGTTAATGGACCAAAACATCCAAATAGGCAACACATTCTAGTGTTATTTTTGAATGCTGAATAATTTTTTAAAAAATCAGCCACATAAAAATGGCAAGTTTAGGTTGTAAGAAAAGCCCCCATGTCTTCTAGAATAGTTCACAGAGAAGATACTCAAAGGGTTGCTCCAACTTCTGTTGAATTTTCCTGGCATTTTATATTCTACATTAACTAGAATTGACCAAGCTTAGAAATAAGTTGCTATTAAACATAAGCCACCTATTTGTGCAGGCCCATAACCAGACTGTAAAAGGATGTAGCCTTTCTTTTTAACTTTCACATGCAAGGCTTCTAAATACCAAGGTACATCGATTAGAAGTGAACAAATGAATGGGAAAACAATGAAAATAATGTATTTTTCACCGGATATTACATATCATTTCATAGATAGACGGAAACATAGATACATACATATGTATAGATTTTCCCCCAAAGGCTATCACAGACCAGAGAAGACAATTAAAATGATTCATTTGAAGAATCCTCAGAAATGAGAAATGAATATCCTTAACTACTAAAAAGTACGTGGCTCTGCAACAGTTCGCTACCCCTTTGCTCCATTAACCCAATTAATTCTTGTCATTTACCCTTCACTAGCTTGTCTGAAAAATGATTTTATTTTAACCTCCTAGACACTGTGATTCATGCATCCAATAATTTTTCGCATTTGTTGCCAGAACATAGAGACAAAACTTATGGTCCACCTCTACTAGACATAATCAACCTCATGCATCTGTCTCCTAACCTTCGTCCTGGCTCCACCATCCTTTTCCCCTTTGCCCGATGATTCCTATGCATTTTGGTTGCAGTGTATCCTGCTTTTATTAATGTGCACCTTTGGAGAGCTGTTTAAATTCTTCTGGGGACAAGGTAGGGTGTAAATCAATGGGTAGGTAGATAAATAATGAGAAGGAGAGAAAGAGGACCTATACCTACCACTTCAAGACAAAGTATCACTTCAACAATGTATTCTCACGAGTCTGAGTAGCAACTAAAGAAATGTCTGTGTTCATAAATGGCCAGACGCTTGTCAGGGACTCATTAGTAGCCCAATGCTGTCTTCACCAGCAGTTGTCAGGGCCCAAGGTTGAATGGGCACGCATGGTCCTTCCAAATTCCTGTCTCTTTTTACCCTTCAGCTATCTCTTTAAAATTGTGGTCAAATGTATTTAACAACTTTAAAAATTAAGTAGGCGCTAATAAGACTGGCTTAATCACAGCTCAGAAGACATACGTCTGTCTTCACACTGGATTCAAAAACAAGCCACCCTTGAGAAATCAGAAAGGTGGAAACAAGAATGTAGGAGAACTCCAGACCACTTGTCTCACAGAAATCACTGGGGATTAGGAATCCATTTTACTGGGAACATGCCAAGAATAACTCTGGTCCTTACAGGAGAATATTGCTGTCCAGCATTTTTCATGCTTGACCATGCCTTGCCCTACCATCTTGATGTGTTAGTTCTGTTATAAGACATGATCCTTAGTCTTTTTTCATTCTTCACTATCTCTCAGGCTTTCACTTGAATGAGCCAACTCTTGGTTGGTTAGAAAATATTCTTACTTCTCTAAGGTTCCCATGATGAAGAAATAACACCTACCAAAAGAGGCATTGGGATCACAGTCTTAGATCTTGCAGTTCACTTTTTTTTTTCTCCAATGGTAAGAAACACATTTATTTATTAATATGTTTTAGGTAAATAAAAATCATACAATAGTTATATATGTTGATTATGAAATACAATCTTAATTCACACATTTTAAATGTAAAAACAAATTCAGGTGAACATATTAGAAATAAGGATACTACTCTCTTATTAAAAATGAAGAAATTGACATTTATCTAAATCAATAATAATTGCTTTGACATTGGTAAAATAGAACATGTTTATTTGAGTATAGTCATTATACCACATCTTCTTTATCCATTCATCTATTGATGGACACCAAGGCTCCTTCCACAGTTTGGCTATTGTGGACATTGCTGCTATAAACATCGGGGCACAGGTGTCCTGGCGTTTCACTGCATCTGTATCTTTGGGGTAAATCCCCAACAGTGCAATTGCTGGGTCTTAGGGCAGATCTATTTTTAACTCTTTGAGGAACCTCCACACAGTTTTCCAGAGTGGCTGTATCAGTTCACATTCCCACCAACAGGGCAAGAGGGTTCTCCTTTCTCCACATCCTCTCCAACATTTGTTGTTTGCTGTCTTGTTAATTTTCACCATTCTCACTGGTGTGAGGTGGTATCTCATTGTGGTTTTGATTTGTATTTCCCTGATGGCCAGTGATGCGGAGCATTTTCTCATGTGCTTGTGGGCCATGTCTATGTCTTCTTTGGTGAAATTTCTGTTCATGTCTTTTGCCCATTTCATGATTGGATTGTTTGTTTCTTTGCTGTTGACTTTAATAAGTTCTTTATAGATCTTGGATACTAGCCCTTTATCTGATACGTCATTTGCAAATATCTTCTCCCATTCTGTAGGTTGTGTTTTAGTTTTGTTGACTGTTTCTTTGGCTGTGCAGAAGCTTCTTATCTTGATGAAGTCCCAATAATTCATTTTTGTTTTTGTTTCTCTTGCCTTCATGGATGTATCTTGCAAGAGGTTGCTATGGCCAAGTTCAAAAAGGGTGCTGCCTGTGTTCTCCTCTAGGAGTTTGATGGAATCTTGTCTCACATTTAGATCTTTCATCCATTTTGAGTTTATCTTTGTGTATGGTGTAAGAGAATGGTCCAGTTTCATTCTTCTGCATGTGGTTGTCCTATTTTCCCAGCACCATTTATTGAAGAGACTGTCCTTTTCCCAGTGGATAGTCTTCCCTGCTTTGTTGAATATTATTTGACCATAAATGCAGTTCACTTTTTACAAAAGAAAGCCAGATAGTATCCAAGGAAGGGAAGTTCTACAGCTTCTCTGGGAATCCATAATGAATAGTTAAAAAGCCCCCTGGGCTCACCAAATCATTCCACTAATTAAAATTTTTTCTTTAAAAAAAAAAAAGGGTCCTTCCCTGAAGAATTTATGGGGATGGGACATGGGTGACTCCAGACAGTCATGAGAAGAATGGCTTATGTCTTAGCTAGACTGAAAAATCACTAAGACATTCTAGGTCTGGTTACTGTCTTCTCAACTTGCGAAATCTCCTTTTTATAGCGTATGACCATAATTCCATGAATCAAGGCTAAAAAGTTTCTTCTCTGAACCACCTACTATTCATAACCATAGCTTAGGAAAATAAAAATAGGCGTTGAAGACATACTAAATGCAAGATATTGCTCCATAAAGAGGGAATGGGCTTCATTTCAAGGTTCCAATGCAAACATTCTGTTAGTGTCTTTATCTAATAAAATCCTGTATTTCTTTTCAATATACCTTCAGCTATCAAAAAATTTAAAAAGAGCACAATTAGGGGGTCTTTTATGTTGTCAGGACAATTAATGTGTTCCTTTGACCCAGTCTTTCTCTTGTCTGTTCTTCTTTCCTCCTTTAACCACTTAGACACTAAATGAATATTCTAAGAAAGGTTAACTCTCAGTAGTTTATGCAACCACTGTTATTGGAAAGAACTGTGTTGGTAACCTGTTATTAAAGATTTACATGGAACTTTGTATTTCCGTAAGTGCTTTACAGCCAAAGCTTCAGTGATTACAAAAGCACCAGACTCCTCTTCCCCATGGTAACTAGAAGATGCGTTGCCATCCTTCCTCCTCTCATTAATGAGAATTACCTGATCCAAGTCGACTTGAAATTTCTACACACTCCATCCCAAGGCCTTATTCATTCATATACCCAATAAGTACTCACTAAGCACACTTTATAACAACTTTCTTTTTTTTAAGATTCTATTTATTTATTCATGAGAGAGAGGGGGGGGGGCAGAGACACAGGCAGAGGGAGAAGCAGGCTCCATGCTGGGAGCCCGATGTGGAACTCAATCCCGGGACTCCAGGATCACACCCTGAGTTGAAGGCAGGTGTCTAACCACTGAGCCACCCAGGTGTCCCTGTAACAACTTTTTACTTTTTACACATAGAGAGACATGCAACTACTGTCTACTCTCTTCTGGAAGATAAAGTAAATCTTGGCTAAGAGATCCCAAGCCCCAAAGGGTTGAGCTATTGCTTCTCCTGCTGAACCATAATATAGTCTCTTAAGATGTGTGTCCAACCCAAATTTCAATTTGTTTGGGACTTAAATTACTACAGGCCCCTGACATTATGGGAAATCAATAATATTAACCCCTTGCTAGAAAACTATTTAAAGACCACTTCTGAGGCATCTTAGCTGTATCATTAGATTGATTTCACTCATATAAAACTAAATTTTTTCCATTTAATATGTTCTGAACACACACTATCTGCCAGACTGTGAATAAAACATGCAAACAAAATAGTCCTTATGCACTAGAAGCTTGCAATAAGCAGTTATGATAAAGTACTGGATGGCCTATTTCCTTTGAAAAGCATAAAATACCTTCTAGATGTGAAAGTATATTTATACATTGTATACATGGCAACACAAGCACCATAACTGAAGTGTTTCATGTCATTTCAGAGTTTCAAATTTTGTATTCTCATTTAATTCTTCTTATCTATCACTGGAAGTAAATGTGAATGTATGTATGGGGGTGGGGTGGGGTGGGGTGTACACAGTCATGCATGTGCACAAACAGTAGTTAAGGGAAATACTATTATAACAACTTCACAGGAGGGATCCCTGGGTGGCGCAGCGGTTTGGCGCCTGCCTTTGGCCCAGGGTGCGATCCTGGAGACCCGGGATCGAATCCCACATTGGGCTCCCGGTGCATGGAGCCTGCTTCTCCCTCTGCCTGTCTCTGCCTCTCTCTCACTCTCTCTCTGTGACTATCATAAAAATTTTAAAAAATTTAAAAAAAAAATAACAACTTCACAGGAAAAGAGTCTGAAGCTAAGATTAGCTGTAAGGCATACAGCTACATGGTAGTTGGTGGCAGCAACAAAACACAGGACTCCTATGTGCAATGTTTTTTCCATTATATCCATTTCCTTCTAAGGACTATACTACATAGCACTTAAAGATTGGCTTTAGGTATAATAAGAACTAACATCCATGCAGCATTTACCTCTGCCAGGCGGTATCTCAAGTGTTTTGTGTGAATTAATTCACGTGTTATCAGAACCATCCTATGAGGTGAGTATACTATTGTCTCCATTTTACAGATGTGAAAACTGAGACACAGGGAGGTCGAGCAACTTGCCAAAGTTTATATCTCAGATAAGCAGAAAAGCCAAGATTTGAATTCAAACAGTCTGACCCCAGAGCTTACCCATTAAAAACACTATGCAATAACACCTCGAGGTATGGGTAGCTTCTCTCTCTCTCTCTCTTTTTTTTTTCCCCTTTTTCTTTTCTTATTGGCTCAACTCTTAAAAACAAAACAAAACAAAACAAAAAAACACCCTTCCTATTTTAGTTGTTGGGCTGCACTGGGTTTACTGGACATTTCAGGAAAATAACTCCATAGCCTGGGTAAAACGTGAGGAATAAGGCCAAAGTTGAATGATTCCAACTCCTTACCAAGAACGGTGATTCTCCAGAAGCACACTGCCTGTGATGCCTTATGGCTATGATAAAATGGAAATTATAAGAAAATACGGGAAAAAGGTCAATCCTGTGCATTTCCTAGGGATTATTGATATGGGGATCCAATCTCAGAGCTCTCGGCACTAATCATCAAACTATGGTATTTAACTGAAAAGCTAGCCTTTGCAAAAAGGCCAGGCCCTCCCCTAAGCCACAGTTCCTTCCAAGTGCTACTAGCAGGTGAGACTCGAGGGCCAGCATCATGGCAGTTTGTTGGGACTCAGTCTCCTGCAGGTGAGCCCAGCACATGAAACCCAGGAAAGTGAAGGCCAAGGGACTCATGGAGGTCGGCTTGATTAACTTGGGCAAAGAGCTGCTCAGGTGCATTCAACGGGCCATGGCAGCAGGCAGGTGTCACTGTAGCGACCACAGTCAAGGTCAGTGGCACGTGGCAAGGGGTAGAACACTGGCTCAGGCCAACCACGTGGCCTTCCCCTGACCTTGTCAAAAGGAATAAACATTTTACTTTCAGTAAGTGGCTCTTGTAGTTTATCAGCTTCATAAAATGATTTTTGCCCTCCCCTTAGAATGGAGTCATGGGCCTTTGTGTCTGGCAGGGAGCTCTGTGAGAGGATGGGGCAGGAGCAGGGGTGAATCTCTTGTTTGGAGCCTGACAGAACCAGTCAGCTGGCAGCAAAATGGCAGCATCCCTCAAAAGGTGGCCCTGGTGAAGCTCGGCAGGGCAGTCCCATTCCCCTCCCTTTGCTCATGGGGCCATCAAGGCAGCACAGTGGCCACTAGGATCTACGATTCTGACTTGACTACTGGAAAGTCTGAAGAATGCTGGATGCTCCTCAAAAAGTCAAAAATGTTCACATGCACAAGAGGACATCCTTCCCAATTTACAGCATACCTCATGTAAGGAATTCTCCCTCCTTAGTAAAGGTGACTCTGTGAATTGGCTCAGGAATTGAGCTTTTCTTCCTTCTTCGGGCAGGTGTCTGACAGTCCCTCCCTGGCATTGCCTTTCTTTGGTCTCAGAAGAAAATTATTGCTACGTATCCAAAAATACAGTGCATACAAACTGGAATACTGTCTGTGATGTCTCTCCTCCTTCATACCCCATATTACATCCTTCTCCACCTTGGTTTTTAAGATATTTATTTATTTAAGAGAGAAAGCAGGTAGGCAAATGTGAGCAAGGAGAGGGAGGAGGGAGGAGAGAATCTAGAACTAACTCTGCCCTGGGTGTGGAGCCAGATGTAGGGCTCCATCCCACAACCCTGAGATCAGGACCTGAGCTGAAACCAAGAATCAGACTCCACTGACTGAACCACCCAGGTGCCCCACTCCACCTTGGTTTTTAGATGAAGAACCAATTTTTACTGACATCTAGAATGGTGAGATGCAGTTGAAAACCTATGAGGCAAGCCATCTAATCTCTCTAGGCCTGGACAGATTATCAGTCGGTACCTATTTGCACCAAACCAGCTACATTTTGAGGCTGGGCTGCGTCCTGAATTCTGGTCTGCAGCAATTACTGGGGGTTTCAGCAGCTAGCTGAACAGCCTAAAACCCTAGTGCAAATTCTGAGATATGGGTTAGAGAAACACCTATTTTATTGAAAACTCAATTCATTGGGTTTTTTGAAAAGATTTTATTTATTCATGAGAGACACAGAAAGACAGAGACATAGGCAGAGGGAGAAGCAACTCCCTGCGGGGACCCTGATGTGGGACTCGATCCCAGGGCTCCAGGATCATGACCTGAGCCGAAGGCAGATGTTCAACCACTGAGCCACCCAGGCACCCCTTGATTGGATTTTTAAATGGACATTTCTTAAGACATAACTACAGAAAGCATATTCGGCAGCTCCTTGTAGCTGAATGCTGAATGCCACACATTCAAGAGTGACAGAGGAGTGACACCATGGGCCACACGTGCTGTCTGTATTGTATTATAAAGCAATCACATGTGATGTTAATGACTAAGGATGAGGTGGCCTAATGGAATTTGACCTTCCAAACAATTGTGAACAGATGATTATTTTAACAAAATGTGGGAATGGGTTTAACAGGAAGTTATCAAAATGGAGAGCCAGTGATTGAAATAATCCTAAAATTATAACCTGGAAGAAAAGAGGGTGTGGGCAGAAGGACAAGCCACCATTCCCACAAATATAAATGCCTGATTCAGCTTCCCATTCTGCACTGGCTGGGGACCTCTGGCAGCCTTCATATTGTAATGTATGAGAGAATCCCATGTCCCGAGCTACAAACAGGAAGCAAGGCACTCAATGCTATCTCAGTTACTTGCAGCATCAGAGACATGGACACATTTTGCTGCCAAGTTTCTAACGAACTGCAAGCCTTTATTTGCAGAGGTCTGAAGCCCATGATTTTAGAATTCTCCTTGGTGAACCTCCAGCAGCCCTTGCTACTATGCTCCATTGCCGCTCTCAATGAGGGGCAACAACCGACACAGTATCTTCCCCATCTTTCTCATCTTCTTTCTCATAGCTTCCAGGAGTTCTACCCTCAGGAGGTCACAGAGGATTTCCTTCCCTTTAACTGCTCCATCTCTCATGCTCAGAAACTCAACTTAATATTTAAATCTGGGAGGGAACGGGGGGACATTGGGGTGAATCAATGGAAGATAGGACAAGGGACCCAGATTAATGGACAAGGGACCATGTAAACTCACATGGTTCAATCCTTGGGAAGGGAACATCTGTGGGAATGGAAAACCATCTGTTGGCCAGGCCAGCCCCATTTCTGTCTGCTTCTGGTACACTAACATTTTCTGGGTTCAAAGAAAACAGCACCTAAATCACTAAAGGGCCTGGGCATTATTTTAAAATAATGCTTGGAGTGATGTGATGTCTAAAGTGGCTTTCTGCCAGGAGGACCTCTGCCACAGTGTTACATTCAAGAGAGCTTATTTTAAACAGGCATTTAAAAAATGAGCCATTGCCATAATTTGGCAATGTGCCTGGAAAAAGCTGATTTTGAGATTGGGCATTTTAAAGAAAATCTCTAAAATGTAAGTTACAGTCACTTTCCCTAATGAGTCTTTCTCATCCTGTTGCTTACCACTTGCTTTAAACATGTCTGGGGGCCCTCTGTGCAGGCCTGGGGGGCAGCCCTGATTTCTGTGCAAAGGAAGACAGCACAATTGCACTGTGTCTTCCTCCACTGACTTAACTGGCCTCAGCCAAGCTACAAATTCCAGCTTGTGGGGTGGAGAACAGTGGAGTTGACATCACTGAAAATTCTACCCATTTCAAGAAAGGGAGACAAAGGGAAACCCCTCAAAATGTTACTGTTCTGGTTGGGTATCTGCCTTTGGCTCAGGGTGTGATCCTGGGATCCAAGGATCGAGTACTGCATCAGGCTTCCTGTGGGTCCTACTTCTCCCTTTGCCTGTGTCTCTGCCTCTGTGTGTGTGTGTGTCTCTCATGAATAAATAAATATTTTTTTAAGTTACTGTTCCAGTTTGAGACATGTGCCACAAAGAGATGAATTAAAATTCGATTTTTTTATTGAAGTTCGATTCGCCAACACATAGTATAACACCCAGTGCTCATTCCATCAAGTGCCTGTCACCCAGTTGCCCCTTCCCCCTGCCCGCCTCCCCTTCCACTATCCTTTGTTCATTTTCCAGAGTTAGGAGTCTCAAAAAAAAATTCGATTTTGTCACTTTCCAAAATCTGCCTGTGGAAGTCACTAAGGGCAATGCGCCGGCCCAGAAGGACTGAACCCAAATGACAGGGGTGGATTGTTTTCTATTATTCTATTGGCTCTAAATTCTTCGGGCAGGGGGCGAGGAAGGAACTATTGGTTTCATCTGGTCCTGGCACACCATGATGTCAATGGCTCATTGGAATATTGATATAAATGATGTTCAAATAGCCCCCCATAATTGGCTCATAATTAGCTGGCCCCATTCCTGTGCTAGGTCTTTAAGCTTTTCAGAACCATCTGGGTTTGAGTCTTTGCTATAGAACAAGCTACCAATACTCATATGCTGGCAAGTTATAACACAGCTCTTTTCTCTGTGTCCCCTTCCTCTTCCCATGTTCAATTTCAGTGTCCTTTCTATGTGCCTCTCAAAGAAGGCCACGGGAGGTCAGTGAACATTGCTGTTAAAAGAAGAAACAAAAGAAACGTCTGCCGTTTCCCAATGCTTGTTGAAGTCAAAGTACAATGGTATACAGTACGTCATATTTAGCCCAAGGGGCTATGTGGGTCAGCTCACACACGAGCCTGCCAACTTGTTTCCACGAGATGAGCCAGGCCAGATGAAAATGTAAATTTATCTGAGCAGACATATGTCAGTATTGATCATAAGGATAGGTGCTGGTGGGTCCTGCCAGGGCCCACCTACACCAACAAAGCTCTGCCGCTGACAAGCAACTCAGTGAACATGCTCACTGCGATTGGTCCCAACCTAGTTGGAACCGTGTCTCTGTCATTAGCCCAATATGGCTGATGTTACCATCATATCCCATCCCCCCATAAATGCTATGTGCCCCCTTTTCTTTCAGTGAAGTTTAAGAATGCCACAGCATCCCTGGGGCCAGTGCTGACATTGACAACCCAGGTGGAGTACCATTGGTTATTGTGATGATGGCAGACCGGGTCTCTGATAACTCAGTGACAACTAACATCTGTACACATGGCACAGTCATTTGGACAAGGTACTATTCTAAGCCCTTTATGTTTATTACTTCATTTAACCCCCATACCACCTTATGCAATGGGGTATTCTTCTTCTTCTTCCCATTTTACAGATGAGAAAACTGAGGTTCAGAGAGCAGAAGTAACTTGCCTGCAGCCACACAGCAAGTAGGTGGTACAGAGAGAATTCAAAGTGAAGTCTATCTGGTTCCAAAGCCCAAGCTCTTCAGTGCCTCTCTCCAATGCCCAGTGTGGGAGCCTAGCATGTTTCCTTGGAGAAGGAGAGGGGATGGTAGTTTGAAATGGCATATTCACCATTACCAATATTTCAATCAACATAAAAAGAGAGCACAAAATTTTTATTTTTATTTTTATTCTGCCAAATATCTGACAGAAACAGAGGGAGCTAGTTGGCTGGAGGATGCTGGAAGGCTGGCTTCTCAGAAACCTCATGAAGTTCAAGTCAAGTATATATTTTGCTTAGGGGTGGATTCATGTTGAGCGAGATCACAGAGGGCAATCTCTAAAATTAAAAATTAAAAAAAAAATGCCCAGCCTTTGGGGAATCAAAACTCAAGTTTGACAATGATCCAGATTGATAGAATCCATGCTTTCAAGCCCTCCAAAGACTGCTGAATTAAAGCTGAATGCCAGTGTACCACTTTATAATGACAAACAGAATTCATGAAGGCACAGATCCTTACACAATCTCCCTACTGGTAAACAACATGGGAAGCCAAATTATAATCTGAAACTTGCTTAATAAACATGGGATCGACATTGACTGGAGTTATAAGATTGGAATGCATAATAACGGCATCATGTTAAAATGTATCTCTATAAATAGGATCCCACAATACCACAGTCTAACAATAGCCAATGCTTAAGAAGGGATTGCTATGTGCCAGGCACTGTGCTAAATACAGAAATTATCTCCTTTTATCCTCACAAAGGCCCTATGTGGTAAGCACCATTGTTAAAACCCCCCACATTACAGATGGAGACAGGTTTTGAAAGGTGTGGCCACTTGCCCAAGGTCAAAAAGCTGAAGAGTGGGAGGCATGAGACGGGAACTCTACTCTGTCTCTGTCGGGTATGGGAACCCCCTCAGGAACCGCTCTGTTCTGTTGCCTCTGTGCCTAGTTCAGTGCTGTAAAGGCAGTCTCTCTCTCCCTGGGCAGAGGGGGGTTGATCAGGGCTGTGGATCTTTGTGACTGTCTCCTTTTCATCTGCTTTCCTGACCAACAGCACCACCCCGCCCCCACTCCCTGATTGACACATTCTTTCTTCAAGCGTGTTAACAACACTGTCAATCAGGCCACTGTCTGGTCTTTTATCCCTAGGATCCCCTCAATCTGTCTCTGTCTTTCAGTCCTGCTCTCTCTCTCTTTTGGAAATTTAAAACATAAAATTCAAAGAAGCAAAATAATAACCACCCATCTTCCCGCCAATTATTACCAATAATGGTCAACCTTTGCACACTTTGCTTCCTGTCTTTTTTCCTACGTTTATGCTTTACAAAATCCTACAAAGAAATACGTGACTACATTATTCTTTCATGGGAATGGGAATCTGCATAGCTTTGCATTCAATCATGACTTGTTGATTCTCTAGCTTGACTCTTAGGGAGCAATTTCAGTTCCCGGATTTTTAGTAGCTTCCGTGTGCTAACTACACATTTCCAGACATGGTGAGCTTGGTATAAACAAACAGGCAGATAAGACCGGGCCACCTTACTAGCACTGGAGCTCAAGAGCATGCACTTTGTCTAGCTTGCCCAGCTCTTAATGGTCAAAAGAAATCCATTTCCGCATAAAAGACTGTAAAAATTGTTATTGTGCAGGGGTCAATGACTACACAATCTTTCCCCAATGAAGCAAAAGGATTTGTATATTGACAAGAAAATTACAGGAGCGGACATAAACGATTAACTACGTGGGTGACTTTGGCAAAATTGAGAGCACCACTTTGCAAAAGAGATACCTTGGAAACAGAAAAGTAAGCTATTAACTGGCCACCTCTGAACATTTCCGAAAATTATAGACATTAATTCATGATAGCTGATAACTACCACATTTAGTATATATTTATTTCAAAACAAAAATTAAACCAGGCAGGCTTATGGGCTTAAAGGAAGACACATGCCCAGAACTATTTTTAGGGGTTATCTATGGAAAGGATAAGACCACAGAATTAATGTAAAATAAAAAGCCTCCCAGAAAGGGAAAAAATGTGGTGTGCCTGGCAAATATCAACAAATGAGCACAGTGAACAATGGTCAAAGGCATCTTTTCTGTCAAATCAAAGAAGCCATTTTAGTCTGTGATACATTAAACTTCCAGAGTTGTAATTACGGAGTTATTTTTATAGTTTATCTACTCTAAATATATCTTTCTAATAATATATATGGCAGAAAACTGAGGCGATATTATAAACTAAATTCATTGCTATTTCTGATCAAAACACTGTCTCCAGCAATCTCCTGACAAAGATTATAGGGCATCAACCAAATGACTGGCTCCCCCTTCTGGTTTTCCCAGAGATGGCATGAAACATTCCTCAAGCCTCAACCCTGCACAGACCCCTTCTCAGGCACCGCTTGGCCCACCCCTGCTACACAGAGATCCACAGAGTGTCCTACTGCTAGCACTGAAGACATCAACCATGTGATGCCCATGTTCTTCTAGGTTTTCAATCGAAGGAGCAAAACGTACCTGTATGGTCATTGCTCTATGTGGAAAACTATCAAGCTAAGAGCGTCTCCTTTATATTTAGCTACTAATACCCAAAGCCCTTCACAGTTGTTCCTTATTGCACATCATCAAATCTCTCTGGGTCATCTGAGCTGGGTATCCTGGACTCCTTCAGATCAACCTCCATCTTCTGCTCATACTGTCTGGCTATTATCCCTTTCTAGTTAGAAGCATTCCTCTCAGCCCTTGCAAGTGATAGTCCAAAGATCAGAAGGATAATAGGCCAGGTGCATCTCTAATATCTTCTGACCTAAGAGACATTTCTGTTCTAATCACAGCCCATGCACCTGCTCTCCTCCTCTTCTACCAATGAGTGTCCTAAAAAATTGGTGCAGAAAGTTGACAGTCACAGCCTTTCTGTACTCATGCACGGACCATCAGTCATTCCAAGGTCTTATTTTTATTCTCCTGGTCTCAACTCATCCTCCCTTCTCTGTTGGTCTCCACTCTCCCTCATCCGTGTCTTATGTGAATTGCAAATCTTAACCAATTCCTGTAAGGTAGCCTTCTGTTCCTATCTATGCCTGCCTGCCTGCTCCAGACCTTTGGACCCAAATTCTTGCCCCCAAATGGTGACCTCACAGTGCTCACCTTCCCTTCCCAGGTTAGGATCCTGAACCCCGACTCCAGCACACCTACTGGACCCACAATCTTGCCAACATCATCTTCCAGTTGGGCCTGATGCCCAGAAGTCTGAGATCAAAACACAAAAGTTTGGCATGAAAACATTAATATAAGCTTCCTCTTATTGATTCTGCTTATTTTCATCTATTGCCTAGATTCTAAATCTTTGATATTAGAATTATACATGTTTAAACCTGAAAGGGATCTTACAAATCCTCAGTAACTCCTAGACATTACTGGTCTGCAAACCTCTGAGGTCAAAATCTCCTGGGTTTCCTGGTATACGTACGGCAACCTAGGCCCTACCACAGACCTATACATTTTTTTTTATGCACTGGTCCCAAGAATCTACATTTTAACAAGCTCCCCAGCCATGTTGGATTAAGAGTTAGATCTGAACATGCTGATTATCAAAGCCTGTCATCTCACAGATGAGGAAACTGAGAGATCACAAGCTAAAATCCAGGTCCCATGAGTCCCAGACTTTTGTTCATTCATCATAGCACTTTCTTTCCTGCTGGGAGAACTACTTTGGAACTATCTTGTGTAAGGGCGTTATAAAGTCCATTTGCAATAGAAAGCTTGTTTTATGAAGAACACAGTGGATTATCTGTTAAACTCTCTCAAAAACCCTCCTTTGGAAAGGTTTGTACACTTCCAGAAGGCAGCCATCTTGTGGTGACATGTATTAACTGCTTCAGATTTATGATTTTTCCCTGTGCCCCCCGCCCCCCAAAACTCACATGAGTTCTAAACAGGAGAGACTGTTGAGCTTCAGCAATGTGTTGGAACACGAGAGAATTATACTGGGATGATTACTTGAGCTATCTGAACTACCTGTTACCCTTTCTTTTTGAAGGCCATATACGATGCAAGGCAAGGAGCCAACAGCAAAATGGGAAAGAAGCTATGACAAAGAAAGAACTAATACATCCTTGCCCCTCAGCCAGCCCCCCCTTTGGTTGCTTATTGTTGAGCTATAAATTACATACAACCACCAGAACAAATTCACACAAATCATTTTTTCCAGTACAGATACATATTTTTGAAACAAAGTGGGTAATGGACCCTTAGCAATTGACATTAATTGAAACAGCAGTGTGATTTTTAGATAATATAAGCAACAGAGAATTTAAGATAATAATCAAGTGCTTTTTGGCCAGGGCAAGATGAACATAAAACCTATGACAGCAATTAGCATTATCTCTCACTTGGTAAAAACGTAAAAGGTCACTTCAAACTCAGTTAAATATAGTAGCCAAAGACATGAAAGACACAGTCGACTGGAAATACTGGGTTGTCTTCTTGATGTGGGGTGGCCTGGCTGCTTCCGAGAGCTTGGTTTGAATATAATAACAAAACAGGGCCTGTGGGTGATTCAAGAAATAGCAGATGGAGCTCTGAAGAGTTATAATAATAATGTGACAAAGGCTCTGGACTTATATATATATACACATGATCAGAGGAAACACGAAAAGTATTTGGGTGGGAGTTTCACCAGCTCTAAATGTAATGTGAAACTGTGGAAACACTTGTGTGGCAATTGCCTATGAAACCACATGGCCTTAAAGCCTAGAAGTCTGTGCTGTGCCTGGAGTGGTAGGATTAAGAAATCTCAATGGTCTCTGCTTCTCAATCCATTAGTATTTTGTTCACCCAGAAGGAAGGAACAATCATACAAACTTCCAATTCAGTGAAAAAGAATCAACAGCCTACCTATTGGTCTCTCTCTTGGGCGCTCCCACAGTAGACTGCATATACAGCCCATACAGAATTATACATGCTGCTGTGTAATTGACAGTCTAGGCTTATAAATTCACCTCCTCAGCACGAGTACTCTGAGGCAAGGCTTGTGTGTCTCATTCATCTTAACTCCAGCACCTAGACAGGCTCTGGGTATACAGAAGACTCTCCATGTACATTTGCTAAATGAATAGGTATGGGCAGATGAATGAAAGAGAAGTCGAAGGACCCTGACTGGCCATCGTGGATGGTTCACACAGTGCCACATGAATGCTGAAAAATGAAAACTTTAGTTAATCCGTCAATTGGTTTGTTGACATGACACCAAACTAGCAACCTGCTTGTTTTTTTCTCCCTCCAATACCAAGGCATTTCAGGTTATGTTGCCACTCAACCAGAACTGAAAGACATAAAACATTTTAGGTGGCTGCACGAGACTTGGAAAACTCACATATATTCTGTCTTCAGTTTTACTCCTTAGGAAATGGTCTGCAACTGTGCGTGGTATTTTGAAAAAAAGTCTTTATTATCGAAGGAAACCACAAGGACTTTATTAACATTATCTCATTAATCTTCAAAAGATAGCTGTAAGGCAATGGCAAATTTTACTGACGAGGAAACAATTACAAAGGAGGCTGAGCGACTCGCTTCGAGTTATTAAGTTAATTACTGACTCAGTTGACATTTGACACTGTTGACAACCTCCTTCCTAAATTGCTTTCCCTTGACCTCCATGACACTAAACTATTCTCACTCTTTCCTTTCTCTTAGGAATTTAACTTTGTTTGCAGAAGAATGAATTTAACATTAAATCCATTCATCTGTATCATTGCAAATTATCTTTATCAATATTCCTATATATGTGTAGCTAGGTTTACATACTTTGTGATATTCTTTCTAATGTACTGAGGCAACTGCAGCATAGTAGTTGAAAACATGAACTCTGCAGCCAGAATCCATCCTTTCAAAGCCTGGCTCTGCTACACTCTGGATGTGTGACCTTGAGTCAGTCACTTAATCTTTCTCTACTTTGGATTCTCTACCTGTAAAATCAGAATGATGATAGTACCTCGCCTCAGAAGGTTGTTCTGAGGGTTACAGAGTAAAAAAAAAAATGAAATGCTTAGAACAGTGCCTGGCATATAATAAGCAATCCATGTTAGCTATTACTAATAACATTATTTCATATAGGCGTTTCCAACTAGCTATGTAATGTTCCGTGGTATTAATACATCATAGCTTACTTAACCAATTTCATCTTGCATGATTTTAGGGGAGTTCATAGAAATATGGAAAATCAGAAACAAGAGGTAGATCACATTCATCATCTTTGTTACTTGCTGGTGTTTCCTCAAACTCCTTCACTGGTTCATCTTCCTCCCTCTCCCACTCCATCCTAGCCCCCTCTTTTTTTTAATAATAAATTTATTTTTTATTGGCATTCAATTTGCCAACATACAGAATAACACCCAGTGCTAATCCCGTCAAGTGCCCCCCTAAGTGCCCGCCACCCAGTCACCCCCACCCCCTACTCTCCTCCCCTTCCACCACCCCTAGTTCATTTCCCAGAGTTAGGAGTCTTCCATGTTCTGTCTCCCTTTCTGATATTTCCTACCCATTTCTTCTCCCTTCCCCTCTATTCCCTTTCACTATTATTTATATTCCCCAAATGAATGAGACCATATAATGTTTGTCCTCCAATTGACTCATTTCACTCCACATAATACCCTCCAGTTCCATCCACATCGAAGCAAATGGCGGGTATTTGTCATTTCTAATGACTAGCCCCCTCTTTATCCCACCTCCCAGGCCATTGTTACAACCCCAGCCCAAGCACTCCACACCTCATAATTTTTTTAATGGGGCCCATGTAGGATGCATGGTGAACTAATAAAGCCCCCACCAAAGTGAAGTAATGTGGTGTTAGATCACAACACACCTAGCAACGTCTTGCACATGGCAGTTTTCTATAAATGCCATATGGATAGATGAAATGGGATGGTTACAGGGACTAGAGAGGAGGCTGGAATCAGACTGGGGCCAAGGTGGGAAGGGACCTAGATGCCATGCCACAGAGTTGAGGTTTGATCTTATGAGCTATGGAGAGGCACTACCTTTTTTTCTGAGTTATGAAAGTGGGAAAGAGAAAAAGAGAATGCTATTTGGAGGCCAGGAAAGCAGCTTATAACTTCCTAACTGTTCAATAGTAAAGTTCATTTCTCTTTAGCCTTAAGAAATAGTTTTAATTATATTAAACATTGAAACTGCCCAACACTTTCAGAGCATCTCTTTGCTTTCTTGTCCCTCCCCAAGGAGGCTTTTATTAAACAGTCCAATATTTGCATTTGTAGTTTGTTTTATTTATTTTTTGTAGTTTGTTTTAATAACAGATTCTGCTTTTCTAGTAGAGCGTTTAGCTGTACCTCAATTTAAATGCCTTTGTGTCTTATAACATTTAAGAGAAACAATTTGTGTGTCCATGATTGCCCTGCCTGAAAGACAGGTAGTTGCTGGTGGCCTGGGAGGCCTGGACCTGAGCTAATTGTGAGTTCTAGCTAGTCAGTTTCACAATAATTACCCAGCTCTGAAAGCAATCTCTATGGGAACATGTAATTACCTACCAACTTGCTTTGACAACACTGGAACTGCAGTCTCAGTGACAGCCACTCTCCAGAAATGTGGTCCTTAGCCTCAGAATGAAGCAGGTTCTACTGCTAATGGTCTAGAAGGAGATCAATGGGTACCATCACCACCTTGATCAAACCCCTCACAGTCTACTTGGGCTGTTGACACCCCAGAGGGAAGGTAAACAATGAACTCCAGTACCTGGATGAAAACTTCCCTAAAAGGCTCCAAAGGATTTCTGTTTTAGTATCATTATAGTACGGCCATAGTGAATAGCAATTCATTAGGGATCTTTCTCCATAATGGCTTATTCCAAATATTTATTTTTCTCATATCTCAAGCCTTGTGAAATTACAATGCTCTCACTGACTTATTGAAAATTATTGCAGAAATGATGTTCTTGGTATGAAAGATATTGTATTTCCTCCCCCGGTTACAGCCTTACATTTTGTTTCTTTTTAATTCTGGAGCTTTTATTATTTTTCTCTCCAAATCGATCCTCGGCATGTATAAAGGTAGCTCTCTATTCTTTTCCAACTGCCTCACTGATGGAAAGTTCTCTGGCAATCTAGCCTAGAAGGAAATCTCTCTCAGTCTCATTTCTTTCCCTTCAGGAATAAACCCACTGGCCTGCCTCATCCACAAAAATGTAATGGGAATGCTTCCCTGCCACATTAGTCGGTCTTGACGCGGGAAGAGTGAAAGGCCAGGCCAGATGGCGATGGTCACAGCTGGCCAGCTCCACTGCCAGGATCAGAGGGGCCAGAGCTGGGCCAGGTGTCACAGCTCAGAATGAGGCAACGGGGGACTCCATGAAATGACTTTAAGGCCAGGCTGACAGGAGACCAATAAAGCACTTTTTTTTTTTAATTTTTTTACAAACTGAGAGAATGATTTGCACCACTATCTTTACCGGCTGGCTTCTTCTGTTTGAGAAGGCAGCTCTGGATCTTTTGCCGCTGTGATACACCCAAGTAGCCTGCTCTTCAGAACCCCTCAGAAGAGGCTGATGAAGTGGAAGCTGGGGTGAACATGCCCTGGGAAAGTGGAGAAGAGGCGAGTAGGAAGCAGGGGAACAGGATGACTCTAGGAAGAGGCAATAGCGCAAAGCTCCTCTTTCTGTTTAGCCTCCACCCCTGCGTACAGGGAGCACGTACTCTGTGCCAGACACTTGAACGCATGGTTCCACAAGCCCACAAGAGAATCAGGGATGATTCTTGTCCTAAAGGCATTTCCTGCCTGGTGTGAAATCCAAACCTCTACTATGCCCTGAATGGCTTATTTAGGGTTCCTGGGGGCTTTAATCTTCCCGGTACTTCTGAGAACAGAAATTCATAATTCCTTTTGAGTCAGAAGCACCATCATTTGCAAAGACCTCTGTGAATCATACGAACCCATGATTCATCAGTGAGCCCATTCCCAAAATAGCAATCGCTCTGAGAAGAGACAGCCCTAAATGCTACCAGAGGGATCCTACTTATGGATGACCCCAGATATTCCCTTCCATCTTCTCTGTGGGAGACAGGGTATTAGCTCAAAGACCCTGGCCCGGCACCAAAGCCCCATCATGGCTAATCAGGTACTCGGTGAGCTTGCATTCTCTGCAAGAAGCTGGGACCTTTGCCGTAATTACTACCACTGGCTAAATTTCATCTCTATGGAAAGTATAATAAAAAGGTGGCTATCTGTCTGAGGAGCACTTGTTAGAGTAATCAAGCTTGAAATGGTGATAGAAATGTAAATCTGAGGCTCCATTTCATGAACAGAAGAAAATGGGGAGCCCAGCAGAGCAGGCCAGCTCCCTTGGGAAGCCCTCGGTGCTCACCTTTTTTAATTCACAGAAATACTGCACCCTCTCAGTTTATCTCTTTACATGTTCTATTCCATATGCCTGTCTCTAGCATCTCTCTCTCCTCCCCCTCTTTTTCTTCTTCTTTCCCCCACTTTCTCCTCTCTCTCCTCCCCTCACACTCTACTATACCATGGAAGCCCTGGTCAGGCTTACCGCAGCCTCCGTTCATCTATGGCTGCCTGAAGTACTATGCACACCCATTCCGAAGTCAAACACAAATGAATTTTGGATCATCTACTCTATCAGGTTACCTATGCTTCTGCTTCCTTCCATTAGCACTGACAACCAAGAAGTGACCAAAGAGATTTGGACCAGATGCCTATCATATGGACTTTCTGTGCCTAGTTCCCATGGTAACAGAGCTCTATGGCAAGAATAGGTGCCACATCTATGCAAACAGGCTGCTAAAGCTTTCAACTGGGGAGCAAGAAAGCAGGTTAGCAGAGGCTGGCCCTGAGAGTTTATGAGGCTGCCAGAGGCCAGCAGACACCAAAGAGGCAGGCAGTAGAAGGGAAACAGACAAGCTTGAGCCACCACAGCAGACACCCGGTGAAGAAAGTGCTCATGGAACAGGCATCCCAGAGCTCAGCATGGTCAGGAGAGCCTAAGCAGATAGAGGCCCAAGCTGCAGATCACGGGCCTGGAAGTGCTGGGACCACAGAGCAAGCCTAGGTGCAACCTCCCCTTCCTGATCTGAGCTTCTGGACTGCATTTTTAAGAGCTATATGATAACTGTTAGCATTCCAAGAACGTAGGCTGCATTTCAGGTAGTGTGAAGCAATTCTAGACCACAGAGTGGACTCCCAAAGCTTTCCGGGGTCCCTCAAGATGAGATGCAAAGCTGTGTTTTATAAGGCCTGGAGCCATGGGCCAGCAAGTCTCGAGTATCCTGGGGTGGGTTTACCTTGTTTTCAAGTTCTTATGAACACAAATGAGTTTTCTTTTCACTTCTCAGTGTTGGCCTGCAACTGAGCAAGAGGCCTTTTCAACACAGGAACACTTCATTATTTCACCTAGCTGGCAGAAGGCCTCTTTGGGCTCAGAGGCAAATGCTCTTGTTCTCTAGCACAGTCTAGAGGGGGACAGACCCTGAGGAGGGCTTTGAAGAGATGTTGACCAGAGGGAGCTCTTCATTCTCCTCTTTTCTCCCTCATGATGTACCCTCCAGAGTCAAGTGAACACCCAGACACACCCCAAAGGCATAGAGAGATTATTTTCAAAAGGGCCACACTACCTCCATTAACGTGGATACCCAAGAGCTGACTGTAAGCATTTGGATCCTTGGAAAAACAAACCTAAGTTTTATAAACACCTGGGCCTTGTTTTAAGCGGGGGGGGGGGGGGGCATGATATTGGTTTGTATGACACCAACATTAGGGTTTTTAGGACACATTAAACAGTATCGCAAGTCAGAGCAGATTGGATTCATTAATGGAATTGGACCGCCTCTCTAAACATCAGAGCAACATTTTAGTAACAAGAAACCTTACTTCCTCCCCTTAGTTGAGCTGGAAAATTAATGTAGTGTGCTTCTGAAGAAACACATAATGAACATGATGAATTTTCATCATCTTGCTGGAAAGTGATTCTTTATGTTCTTATTCCAAATTTACAGCAAGTAAATTTAACGTTCTAAAGCTGCTGAGCCTTTTTAAGATCTCACTATCAATTTGTGGGGCACTTTGAGTGATTCTGCCCTGGAATTGATTAGTGCTTTCTGAAAAATGCACGTGTAGCAAATTGCCGCACTTCAAGATAAATCAAGTATTTGGGGGAGTTACACTTTATTCACATTCCTTCTAAGGAAAAACAAAACAAAACAAACAACCCAGCCCTTACCTGAGTATCCTGCAGAGAGGTAGGGATCCAAACTGGTTCTGTGGCTTTCATAGGAAATTTGTAATCAGGGAGTTAAAAATCTCCATCAGTAACTAGAAGCCCATGCTGACCAGCTCCTGGGCCAAGCTGATCTCAAAGACACCCATTGTTGTTTAGTCAAAATTCATAGGCCATGAGTGGCATCCCAGAGCACTGTGAGCCCCCAAGGATATGGATGCTCTAAGCAGATGTTAAATTTCCTTTTATAAAACACTGAGATGTAATTCACATATCATAAAATTCACCCCTTTACAGTGTATAATTTAGTGGTTTCTCGTATATGCACAAAGATGCTCAACCATCAGCACTTCCTGGTTCTGGAGCAGTTTGATCACCCCCCAAAAAAGACCCTATACATATTAACAGTCACTCCCCATTCTCCACTCCTCTATTCCAGGTGGGGAAGCTGCTCCTCTACTTTCTGCAGCTATGGATTTGCCAATTCTGGACAATCATTCCTTGTTGCATAAGGGCTGAAGTTTTTATTTTGTAGATGCAGACAGCTGCTACCAGCACTGCTTGAGCACAGATCTTCCCACCAGCTGTGATTCTCTCTTCCTCCTTTGGTTGAAAGTGCAGGGGGTTGGGGGTAGGTAGTCTTTTTTGTTTGTCAGAGACAGGGTAGGCTTAAATATTTCAAAGCCTGTTCCAGCCTGTTTGCCAAAAGTAGTACAGCTAAGTAGACTCCAGAGTCAGGTAAACGAAGTCCAAACCACAGTGCTATCACTTTATATGGATTACGGGCTATGTGACTAGGGGCACATTACATGACCTCTCTGAGCCTTAGTTTCTCACCTCCAGAAGGGAAATGGTAGTACCAACTTCATGGGATTTATTTTGAGGACTAAATGAGATATAGATAGACAGATAGATAGATAATAGATAGATATAAATATAAATGGATAGCTTGGTACCACACCAGGCAGTAGTAAGATTTCAAAAAAAGATATCTAAAATTAAATGCCTATTGTGTACCTGGTACTGGTTTTTGCATTTGTTGGTTGCTTAATTAATGCAAGTGCACACCATCCAAAGGAGAGATGGGATTCTGAATATAAGAATTGGCAATGCCTCTGAAAGATATGATGTAATAAGATGACATGATGTCTGATCAAGTATGTGAGATTGATATCACAACAGTAAACACTAGCCCCAGATTAATTTCTTGACAGGCAAGGCGAGTTGACATTCTCAGGAAATTAAAATTCAACATGTTCTTTCTGCAAATACTATAGTCCATGAAAATCAATATGTTTTACCCTGACTATATGGCAGTCGGTTTCTCCAGTAATATAGCAACAGCTATTCATGCACAGTATAATATGAAATCTATAGATCAATAAGCTCTTTGATTTTTAAAAAGTTACAACAAGTCGCCAGGGAGAAGAGATCTAGAAAAGATAAATGTCTCTCGTCAAAAGGCTACTTTAAACATAATCCTGTCAAATAAAGAATACATATTTTATATAGTATGTATGAAAACCCAATAGGATTTTAAAACACAATCAAGCATCTATTTTCACTAATAAAAAGTTCAAAGTCACATGTTTTATAACAGTGCACACAGGCTGCCTGGTGAATGGACAAAAACAAAGGAATTACCATAGGAATCTACCTGTAGTGGTTATTTAACTCCTTTCTCAGGTTTTATGGATAACAACTTAGCACTTAGTACTGTTTATACCAATAGAAAATAATCACAAAATAGTGGGATCCCAGCAGAATTCCATTTCTATAGGATTTCCTATAGTCTTAAAAAATTAGGGCCATTCAAATGCCTCGGAGATTTTCACTCTCCGAGCCTCATAAAATCACATTCAGGAAGAACAGACAGGAGCCTCCAACACTGACCAAAAGAAATCAGGAATCTGATACAATCGTGGATCATTAACCTGATATTGCAACGTATACACTTTTCTCTCTCACTCATCAGCAACAGCCATGTAGAGGGAGCACTCATGGACTTCCCAAGGATCCCATGGCAAAGTCCATGACCATAAGAGACAATGATTAACTTTTTGGATTTTTTCCCCACCACATTGTGGATGCTCTTTATTCCAATAGTTAGGCTTTGGTTCTAGACAGGAGAAATACTGGACAAGTGGCAAAGAACCTCTAGGAATCCAATTTGCATTCCAGTACAAAGGAAATTTAAACAGGGTGGACTAAATGGAGAAGTGGTAGGTGCCTAAAGCCCCAGGCTGTAGTAAAGTAGTGGTGAATCTGTCCTCTGCTCAACAACTCCTATCCTATCCCATCCCATCCCATCCCATCCCATCCCATCCCATCCTAAGTCAGCTGACTGGGCTGGTCACCTCTTTCACTAACTGTATGATCTCAAGAAGTAGCTTTAATTTCACTAACTGTATGATCTCAAGAAGTAGCTTTAATTTTCTGGGCCTCTGTGCCCACAAACATAAAGTGTAGAGATGGAACCAGATGCTCTCTCTATGAATCCTATGATTCAATTCCAAGACCCTTGGCCACTCTGTTTTATTATCATCAGGACTTGGAATGCAGAAAATAGAACAGACCCACTCACAAAGAGACCTTCATTCCGTAAGTCAGTGATTTAGGCTTTCATTACTATTTTTCCAGGTACTGTGTTAGCCCCTGGCGGTCAAAGAGGACTATGTCTCTGCCCTCAAAGATTTTTGATGAGATATACACATAAGATCCAGAAGTATCTGCAACAGTCCAAGGGAAATTCCACTAGCTTCCCAGGTAAAGAGATCTAGCAATCAAAGGGAGGGCACGATAAAAATGTAGGGGAAAAAACTCTGCTCCTGGTCTCTACGTCAAGACCTAGAAAGTGGGCAGAAGTAAAAGTCGAATTTAGGGATCTCTTTGGAGCCTTGGAGAAGGCCCCAAGGGACTCAGTTGTGGGGTTAGGCATTTCTCACTCTTACCAGTTCTCCAGTGCTCAGTGACAAATTCCTTCTTCTCGGGTGGGACTCAGCCTCATTATTTCACCTCTGATACAAGAGCTACACCACCTTCACCTACTCAAGAGTTTTCTCCAGTTTTGCCTTCCTACCCCCCACCTCACATCACAGCCACTTCTTGCTCTGTGCATATCGACTGGTAGAGAAGCATACAGTAAGGGTCAAATGCTACTTTGGGCTGCCATCAGCTACGTATATGATATAGACAAATTGCTTTTGATGCCAAGCCTAAGGTGGATTTTTCTTCCTCCTCATCATAATACTACCTCCTCACTTTTGTACAGATTCCAGAGAACACTAAAGAGGCAGATACTGAGGGTCAGAGAGGAGAAGTGACTTGCCCATGGCTACACAGCCTACAAAGACAAAAATCCTTAGGCCTTCCAAAGAGTGTGTGCATGACAATAATGAAGGATGTCCCCAGGGAAGGGCCAATGGAGCAGGCAGCTACCATGAGGATTAACAGCAGAAGCCTCCCTTTGACAAATTTACAATGGTCTGAGATTTGGCTGTCAACTTTGTCCATTCAGAAATCTGATTTTGCCAGGGTCCTAGGTGCTCATCCAATTCAATCTTTAAAAAAAAAAAGCAGCTCCAAAGAGGTGCACCTGGCTGGCTCATTCAGTTGAGTGTGCAACTCTTGATCTCAGGGTTGTGAGTTTGAGCCCCACGATGGATATAGAACTTACTTAAAAAGAATCTTTTTTTAAAAAAGCTCACAAGAAAGTGGCATAATCAATTAGAATGCCTGAGTGCTGACTTACAATGTGAATTATTACTATTAGGAGGATGAGATTCTCACATTCTCTGGTCACGTTCTCTACAGACAAGCTACATGAAAAGGATGAATTATAATCAGGAGGTTGATGGGTGAGCCTGGAATCATTATCAGGTGAGTTAGTGAAAGCATGTAAAATTTCAGTGGCATCAGTGTCCACAATGAAGATAAAGCTGCCATTGGAAGTGGCCCTTTGACACCCACGGCCTTAGAGCTGGACGGGCTCTGCTGTATTACTCTCTTCAGCCTCTGTCCTCATTGACATATTCTTTAACAATGTTAATACCTCCCGGTGACATCTCTCTGTTTTGATCTATTGCATCTTGTTTAAAGTTTAATTATCAGAGAACAACCTACTTCCAGAGTCTTCAGGGGACATCTGTCACCTGCATGGACTACCAACCGAGACCAGGTTTTCTGATTCTGAGTCTGCAATGCTTTCAACTATCTTGATGTCTCACCACCAAAGGGGGAGGATCCCATATCCTTCGCAGGAGAAAAATGAGACAAACACAAACATGCTTTGAAAGTATCATGCTGATATAAGCTATCATCTCTTTTTTTTTAAGCTATCATCTTTTAAAATCAGCACACATGGATCCTTTTGCCATCCTTCAACTTTACCAAATACAATGGTAAACAAGAGCAGAGAGTACTTAGTGAAGATTTCCAAGAGTGTGCGTGTGTGTGTGTGTGGGGGGGGAATTCTCAGCTGAAAATGTTGGGGGGACTCTTCGTTAACTACTCTTTTTATTTAAGCTCCCCCAGGCTATTACTTATTTTCCCAAAAGTGCTGATGCAAGACATACAATGAAATGAGGTCAATGAGTGCAGGGTCCTCCCCTGCCAGGGCCGGGAGAAGGCTAGGGTAATCAGCACACAATTAGTTGCTAGCAGATAAATGAGTCAATTGGCTGGAAGACGTGGAATAAGATCCACAGAGAGAGAGAGAGAGACTGGCTGATTTTTCAAGGGAGAAAGAGGAAGAGGGGGAGAGAGAATAGGAATGAATCTGAGAGCCCCGAGAAAGAAGTACATGTAGCAAAGAGGTCCTGGATATCAGCAATCATGAGAGTCAGAGAATATCTTCCCCTCCCACCAACCACATGGAACATTTCGCTCCCTGGGAAGAGGAGGTGATCATTTCCTCAGGAGATTGATTACACTCACACAGGCCATACTAAAAGTTGACCTCAGATTATACTCATCATATTTCACTTCAAACTCTCATTTTTTGATTGTCACATGTGTCATTCTCTGAGTCGGTTGTAGGGGAGAGAAAAGGGTATGTTATTATAGAAGATGAAATATACTTATCTTTCAAAAGGACATATTTTCTGTTAGAAATTTCTGCACTTTAAAAATGCCCATTAAAAACACAAAAAACAAAAAAGACCATTTTCCTTTGGTAGTAGAAAAACCAGAGGGAAATAAAGGCCAAACCAGTCACCTACTATATCCCTACCACATACCTACTGGCATGTTCCAAGTCATGTCCGTAATTACGCTGTCAGATATGACACCATATCTATATCTGATAATAGATTTGAGAGAGATGAAAATCAGGCCTTAAAGGTCAACTAGAAAAATCCTCCCACCCAATCTTGGAACCATTATGTAAAAAGAAATGAGAAAAAAGAGACATTCTTCTGATGCCAGATCCTAGGCCAAACCAAATAGTATAGATAGCTCAATGAAAGGAACAGGAGTCAGGAGGTAAGAACAGAGAGGGCAGAGGGCATGTTGGAAAGTGTGTGGGGGGCAGGCTCTCCACAAAGGCAACCATCTCCTCTGTCTCTCCTAAGGGATTGCACTGCCATGTGGATGAGGGTTCCAGTTCATTAGTGCTTTGACCCTGTCTCTGAATCTGATGACCTTTGAGCATCACCCCACCACTTTGTGAATAATAAAGACCTTCCTTCCACTGAGTTCTCTGACTTGGTTCCTTTCAAAGCCAGCCAAGACAGCCCTCCCTACCAACATGGAATCCAGGAAAATACAAGGGGCAGCCATTGTGCTTGGCAGGGCTGGGGAGGCAGGGGGAGAAACAGCAAGTGACCCAATTCTGCAGCTCCCCCGGAAACCCATCCTCTGAGGTACAAAGGCCACCCAACGGTCAACTGGCCAGTGCCAGGTGCTGCAGAATTGCAATGCCATACTGGAGCAATCAGCGTGCCATTCATGTGGGTAACTACCTCCTCCATGTAAAAGATACCTGTCAAACCCAAACATTGAGACAACAGGCCTCTTCACAGCAGGGCAGTCACCTTGTGTGTCTCTTCCTGGCCCAGGGCCTAGCCGTCTACATGATATAGAGAAGAAGCTCGATGATCTTTTTTTCTTTTCTGTTATTTTACATAGCTATAGCTCATAGAGAACAGCGCTGGCTTTGGAATCAGGAAGCATGTATTCTACTGGTACCACCACCCCTAAAGCAGTTGTGAGTATTTCAAACAGTCTCTCCCCTCTCCCACCTCAGCTCCCTCAGCCCATTCCAAATGACTCATTTCCTTGCCACGCTATCTGTCCCCACCACCCACACCCCTCTTGACCTCTGCCCTGCTTTACTTTTTCTTCATAGCTCATACCAGAAAATTGAAATTGCCCTTTTCATTCACTCCTTCATCTCTCCATCTATCCATTTGTTCATTCATTGTTGCCTCATTTGCTGGCTCCTTGCCCTCCGTCCCCAGCCCCACCAACAGAATTTCAAGTTTGTTAAGGTAGGGATTTTCCCTTGTCACTACATCTTTTTTGCTGCTGTATCCCAAGCTACAGAGCACAGGGCCTTGTACATGGTAGGTGCTGATAAATATTGGGCAGCCCAGGTGGCGCAGTGGTTTAGCACTGCCTGCAGCCCAGGGTGTGATCCTGGAGTCCCGGGATCGAGTCCCACATCAGGCTCCCTGCATGGTGCCTGCTTCTCCCTCTGCCTGTCTCTGCCTCTCTGTGTGTGTGTGTCTCTATGAATAAATAAATAAAATCTTTTTTAAAAATCTGTCTAATTCAGGGCAGCTGGGTAGCTAGTGGTTAAGCATCTGCCTTCAGCTCAGGTCGTGATCCCAGGGTCCTGGGACCGAGCCCCATGTCAGGCTCCCCACAGGGAGCCTACTTCTCCCTCTACCTATGCCTCTGCCTCTCTCTATGTTCTCTCATGAAAAAATAAAGAAAATCTTTTAAAAATCTGTCCAATTAAAAATTAAAAGCATAGTAGATGCTCAATAAACGTGTCAACCGAGACTGAAGATGGTGAAATGGAGGTCCTTCCCAGGGCTGAGTCTATGGCCCACGGCACCACTCAATGGCCCTCCACACTAACCGGTCCTGATGAAGATCTGCCACCAATACCCACTCCCTGGCTGCCACCAAGTGCTAAAGTGAGAGCTCAAGTCCTCATCTCCCCCCTGGCTCCCAGAGTTCAGAGCTCAGGCTCCTGCGCACCTCTCTGGGCTGGACACCGGAGGGCAGTATACCCACACTTACTACTTCCCTCCAGCAGAGGGCCAGAGGTAGGGGGAATCCAAGTTCCAGATAAATGGCAGGACTGGGGTGTCAAATTGGCATGTCGGAGCGGCGCCTCACTGCCCCCTGATGTGAGGAGCTGCCGACTGTAGGACAAAGGGTTCTGTAAAGACTTCATTCAAAATTTGTAACATGGAAATCAAATGTGAACAACAGACCCCAAAACCATCTGTTCTTGCCAAAGCCAGGACAGACTCCATGGCCAGCTGCCAGAAGTGTCCTGGGTTGTTCTATACACACTAGGGGAGAGAGCCACGTTTCATTGTAACAAAAGGGCCGTTATGCAAAGGGCTGCCAAACACAATCTTCCTTTTGATGGATTCTCTTTAACTAGAATAATATAATAAAATGATAATGATAATCTTTTGGTTTATGATTATCCCGAGTTATCACCAAAAAAAAAAAAAAAAAGCCAACTCCTGGCATCAAAGGAAACTGACCTTACAAGCTATTTGCCTCTCCAAGAAATTTATCATTGTAACCTGGTGAAAATGCATTTTAATTAAAACGCAGTACCGGTTATAATAAGTTGGGGAGTTTTAAAAAGGGGTATAATTAACTCCAAAAATGGAACACTCTGCTGCAATATTAAATATGTGCATGAAAATATAAAGAAAAATATATTACACTCAACATGTATGGGCATATGCACAATTTCTATTAAGAAATTTAAGGGCTTAATGACAATCCAAAAACCCTTCAATATGTGTATTTCTATTGTGATGGCATATTCTGTTGCTTTGGAATTCTTAGCTGCTAGGATATATAAAAATTTTAACCAAAACTTCTCGTGAAGTAAAAGGTTTGATGCCCCTAATAAATATACTTCAAGTCTCATATCTGAATGGGTTTTCCTCATATTTTTTCCTAAGTCACCAAACTCAGAATATCCTAACTCTGCACCCTGGGTACATCCTTTTATGGACTCCAATCTGACATACGACCCCTCAGGCTGCAACTGTGGGCTGCTCACAATACTGTAGGCCTATATACTTGGGTGGAAAACGAACAACGTCTAGCTTCAGAACCAGATCATTGCCTTGGACCTCTGAGAGGCTTTTGTATGGTATTTCTTCTATAAACCTGCGTAGCCTCCCTGTAAGCCTTTGATGAATTAAAGTGTTCATTTGGAACTAGATAAGCTTAGCAGGCTTGTCCCTGCAAGTTCCTGTTAATAAAGTTGAGTGTTTCAACACTCAGGAGGTGAGAAAGAAAGAGCTGGTCCATCCTGTACTGTCAGAGGTGATCACTTTCAGTTAGCTACCTGATAAGCGCCAGCAAATGTATCCCTTTTAGCATCATTTAAACCAAGCTAATAGGAGAGGCACCCCCTCCATATGCACCCAAGACAGCAGAATGAAAGAAAAAAATAAACAAACAGCTCTACACACATTTAAACAGCTCCACCAAAGATGCAGAAAGGCAAAGCCTCTAAGCACTTGTTTCTCCCTTTAAATAAGACGGCGCAGAAAGCTGGTTCCATTCAGGGCTTTTAATACCCAAGTGCCCTAGATTCGCTTCACCTGGACAGGGTGTGGACCCCAGGAAGTAATGCTTGGTATCTGGCCAGTGTTAACTTCTTATCATTTCCACAGGGGCTTTAGTTTTTAATCAAGAGAACAGGAAGTAAGCTGAAAGCAATAAAACACAGACCAGAGCAGGGCCCGTGAATTCCAGGATAAAAACGTAAGTGCTTGAGACTGTCCCTAAGCACAAAGGAGGCCTCGTCATTTGCTAAGAAGGAATGGAAGGAGTAGACGGCTAAGCATAGTTTTTGAAACCATATGAAGTCTACACCAGGGTCAGCCACCTTCTTAGCCTTGAAGGCCGGTAGATGGGGGGGTAGGGGACCACGGTGGACCACATGAGCCTCTTCACTTTCTCTACTCCTTCTTTCCACTGCCTGTCTGGCTTTCTCCCGTTCTATTCCTCCTCCTGCTTCCACTCATTGTCTGTTCCCTCTCCACCGTCTGGAAAAGAAAGACCACAAACCTGAATCGGGGTCAAAGACCTGCCTCCACAGTGGCCTCAGGCATCCCAGAACCTAAGTGTACCTGATCTCCACTGTCGATACTCTTCCCCTATGATAAAACGTTGGTTACTGAGTGGCTGAAGATGCTAATAGCCTCCAAGTCTAGTTTAGGAATGATTTTTTTTTTTTAAAGATTTTATTTATTTGAGAGAGAGATCATGAGCAGGGAGGAGAGGAAGGGTAGAGGGTGAAGCAGATTCTCCGTGGAGCAGGGAGCCTGATGCAGGGCTCGATCCTACGATCTTGGGATCGTGATCTGAGCAGAAGGCAGACGCTTAACCACCTGAGCCACCCAGGTGCCCTAGTTTAGGTAAGATTTAAAAATCTATCTGGTGTATAGTAAGTAGAACAGATTCCAAGAGGTAGAAGCAATGACTCTATTGGCTCCAATGGTACATATTACATATCTCCACTTGAATCTGTCATGATATATTAAAAATACCTATTATTCCATTTATCTTCCCCACTGGACTGTGAAGCCCTAGAGGCTAAGAACTGTATCTCTCGTCTTTTATGTCTTGGTATTTACCTCAGAGTCTGACACAGAAGGGGCCATTTTATAAGTGTTTCACTGAACCAAGCCCTGTATCAACAGTCAACAAAATGGTGGCTTTGGCCTAGACTATGCCAACTGCAAAGAATCTCATGTGTGGATCATAGGACTTTTCCCAAACTTAGTAGTTAAGATACATATGGCTACTCCAGCCAGAAAACCGACATAATCAAAAGTAGCAAGGAACATTTAAAAAGCTGTTACATTCCTCAGGAACAATGTCCTTTGGAAAGACTATCCTTTATGTGCCTGTCAGGGACTATGTCCTTCCCTTGTGGTAATTCATATAAAGCGGTCATAGCCATGAAGCACTACAAAGGCAGAGTCTGCTTGTGCTTTGCCAGGATTAGACATTAAATAAATGGATAAGGGTCACACATGGTCCCAATTCCAGATTCATGTTGCAATGCCTGGTCAAGGTGGGGTGAGGCAAAAGAAAATTTTCAGCTTCTATTCTGAACAACCTGGCTTAGGTCCGATAAGATAGATTGTCAAGAAAACTATCCAGGGAAGTGCAATTTTTCATTCAAATCTTCAAAAAGGAAAAACCAATAAAACAAGTTTACTATCTATGTGTATCTAAATACTTAGGGACTGAAAATCTGTTTTTAAGAGGTTATATTATAAGTCATATAAATTATCATGACACTTTAAAATGCACATTATGTGCTAGAATATTCCTCTACTTCCCTGAACAGATACCACGTGAAAATGGGGGGCAAGCCCTTTCATAAGCATCTAGAATCAGCAATCATCATCTATAGAGTACACGTACTCAAGTACATTCCATGGAGAAGTCCTCATGGGCAGTGACTAGAGCCATTTTTCATAGTTTAATATTTCAGTAATTTAGATTTTTCTCTTTTCAGCTCAGAAGGCAATAAGAGCCACTTCCAACACACCAACAAAATTTTATTTCTGTATGCTAAAGTGTAGGTATAAAATCATCCCTAAGCTGATACACTTTTTAAAGGACCACAGTTTAAAAATATGACTATCATGTTACGACGACGAATCCTGAAATGTTCCTGAAGAGAAACATACTGATAATTTAGACCTTAGCTAGTTTCAAGAAATGCAAGAACCGAGACAATAAATGGTTTTAAGTTAAAGCAAGGTAATTAGGAATTGAGTATACCTTATCTGAGGCTGGAAACAGAAACTACTTACAAAGGCAGCCTTCTCAAAGTCTGGAACATTCTCTATTCCTTCCAATCAGGTCAGTGGTTGTTTATATATTTATTTTTAAAGATTTTTTTTATTTATTCATGAGAGACACACAGAGAGAGGCTGAGACACACGCAGGCCCCATACAGGGAGCCTGATGCAGGACTTGATCCCAGGACCCTGGGATCACTACCTGAGCTGAAGGCAGATGCTCAACCACTGAGCCTCCCAGGTGCCCCAGTTCAGTGCTTATTTAGATGAAGTTTCTCTAACATCCCACTACCTCAATTACTTGGGGAGTCACCATTCAAATAAGGATTTCGTTCTTTTTTTTTTTTTTTTTAGGGAAATAAGGATTTCTGAGGACAGATTTTTCCAAACTAACCAACAGCTTAAACGGCACAATTTATAAATTGTCAGAGATAACTTCTTTTCTCAGTCTTCTAGGAATCATTAACATTGCTTAGCTTTGTCTCCACAGTTAAACTCATTCAACTTCATCACCGCTATTTTCTATTTTCTGCATGACTACAGACAACCCCTCCTCAGAACTCCACCAGGTAGGTTAGGGAAGCTCCTAGGAGGCCCAGTGCTCATGGTCAAGTCTCCCTGGGCCTCTGGTCCTGCTCTGACTTTTTACCCTGGTTGCAATAACTGGGCTTTTGGGAACTTCTCGTGATTCATATACCTGGGTTAGTTCCAGAGATCCTGGTCCATCTTGACACTCTATCTTGCCTGACTGTGTTCCTGTCTTGGTTTCCTGGCCAGAATTGTAGTTCTTCTGGATTGCCTTGCTGCTGCTCCTTTGGGTCCTGCCCCTGAACCTTGGATTAGAAATCCAAGTCCTTAACTAGAGTCAGATGGGCTCAGCTGCAATCAGATGTCCCAACTGGGCACATGTCTATCTCCCCACCTACACTGCACTTGAGAGCAAACACCTAGCCTTCTCTTTTTTTATTTTTTTTTATTATTTATTTATGATACTCATACAGAGAGAGAGAGAGGCAGAGACACAGGCAGAGGGAGAAGCAGGCTCCATGCACCGGGAGCCCGACGTGGGACTCGATCCCGGGTCTCCAGGATCGCGCCCTGGGCCAAAGGCAGGCGCCAAACCGCTGCGCCACCCAGGGATCCCAACACCTAGCCTTCTCATATTCACCTGTATTCCACAGACCAGAGCACAGTGCCCAGCACATAGAAAGCCTAGAGGGGATAGAATGGGTAGACATCGGAGATATTTATCACCTGCTGCCATGTTTACTTGAACCTGGTGCTGTGCCCACAAAAATAAATGTCTTCCTGTTACCTGCCCCTGGAACTTCTTCTGATTACCAGTCCACTTCCCCGAATTCTCCTTAAAGGTGAGGGGACAAGTGCCCCAATGTTTGTGTTTAAAGTGCGTAAATGATTGTTAAGTCTATTTTCTCCTATTCGTCTGGGACGCCTGAGTGGTTCAGCAGCTGAGCGTCTGCCTTTGGCTCAGGTTGTGATCCCGGGGTTCTGGGGTTCTGGGATCGAGTCCCTCATTGGGTTCCCCACAGGGAGCCTGCTCCTCTCTGCCTATGTCTCTGCCTCTCTGTGTCTCTCATGAATAAATAAATAAAAATCTTTTTAAAAATAATAATTTCTCCTATTTGTCTTAAGCCTTCTCTCAATCCTCCCAAAGCTGTTAAGGAGAAATAACTCCTTTCCCAAAGAAGTTTCCTGATGTCTCCAATAGACAAATCTTTCCTCAGGACAGTAAGTTTGTTAAAACATCAAGCACAGAAAGGTCAATTTTAAATTCAACTGGAGCTCGGTAACATATTAAGATTTTATCCTTCATTTTAGGTGTATCTAGCTAAAACGATAGAGCAAATCAGCTTCCCTTCTCTGAAAGATCAGACTATGATCCGATGAAAAGAGGTGCTCATCAGACAGATGGTACGATGACAGTGTTCATGAGGGAGGAGAGCCTGATCTATGCATCTACAGACTAGTTAACTCAGATGGGCCCAGGTGGTAGATGCCCACAAGATGAATGGGGCCCCTCGGCCCAACACTACCGCCTCCTTTTGGATGCCTTCGTACTCAAATTTTCCCCCTTTATATGTTATAGACCAACTTCACAGCAATAAAAAAAATATTTCCACCTTAATTGATGCTGGCAAGAGAGGAAGGAGGAGCAGGGCTCACTCCTCCTACAGCCACCACCTAAACTACTAGATATTGAGCACGGGTACTTGACCCCCATGGGATAGAGGATGAGCATGCCTGTTTAGGGAGCTTAGCAGATCCAGCTAGCTTGTTTATTTACCTTTTATGAACAGAACACAGAAACCATCTGACTGCTTATGCCTCATGCATGGAATAATACGCAAGAATGAGTTTTGTAAATAGCACGGTTCAAACGTTGCTTTTGTTGCTACTACTTCTGCTACGATAAACACCTCATTTCAGAAAAAGAACCCCCAAAAGACATACAAGAAAATCCACCTGAAATATGCATTCCTTTGAGGGGCACCTGGGTGGCTCAGTGGTTGAGCATCTGCCTTCAGCTCAGGTCGTGATCCCGGGGTCCTGGGATCGAGTCCCAAATCAGGCTCCCTGTGGGAAGCCTGCTTCTCCCTCTGCCTATGTCTCTGCCTCCCTCTGTGTGTCTCTCATAAATAAATTTAAAAAAATAAAATCTTTTTCAAAAATGCATTCCTTTGAATATTGGCCTTTGCCTGCTATCTTTTGGAAGGCAAATAGTTCTTGCCAGGGAAAGCCATTAAGTCCTCTAAACTTGGGAAGGAATGGGTTTATGTGAAGTTCTCACACTGGGGTAAAGTAGGGGGTGGCATGGTGAAGACAGAAGGATACAAAAAAGGGGCACTGGATATTTCTTTTGCACCTCGGGTTTACACTTGTTAAAGTGATATGGGACTTCTCATAATTTGTGGGGCCGGGCACAAAATGAAAACGTGGGATGGCTTGCTCAAAAGTTACTAAGATTCTCAAGTGGGCAATGGCAGAGCAGTAAACCAAGTGCTGGCCCACCTAAGTACAGGGCACTATATGACCACAAGGCTTGAAGTTGAGTGCAGCACGACAAAGTCATCTTCATTAGTTCCAAAAGGTCGGGGCTTGTGTCACATGCATCTTTGTCTGAGACTAAGAAGGACAGGCAGAGTCTTCCAATGGCACTTTATATAGTCCCCCCCGCCCCCGCTCCCTATCTGGAAGGATAGGCTCCAGTGCTTTCATAGTGGCCTGATGAGTCAGTGTGTCAACACCATGGAACATGGATGACTTTGGAGAGAAGCCTCAGCTATCTGACTGGTGTGGTGTGAGCCACCTAGAATGGCAGCAGCACCCTTCTGAACAGAGATGGCTTTGCACTTTCTTTGATCTGTGCTACCTCCAGTCTTTGTTTTCTTTGGACTCCCAAAGATCAACTGCCTTGGAGAAACTGAGGTGGTGAAGAGAAAAAAAAAAAGAACCAAATTCAGTCCTTGGAATAGACACCAATACTGATACTGTCATGGGATCAGAAGGCCACTGTGCTTTATCTGACCTCCCCCACCATCTCAGTTCCTCCGAGCCAAAGAACTTTACTGAATGTACTGCAGAAATGTTCATTCTCCTAACACAGAGAATAGGCAATACTGTTAAGACATCGGACCAACCCAGGTATTAGGACCAACCCAGGTATTAGGGATTACAAGTCAGGGATTTCTGTGAACTTGAACAAAAAATTCCAAGTCCCACTCTTGATCTGACTTCATCCTCTGCATTGTAACGATCAAGCAAGCACAACTCTGAAATATGGTTATGAGGGTATCTGGAGAGAGGCAGTAAGTTAAAGAGTACTGCCAATCTGGCCTTTGGGGGTTCATTTTGTTCTGAAATCTTTTTTGGTGGTCATTTACTTTTTTAAAAAAGAAATAAACAAAGAAAAATCACATGCTGATGGCTTTGCAAATAATAGAGTGGGCTGCAGATTCAGAAAGCAAAAGCAGAAAATGTCCTGAGCGCATTCTGTATAGTCCATAGAGAGAGCTCCCTAATGAGAGCTGTGCACAGTGGGAAGGTCTGGCGTGATAACAAAACAGGGCCAGCAGTCTGCTTGGAATTTGACAAAATTAAAAAGCATCCTCAAAGAAGAAAGAAGACTACCCACGTCCGAGAGGAGAGCTCCAAAGGCAGACTAGAGCCTACCTCTTCGTCTAGGGGAAGTGTTCCATGGCCATTTCATGGGAGAGGTAAGCCTTTTGTTTAAGCCCATCTATGTGTCTATTCCCAAGAGTGTGCACCACACCATGGGCCTCACTGCTTTCATCTGAAGCATACTCATGCAGGACATCTTCCCTTACCAGCAACTAGCTGAATAAACAAGCATCTCCCCAGTAAGTGAACTAGGAGATCTGAGCGTTACTGATCAAGGTTAGTCAGAGAGGAAGAATTGATCAATGAGTCCTGAACTTTCTTGTGAGGAACACCTCACAAGAAAAAACGGTGGCAACAGAGTTCACCAAGGGGGTTTCTTTTTATTCAAAGAGAAATGTCTACCACCAAGTGCTTTTCATCTTAAGCGGACATAGAAATTAGATAGCTAGGTGGTCCAGTCTTCAGCTCATGCAGAGATGCCCTTTGAAATACATTCTTTGCTTTTTGTCAGATTCCACTGAGAGTATTCTAAGCAATGGAGCTGTGTTGTTGCTGTATCCTCTCCTGCTTTGGTCAATGGAGGTTCGTGGGTCTAATGTTACACCAAGATATGCTTGCTAACGTGTGTTTTTACATGCATCTTTCTGCGTAGGGATCTGGAAAATCCATATAAAGTCTAGTGCACTTGTATAAAATCTTGCAAGAAAAAAATAAAAACATTTCTTTCCCTCCCTCTTGGGAAAGAAATAGCAAGTGTGGTTGTCAAAAACTGACAGCAAAGCTGGCATTAACTTAACAAACAGTCATCTTTGGTAACTTCAACTACATCTAAGTCATCTCCTAAAGCTTTCATTCCAAGGGATTTTAATTAAAAGGTCAAGAACACTAAAATACAATACAGCATGTATTAGCACATCTCGGTTAAACAAAGAACACTTAGAAATACATTTTGTCAAGGCTGTAAAGATTCTTTATACCTCAGGCTCTCTGATGAACTTCACTAATAGGTCTCTTAAGCTTTTGTTTTTTTATGTGTTGTCTCCATGAAGTCTGCATTTTCAGTTTAATTGCACATGAATGAATTAACCATCTTGGTGTGTGTGTGTGTGTGTGTGTGTGTGTGCACGCACGCACTCGCTTCAAGCAGAGAATGCAACAAAGAAACAGAAACTGGTCCTAGAGAGAAAAAAAACCAGCACCTGCTGATATCTCCATCTCTGTTGGCCATTCCCAACACACTAAATTATAAATTCTAACACTCTTAATCATAAATCCCAAGCCCTATAACCCCTTCCCCGATGTGAGAGTCAATACAAACAGAAAACACAGATGAATAATTAACTTGCTTAAGTTCTGGACACAAACAGCATTTCATGGGATCATGTGTTCTGTATCTTAAATATTATATATAAAATGAGCACATTGCTAAGAGCAAATACCCTCTATCATTGAAAGAGAAGTCAAGAAACTCTAGTTTACACACACACACACAGATACACACACCCGCCCCTTTATCAGTTCATAAAAAGTTAACAGCATCTTGCAAGGAGGCATTATATTCAAAACAACATACCATATTAAGAACCAGCTGTGTGACAGTCCAGCCTGCAAAAGTCTCGTATGGGTTATGTGGTTCTTAACACCGTGCTTCCTAATATTCCCCCATGGACAAACTAGTAATGATGATGATCCCATGCCTGCAGATTTGCAAAACAAGTTTCAAAGGCCACACACATATATTCTCTTATCCATCACCCTTTCTCTTCCTGATTCTATAGTAGGGCTGAATGGCAAGGACCCTTGGCTGTGACCATTCCAAAGCCTTGGTTTCCAGTGATTATTGGTGATACTAAACCTACCCTACCCCTCTATCTCACAGGACTATTGTGAGAAACAGATGATACCTATAAAACAGTTCTAAAAACTCGCTCCCAAATAAGCAACAATAATACCTTATCGATATAAACAATCCATATGTTCCACACTAGTGACTGATCAATCATTCAGAAACCTTTCCAAGTTTCCCATCTAGTGAGAATTCCTGCCAAGGAACAGGGAACATGTCTGGCTCCACTGGGAAACATCTAGTCTGTGGATTCCTTCTAACCTTTTTGGGGCCTATAAGAGCCACTGCTTCCTCTAGCCTTCAATTTGATTGGACTGGCCATAAGTGTACCTAAAAGGAATGGGGCTCTCTTCTCCTAATATATAGTCAAATGAGAAAATCCTTGATGGTTCCAAAGGTTTCAAATGAGAAACATCTGATTTAGGAAGCCTGGCGTGCCCTGGGATTACACTTAGAGCTGGAGATAACCCTTAGAGGAAACTATCAAAAAGTCAACCTCAAATATGACCCACCATCTGTACCTGTTCAAAGAATTTTTTTCTTGAAATCCAGATATGATTTTCATATCTTAAGGGCTCTATTTTTAAAAAATAAAACCGTATATTTAGTGTGGAAGCCATGAATAATTGCTACATATACTCTTTTTATTTAAATAATAAAATTAGCCTACTATTCTAGTTTTGTTCTAAATTATTACTCTTTATGAGACTTTGGAAAATATGCAAAAATTACCCATTCAAATTCTGGGTTAAGTTCAATAAAATGATTTCCTTTCCTTTAAAAAGATAAACAAATCAAATCCAGGATTGCAGGGGAAATGGCCCCACTGTCTCTGGAGTTTCCATAAATATTTCCTTAAAATATATTTCTAAAACTTGCTTTGCTTTGGAAACTACCCTCTTTTGAAACGACAGGAGAAGAATCTTTCACATTTTATGATCCCCTTTGGAGCCAACAAAGCAACAGCCAAATCCTGAGTTGATGGATGAGCCAATGAACTAACCTGGCTGCAAATCAGAATGGCCTGGGGAGCTTGTTAAATAAAAGGGAAAAACAAAATAAAACAACAACAACAAAGAAAACCAGGCCCCATCCAAGAACCTCCCAGGGCAGGACCAAGAAATCTGCATTTTTTAAAAAAAGATTTTATTCATTCATTCATGAGAGACACACAGAGAGAGGCAGAGACACAGGCAGAGGGAAAAGCAGGCTCCATGCAAGGGAACCCGATGTGGGACTCGATCCCAGGACCCCAGGATCACGCCCCGGGCCAAAGGCAGGCAGGCACTAAACCGCTGAGCCACCCAGGGATCCCCAAAATCTGCATTTTTAACCAGTCCCAAAACACCTGTAACTGGCCACCCCATCCTCAGGTATCAACCCTGCTCTCTTTCAACTCTCTCCAGGCCTGACCTTTCTCTGACAAGCCCTCCAAGTGTCTCAAGGGCACCTCAATTGCATTGAGGCCAAAACGCCGAATCTATCTCCTTTCTGCTCCAATTTGCTCCTCCTTTAAGTCTAATTTTAGATTGTTTTTCTTAAAAAAAATTTTTAAATTGAGGTAAAATTGGTATATGACATTATATTAATTTCAGGCATGCAACACAATAATCTAATATTTGTATACACTACAAAGCGATCACCACAAGAAGTCTAGTTACCATCTGTCACCATACAATGGACTCCCTTAACCCTCTTCACCCATCTCCCAGCCCTCCCTCCGATAATCACCAATCTGTTCTCCATGTCTATGAGTTTTGTTTTGTTTTGTTCATTTTTTAGATTCCATCTATAAGTGAAATCATACAGTATTTGTATTTCTCTGTCTGACTTACTTCACTTAGCATAATATCCTTTAGGTCCATCCATGTTGTCACAAATGGCAAGATTTCCTCCTTCTTTTATGACCAAGCAGTATTCTATCATGTGTATGTATGTCCATGCGTGTGTGTACCACATATACTTTATCCATTCATCCACAGATGGACCCAGGTTGCTCCCTATCTTGGCTATCATAAAAAAATGCTGCAGTAAACATAGGGGTTCATATATCTTTTTGAATTAGTGTTTTGATTTTCTTTGGATAAATACCCAATTGTGGAATAGCTGTATCATATTATAAGTCTATTTTTAATTTTTTGAGACACCTCCATATTGCTTTCCAGAGTGGCTGCACCAATTTCCATTCTCACCAACAGCGCATGAGGGTTCCCTTTTCTCTACATCCTCACCAACACTTGCTATTTCTTCTCTTTTGATTTTAGCCATTCTAAGAGGTGTGAGGTGATATCTCAAAGTGGTTCTGATTTCATTTCCCTAATGATTAGTGATGTTGAACATCTTTTCATATATCTGTTGGCCATCTGGATATCTTCTATGAAAAAAATTATATCCTCTGCCCATTTTTAATAAGATTGTTTTGCTTTTTGCTATTGAGTGCTTCACCTATTTTGGATATTAACACCCTATGAAATATATGATTTCTAAGTATTTTCTTCCATTTAGTAGGTTGCTTTTTCATTTTGTTGATGGTTTCCTTTGTTGTGCACTGGCTTTTTAGTTTGATGTAATCAATTAACAAATTTATATTTGGTGTCATATCCAAAAATTCAACACTATAACCAAGGAGCTTATTGCCTATGTTTTATTCCAGGAGTTTTATGATTTCATTCTAATCCATTTTAAGTTTCTCAGGATTGCTTTGACTATTTGGGGTCTTTGAGGGTTCCATACACATTTTTAAAAAGTTTGTTTCAGTGCTATGAAAAATCGAATTTTGGAATTTTGATAGGGATTGAATTGAATCTGTAGACTGCTTTGAGTAGTGTGGACATTTTAACAATATTCTTCTAAACCATGAGCATGAAATATCTTTCCATTTATTTGTATCTTATTCCATTTTTTTTTCAAATTTTAAAAAGATTTTATTTATTTACGAGAGAGAGAGAGAGAGAGAGAGAAACAGACACAGGCAGAGAGAGAAGCAGGTTCCATGCAGGGAGCCTGATGTGGGACTCGATCCCGGGTCTCCAGGATCACACCCTGGGCTGATGGCGGCGCTAAACCGCTGAGCCACCTAGGCTGACCTTCAATTTCTTTCATTAATAATGTCTTACAGTTTTCAGTGTAAAAGTCTTTTACTTCCTTAATTAAATTTACCACTATGTATTCTCTCTCTCTCTCTCTCTCTCTCGATCCCAATGCAGGGCTTGAATTCACGACTCTGAATCAAGACCTGAGCTGAAATCAAGAGTCAGATGCTTAACTGACTAAGCCACCCATGTGCCCCATCTCTTTTTGATGCAATTGTAAACAGGACTGCTTTCTTAATTTTTGATTGTTTGTTATTAATGCGTAGAAATTCAACAGATTTCTACATGTTGATTTTGTGTCTTGAAACTTTAATGAATTCATTTATTCTAACAGGTTTTTTTGGTGGAGTCTTTAGAGCTTTCTGTACATAATATCATGTCATCTGCAAATAATGAGTTTTACTTCTTTCTTTCCAATTTGGAAGCCTTTTATTTCTTTTTCTTGCCTAAATTCTATGGCTAGGATTTACAATACTTTGTTGAATAAAAGTGGCTATGATGGACATCCTTATCATACTGTTGAATTTAGAAGAAAAGCTTTCAGTTTTTCACCATTGAGTATGATGTTAGCTATGGAGTTTGTTATACATGGCCTTTATTATGATGATGTTTGTTCCCTCTATATACAATTCACTGAGTGTTTTTATCATAAAAGGATTTGGATGTTGTCAAATGCTCTTGCTGCTTCTGTTGAGATGATCATATGATTTTTATCTCGTTTTTATTTTGTTAATGTGGGGTATCACACTGATTGATTTGTGTATGTTGAACCATCTTTGCATCTCCCTGGAATATATCCAACTCAATCATGGTGTATGATCTTTTAATGTATTGTTGAGTTTGGTTTGCTAACATTTTGTTAAGGATGTTTGTGCTGTTATTCATTAGGGATATTGGCCTGGATATTTTCTTTTTTGTGTGATGTCCTTGCCTGGTTTTGAAATCAGGGTAATGCTGGCCTAATAAAATGAGGTTAGAAGCATTCTTTCCTCTTCATTTTTTGGAAGACTTTGAGAAGGATAGGTAGTAAATATTATTTGAATGTTTGGTATAATTCACAACTGTAGACGTCTCATCCTAGACTTTTGTTTGTTGGGAGTTTTTTGACTACTAGTTTAATCTCCTTGTTAGTAATTGGTCTATTCAGATTTTCTATTTTTTTCATAATTCAACCTTGGAAGATTGTATGTTTCTAGAAATTTATCCGTGTCTTCGAGGGTGTCTAATTTGGTAACTGTTAATAGTGGTCTGTTAAATCCTTAAGGTAAGTTGTAACTTCTCTTTCATTTTATTATTTTATTTATTTATTTATTTTATTTATTTTATTTTATTTATTTGAGCCTTCTCTTTTTTTCATGGTGAATCTTGCCAAAGGTTTGCCAGTTTTGTTTGTCCTTTCAAAGAACCAGCTCTTACTTTCATTGTTCTTTTCTATTGATTTTTTAGCCTCGATTTCTTTTATTTCCTGTGATCTTTATTATTTCCTTCCTTCTAACTTTGGACTTCACTTTTTTTTCTAGTCCCTTTAGGTGTAAAGTTAAAAATTGTTTAAGATTTTTCTTGTTTCTTGAGGTTGGCATGTATCCCTATGAACTTCTCTTTTAAAATATTTTTGCTGCATCCCATAGACTTTGGATTGTTTTATTTCCATTTTCATTTGTCTTAATTTTTTTTTAATTTCTCCTTTGATTTCTTCATTGACCCACCGGTTGTCTGGTAGCATGTTGTTTAATCTCTACATATTTGTGATTTTTCTAGTTTTCATCTTGTAATTAGTTTCTAGTTTCATACCACTGTGGTCAGAAAAGATACATGATCTGATTTCAATCTTAAATTTATCAAGACTTATTTTATGGCCTATAAGTGATCTATCCTAGAGAATACACCATGTGCACTTGAGAAGAATGTGTACTCTGCTGCTCTTGGATGGAATGTTCTGTATATATCTATTATGGCCACATGGTCTAATGTGCCCTTTAAGGCCAATCTTTCTTTATTGATTTCCTGTCTGGAAGATCTATCCACCAATGTAAGTGGGGTGTTAAGATCCCCTACTATTATTGTATTGTCAATTTCTCCCTTTAGGTCTGTTAATATTTGCTTTATATATTTAGGTATTCCCTATGTTAGGTGCATAAATATTTACAAATGGTATATCCTCTTGATGGATTGATACCTTTAACATTATGTAATGCTCTTTGAATCTTGTTACAGTCTCTGTTTTAAAGTCCATTTTGTCTGATATAAGCATAGCTTTCTTTTCATTTCCAGTTGCATGGAACATCTTTTTCCATCCCTTCACTTTGGTTTATATGTGTCCTTAGATCTGAAGTGATTCTCTTTTAGATAATGTATAGATGAGTCTTGTTTTTTAATCCATTCAGCCACTCCATGTCTTTTGATTGGAGAATTTAGCCCATTTACATATCAAGTAATTATTGATAGGTAGGTATTTATTGCCGTTTTGTTCATTGTTTTCTGTAATTTCTTTTTATCCTTTATTCTTCTCTTGCTCTCTTCCCTTGTGGTTTAATGACTTTCTTTAGCATTATAATTAGGCTCCTCTCTCATTATCTTTTGGGTCTCTACATTTGACCCTTGAAAAATGCAGGGGTTAGGGATGATGACCCTCTACATGTTAAAAATTCACATATAACTTTTGACTCTCCCCAAATTTAACTACTGACAGCCTACTGTTGACTGGAAACCTTACTAATAACATAAACTGTCAATCAATACATATTTTGTATATGTACTACATACTGTGTTCTTATAATAACCTAGAGAAAATATATTATGAAAATCATAAGGAAGAGAAAACACATTTACAACACTGTATTGTATTTATATTTTAAAAATCTGTGCATAAAGGGGCCCATGAAGTTCATACAAACCCGTGTTGTTCAAGGGTCAACCATACTTCAGGTTTTTGCTTTGTGGTTTACCATAAAGATCACATATAACAGCCTATACGTATAATAGTTTATTTTAAGGTAATAGCCACTTAAATTTAAATGCATTCTAGAACTTCCACATTTTTATCACCCCTTTATGTTTTTGATGTCATATTTTATATCTTTTTATTTTGTGTATCCCTTAATTAATTATATATTGTAGTTATAGTTAATTTTACTATTATCTTTTAACCTTCATACTAGCCTTATAACCAGTTAATCCATGACCTTTACTATGTATCCTCCTTTTGCACTGATATTTGCACTTCTATGTTTTCTTGTTATGAATTTGTGCCATTTTTTTCAGCTTAAATAAGTCCCTTTAACATTGCTCATAAGGCCAGTTTAGTGATGGTGAACTTCTTTAGCTCTTGCTTGCCTGGAAAACTAGCTCTCCTTAATTGTGAATGATAGCATGGCTGGGTAGGATACTCTTAGTTGGAAGTTTCTTCCTTTTAGCACTTTGAATATATTATGCTACTCTCTTCTGGCCTACAGAGTTTCTGCTAAAAAATCAGCAGTCTTGTGGCAGTTCTCTTATATATAACAAGTTGATTTTCCTCTTGCTGCTTTTAAGATTCTTTCTTGATCTTTAACTTTTGATATTTTAATTATAATGTGTCTTGGTGTGAATCACTTGGGTTCACTTTATTTGGAGCTCTCTGTGCTTCCTGGACTTGGGTGCCTGTTTCCTTCCCCAGGTTAAGGAAATTTTCAACTATTATTTCTTCAAATAAATTTTTGGTCCCCTGTTTCTCTCTCTCTTTTCCTTCTGGGACCTCTTCAAAGTAAATGTTATTCTGCTTGATGCTGTCCCATAGGTCTCTTAAGCCCTCTTCACCTTTTGAAATTCCTTTTTTCTTTTTGCTATTCTGTTTGGGTAACTTCCACTCCTCTCTCTTCCAGGTCAGTGATCCTTTCTCCTGCTTCATTTAATCTGTTATTGAATCCCTTTAGTGTAGTTTTCAGTTCAATTATTGTATTCCTCAGCTCCATGGTTTCTGTTTGGTACTTTCTTATACTTTCTATCTCTTTGTTGATGTTTTCCCTGTATTCATCCATTCTTCTGAGTTCAGTGAACATGTTTATGACCATCATTTTGAGCTATCAGGTAGATTACTTATCTCCATTTAAGGAATTTTTCTGAGGTTTTCTTTTATTCTTTCTCTTAGGACTCAATCCTCTATTTCCTCATTTGGCTTGACTCTCTATTTGTTCCTATGTATTAAGTGAAACTGCTACACCTCCCAGTCTTAAGGTCCCTCTCCTACTCAAGGCTACTCCTTTATCATTCAACATTGCCCTAGATCTCAGTTGAATCTCAAAACTTTGTGATTGTCTAGGTAGCCTGATTTATTATTTTTTAAAAGTTCTTATTTAAATTCCAGTTAGTTAACATACAATGTAATATTAGTTCAGATGTACAATTCAGTGATTCAACATTTCCATACAACACCCAATACTCATCAAAATAAGTGCCCTCTGGTGAAAGGGAATATAAAGGAAGGGAGAAGAAATGTTGGGAAATATCAGGAAGGGAGACAGAACATAAAGACTCCAAACTCGGGGAAACGAACTAGGGGTGGTGGAAGGGGGGAGGAGGGCGGGTGTTGGAGGGGAATGGGTGACGGGCACTGAGGTGGACACTTGACGGGATGAGCACTGGGTGTTTTTCTGTATGTTGGTAAATTGAACACCAATAAAAATTAATTAAAAAAAAAAATAAGTGCCCTCCTTAATCCCCATCACCTATTTAACCCACCTCTCCCACTCACCTCCCTTCTGGTAACCATCAGTTTGTTCTCCATAGTAAATAGTCTGTCCCTTGGTTTGTCTTTCTCTCTCTCTTTTATTCCCTCTTTGATCATTTGTTTTGTTTCTTGAATTCCACATATGAGTGAAATCCTATGGTATTTGTCTTTCTCTGACCAACTTATTTTGCTTAGCATTTTACACTCTAGCTCCATCCATGTCATTCATTGCAAATGTCAAGATCTCATTCTTTCTTATGGTTGAGTAATATTCCATTGAATATAGATATAATACATCTTCTTTATTCATCAATCCATGGACACTTGGGCTGTTTCATAATTTGGATATTATAGCTAATGCTGCTCTAAACATGGGGATGCATGTATCCCTTTGAATTAGTATTTCTGTACTCTGGGTAAATACCTAGAAGTGCAATAGCTGGATCACAGGGTACTTCTATTTTTATCTTTTTGAGGGCCCTCCATACTATTTCCCAGAGTGGCTGCACCAGCTTGCATTTCCACTAACAGCTCAAGACGGTTTTCCTTTCTCCACATCCTTGCCCACACCTGTTGTTTCTTGTGTTGTTGATTTTAGCCATTCTGACAGGTGTGAGGTGATAGCTCATTGTAGTTTTGATTTGCATTTCTCTGATGATCTGAGGATCATTGCTGATCATCTTTTCATGTGTCTGTTGGCCATCTGTATGTCTTTTATGGGAAAACCCTATTTGTGTCTTCTGTCCATTTTTAAATTGGATTATTTGGGTTTTAGGTATTGAGTTTGGTAAGTTCTTTCTAGACTTTATACACTAACCATTTATCAGAGATGTCATTTGCAAATATTTTCTCCTATTCCGCAGGTTGCCTTATAGCTTTGTTGATTATTTCCTTTGCTACGCAGAAACTTATTTTGATATAGTCCCAGTACTTTAGTTTTGCTTTTGTTTCCCTTGCCTCAGGAAACAAACATATCTAGATGGAAGTTGCGACAGTCGATGTCAAATAAGTCACTGCCTGTGCTCTCTTCTAGGATTTGTATGGTTTCAGGTCTCACATTTAGGTCTTTAATCCATTTTGAATTTATTTTTGTGTATGTTGTATGAAAGTGGTTCAGTTTTCCCAACACCATCTGTTGCAGAGACCGTCTTTTTCCCATTGGATATTCTTTTTTTCCCCCCATTGGATATTCTGTTCTGCTTTGTCAAAGATTAATTGGCCATATAATTGTGTATTCATTTCTGGGTCTTATATTCTGTTTCATTGATTTATGTGTCTATTTTTGTGCCAGTACCATACTGTTTTGATTACTGCAGCTTTGTGATATAACTTGAAGTCTAGAATTGTGATGCCTCTAGTTTTGTTTTTCTTTTTCAAGACTGCTTTGGGGTCTTTTGTGATTCCATACGAATTTTAGGATTCTTTGTTCTAGCTTTGTGAAAAATCCTATTGCTATTTTGCTAGGGATTGCATTAAATGTGTCAGCCTGATTTTTTCTTTATAGGTCCCAATTGTTGAGGGTGTGCCAAGACCAGTCAGTGTTCTAAAGGTAGTGATCTCAGTCAGCACCTGTTCGGGCTGATTGAAAGCCAGATCCTCAGGCAGCAGATTTAACATATGTAAATATATACAGTCCCGCAGGACCACAACTGGAGAGCCTGCCAACCACCAGACCAGATCTGAAGGTGTCCCCTGGGGTGACAGCTGCAAGAACTGGAGCTTCAGACAAATGTATAATCTCTTTTCTGGGAAGTGTCTGTGAGCTTACAGTGAGGCCAAGGAAAGGCACAAAGATGGTGTCTTCCTGCCTACAATCCTTGAGAGCATCCTCTGTAGCTTCTAGATGTGTAACAAACCTGAGGCCTATCTCTCAGGTTGAAACTCTAGGACAAGTCATTGGGTCTTTTCATAGGCACACTTGAAGTGTGTTTCAGCCTGCTGTCTATGCAGTGCCCTGGGTATGGAAGCCTGCTCTGAATCATCTTTCTTATTATTACAGTCCCGTGGGGCCCAGGAACACAAAACCCTCTGGCTACTAGAAATTGGCAATTGAAAGGCATCTCCTGGGTGGACTGTGCTCACCTGCTAGCTTTAGTGAGGCTGTTGTAGAGTACTGATGGGGCACATACGCAGTTTTAATGATGCAGGAAAAGAGTGCTGTGGTGGGGCATGCCTTGGGCTTTCGTGAGGCCTGGGATGATCACTGGGCAGGGTACATACCTATGGATGTAGTGATTTAGGAGATCAATGGAGACAGGACATGCCTGTGGCTTAAATGAGGCCATGTCCACATGCACACATCTGCACTAGCAAGTTGCAGAATGCAAAAATGATACATCCAGTGCCTTTGTCCACAAAGAAAGTCCCAACTGCTCTCTGACCCACTGGCAGGCACTTGAAGGTTACAAAGTGAATCTCCTTCACATATAATTCTATCACCTCTCATACTGCTGCCTTTGCACTGGGTCCCTGGATGGGTGAATCTATGCATGAGTCCCTCAAAAGGAGTATGTGAGATTCCCCACAGCCCCACAGGGCCCCTGGATATAAACTTTGAGGGTTTCCAAAGCCAGATGTTTTTGAGGCCTCATCTCTGCAGTACCCATTCCAAGGTTGGGGTGCCCAATATGGGAAACAAACCTCTCGCTCCTTAGGGAGAAGCTCCAGACCTCTGGAGTAGCTCCTTGTTGTGTGTCACGACACTGGGGAGGGGGTTTTGGCAAGACCTTGTCTCTGCCTCTCCTCCATATCTTTTTTTTTAAGATTTTATTTATTCATGAGAGACACACACGGAGAGAGGCAGAGACATGGGCAGAGGGAGAAGCAGGCTCCCTGCAAGGAGCCCGATGTGAGACTTGATCCCAGACCCCAGGATCACACCCTAAGCCAAAGGCAGATGCTCAACCACTGAGCCACCCAGGCATCCCAACTGCCTCTCCTCTCTATCTTAATGTAGTCCTTTTATCCCTTGTTGGAGGCAGCTATTCAGTTAGTTGTCAGCCCTTTTTCAGGGAGAATTATTCCACATGTAGCTGTAGATTTGGGGTGTCCACAGAAGGAGGGGAGTTCAGGGTCCTCCTGTGTTGCCGTCTTGGATGACCTTTCCCACAAAAGGTTGCTTTTCTTCATGTAAAAAATAGACTTGGGCCAAGATCCCTTCCATTCCTATGAACTAGAATTCTAACTTGCTCCCAACCTTATACCTTAATCTTCCTTTAAAAATGATTTTTAAAAGCTAACAATTAAAAAAAATCTGTGATAAGCCTTTACCAGCCTGCATTTGCCATTTTTCTTCACATACATTTATTTAAAGTAATGGACCCTAAGAAATAACCTGCTTGATTTATAAAATCTAATAGGAGGATTATATTATTTGCATGCAAAGACAGAATATTAGGAGTATTTTATTAGATTGGTGCAAAGATGGAATATTACCATTACATATCAAATAGTGTCCATTTAAAATAGGTCTGATTAAACTATCAGAGAAGTATCAGGAGAGGCAAGTTCCATCATCAGTTTTTCAGAGAGATTGTTTATTTACCAGATTACTCAGAAGCAGGCACACTTGGGTCACAATTGGCCCTGGAACTATGCTAAATGTATGAAAATAGAATTCAAGGGGCACCTGGGTGGCACAATTAAGCATCCAACTCTTGGTTTTGGCTTGGGTTGTAATCTCAGGGTCATGAAATCAAGCCCTGGGTCAGGCCCATGCTCGGCGTGGTGTCTACTTGAGCTTCTCTCTCCCTCTACCTCTGCCCCTCCTGCTCTTACTCATGTGTGCACACTCGCTTGAACTATCTGTCTCCCTCCCCCTCCCCCCGCCCTCTCTAAAATAAATAAATCTTTAAAAAAAGAAAATAGAATTTAAGTTGTTCACCTTTGTTTGAATTTTTGGAGCTATTATTTAGTCTGGGAAATATAACAAACACAGAAATCAGACACAGAAAGTTGTGGTGGTGGGACACCTAGGTCGCTCACTGGTTGAGCATCTGCCTTCGACCCAGAGCATGATCCCAGAGTCCTGGGATTGAGTCCCGGGATCGAGTCCCACATTGGGCTCCCCATGGGGAGCCTGCTTCTCCCTCTGCCTATGTTTCTGCCCCTCTCTCTCTCTGTGTCTCTCATGAATAAATAAATAAAATCTTTAAAAAAAAAAAAGAAAGTTGTGGTGGTGGGCCATCTATAGTCCATCTACGGTTCTCTCCCCACCCCTCCAACAGTTCCCTGCCCCCATCACACACTAGGAAGAAAATAGAGGTGGGTGGCCTTTCCTGGAACTCCGTCTCTCAGAGTCTCTTAGCAAAGGAGCAGAACCACTGAAAGGGAGCAGACACAGTCTAGGACTTGGGGGTAGTAAAATATAATGTCAAATTCTTGGTTAAAGTTGGAGCCAGATGGAAGACCGTTTCTCTTCGAATATGGTCACAAGTGAACTCTGCTTCCTTTGTGGGACCAAACACAATTCCCTATATGCAATTACAACACGAGAATGATGGCACAGTTGGAAAAAGCCCAAGCTTTGGAATCAGCCAGACCTAGGTTGGAATCCATGCTTGGGTAATGAATGCGTATGACTTTGAGCAAGTTACTTATGCTCTCTGAGACTCAATTTCTGCCTTTATAAAGAAAGAATACTACCAGTATTAATAATGCCTTCTAAGAGGAGTTAATGAGAAATCACATATAAAGTACAGCACAAAGCAGGGCCTGTATAAATGCTAGTTTTTATTCTTATCAGCATCATAGTTAAGTGGCTTGAGGAACTTTACATTTCTATTTTAAATTTGTATTATTTTTAAATATTAGATTGAACCACATCAAATGGCTGGTGGCTTTTTTCAGATTTAAAGAAAAGTAAAATATCAGCAATTTCATAGGGTACAACCTAAAATTTTAAAAGTACATCCTAGGAAAAGGGTACACTATGTTTAATACCTGGCTATATATGGCAAAGGCACAACTTGCTCCTTTGGAATTAAGGAAAATCAGTAATTATACAGCTGAAGGATAAGTATCTGGTGCTTAGTGCAGAATAGATAGAAAGTAACCATTAACAATATTGGCTGAGGGCTGAAGGCCAAGGCACTACAATGCCATTGGCATGAGTTGGCTATGTCCGCATGAAACAAAATTAAGTATAAGCTTGGGCCCACAGGGTTGCCCCCTACAAGAAAGGGAGGGAGCTTAATGAAAACCATGCCCACAAGAAAAGGAGAAATTTAACACACTCTGCCTTTCCTTCTTAGTCTCAAATGACAGTTTGATTTTTCAAAGTAATCCATATGTGTTGGGGAAAGAAAATGGGGGAAGGGTCATCCAATCCCAAAATAGAAATCAAAGCTTAGAATGCTTTGAAAATAGAAAAACTACTCTACAGACTTCAGGATATAAAGAAATTGAACACAAGAACACTGAGGCCAGTGGGAAATATGCCTGGTCCTTATATGCTATAATATCAGAAAGTAGTAAAACTCAGAATTATTTATGTTTGGAAGAAATAGTATAATGGAAAGAGACTGGGGCTTTGGAGCCAGACGAATCTACATTCCAATTCCAGTTCCACCACTCACTAGCTGTGAGAGTATGGGCAAGACTCCACACCTTCACAGGATTGTCATGAGAATTCAATGGGAATGTATTTAAAGTGCCCAGCACAGATTAAGTGTTATAAAACCAAAAAAACAACCAAATATCTGTTCTAGCTTGGCAAATTTAAAACACCACCACCTACAGTTTTGTCTATATTCCGATATATCCTGCCACACACGAAGAAGCATAACACAGAAAATGAAACTTCATACACAGTTTTAAAAATGATTCTTGGCCTCAGGTATTCCCAAATACAAACACATGTATTTACATGAAGAGATGTTCTGAATGTACTAGAAAAGTTGGGTTTAACTCTATATTTCAGGTTATTTTCTTTTTCCTGTTCACATCTTTGTTCCCTTAATTTAAAGAAGCTCAATGATATGGAGAAAACACAGAAGATGGGGAAAAATTGCAAGTATATAAGAATAGGCTAGAAAGTGAACCCCAAGTGAGAGCCAGGTATAGAAACACCAACTATATAGAGTATGCAAGAAGAGTATGAGGTGAGACAAGGTGATAGGAAGGACCAACCAGTGCACAAGCCAATGACTTGAAGAAATAACTCAGCAGCCTATATCTATATTTACACAATTTTGTTTTTTTGTTTTTTTTTAAATTTTTTATTTATTTATGATAGTCACACAGAGAGAGAGAGAGAGAGGCAGAGACACAGGCAGAGGGAGAAGCAGGCTTCATGCACCGGGAGCCCGACGTGGGATTCGATCCTGGGTCTCCAGGATCGTGCCCTGGGCCAAAGGCAGGCGCTAAGCCGCTGCGCCACCCAGGGATCCCTACACAATTTTGTATACCTCCACCAACAAACCTTCTAATTTACAATGAAATTGTTATGTTGGAGCTCTTCTTGGTCATTTGTTAAGCTTTGCAATTTGTGAAGCCAAATGGCTAGCTTGCCTGGATATCCAGGGGGTTTTTCTGGATGGGAGAGGATAAAGTCCCAGGATGATCAATTCACTACATAGAAAGTACCAACCAAGAAGGAAGAAAGGAAGGAAAATAGTGAGAAGGCACTAGAGGCATCCTCATATTACATCCCTGGCCAGTCTAGGTGTGCTGAGTCGCAGCTGCCCAAATTCCCAGCCTTAGTTGATCCCTTGTGATCGAAATGTACAGTCCCTGGTAAAAAGAAATGCCTGGGCTGTTACCACTGGCCACAAAACCTCCTTCTAATCAGAGTCATTAGACAAACGAAAGGAAACTCATCGGCGTGGAGAATCAATGGTGCCATCCAGCATCACCATTCAGTCAACAAATGATTATTGAGCTATACATAAAAGGAGAGTGAGATATTGATGTCAACACCGAGGGCCTTGTATCAGTCACATCCATATTTCCATTAGGATCTGACAATATTTTTATTCTATAAGTCTTTGTTTTCATGTATTCTTAAACCCATCTGTGCATTTGCTCCAACATCTCTACCATTGGTAATGAAGTTGCTGACAACAAAGTGTATTGTGGGAGCCCATCCTCTTCATTAATGAGGTTATCGCTACACTGCCTGTCTATCACCAGGGCAAATGAATCTCCTGTGTGAAAAGAGATGAGAGAATACACACAGAATAATGGCAAGAGGAGACAGTAAGCATTACATATATATTTAATCCCAGTTTCTGGCCCAATTTCCTTCAGCTATGTTCTGTTCAGTTTCTAACATGTCAGTTGCAGCTGAGAGTATTACTCATTCTCACCTCTTACCCAGATGCACAAGCTCAATTTCATTATTTGGGGAAAAACTTACTCTGTAGCCTTACCTTGTTGATTAGCCAATGATCACTCAAATATGGCTAGTCTGAACAGTGTGCCTCAAAATCCGTTAGAGATTCACTTGATTCCACTTTTTGTTTTTTTAAGAATGGTACTTTTGAACTTAAATGATCTAAATGTTTCTATAGTATCTAGTTGGCTTAGGTTTTGTAACCTTACCATCCTAACTCAAATACAAAAAATATATATATTTCAAAGACCACAATTAGTTTGTAGTAGAGGTTCAACCAGAATCAGTGCACTTGTTTAGTTGTGAGGCACTGATCTGGAGAGAAGGGAAACTGGAGAGTCTCATCTCTCAAAAGCATTGCATTGAAAAGCTATTTGTTGGACAGGAAAAAAAAAAGCTAGGAGAAAAAAAGGGGCTCTGCGCTATATGTCCTTCCAGCTTGCTGCAGTGGTGGCAGAGGATGGGGGAGCGGGGAGTAGCTGAAAGAAGCCTGGGCTGGGAGTTAGAAGACCTGGATTAGAACCAGTCACTGTGAGTACAGAGACTGCTTTCTTTTCTAAAAGTAGTAGACCAGATGCCTTCTGAAGCAGCCTCTTTCACCTCACCATCATATCTATCTCTGTGAATAGTAACCATACATCCTGACTCACCTGCTACAGTCTCAGTTGATAACTTGTACATCAATTAAACCATTGATTATTTTTAGTACCTCCTTTCACTCTCAAAATATCCCTTTTTGGGCAATAATTTATATCATCACTCTGTGAGTCATTTTAAAACGTAAGCTTTGTACTTTGGTACACAGCTCTGGCTAATTACATATCTCTAGCTACCATACTTAAAATTACAGAGCTTCATTCCTAAAGGAAGGAAGGAAGAGAAATAGAGAATGGGAGGATGGGAGGGAGGGAGGATGAAACCAGTGAGATAAAAAGCAAGTCTAAGTGAAGGAAGTGAAAAGTTGAGTCTCACAGATTTGGCTAAAGAGTATGAGAACTCTCCTACCAAAAATCAGTGAGGGTTTTTGTTTTGTTTTGTTTTGTTTTGTTTTGGAATAATTACACAGGAAATTCTCCTATATAATTTAGCTCCCATGGGGCCATTTTAGATCTCTATTGCATATCTAGAGACAGTTATTTATATTCTGTTTAATGGGTACTGATGCTGCTTCTTAAGTGTGACTCATTCCTTTTTATCATCAGACATCATTTACATACAGTATAGGTCAAGGCACAGAAGTTAAATTGAGAGAAGCAGGTCAAATTCTGAAAACTGCCCACGTTGAAGTCACAAAAATCAATGTAGCTGCTCATGTAGGCTGAAATCTGCCCTCAGGTGTCCACAAACAATTCCCAACTGACTAATCACAGAGTTTAAGGTGCTAGTTTAAACTTGTCCTGAGAATTTCAGGCTTAAATAACTTCGTTAATATTGAGGCTACTTAAAATAAATCCTTCAACAAGGATCTAGACTTAGTTAAAATGTGTCTTTCATAAAAGTTTTAGTTAAAAACCAAATAAGAAAAAGAGACTTTGTTGGAAATAGTGATGAAAGATTCCCAATCCTCCTTTGCTGGGATTAAAAAAAAAAAAAAAAGGCTATAGCAAGCTGTCATAAAGTTCCAAAGCCATATATATGTAAAATGATGAAATAATCCAAAATTTCAACAAACATTCATGTGGTTTAGATAAAATCCTATTGAACTTTCACTGGAATCTAAATATTTCAATTGATTTTTTTTCAAGCTAGAAACAGATATTAGGCGTATCTGATGGACTCTTGTCACTTAGAAATATTTAGATAGTTCTGGTGAAGAGGTACCTTGCAGACAGGCCTAGTCATAAAACTATTTCCCATTCAAGCCAGATGAATATAATTTTTTTAAATTCCAAAGACATCTGAGAAACAAAACACTGTTAATATTTAAACTGAAATGAATATGGATCTCAATATAGTTGACTCAGGCTATGTATATGGATATACAGATGTGTCTGGAAAGCAGTGGCCATGATTTACAAAAGCCTTATAGGAAATTAGGGATGGGTGGTGGGCATGGGGGTCAAGGAGATAAAAAGACACCTTAGATGAGATCTTCCTAGCGTGACTTTGAATTGATCTTACTGCTTGTCTGGGGCCCGACTCAGGTTTTGGTAGACCATTTCTCTTATAACTGGACTCTTGTCCTCCCTTGTAATTGGACTCTTGCCCCCTTGGTATGTGCCTGCCTAATAGTTGAGCCTTCATCCTCCCCCCCCACACACCTACCAGGCAAATAACCGAACCTACTGTCTCTGAATATCTGAGCCTCCGCTTTCTTAAAACAGTCCCTCTTTGGGCCACCAAAGAGAAAATAGCTCCGGGTGGCTAACATATGCAATAAGGCCCCCCATAGGCCCCTCTCTGTTGCAGTGGGCTCACGAGATTTGACTCTAGGAATTACTCACCAGACAATCCAGAAAACAATCCTTCTCAGTGCCCAGACTCTCTGGATCTCTGGATAGACGTTTATCTACCTCTGTACGTTCTAATATCATTGTCAAAGCCACTTGGTTCAGACTTATCTCCAGCTACAAGCTAAGATATTACCTGCCCCACTCTGAGGCTCAGTGAAATGAGGGAAGAGTCTCCTGAGAAGGGTTCTAAGCTGATCATTTTACCTGAGAAACTCTCTTTCAGAGAATTCGCTTGTCAACTTAAATGGCGGGTAGGAGCTCCTTGACAGAGTTTTTGACTTTATGAAACTTGCCCCCTGGGCTAAATCTATTTAAGTTCAAGGTTTTCTCATTCTTGGCAAAGCCAGCACCTACTCCTTCTGGCCCCTAATACCAGTCCTGTAAAAAGAGAGATTTTAGCTCCGTAGGATCTCCTGGTAGCTGCTTAGCAATGCCTCTGTTAGAGCAAAGAATGTTCAAGAAATGAGCTGTCGTAGCTCCTTAGCTAAAATGAATATCCACATCTTACTTATAAAGTTGATCACCATTCCGATAACACTGGCTGTAGCAAAGATCAATAGACCTAATTACCCTGTCCTATGTACTCTGAGGACTAATCTCTGGGGAAAGTATTATTGGTAGAAACACTATATGCAGCATTAAGTATTAATGATACTCTCAGGTTTTCTGAAAGGATTGGTGAAGTCAGGAAATAAAAAAAAAAAAAACTTTGATTCTCTACCCAGCATTAGAAAACCAGCCTGCCTGTGAATGTCAATATCATGTCAATAATTCTGATGTGGAATGAAAGAAGTGTGGTGCACAATCACCCATTAAACAGAAGAACACCAGGTGACGTTCCTGATGAGTCTGCATAATTAGAGAGGGTTTGGAGCTAGTGGTGCACGGAGTATGCATCAGCAGACAGCCCACCAGTTAGTTAAAATTCTGGAGGACATATCAATGTTTTTTCTTCCCACTCTGCTCACTAGAATAGCCTGAGATAGAAACTTGCAAATTAATGTCAACCCAGATCTGGGCACTCGGTAGAAATGGTGGATGAGCAGCATTAGGATGCCACTCCATGATGCCCGGGCTTCTCAAGCATGGATGGCCTATACCCTACAAAAGCAACTCTCAAGCTCCAGGAGGGGATTCAATCGCCCAAATGTCAGAAACGTAATGGAGCCTAATGTGCCCTTGCGTCGAGGGATGCTGAAGAAACATCTGCAGAATGGCATCTTGCAGGCTGTTAGGGCAAACAGTGAGGTTTGGAGCATGGAAAACAGACAGCTGTGCTTTTAGGGGACATGTTCGGATGTAGAGGTCACTGGAGAAATATGTCAGTTGGCGCGGTGAGTTACCCCATGCTAAGAGAAACCAGATCAAATTTTTGGCTGGTTACCCAGGACACTCCGGGATACCTCCTCTATAATATGATTTTCAACCCACATCCTCCTTCAGCAAAGGGAGTATTTGTTTACTTGGTTTTCCCTTTTCTCTGAAGCACACATACTTTGTGGGGCTCCTTGTCAGAAACAGTTCCCCGCCCTAGAATGAAATCTGCTGATGTGGTTTCGTAAACTGAGGCTTGTCTGCTCACTAGGAGAGACAAACAGTTTCAATTAAGGACAGCACGTAAGGCTTGTTCGAGATGCTGCATTCGATCAAAGCCCAAGCAAGCCGGGGCAAAGGCAGAGTGAAGCTGGGGAAGGTCTTTGGAACAGATTCTTAGTTTGCCCAGAGTCCCGGAGTCCTGAGAGATCAAGGGACTCACACAGCTCACCTAGCCTAGCACACTTACTCTGCCGAATATTTCTGCAAAAGAGGTACCCAAGAAGGGAGGTAGCTCTTGCAGAGCCACTCAGTTTAGCATTTGCTTCCAAGTCTCCAAATACCTGACTTCACAAAACATAAGGCAGGGCAGCACATTTTTAATAACTTCTGCCTGAGAACTGTGAGAATCTAAAAAAACGACCAAAGAAACCAACCAATATCCCAAGTAACTGCATAGTAACTAAAATCTGTTAAAACTCATGGACCAGAGAATAATGGCAAGACCCGATCCCTGGGCCATAAGGTGTCTTGATTGAATTTAGACAGAAACAAACATAAAAACATGAAGTGAGCAGTGAAAAAGCAGTAAACAAATGAACTGCTTCATATTTTGCAACATGATAAGCACAAACCATGCAGAGCAGCGTAATAGGTGGTACTCGTTGGACAGTGTGGACAGTTCAAAAGTACAAGGGAAATGAGACAATAGCAAGAAACATGGGGACTGCCCCTGTCAGGGAAAGTATGGGAGCTGGGGCTGGAAGGAAGGCTCAAGGAATAGGGTCAGACACTCCAGAAGAAGCAAACAGCACGAGGTAGGAGTGAGGTATGCACCAGAAGAGCACATTGAAGAAGTAGCCTTGAAGGGGATGGGGGTAAAGGTTGGAGAGGTGACGGTCAGGACCAGTTTCTGATAGGCCTGAAAAATCAGACGGGAGATTTTCTGTGCTGTGAGGTAAACATTAGGGAGACATTTTATGTTCTTCAGTGAGAAACAGTAACTCTCTCCAGAAAACTTCCAACGTGATAGTACTCTGTCAAGTTCTTTACATGGATTCTCTTGTAGAGTCTTTGCAATAAGCCTCGCAGGTAGTACAAGCATCACTCTACTTTCAGATGGGCAAAATGAGAATCAGAAATATTGGGGTGCCTGGCTGGCTCAGTCAGTAGATCACATAACTCTTGATCTCAGGGTGGTAAGTTCAAACCCTACACTGGGTATAGAGCTTACTTTTTAAAAAAATTAAGCAACATGACTACAGTTACATGGCACATAAAAGGAGAAATTGGGATTGTAACCCAGATATGTCTGATTCTGCTGCCCATAAACTCTGTTCTTAAATATCCTGTATGTGATGAGGGTAATTTTCAAAAAATAAGTCCGGTGTCATTGTAAGACAGAGAGGGTTAGGAAGCAAGGATACTGGTTAAGAATAACCTCAATAATCCAGACAGTAGGAGGAAAGATCCCAAGAGAAGGTGGTGAGGTAAAGAACAGCAAAAGATAAATCCTAGAGGTGATGATGATGTACTAGATATATGGCGGAATGCAAAAGACAGCTTACAAAAGAGTAATGGTACTACCAAAAGGTGGGAGGAGACTGAGAAGAGCAACTAGTTTGCAGGGAGGAGGTACAAAGGTTAAATTAAGTTTCAGACATGTTGACTTTGACGGGACCATGGCAAATAACCAATGGAAAGTTCATGGTATGGACCTGGAGACACATCTCTGTTTTGTTTATGGATCCCCTATTGAAATCCGCAAACCCATTTCCCAGAAAGTACACGTGTGCACATGTAAAATTTCGCATCACATTTCAGAGGGGCAGTGACTCCCCCCAAAACCACCCAGAGAAACTTTGGCACAAAGCACAAGCAATAAAGTGAGATGTACATGTTGGAGAGTCATATTCATAGTGGGTATCGCATGACCTTCTCTTGGCTTCCAGGATCCCACCCTTCCTGGTTCCCACCTTCCTTTCTGCACACTACTTTTCCATTTCTTTGTTTGGCTCCTACTCTTTTCCCTAGCCAGTAAAATTGGGTGTTAACCAAGAATCCAGAATATTCTTGGCCCTCCTTTGTCCTCTCTACAGGCTCAGATGGTTGACTTTTATAGAGATTTTGTGAGTATCAAATGAAATAATACATACCATTTGAACAGCACAGTCGGTCCCTGGCTTGTAAAAACTCTTAGCATATGGTAGCCATGATCATAACCTGAGAGCAACAGACTGAACTTTATGAGAACTCCACTGCCAGGGCAAGAGAAAAAAGAAGTAGGTTGAATGAGACGAAGAATTAGTTCCCAAAGTGGTTTTGAGAAGCTTCAAAAACAAACAAAAAAGAGCAATATGAGAAAAGCTCAAGAAGAGCATAGGAAAGAAAGAGGGAGACGATGGTGAGTAGTATCATGTGCCTCAACAAGAGGAAGAGAAGAACATTGAAAGTTACTTGAATTGTCTCAAGTTAAAATCAGGACATAAGACTCTTCTTACTACAGATGCACAGTGGTGATTCATCCCCTTTCTGACTAGGTGCCTTGTGTTGACACAAGAGCACCAGTTTCTTGTGTTGGTAGTGCCATGTGCCATGGTCTAGAAGATAATTTTAACCCTGCCATCATTAGAGAATTTGGAAAATAAGCCCTCCAAAAAAATATTCGCACAAGCTGAAAATGCAGAAGCCAAACATCTCTCAGAAGCCAATGCATTCAGAACAACTCCTGAGTCAAGCAGGTCATGCAAACATGCCTCCAGCAGCTTTTAAATGAAATAGCATCCTCTTAGCAGGTGCCTGCCCAGCCTCTCCCAATGGGACTGCATATGCCTTTCAATATATTGATAAGCTCGGTGCTCTTACATCTGTAAATAGATTAATCAGGTCTCTTGAAAAAAAAAGGCAGAATTTCTTCAAATTTCAAAAGGGTAAGAGATAAGTTTCCTAAGCTAAGTTTCATGGGCCACATGCCAAAAGAGGTGTAGCTCTAAGAAAGTTCCACAGCTTCTTATTCATAGCCTTTGCTTTAAAAAACAAAACAAAACAAATCTGATGACTTATAGGGATCTATTAAGTGAAAGCAGAGCTCTCCTGGTTGACTTCAAGAATGCGGGATTAAGTTCTACCAGACCTGCTTCTGAAACACTTCTGAGAAGTTAGCAGGACTCCTGCAGAAGAAAAGGCTGGTTTCTTTTCCCCAGAATCTGGGTATTATCACTGGAAAATATGTGCATGGAGGAGGGAGGAGGTGGAGAATTTTTGGATCATTTCTGTAAATAAACAACTCCGTGAGTACGATGCAGAATTCCTAAAATTTGCATCTGCAAATTTGCATTTCGGATTTCTCAGAAATTATGACGCAAGTTAGCTGGCTTTTCATTCCTGCTTCCCCCCTCCTGTGATCATCCCTGATTTCAGCCGTGATTCACTAAATATTTTTTCCCATTGGAAATTATAAAATGATATCCTAGCTCATTGTTTCATTTTATATTGAGCTTCATTGGGTTTTCAGACATTTACACTGTCAGCTCTCCTTCCCTTACTGTAAAATCTTTTTTATTGACAATTCAATCATGTCAAGTTTGGAACAGGAGAGGCACTGATTTGATCAGCTATCATTGGATTTACAATATATAAATGACAGCACCATATCTGGCCCTCGTCTAAAGCAGCTGCCTTTTATCGATTTATATTCCACTAGCAAAGAAGAAAAATTGCAGCACAATGTAGTGGTATGGTCCAAGATCAATACCAATTTTTTTCTTAATGACACAAAGGCCAAGATAAGGACAGCATAAGTCAAAGTTAGACAGATCAAATTTGTCCAATATCCCTTTCAATTACCGAAGAACATGCACAAGGATGTATAACATTAAAGTAAAGGAGAATATTATTCCAAGTGGTTTAAAATTGTGACATTAAACAAGACTGAGTAGCATCCTCCCCAAGATATGGAATTGAAATGAGCTGGGAAGGGAGGACCATCTCCTCCACCCTACCCCCAGACCCCCACCGCCAGCAACTGGGTGTCTCCAGAGTTCATCCAACTACTAAGACTCTGAGCACTGATTGAGCTGTGTGATCTGAACCATGAGGACTTAAACCAGGGCTCCAGCACCAAACACCCTGAATTCCTTAGATGTTTATTGAACAACAGGTAATGAAGAGTGAAATAGCCTAGTTGCCCCCCCCCAGAATATAATGTTGTTACAGGAAGCTAAAAAGCAAATTACCCAAACAATTTAACAAGCTCAATAGAGAGGATAGGCCACATAAACTCTGGGCAAATTGTAAAGTTATGGCTATCTCCACTATGTCAATAAAAGACTGCCCAATTCCTTTAAGAATCTGGCAAGATTCCTCATTCTGGCAAAAACGAAGCTGAGCCTAGGTTAAAACAGTTCTTTCTAAACCTGGTGCGCCACAACCACCGGCCCACATCATGGCACATTACGAGGAAATCAATTCATAGGAATGCTGGGCTGGAGGCTACCTTGGTGAATTTCTCTAATGACAGATTTTTCTTTTTTAGCCTGCTACCAACACTGAAGGAGGCAGGGGTTTCTCCTCATTAAACTATGTCTCTGTTCTTGCAATATCAATCACTCTCACTGCCCCTTTCCTTCTTCCACTGTGCCCTCTGCAACACAACACAAACACAGTTAGGCACTTTGGATTATACCAGTTTGGGGTGCATGTTTTGTTTGTTGTTTTTGTGTTGTTGTTGTTGTTGTTGTTGTTTCTGTTTTTGTTTTTGTTTTTGTTTTTTTGCCACAGATTATAAGCTCAACACAGGTTAGGTTAATTACAGACAAACTAGAAGTGCTCAAGAAAAACCACAATGAAATCTTAGGAGGACTTCTGTGAAATATGTTGTGAAGGGAATTCAAATATCTGATCAGTGGCATAAGAGACACCATTTGAATTTGTTCCAGTCCTGAGCTTCTGTTTTTAAGTAGTACTTAAGTTAGTAACAACTCAAATGTCCTATTACTAGTTAAATAAAAAAATAAAACAGTGGAAAGAGCAAGAGCCTTTGAAATCAAATTGTTTCGGTTCCAGACTAGACTCTACAACTTACTAGCAGTGTGAGCCAGGGCAAATTACTCAGCCTCCGTGCACATCAGTGGCAGGCACAATTTTAAGTGTGCTATATATAATATTTTATCCTCACAGCAATCCCATTAGGATGTTATCTCCATTTCATTAAAGATTTATGTATTTATTTTAGAGAGAGAGAGAGTGGAGGGGCAAAGCGAGAGAGAGTCTCAAGCCGACTCAAGCTGAGCATAGAGCCCGACATGGGACTCAATCCCATGACCCTGAGATCAAGACCTGAGCCGATACAAGAGTCCAATCTTGACCAACCGTTCCACCTAGGTGCCCCTGTTATCTCCATTTTAAAGAAAAACTGGCTCAATGAGCTTGAGGAAACTTGCTCAAAGCTACATGCAGAGAGCTGTAAAGTCTAGATTCAAACCATCATCTCTATGGTTCCAAAATCTACTCTTCTACTCCTATCATGCTGCAATCCTCCCAGTCCAGCCTAAACCTGAGCTATTTTCTTCACAGTCTTTCTGGTCACTGAGAAATCAAGTTTGGGCCACACAGCTAACCACAACAGAACTATATAATCTCATCTACAATGGGAGCAGCCAGTGACAACTTAGATGCTTGCTCAGGAAATGCTTAGAAATAAAATGTGGCAACCTTACTACTTCAAGCTGTGTTTGATACCAATATCATCATGATGCTATAGGTAACTAAAGAGAAGGAAGTGTCCCAGTTCTAAGGATAAAAGTGGATGTCATAACAAGAACATACGACATTGATCTTTTACAGTCAATTTTGACTTAATTTTCCAGTAGTGCTGCTAAATGCATTTTTTCTTGCAAATTAGTGCAATATTTACTGATCATGACATCAGATGATGAGCCGTTTAGCTGTGGTAACAGAAGCAGGCAGTTCAACCTGGTGTGAAGTAATGAGAAAGAGGACGGCTTGTTCTCCATAAAACATCACGCTGGGACTTTGAGTGACAGTAAACCTAGAGTAAACCAGATGGGTTGTGGGGCTGGCAGATTTGGTAAGACCATATGAGTCATTAGCACAATTAGGAGGTCAGGGAGCCAAAGAGGCAAGACAGAAACAAAGAAATATACAGACATCAGAAGTCAAAGCAGGCAATGGGGTTATGTGTGTGGGTGGCGTGAATGGGGAGAAGTCCATACAAAGAAATTATTAATTAGGGCACCCAGCTTGAACCCAATACTCTCACATACTCTCTCTCACAGAAGAATAAACCAACTGTCCTCAGCTAGCAGCAAAGAGCATTATAATATCTGGCTGGCAAGAGGTTTTGAAGGTACTGGGCAGCCTGCAGAGAGCTGAGCAAAAAAGACAGAAGACCAACTAGCTGGTAGGTGAGCAACAATGCAGCAATGTGATTACATATTCTGGCACTTGGGTGTCACACTGCCTACTCTAAGTTATGACTGAGCAAAGGTAGCCCAGGAAATCCAATATCCAGCACATAGTAAGACCTCAACACATGTTGTCAAGTCCTGCAAGAGGGATCGTACCTAAAAACCAAAGGATGAAAGTTTTCAAAAGCATACAGAGTGATCTCTCCAGCCACATGCATCTATAGCAACATTTTTGACAGAATCATTTTTTCCAACACATAATAATTGAAAACTGAGGATGAGTTAATGACCAAGGGTAACCTCCAAATAGCTTATTTCGGAAATATAAATGTATACTAATTATCACCAGCTAGCAACATGTGTACTCCGTTGACTAATAAGCCTTGTGACTTCCTAGGAAGGACAAAAGAATTCTGGTAAAGGCTGTAGCCAATTATTCATATTTTGAATACCTGCATAACCCTGGCACATTCTTAAATGGCCCAAATAAGTGAAGAGCAACAACATCACAATCTTTATGTAGTCAATTTTATCTATCATTTGGGAATATTAGCACATGGAGGATAGTTCTGTTCAAATGGTAGCAGAATGGAGTTACCTTATCCCTCTGTTGAAGCATTTCCTTCCTCGTGTCTCAGATTATGAACTTAATAAGGCAATATGGGGCTACCGAGATATACATACTTTAGAGTCAGAAGCCCTAAGACCAAGGCCTAGTTTTACGATTTACTGGATGAGCAACTTTCTGCGCCTCAGATCCCCCACCTACATAATAAAGGTAGTAATATCTATCTTTGCCAGTGTAGGCATTATTTATCTTTATATCCATCATGGACCTGAAAATTGTGCCAGACAAATAGTGAGCACATGCCCAGAAACATTTATTGCTTGGTGATTGATATTTCAAGAAAAGATAATGTTTTTCACCCTAGAATATTGTGTCAGCCAAAAAGATGCTCATATTAAAAAACAAATATTATAATAATTCAACAATTGTCAATCACACTCAAAATCATTCTGTTGAAATAGATTGTGTTGGCCTGAGTTAAGCTTCATCTTTAGATTGGCATTACTTGACCCAGTACACAGGTAACAAACAGCTTAATGGCTCGATTTTCCTTTTGGGGAGATGAAAATGTTTTAGAAGTAGATTGAGGTGGTAGGTATACAACATTGTAAGTGTACTGTCACTAAATTATTCACTTAATTTTTTAGATAATTCTTTTTTTAAAATATTTTATTTATTTATTTATTTATTTGAGAGTGAGAGAGAGCACAAGAAGAGCAGGGGCAGAGAGAGAGGGAAAAGGAGACTCCCCGCTGTGCAGGGAACCTGACGCAGGGCTCAATCCCAGGACCCCGAGATCACGACAGGAGCTGAAGGCAGATGCTTTTTCGACTGAGACACCCAGGTGTCCCTGAATTATTCACTTTAAAATGGTTTATTTTTTGGTATGTGAATTTCACTTCAATTTTAAAAATGAAGGAGAAATTAGAGACGTTGCTAGATAAACAAACATAGGGAATCCATCATTAGCAGAAGAGCACTTAAGAATTACTAAAGGAAATCCCTCAGGGCAAAATGAAAGGACACTAGGCAGTGACTTCAATCTACATAAAGAAATTAAGAACTTGGGCAGCCCTGGTGGCTCAGTGGTTTGGCGCTGACTTCAGCCCAGGGTGTGATCCTGGAGACAGGGGATCCAGTCCCATGTCGGGCTCCCTGCATGGAGCCTGCTTCTCCCTCTGCCTGTGTCTCTGCCTCTCTCTCTCTCTCTCTCTCTCTCTCTCAAGGATAGATAAATAAAATCTTAAAAAAAAGAAATAAAGAATACCATTAGAGGTAACTACATAGGTAAATATAAGTAAAAGAGATCATAAATGTATTTTTTGTTTATAATTCTTCTTTTCCCCTACCTAACAAAAGACAGCATCAAGCAAAATTGTAAATCTGTGTTTATGGAAACACAATGGATAAATATGTAACTTGTAACAATAACAACATAAAGGAGAGAGAGAAACAGATCAAAGTTTTTATATATTATTTTTAATTGGAACTAGATTGTCATGAATTAAGAAGTTAATAGCAATCCCAAGGACAAGCACTAAGACAATAACTAAAAACTATATAACAAAAGAAATGACAAGGAAATTAAAATGGCACAGGAAAATATATCTATTTAAAACAAATGAAAGCAGAAATAAAAAATAGTGGAACAAGAAAACATAAGTCATAAAAACAAATAGCAAAATGACTGGTGTAAATCCTACCTTATCAATAATCACATCAATGGGAATTTATTAAGCCCCTAAGTAAAAGGCAGACATTGTTGGAGTAGATATAAAAACATGCTCCAACTATATATTGTCTATAAGAGATACACTTTAGATTCAATTTTCAATAAATACGTTGAAAGTAAAAGGATGGAAAAAGATATAGGTTTAACATGTACACAGTAACCAAAAGAGAGCTGGAATGGCTATACTAATATCAGACAAAATAGTTACTGGAGACGAAGTACATTTTATAATGGTAAAGGGTCTATATGTTGGCAAATGGAACTCCAATAAAAAATACACAAAAAAATATAATGGTAAAGGGTTAATCAATCAAGAAGATACAATAATCATAAATGTATCTGAATCTAGTAACAGAGCCCTAAAATACATGGGGGAAAAAGTGACAGAATTAAAGAAAGAAACAGACAATTCAACAATAGAGATTTCAATACCTCACTTTTTGTAATGTACATAATATGACTAGACAGATCAGAAAGGAAAAAGAAGACATGGACGACACTGTAAACCAACTAGGCCTAATGGACATTTATAGAATGCTCCTTCCAGAAACAGCAGAATGCACATTCTTCTCAAGTATTCACGGAACATTCTCTAGGATGGATAAAAATTCAATCATAAAATAATTATAAATAAACTTAAAAGAACTGAAGTGATACAAAGAATTTTCTGACCATATAGGGGTGAAATTAGAAATCAATAACAGAAGGAAATTTGGAGAATCCACAAATATGTCAAAATTAAAAATAAAAGGATATAAAATAATACACCATGCAAACACTAATCAAAAGAAAACTGGAGGGACGGGCTGGCAGGCTCAGTCAAAAGAGCATGCAACTCTTAATCTCAAGGTCATGAGTTCAAACTCCACATTGGGTGTAGAGGTTACTAAAAAAAAATAAAATTTATTTTTTTAAGTTTTTATTATTATTTTTATTTTTTATTTTTAGATTTTATTTATTTATTTATGAGAAACAGAGAGAGAGAGAGAGAGGCAGAGACAGAGGCAGAGGGAGAAGCAGTCTCCATGCAGGGAGCCTGATGTGGGACTCGATCCCAGGACTCCAGGATCATGCCCTTAGCCAAAGGCAGATGCTCAACCGGTGAGCCACCCAGGCGTCCCCCCCAAAAAAAAACGTAAAAAGAAAACTGGGGGGCACCTGGGGGGCACAGTCAGTTAAGCATCCAACTCTTGGTTTTGGCTCAGGTCATGATCTCAGGGCTGTGAGACTGAGCCACACGGTGGGCTCTGCACTCAGCACAGAGTCTCCTTGAGATTCTCTCTCCATTTCCCTCTGCCCATACCCTCCCTCAAATAAATAGATAAATCTTAAAAAAAAAAAAACTGGAGTGACTGTATTAACATTAGAAAAAGTAGAGTATGAAGCAAAAAGAACCATCAGAGATAGAGGGACGTCATATAATGATAAAAGGGCCAACCCATTAAGAAAGAAAACTAATCTTAAATGTGTATATAACCAATAACAGGGCTTCAATATACATGAAAATTCAACATAGGAAAAATGTCAATTGCCTCCAAATTGATTTAATGTGATTCAATCCAAAATCCATGTAAGATCTTTGTACACACAGACAAGGGGATCCTAAAATTCCTATGAAAACCCCAGACTACACAGACCAGGTACTGAAACGCCGGGACACCTGCACCCCGATGTTTATAGCAGCAATGTCCACAATAGCCAAACTGTGGAAGGAGCCTCGGTGTCCATCGAAAGATTAATGAATAAAGAAGATGTGGTCTATGTATACAATGGAATATTACTCAGCCATTAGAAACGACAAATACCCACCATTTGCTTCGACGTGGATGGAACTGGAGGGTATTATGCTGAGTGAAATAAGTCAATCGGAGAAGGACAAACATTATATGGTCTCATTCATTTGGGGAATATAAAAAATAGAGAAAGGGAATAAAGGGGAAAGGAGAAAAAATGAGTGGGAAATATCAGAAAGGGAGACAGAACATGAGAGACTCCTAACTCTGGGAAACGAACTAGGGGTGGTGGGAGGGGAGGAGGGCGGGTGGTGGGGGTGAATGGGTGACGGGCACTGAGGTGGGCACTTGACGGGATGAGCACTGGGTATTATTCTATATGTTGGCAAATTGAACACCAATAAAAAATAAATTTATTTAAAAAAGAAAAAGAAAAAGAAAACCCAAGACTCAGAATAACCAAAAAAAAAAAAAAAAATTGAAGAAGAAAACTGGAGGAATCACAATACCCAATTTTTTAAAGATTTTTTTTTTAAGTAATCCCTATACCCAACATGGGGCTTGAACTCAAAACCCCAAGATCAAGGCTCTCATGCTCTACTGACTGAGCCAGGCAGGTGCCCTCAGCACTCAAGTTTAAGTCTTACTATAAAAACTCCAGTATTCACAACAGAAGACAGTGTAGTGTTGGGATAGATCTATGGAATAAAATGAAAGTCCAGAAATGGATCTACAAAGAAGCACCTGGGTAACTCAGTCAATTGAGTGTCTGACTCCTGACTTGGTTTGGGACATGGTCTCGGGGTTGTGGGATTGAGTCCCAATCAGGGTTCACATTGGGCATATAGCCTGCTTGAGATTATCTCCCTCCTTTTCCTCTGCCCCTTCCCCTGCTAGCTCTCTCTCTCTCTCTCTCTCTCTCTCTCTCTTTCTCTCTCTCTCTCTCTCTCTCTCTCTTAAAAACAAAGAAATAGATCCACACCCATAAGACCAACTGAGTTTTGACAAATGTTCAAAGGCAATTCAATGGAGCCAAATAGTCTTTTCAATAGTGAACCTCTCCCCAAAAACACCTTATAGAGAAATCAACTAAAAACTGATTATGGATCTAAACATAAATTGTAAAACCATAAAATTTTTGGGAAAAAAATGGGAGAAATTTTTTGACCTGGCTTAGGCAAAGAGTTATTTTACATGACACCAAAAGCACAATCTATTATAGGAAAAAAGATGATTTTGAGTAATTCATCATAATTAAAGGGTTTGCTCTGGGAAAGACATCTTGAAAGAGAACAAAAAGGATAATGACTGGAAGAAAATTATTTGCAAATCACATGTTCTACAAAGGACTTGTATTCACAATACATAAAGAGCTCTCAAGTAAGATCTCCAAGAGCACTATGCTGAGAGAAAAAAGCCAATCTCCAAATGTTATTGTATGATTCCATTCATATGATATTCTCAAAGTTTTGAAATTATAGTAATAGAAAACAGGTCAGTAGTTACTACAGTTTAGAGTTGAGGGAGGAGTGTGACTGCTGAAGGATAGCATAAGGGTGGTTATTCGTGGTGATGAAACATTTCTGTATCCTGACTTTCATGATGTATACTCAAATCCATACATGCAATAAAATTTTGTAGAACACATGAAATAAGTGAAATCCTAATTTACTCTATGCCTGAGTTGATAGTATTATGTCAATGTCAATTTCCTGGTCTTAACAATGTACTCTGGTTACATAAGATATTATTATCAGGGGAATCTAAGTGAAAGGCACATGGGAATTCTCTGTACTCTTTTTCAATTTCTTGTGATTCTTAAACTATTTCTAAATAAAATATTATACTAAAGAAACTTAACAGTATGAAAACAAGCAATCCAATTTAAAAATGGGCAAAATACTTGAACACTTTGCTAAAGAGAATACAAAAATGGCCCATAAAAACATGAAAAAATATTTAACATCATTAGCCACTGGAGGAAAGCAAAATTAAAGCTACTGCTGAAATACCATTATACACCTACTAAAATGGCTAAAATAAATATTGCTGACAATGCAAAGTGCTGACAAGAACTTGAAGCATTGGAAAACCATGCGGTGGTTCTGATAAAGTTAAACATATATCTACCATATGATCCAGAAATGCTACCTCTTGGCATTTATCAAAGAGAAATGAAAACTTGTGGAATGTACTTTAACACAAAAAAAAACCTATATTCAGTTGTATATAGCATCCTTATTTGTAATTTTCCCCAAACTGGAAATAATTCAAATATCCTTGAACTTGAGAATGAGAGAACAAATTACAATACATCTAGATTATGAAGCACTACTCAGTGATAAAAAGAAATGCAGTATTCACACACACAACAACCTGGATGAATTTCAAAGGCCTTATGCTGAGTGAGAGAAGTCAGTCTCAGAAGATCACTATACCATAAAATCTCATTTATGTGACATTCTGGAAAAGGCAAAACTACAGTGATAGATAGTAGATCAGCACTGCCAGTAGTTAGGCCTAAGATGCTACAAAGGAGTAACATAAGGGAGTCTTTTGGAATGATAGATCTGTCTGTATCCTCATTTCAGTGGTGGTCACATGAATTTATGCATGTGTTGATAATCACAGAACTATACCAAAAAAGTCAATTTTACTGTAGGTTAATTTATAGAATATTTTATAAAATTAACCTAATTATGCCAGTAGAAACATCATTTGGCAATCTAGAGTTTAAAAATAAGAGCACATATGGACCTAGCACTGACAAAGTATGGGCATGTTCTTTTTCTTTAAGATTTATTTATTTGAGAGAGCGAGAGAGTGAATGAATGAGTGGGGGGGGGGGCAGAGGGAGAGGAGAGAGAATCTCCAGCACACTTCCTACTGAGTAGAGCACTACATGGGGCTTGACCCCAAGGCCCTGAGATCATGACCTGAGCCAAAATCAAGAGTCAGCCACTTAACTGAATGAGCCACCCAGGTGCCCAGTGTGGGCATGTTCTAAGAGCTTCACAATAATCTTATTAGTTAAGTACTAGAATTTTCACCATTTTACACATTGAGGTGCAACAATTTGTCTAAAATGACACAGCTGAGAACTGGTGAGGCTGGGATGAAAGCCAAGCTTCAGGTGAGGTCCAGTCTCTGCTATGAACCATCAAGCTCACTGTGCTCTATGCTGTATGCCCTGAGCTCTTTAGAAGACACTCTCTCCCCATTAATAAACCTACTTAAGGTACTTATTGACTGATATTTTCCGAAGAAAGTTTTTAAGATTTAGCAAGATAAATTCATATACCCAATTAGAAAGGGACAGAATGAGAAAGCAAAAGATCTACTGGACATAATTTACACTTCACTTTCCCACATACTCTACTGATTAACACAGGTGACTGGCTTCTTGCCGTGAATTTTTTGTTCTCCTTCCATAAATCCATATGATACTTGGCTACTTAAATATAGACAAAAATTACTCTATCATTCACAAAATTGCCAAAAGATAAGTTTGTGTTTCTTACAATAGCTGGAGAAGAGGGAGCATTTGAACTTGTTTGCTGGTATAAAAATTAATTTCTAAAGGCACACAGGGCAACGGTACTAAAAAGATTATTAATTTATGTGGTCTTGATTGGTGTTTGTTCCTACCACATTGCCTTTGCCTACATTCAGAATGGCTAATGAAAATTCACACGTGCCAAAGTGCTGAGCAAAGACGAAAGGGAAGTAAATACAAAATCTCTCCTTGGGGAAAAGAAAGAATAGATGCTACAGAGGGCCATGCTTAATTACTGTTTTTGAAACAAAACTGACCAGAAAAAATTAATTGGGTGGTGCTGTGCAAATCCTACTGTCTCTGCAAGGTCTGATTTTACTTTTAGGGAAAAACAGGTATGTTGTTTCAGGAGGGAAACAGAGTCTACGGGTTTTAATAGTTAGGATGCCTTTGGATCATTTCCTTCTTGTATGTGTTCAAATTAAGTCTTAAAATGAAGGGATGATTTCATGAAATGAGCCTGTTTAGGGGTTAAATATTGTATAATGGCAAGAAGATACATAAGGTTTGTTGTTAAATAACCTTGGACACATCCAATGACTATCTACATTAACATATGACAACCAACTGTATGCTGTAAGGTCTACCATTTGAAAATCAGACTGTCAGTTTATATTTTAAACGCACAGCTCTGCCAGTGATCAGAAAATGTGAGGGCAGAAGTGCACCAGTGACCAGAGAGGAGGAGGGAGCATCTGATTAAAATTAAGAACATGATACTTTGGTTATTCATTCAACAAACAGGCACTGAACACCTGCTAACTGCTAGGCACTACACGAAGGGCAGGAGATACAGATATGGCTAAGACCCAGCCACCACCTGCCGCCAGAAGCTAGCAATTTGGTTTGGGAGATACCATGGCATTTTGGAAAATTTGAGTGGAGCCATGTGGTTGGAGTTTGCAGTACATACAGCAAAGGATGGGAGATCATCAAGACAGAAGCTGAAGGAATATGCAGTGAACACATACTGAAGGGCTTTGTATTCTATGCCAAAGGAGTTTTACATTTTATATATTTTGTTTAGGCACAAATAGTCCATGTTTACCGTACAATATTTTTCATTTATTTTTTTAAAGATTTTAAAAATTTATTTATTCATGAGAGACACAGAGAGAGAGAGAGAGAGGCAGAGACACAGGCAGAGGGAGAAACAGGCTCCATGCAGGGAGCCCGACGTGGGACTCGATCCTGGGTCTCCAGGACCAAACCCTGGGCCGAAGGTGGCACCAAACCACTGAGCCACCAGGGCTACCCTGTACAATATTTTTTTAAATACAGAAAAGCAAATGTAAAAAACAAAATCACCTATAATTCCAGTACCCAAAGCTGTACATTCTATGTGTCTGTCTCTCCCGCTTTATAGATAGGTATCTTTCTCTCCATCGAGAGAAACACATGTATAGGCACATACATACATCTTTTTCCCCCCACTTAAAGACATATCATGAATACTCATATTAGTAAATCCTCTTCGATGATCTCTTTTTAACAGCTGCATAGGATTCCATCATATTGCTATTTCATAATTTAACCAACCCCTTATTGCTGGTTATTGTCTGTTTTTACAATTATAGTAGGAGTTATTTTTGAAATGCTGTTGTGTTTGCATTCCAGGACAGCTGTTGTCCAGAAACATGGCAATTGCAATCTGCTCAAGGGTAGAATTGGTAAAAAGAAAAGGAAGAGGAGATCATTACCAAGAGATAATATGAGGGCTCCCAGCTGACTCAGTTGGTAGAGCGTGTTACTCTTGATCTCAGGGTTGTGAGTTCAAGCCCCACGTTGGATTAGATATCTTAAAAAATCTTTAATAAAATAAAATAATAAAACATTTTAATAAAATAAAATCTTTTAATAAAAGAGATCTTAAAAATAAAATCTTAAAAAATAAAAATAAAATAAAAAATAAAATCTTTTAATAAAAGAGATAAATAAGGAGAGAAGTCAAGCAGTACATGAAAAAAATGGATTCATGCAAGGTGGTTCCTAGTATAGAGAGAATAGTAAGAGGCCTCTGACCCTTCAGAAAGAATCCACTAGGCATGGTTGCTGGATGATCATCTGTGTTTCCCCAGTTCTATTTCCGTATTAGATTATCAGAAAGCCAAGTACCTGGACTGTATTATCTCAGCTTCCAAAGAAATGTCTCAACTGAATTACGATTTAATATGACACTCTTACCCTTATGTAGAAGGTCGATACAGGAATCATCCATCTCAACAGGGTTGTTGCTCATTTGCAAAAATGTAGTTGGAGGTATCTGCTATAACCTATTATCTCTCACACAAGGGCCCATATAATAAGTTTCAGGATAAAATTTGTCTGGGAGAAAGAAGTATAAATATTTTTCTGCAACAACAATAAAAACTATACAAGCCAATGTATTTTCCTGTTTACTTTTTGCTGCTAGGAAACAGACTATTGGATTGGCTTGTCCAGATACCTCATGGCATCCACCCTTTCTGGTTCCTTGGTTTAAAATTTTTAAAGGTTCTACATTTATATATAGGATCAGATATTTTTGAAGGTATATGGAATGAAGGAATCTTAAATACATTTGGCCACTAGAAGCTTTTTGGTAACAGTTGGCCTACATGTTATGCAAAATTGGCTCAGTGGTTACCGATATCTGCTTTGGGAGCTGTGAAACATGATATTTGTAGTTGATATTTTTGAGAGTGGTGTAATTAAATAGTCTCTATGTGATTAATATCTTCATGTGTGCCATTCTAGTTTGTTTTCATAACAGATAAATGTACACATGCAAGTGCTAATAATATAGCACCTCAAGACAACTAAACATCTAGGACAATCTAGAACTTCCATCTTTAATGAAAATAACCATGAGCTGTTCTTTTTCTGTGCAAAAAGCAATAAAGAATTAGATGAATCAAGTTCAAAATGGTATGAAAGTGCTCTTCTCTATCTCTGATCTGGACAGAGATGACTTATAGGAAAATCGACTTAAAACTCTTCCAGTGGCTATCTATCCCAATGGCAGTAAAGTCCAATTGCTATGGTGAGATGTTCATGCTATCTTTTTTTAAGATTTTATATATTTATTCATGAGAGACAGAGAGAGAGAGGCAGGCAGAGACACAGGCAGAGGGAGAAGCAGGCTCCATGCAGGGAGCCCAACGTGGGACTCGATCCCGGGACCGTGGGAATCACTCCCTGAGCCGAAGGCAGATGCTCAACCGCTGAGCCACCCAGGCGTCCCTGTTCATGCTATCTTAAGTAAAAAAGGCAAATTACAGAACACTATGATCTCAATTTTATCACACATACAAATAAAATCCACTAAAAATGTGCACAAAATGTGTGCACTGAAATTGGTAACAGGGTCAAGAATGATTCTTTTATTAATAGATATATTCCTATTTTTCTAATATAAGCATGTGTTACTTCTGTCATCAGAAAAAAGGAATCATCCTTTCAAAAATGTTAAATATTCACATGTTCCAGAAATTAAAGAACCTCTAGAGGCATGCTGGAGATCATCTGGCATCTCTCTTTAGATTGAGTACACCTGGGCTTTGAGAAGACATGTGATATCCACAAAGTATCATAGCCAATCAATGGCAGAGCCCAGAATAGATCCAGGGCTTTACTCAGTCCAAGGCTTTGATGCCCCAGCTACCTCTCTGAGTAGAAGGCGCATGACCCTCTGGCAAGGGGCTGCAGTAAGGACTTTGCCCTAGGGATTAGGCTAGCCTAGAGGATTCAAAGATGCTTTCCAACTTTAAGAGTCTATGAAATATAATCTGGCAATGCAAACTTCTCTCAGATTAGAAGTCCTAGAACCAGACGAGAGAGAAACAACTATTTTTAAGGCAAAATAATTTTTAAAGACAGAATAATTTTTGATCCTCTGTGACTGACAGCTCTATAATTCAATATATTTTTTTTGTTAATTTCAGATTGTACAGCTTGCTTATTTAAAAATAACCTTTCCACCTAAATGAAGAAAATATGGCAGATAAACAGAGATCTTTTGGCTGGCCTCCTGACCCCTTGGTCCAGAGGCTTATTAAAGGCTATGTCAGGAGATTGATTTTTCTTCAGAGACTGGGAGTTGGGCTGAGCTTCCAAATTCCAATTCTTTCCTTCCAATAAAATGGTTTTTCCCTTTAAAAACTTTGAGCCTTTAATCTGGGGCCACATAAAGCCTCAGTCAGGTCAGTTTGTTGGGTTTTTTTGTTTGTTTGTTTGTTTTTGTTTTTAATGAGAGGATGGTGGTTAATCAAAGTAACATGGTAACTTTTGGACCATGGGCTCCAATCTCCAGGCTAAAATATGGAGTCAGGTATGGAGTACAGACTTTTTGGTTTGGGGTGATGAAGTAGCTTCAGAATGATACTCTTCCAGCAAAAACAATAATGATGGCGATGACTGGTGTGCTTTGTGCTGTCAGTGGCAACACTCAAGGGTGGGTCAGGCAAAGTTCTTCAGGGGTTACCTTGGCCCTTAGTCTGTGTTGGGAGACAATTCTCCGTGGATCTTTTGTGTTTCTGCACATTTTGTGAACAGAAGCATGGAGTGCCTTTGTTTGAGATATCTTTCCAAGAATGCTTGTATAGCCAACACCCTTGAAACCCAGAGATAGAATATTGCTCTGAGAAAAAGAGTAAGTTTGCTTACAGCTTTGGAAGACAGAGATGATTATAATCCAGTTGTAATAAAGACAATGTCTCTCTGGGAGCACCTGGCTGGCTCAGTCAATAGAACATGCAACTCTTGATCTTGGGGCCATGAATTTGAGCCCCACACTGGTGGCAGTTTACTCAAAAACAAAATGATAATGTTTTTCTCTCTCTGGAGCAAAGGCCAATATGCTTACTGCCCATTATAGAAGATTCAAGCTCACTAAGCTGCGGGTCCCTGTCCTTCAGTGCAACCCACTGAGTGTGCAGATACCAAGTGGCCATCTTCACATCATCCTGTGAGTCCCAGGACTCAGACAGAGGATGAGAGCAAAAATGTTGATCCTCTGGCTAATGCTACTGCTGTGAATAAGGAACTGTTCCTCTCTGATCCAAGAGTCGTGTGCCTCCTGCCAGCATCCACGAAACTGTTTCAGGATAACATGCTGGCTTGAGAATCAGGTGAAAATCCCAGACCCTTTGCAGTTTTTAACAATCTGTACTTCCTGGTTGGACTCCTACAAGGTCCATGGAAGGAATTAGGAGGGAAGTAAGGAACTTACAGCCTAACAGTTAAGGATTTCTCATGGCTCAAGATAATCACTGTCACATAACAACTGCACATGTTTCTGACAATTGTTATCAAATATTTTAGTTGCATCTGGGGCCACAGGGTCACAAAGCCTCATCAGTGCCTGATTTGGGGCTATAGTGACAAAAGATGAGGCTCAGTCCTAACTCAATATGTCTTCAAAGGCAGGTGTAGACAGAACCTCAATTGTATTCAAGGGCAGGTGTAGACAGAAGCTAAATGGCCCTGTGAAGGACCTCCTTGGTAGAATCAAAAAATCTAGTCACTGATCAGTTCTGTAGCTGGGAGAGCTTCGGCTTAATGGTGACACTAAATACCAACAAGCTTTTTTTTGACATTTTGTTCAATTTATATAGTATCACAGCTTGAAAAATAAAACATCCAGAATAATGCATTGTTGAGGATTTGTGGCTTTTTTTTCCAGCTCATGATAAGCCATACAATATGCCAATGTATTCTTTCAGTGCAATTATACAGAAGAAATATAATGCACGACTGGAACCCTTCTTTCAGCAGTGGCCATGCTCCGAAAGCTCAGAGAAAGATGTTACTTCCACGCCAAAAAACAAATAATAATTCTTAAATGTCTACAGAAAGCCGAATGGATTTTTAGAATTACTATATTATTGTTTTACTATTTTAAAAATTCAGTAATTACATCTTAGCTAGGGGGTTACATTATTCAAAATATGTCATTGTAATAGCCTACTTCTCTCCATCCTCAAAAATAACCCCATTTTTCATTTATAAATATTGTTATCTATGCAACTAAAGGATTCATAATTTTTTTTCCTGAAATAATCGGTTATACTTAGAAATCCTCATCTCCATTTTTAAAAATGAAGGGAGACGGGAGGGATGTTCCCATCTTCACCTCCACATCTAGCAAATAAGTCAAGGTTCCCTACTGTCTTTGCCTCAGAGGGTCCCAATAGTACTTATGGAAGCAGATGTTATGTGAAACTCATACTGAGTACTTGAGTCTTTTTGCTCCCTGAACACATTAACTTGACATTTGGAAATATTGTATTTGAAAGTTATTATCACATGTAAATTTCTTAAATATTTCTGATAGAAAAGAGATCTGCAGGGTGTCAATAAAAACAACAGTTTAATTAATTTTTACATACAGAGAAAGGTTTCATTTCCACCTCCTCCCATATGTATTTCTGGTTATTAGCCATATTTATTTTTCAAACGTAGATTCAGAAGTCTGCTGTAGTTGTCAAAAGCATTAGCAACCATTCTCACTGCTGGCCTAACTGAAATACAGGTTTTACTAAAGTCAAAGCCATGCTAAAAGGCATAGTCTCACATAGTCCCACATCTACCCAGCTTCTGCAAAGAAAGCAGCAGAAGCCTTCTTGCCTAGTCCTGTTTAACTCCCTTAGCTGGAGGTGGGTTGATGGGACAAGATTATTGTTTCAGTGTTATGGGAGCCAGCTTCAGCAGGCAGCTGATCTGAATCCCACATACGGTGGTGAAAGAGCGGCTATGCAAGACGAAGTTCCAGCAGGAGAAACAGGTATGGAGAGCAGCATGTTGACTGGTTGCTCAGATGGCTTCACTTGTCAGAGCCAAGTTTCTTCAGACAAAAGTCTCCACCCTCATCCCACAGCCATAAACAAACACACTACCATCAGCATCAGCTCCATCTGCTTCTCCTTTCTGGACACTGTGTGCTTGGAGGGTCTTAGTGAGAAAACAAACAAGAGATGAAGCAGAGCCTGGTGTAAGAGTGTTTTCATCTCCCAGCCCCCTAAGCATTTTTGGCTCCCCCTTGTGGGGAGAAGCTGTACTAAAGTAGACCTTGCAGGAGGACCTCAGGAGAGTCTGGGAATTCTAGGACAGTAGACTTATTTTAATTAGGTGAAAGGAATCAAGAGGGCGGTTGCGTGAAGGCAAATGAGTCATAAACGCTTTTGGGGTGATTCCCAAGTTCACAACTGATATTGGGTCCTTTGTTCCCCAATTTTGAAAGTATACATATTTGAGATATCTCAGAACATAAAACAGCCATGTCAGTCTACTGGCTAATGATTAGAAATGTGGCTCCAAACACTAAAGTAGAAGAAAAAAACCCAATGAGCTAAGTTCAAGAGCCTGAGATTCTAGTCCCAGCTCTGTCCAAGCTTACTGAATGACTTTTGGCAAATCACTTAGCTGCTTCAGTCCCTATTTCCCATAAATGGTTACAAGAGCTTCCGTAGGCACTTCACTAAGCTGTTGAGAGTTTCAAATTAGAGAGAAAACTGAACTATTAGCAGAAGCTGTAGTATCTTGTACCCAGCATATAGATTTATAGGCAGGCAACGCATATGACCTATAGTGTTCTCTCTAAATTCAATAACTCTAGGTGAAATTAGAAAAGTATGGAGCTGGCAACCATTAAGGTGAAGCTGAGTGGTGAGGAAGGGACCACAGAGAGGTCTTGAGTCAGAAAGACTTCAATCTCCACCTGAATTCATCTGTCATTCACCGTGTGATCTTGGGAGCCTGTTTCCTCATCTTTAAAATAGAGCTGGAAAGAATAGCACCGGGGCACCTGGGTGGCTCAGCAGTTGAGCGCCTGCCTTTGGCTCAGGTCGTGATACCGGGATCCTGGGATCAAGTCCCAGCTCAGGCTTCCTGGGGGGAGCCTGCTTTTCCCTGTACGGGGTACAAGAAGGGCAAGCTTAGACAAGAAGGTGGTCAGTTATGTTTTGAACATGGTTGGTGTGCAATGCTTTTATGGATGGGTGCCCTTAAACGACAGAGTTTAGGCTGAGATATGTGGTTGAATCCTTAGCAGGAGGCACCCACAAGGCCACCCAGGTAAAATGTGCACAGTGGGAACAGAGGGAAAAAAAACAAAGATAAGCCCCTGGGGAAACACATTGAAAGAGTAGACTAGGGGTGCCTAGGTGGCTCGTGGGTTAGGCATCTGCCTTCAGCTCAGGTCATGGTCCCAGGGTCCTGGGATTGAGTCCCACATCAGGCTCCTGACCAGCAAGAGCCTGCTTCTCCCTCTGCCTCAGCCCCTCCCCCTGCTTCTGCACGTGCTCTCGCTCTCTCTCTCAAATAAATAAGATTTAAAATAAAAAGAATAGACTGAAGAAAGGAATGCATGAAGGAAACAAAGTAGAGGCACAGAGGTAAGGAGACAATCAAGAGAGAATGCCAGCCCAGCAAATACATAAGGAGTTTCTTTTTTTAAGATTTTATTCATCTATTCATGAGACACACAGAGAGAGGCGGAGACACAGGCAGAGGGAGAAGCAGGCTCCTCACAGGGAGCCCAATGCAGGACTCAATCCCAGGACTGGGACCATGCCCTGGGCCAAAGGCAGACGCTCAACTGCTGAGCCACCCAGGTGTCCCAAGGAGTTTCTATATAGACACCAATAAGACAGAGAAGTAGTAACTCCTGGTACTTTTACTATTAGTTCTACTTTTAGTCCTCGGGAGGTTTTTCTTCATTCACTTGGTTGGTGTGGCAGCCAGGTGCCAAGGTGCCTCCCCCCAATGATGCACACCTCTTGGTAGAGTCCCTTTGCACAATGAATCGGGCCTGGCCCTGCATGACCAATAGAATACAGCAGAAGTGATGATGTGTGAATTCCAAGTCTAGGTCAAAAAAAAAAAAAAAGCATGGCAGTTAGTATCTTAACACTACACAAACTGCACGGCTGTTGCCAGGAATCATTCTTTGGTTTATACATCCTTTTAGCAAGTGATGAAGCCCTAGATGATAGATCCCACAGAAGACAATAAGAATGCTAAAAGTGTATTCCAGATGTTTACCAAAAGAGGGAATATGACTGGCAAAATATAAATCCGAAGAAAGACAAGCTAACCATGACACTTAAGGCCAGTAGAACTTTAAAAACATGACTGGACACTCCCTGGTGAGATGGGTTGTACTTGTTCTCCATAAGAAAGAGTATGAGGAGGGGGGCACCTAGGTAGCTCAGTCAGTTAAGCGTCTACCTTCAGCTCAGGTCATGATCCTAGGGTCCTGGGATAGAGTCCCACGTTGTCATCAGGCTCCCTGCTCAGTGGGGAGTCTGTTTCTCCCTCTGCCCCTCACCTTGCTTGTCTGCTCTCTCTCTCTCTCTCTCTCTCTCTCTCTCAAAGAAATAAATAAAATCTTAAAAATAAAAGAAAGAGTATGAGGAGACCACGCTAATGATACAAACCCAGGGATGTTTGTACAGGAGCCCTAGATCAATGGGAGACTGAATGGATATTTGTAAAAACTTATTAGGAAAATCCATTTTGCTTCTAAAGAAAAAAAGAAAGAGAAAAAGAAACAGAGCTTACTCTTCATATTCAAAGGGAGGAATACTTGTTTCCCAAAGCCCCCTTCCTCTCCCTACTTTCTCTTACCCTGATGCTTATGGAAGGAGAGGGATGACAAGCCTGGGTTACAGTTCTGACTTTATATATTTGGTCCCCTTTTTGACCACATGCCCCAACCCCTACCATGTTCAGTTCAGAAAATACGGTCATTGTAGGGAAAGGGTAAGTAAGCTAGTATGTTCGCAGTGGGAAGAAGCTTAGAAAATATGACCAATTCCAGGAATGCCTGGGTGGCTCAGGGGTTGGGCTTCTGCTTTCAGCTCAGGGTGTGATCCCAGAGTCCTAGGATCCAGCTTAGGACTCCATCGGGCTCCCTGCATGGAGCCTGCTTCTCCCTCTGCCTGTGTCTCTGCCTCTCTCTGTGTGTCTCTCATGAATAAAGAAAATCTTTAAAAAAAATATGACCAATCCCAGGCCCAACCCTGAAGGTGCTGACTCAGAAGGTAGGGAGGGTGTAGACAACAGTGGAAGGAACAGGAATACAAAATCCCTTGTCTTTCTCTCCTCTCACATTCCTCCTGGGCGGAAGTAGAACACAACCTTCTAAGTCCAGACAAATGACTGTTTGTAGATGCTAATTTGGAATAGATAAGGGGCTAGTCAGGAGAAATGCAAGCACAAGCGGAGACTTAATAATGGATCACAGGAGTTGAAAGAGGAAGTCTGGCCGGGAAGTAGCTAAAAATTGGGAGAAAAGAGAGGACAAGTGTCCAACATAAAGAATGGTGAATGCATAGCTACAAACTGGTTGAGTCCTGCTGACTTAAAAGGACGAGAATTAGGTCTGGGGTACCACTGGGCCTAGCTGAGGACTGAAGGTGGGGGTGGCTCAAGGGCGCCTGGCTGGCTCAGTCAGTAGAGCATGGGACTCTCAATCTCAGAGTTTCACAACATGAGTTCAAGCCAAGTTCTCCATGCTGGGCACGGAGACTACTTTAAAAAAAGAAAGAAGAAGAAAGTTGGGGTTCAGATGGAAGCCTTTCTTCAAAGATGAAGGGAGCTTAGGATAAGTTCAGCCCTTAAAAAGAACAATGGAATAAACCTAGAAAGAGAAAGCCCACTTCTCAGATACCCAGGAAATAAGGTCCAAATCTGAGACCACAGCGGGTCCCAGGACCTTGGGCTCCCATAGAATTCTTTTTAGTTGAATGCCACACTCCCTAGAATTCAGAAGACTGGTTAGACGTGACCCTAGCAGAAGTCTTAAAAATATTTGTTAATGTTCATCAAAATAAAACAATAAAAAACCAGCACATTAAGCAAAACAAGTATCAGTGGTATTGGGTAAGCCAAGGCTAAAGAATGCTGTACAATTAGTTTTCATTTGCCATTGTCGGCTGCCTACAAACTTTCCAGGTATTGATTTTAGTAAGATGCTTGTAAATTCGCTGTTCTATGTTACATGTAAAATATTAAGAGACATTTTGTTCCTTTAGCCAGACCTCCATCCAAGTGTTCTGATTTTGAGGCCCTAGATAACACTCTGATTTGCAACTGGGAGTGAGCAGAGATTTCTATTATCTTGATCTTGATTTCTATTATCTCGAAATTCTTGCGACGGTGGGGCTCAAGTACAGAGATACAAGTCTGCGTAGGGTATCATTTTGGTCAAGGGAATTCAGACTTTATGGAAGGATTACTGTATATTTCACAGCAAGAGTGAAATGAACAAAACGTCTGGCCTCACGTGCAAAGCGAGACGTGCAAAGCGAGGATTGCGTGTGAGGTTTTCTTCCTTACATGCAAATAAGTATTTGAAATTTGTATCCCAGGTGTTATTTCTGAAGTATTTGAAAGTTTACTCTCTTAAGCAGTTTAAAAGCTCCTTCAGGCAATCTCGTTTACAAATTAACAGAATTCTGAATTAATGAGGTCCAACGCCTTTCTTTTTAAGTAACTTCAAATACAGGCTAACTGTAACACATACGGAAATAATTCTCCTCTCACCCCAATGATACAGTGGACCTCAAAGACATAACTTTTCTTTTGGAAGCTACTGCAGAATTCTTGCCAGAGAGTCACTTTCCAATGGCACCATTCTAAAGTGAATGACGAATACTCTATTCACCTCCTTTATACATGACATGGCTAACAAAAATACGTATTTGTTTTCTCCACTACTCTTTCCATATTTCTCTCCAAAGACCTGAGGGGATGCCTTGGTTTTGCAGTCATCATAAATTTATTATCCTGAACTTATGACCCAGTCTGGATGAGAACCAGAACGATATCCAACATGAAAAGGTGGAATTCACTCCATTCTGCAAAACTGCCTTCTTTCAGAAATCCTGAAAAATGCTTCCTTTTATTTTCTTTACATTGTTTTCCTATGTATCACCCGAACATTTTATTTTTCTAGTTCAGCCAGCCCTAATAAATACGTACTATATTGCTTTCTATGCCTATGAGTTACAGATCAATAATTCTAAGATTTGATATCATAAGATTCAATATCATTTTATCAAACAAAACTTCATCACCTAAACTAGCTTTGCTTATAGAGCCCATTGTAAAGCTTCCATTACCTGAACTACTCCTTATGCGAACTAATAGATAACAGAATGATTTTTTTGAGACTGATACCTTAAATGTGCTTTATCTGGAAATTTCTAGTATGTATAGCGAAGAAAAACCCAAGGTTACCTAATTTAGGTGGATTTATAGAATCAAAATTATGTTTACATACATAGATATAGATATATAGATATATATACATACATATGTATGTGTGTGTATACACACATACACTGAGTGTATGCATATGAGACAAGAAAAAGACAACAAACATTCAGCAAGGCAAAACCCATAAAATGTTTCAAGATGAAATGATGTAATTACACATGATACCACATACAGGGCCCTTCTCTACAGTTTGCCATCTGCAGCAGGAATATTTTTATTTCTCTCACCAAAGGGAATATTTTATCCTCTCTTACATCAGAGTGGGTATAGATACCTTTAAAAACAACTCTTAAAAAGCAGATTCCTGCTTGATGATTTATTTCTTTACCATAATTTTCATTATCTAGGAAGGCTATCTTATCATATGAGTTGTGGATTTCATATGCTCTCAATTTCGGATACCACCGTGCATGTACTCAGTGAAAGCAGAAATCCAACTGTCTATGTAACAGTTAAATAAATGAAACAAGTTGGCTTAAATTAAAACAATTTTCGGAGGCTTTTCCATTGCCTATTTTCCATGACAGTCCTCCAGCTCAGGGACTTTCAAATCTGAAAGAAAGCTCTTTTACAACCATATGCATAGGTATATATCTACAAACAGGAAATTTTTCTTCAGTCATGCTCAAACACAAGAATGAACTGCTTTCCAAACAGGAATGAGTTAATCCTCAGGGCTTTGCCCACTTACAGAGAAAAGTACAACGCAAAGTACCTGACTTGTTGCCCACGAGTCACAATCAGCATGAATATTTTGTGCTTATTTCTCTGCTGCCTGCTTCTACTAATGCACAAAAGAATTGGCCATAAGAAAGGAAATTCGTATTAAAACTACCAGTCATAAGAGATAAACAGCTATTTGCAGAGACACATCTGATTTTTTTTTTTTCTTGAAAACAGAAGCACAGATTAAGATAAGAAAATCAATGCTGCCACTTTGATGAAGGAAGAGAGGGGTGTCATTTCAAATACATGAAATGATGGAAAAAGGGAAGGGACATAGTTTCTGTATTTCTTACATAAGGTCAGTCAGCATGGATACAAACAAAGGTGGAAAGAGATATAGCCAATAATTATTATAGAAATATTTGTGGCAGCCTAGAATTCAAAATTAATTCAGATTCGAGCTTATACTGGAGTCTACTAACACCTGATTGCCACAGATTCTCTGCTTGTTTGTTGGAGGGGTGGAGAAATATGGAGTGGTAGGGGGCTGGTAACAGAAGAGATCAGAGCCAAGGGGGGGGGTCAAGGAACAAACAGAAGAATTTGTTACCTTAAAAAAAATCCATCATAACCCTGCTTCCTAAAAGATTCTATGGTATTCCTCCCGTAGAGCTCACAGATGGAGAAGGGTAATGGACTGGAAGATGAACCAGGAGATACACAATCTTCACATAAACCAACTGAAGTGGCCATACCAAACAAAAAGCAGCATTGAAGCATGCACACTGATAGACTGCAAGAATATCAATGCTGATGACATTCCCAGAGGAAACTGAAATCAATTGGAAACAGACAAGAACTCCAGCATTTCCAGTGACACTGATGAATTTGCTCATGAAAGTCATTAAAATTGTAAGGTTCGAAGACACACCCTTCCTTTATAGTATAGAGTCCCTATAAGGACCATGTAGTCCCATTACCAGCAAAATACACAACAGTGTTGTAGGGGAAGGAGGGATGATATGTTGCAGCACTTAGCACAGTGACTGATCTGCTTTCTAAATGCCTGTGGGAGGGAGGGGGTGGGAGAGAGGAAGGAAAGATACATAGAACATAGAGGTTTCAAGAAAAAGATCATCAAAAGGTTGGGGAGTGAGGTTTGTGAGTAAAGGTAATGACAGTGGAATTACCTAAGCTTAGATAAAATGGAAGAAAACATTTAATAAGTCTTCCAGGATATTATACACCTGGCTGATCTCCATCTCTACTGAAGACAGAATAAGATGAAATAGCGTTTAAGTGAGTTAGGTGAAATATAAAGAGGACTTCTTGTCAAATACTTGAACAGATCGCTGAGGGAAACTGAAGATATTTTTAAATGTATTCTCACCTAACCAAGATAAACTAGGCTGGACAACAGACTAAATGAGTTCACTGAAGTCTGACATGGCTATGAGAGCTTTCTGAGCAATTCTAGTAAGAACTCTAAGATTCAAAGACAGATTTTATGGAGACCATGGAGGCATGGGTCTTTCCCAACCACTGTACTTAATGTCCATCCTTCTCTGTCAACATATAATATTAACGTGTCCATAACTTGCCATAACTTTCTAATAAAGATTAATACCAGCATTTAGCTCATGAGGTAGCCATTTCTATTTCATTGGCCTCTTGTTTTTCCTCTTTCTTTTTTTTTTTAAAGATTTTATTTATTCATGAGAGACAGAGAGAGAGAGAGAGAGAGGCAGAGACACAGGCAGAGGCGGAACTCCAGGATCACGCCCTGGGCTGAAGGCACTGCTAAACCACTGAGCAATCCGGGCTGCCCTCCCTTCTCTTTCTCTCTCTCTCTCTCTCTCTCTCTCTCTCTCTCATAAGCTTCCCTCAACCACTGTCAAATCTTTTCCATGTGGCAAAAAAGTAAGAGAAAAATCTCATTTCCCGTGCCCAGCCTGCCTGATCCTTGCTGGAGATAGGGCCCACTTAACTGTCACCTGATCCTCTGGTCCAGTCCTCACCTGATCTCCCTATTTCCATTCAACTGTACTCTCCTCCACTCCTAAACCTGTATGGCTCCGCCTTTACCTCTTTTACCATATTTGACATATTCCACCTTGAATTATCATTGGGCTGTGTCTTTTCTTTCTTACCAGACTAGAAGTATCCTTGAGGGCAGAGATGCTGCTGGCTGACCCATCTGTAGATCCCTATGATTCTGGGGAAACTGCCTGGGTAGTCATATTTAATCAGCTATCTCCTGGGTTTAAGGATAATGTTACTTAATCAATAGTTCATGGACAAGAATTTACCCAATTCTCTATTTCTCTCATTGCCAGTCTGGATTATTGTGCAAAATATTACAATGGATGAAATCAATAACCTGGGCAGCCTGGGTGGCTCAGTGGTTTAGCACCGCCTTCAGCCCAGGGCCTGATCCTGGAGACCTGGGATCGAGACCCACGTTGGGCTCCCTGCATGGAGCCTGATGCTCCCTCTGCCTGTGTCTCTGCCTCTGTGTGTGTGTGTGTGTGTGTGTGTGTGTGTGTGTGTCTCATAAATAAATAGATAAAATCTTAAAAAAAAGAAATCAATAACCTTTATTTTAAGCCCTGAGATTATAAATTTAAACCCTAAGTTTCTAAAATTCTTCTTCACTGGATATGCTCATCTTTACAGTTTGACTCGTGTGGTTTGTTGTTGTTGTTTTAAATAAAGCCGGCTGAGCTCTTCCTTACAGCTTAAGATGGAAAGCAAGTTCCAATTTTCCTGTTCAAACCTGGCAAATTCACAGGATTCTCATTAGCTTCTCCACAGTAACTTATAAAATGGCTTCAAGAGTGAAGGTTCAGACCTTCACACAATTATCAGGACCTCGAAAGCCTGGGAAGTATCCTGAAGAATGAGAAGAAATCACCGCTGCCCAGTTTCTCAGGGGGATGGAGAACAATGGCTAATAACATTCTGCCGAACAGAAACATGGTAATTACTCAGTAATCCTTGCTATGACAGCTGCTAGCTCCAGTCAAAAACTTCAGACATTGGTACAAAAAACTGCCACCTCAGCCTGTGGGCTCAGAATCACACAAGTTCCATTTCATAGGTAGCCCAGCAATCATGCGATTGCAAGTACGTGTAAAATGGATGTATTTGTTGAGTTCACCCCTTTTCACCAATGGCAACTCCTCACTCGGCCTGGGAGCCCAAGAACATACATTAGGCGAGAACAGTCTTCATCTAATCCACCTTCCTCTTTCCTTAGGCACAATTCCCAATTAGGAATGAAACAGTGATAATACTCAGGACGAAATATGAACTCTCATTTGTCTACATGAGCTATTCCAAAAGTCCAACCTGGAAGATTCTACCCCTCATTTATAGTCTGCTATTCTCAAGAAAGACCTTTACTCTGGCCCCCATGAATACCTGTTCAAAACAGATAGCTCTCAAATGTGACTTCTAATTTTGCTAATGCCTTACAAAGGTCCTTGCTAAATAAAATCCCATAGTGCGCATCACTCCAATTACAGCACTAAAGACTTTTTCTTCATATGTGCTTCAAAATCAGCGGGTTACTTAGCTTTTTAGATACTGCACCACTCTCCTGCCCTCTTGGTAAACTAGTTAATATCTTGGTCCATCTACTTCCCTTCTTCCTTCCCAGTGCACTATAGTGGAGAGTGCATGGGTTTTGTACAATCAATCTTGTTTTCTCAATAGAAAATCTATGTTCTTAAATCTTACTACTCTCTCTGAAGTGAGCCTTATCTCTTCCAATTATTTCACACTATTACCCTAAAATCTTTCTCCTCTACTGATTCATTTCAATGACATTAATACAAATTCTCCTTTTCTCTTCCTGTTGTTTTCTCCTTCCCCTACCCTGCTTCATCCTTATTTACATGCAAATCCATGATGAGATCAACTATACTGTTTCCTTTTCTGCTTATATCCCTGCAGATTGGCATGATTCTTCATTGTTTCTGCTGTAATCCAACTCTGAGTACCTTTCAGCAAATTTCAGTGTCATGTATCTCCCTAAGATTTCTAAATTGCTCATATCAATTGGGCTTAAAAGCATAGCTAGAAGAACATTCAAACATTAGGGGTAACTTCTTGACCATGAGAGAGACTTAGACAATGGAACAGACTGAAAAGAAAGAAAAAAAATAGATAAAATATATCTATCTTTAGAAATCTTTTCGAATAGGATGAAAAACCATCACTCACATATGATTTAGGTGTTGAGATACCTAAGCAGCAGGATGATCTAACCAGCTTATTTATGTCCCTTCCAGGTCTAAGATCTCACAATATAGTCATCTAACTGCATTTCTCAAATTTTTCTAAGAAAGCTTTAGATTCTTGTAGAAAGATGATAAAATTCATTAAGGCAAAACCAAGTCAAGACATACCAAATGACCCAATATTTTATTCAGTTTGAGTTCTTCTTGGGAACAGATGAAATTTGTAATTTAATAAGGCCTTTGAGGGGTGGAGGGGTGAGACAGACCCGTCTTCCTGCCTTCCCTTAAAGCTGGTGCCAGGCTGCTTCCAGAAAGGAGGACGGGAATAATTAGAAAATTTATTGAGTCTGGAGCATTGTTTAACCAGCTAGGTGCAATCAACTGCTGTGGATATTAACTCTGCTTTTGAGAACACATAGCTGAAATGAAATACTTTGAAGATCTGCACAAGATTTCCTCACTGTTGAAGAAATAAATACATCTTAAACTTTAAAAAATCCCAGCAAGCAACTGATCACTTCTAATTAACCGCCCATTGGGTTTGAGAGTCTAAAAAAATGGAATCTTGCCAGTCAAGAGATGAGCAGCATGCTGAGATAGGGATGGTGGAGCTGGTGAGAAGTTTGGTGGAGCCAAGAGAGAAGCAAAGGTGGGGGGGGGGTCAAGGTGGCCAGATTTCCCATAATTGCACAGAGGCATTTTTTTCTTTCAACAATCAGGCAAGATGATGTATGTATAGCTTTGGTACTTTCAAATACTGCTATTGTATTTCATTAAGATAATCTATGTCACATAAACAAGCAGATCCAAAAGGCTAAAATTATCACGGAAATTTAGGGAAAAGTCTCAAAATAAGAAGGTATTTGGCATATCATTAATATTTAGTGAAAGTGACATTTAATTTTTTTTTAATTCTTAAAAAAAAGCATTCTTCTGCTTCATTCTTTTTAATGCTAGTGATCTCCTCCTACTGTATCGTGACAGGCCGCATAGAGCATCAGGAAAACCCAAGGAAAAGTAGAGGTTTTGAAATCAGACAAAAATTTGGAATCCAGCTCTACCACTTCAGAACTGTGTGACTCTGGGCAGGTCTGGTAACATCTTGCATTTCTCTCATCTGTGAAATCATTTCCTTCTACCCATTATCTCCTTCCCCTGGCCTCCTTGGTTTCCCCTTATCTCCTCTATTTCCTTCATATTCTCTTCCCCAGCCTGTTGTCACTTCTCTACAATAGTTATTCTTCCCCTTTCCAAGTGCAGCCTTACTTATGGCAAAAGCCTAGCAACTAGCAGAAATTATTGGGAGTGATTCAGTGCCTAAAAAATTTATAGGACTGGAAAGATTTCCAGATGCTTAGAGTCTGAATGCCAAAACATAACAGCACAGCTTTGGTAATCAACATGATATCCTTCATGAACAAACACTGAGAATCTAGATGCATCAAGTATCATGCTAGATACTGGGGTTACAGAGGTGAGGACTCAGTCCCTGTCCTCAAAGAGCTGTCTATTGGAGAGACATAGAAACAAATAACTGTAGTGCCATGTACTGGTATGGGGCCTGGGGATGGCATAGGATGGTAGTCAAGGAAAAAGACACTCATTCCAGACCTAGCTCTGCTCTTATATGAGATGCACCACATTGGCCAAGTCAGTTCACCTCTTTGAACTTATCAGAAAAATGAACAATCTCCACATGTCCTTGTGGCCTTAATGCTCTATAACACTTCACCAAACAGGAAAGTGTAGGGAAATACCTCCAGATACCACATTTTTTTTATCCCCCAATTTCTTCTTATCCATTCATCTTTTCTTGCAGCCATTGGTTATCCCTACTTGCTTGGCCTTTTTTTTCTTAAAGATTTTATTTGTTCAAGTCATCTCTACACTCAACATGGGGCTCAAACTCACAATCCCAAGATCAAGAGTCACACATTCTACCAACTGAACCAGCCAGGTGCCCCTCTACTTGCTTTGCTTTTGACTCTCCTCTGCCATGGTGCTGCTGTGCAAATGGATGTGATATCACAGCTGCAAAAGGGCTCCTTTCAGAAAAAAAAAAAAAAGTTCCCTTGTATGAAAGGATCAGTTTCTTTGTTGTTCCTCATAATGAGATGATCAGTTGAATCCTGAGCAATAGTTTCTAAATTTTAACTCCAGGGATTCTTTTTTCACATGTCAAGACTTCAGAAACTATTTTAGTAACTTCACATTGACCCTCACCAAAGCTCCACCTCCATATCCATTTAACAAACATATATTAAGGCTTTCTCTGTGTCAGGCATTAGGCTGGGGGCTATGGGAGATGCAGAAATGATTAAGACATGGGCCCGGTTGTCAGGGAGTTTATGATTTATTTAGCGGCTGTGGCACTGAGCCCAGCGCTATATAAAACATATTAGCAAGGCAATCTTTGTTCTGTCACAACTGGAGCCATGAGTCCTCAACATGTATATGTGGTTTTGACTAGAAGTTGTGCATTCAGTAGGCGATGAAAGCCACATGTCAAAAGCTGAGCTGCTTTTCAAAAAGTTCAACCCCATTAGTAATCAAAGAAATGAAAGTTAAAACAATGAGATTCCATCATTCTCCTGGAAAACTGGCAAAGCTGTAAAGAGATAAAATGCAATGACAAGGAGTGTGGTGAGCTGGGTACTCTCATACATTGTCAGTAGAAATGGTAAATAGACTCCAGTGCATCCATAATAAATTATGGTACAGCCACATGAGCAAATTCTATGCAACCATTAAAAATAATGTTTTCAAGACTATTTAAAAGTGTAGTCAACTACTAATAATGCAATATGAAGCGAAAATAGCAAATATCAAACTGTATATGCAGCATAATCACATTTGGTTAAAACAATGTATGTTTCTTTGTGAATGCATGGGGGGGGGGACAGGAGGTAAAAGGAAATATACTGGAATGTTAACAGTAATTGTCACTGGGTAATATGATTCAAAGTGATTTTACTGCTCTTTTTAATGCTTCGGTGAATTTTCCACACTTCCTGCAACAATGCTGCTTTCTAGCAACAGAAAGGTATTACAATGAATTAAAAACAGAAGAACACACACTAAAATGTTAATAGCAATCTTCTTTGGATAGCAGTAGGGTAGTGTGAGCTTTATTTTCTTCTTTCATGTTTTCCATGTTGGTAAAAATTTCCTACGCTGCACATGTAACTAACTTTATAGGGCTTAAAATGCAAACTCAATGAAGAATGACAGGCTGCCAGACGAGTTAGCATGTGTTATTTAAATGAGTGAGTTCTACTGCCACACAGCTTTACAATACTTTCAGGCTCTAGCTCCATTTATGCTCTGGGCCACGTCACTTAACTCATGTTGTGCTTTAGGAAATCAATAATTTATCGCATGTTTTGAAGGGATACCATGATGGTAAGTGTGAGAACACTGGTGATACACTTTGAACTCAGGAAACAAAGATATACAGCAAGGAGTAATGGATATTTTAATCATCTACTGTGTAATGTTTGTGTTTGGATCGCCCTCAGCAATCCACCAAGCACATAAACTTCCTTCCCTTAATCCTCCTTCCTCTGTCCTATTCTTCTGCTTCTCTGGCTCCTTTTTCCTCTATCTCTTGCTTGTACCACAAATATTTTTATATCATGTTAAATTGATTATGAATGAATCATGAATTTGATTAACCAGTTTCTCTTAGATCAATAAAAGTTTGTTTAATTAACTTGGATATGAAATTTACAGAACTATTTTTAAATTATCATTCTTTGCCTGCTGCTAGACAGAGCTATCTATATAAATTTTACATGTTAGAAACACTCAAAGGGCACCTGGATGGCTCAGTTGGTTAAGCATCTATCTGCCTTCGGCTCAGGTCATGATCCCAGGGTCCTAGGATCGAGCCCCATATCAGGCTCCCTGCTCAGCGGGGAGTCATCTTCTCTCACTCCCTCTGTCCCTCTGTCCCTGCCCCCCTACCCTGACTCCTGCCCTCTCTCTCTCAAATAAATAAAAATCCTTAAAACAAAAAGAAAATACTGAAATATTAATGTAATCTCCCCTTTCACCCTATGAATTCAGCCTCAAAAGCTAGGAGTTCAAGAGTCCTGGTCTCAGGGTGAGGGGAAAGTTGGGTTCTATTTTGTCCTCCCCACCAACCCACAGTGTGATCTTGGATAACTCATATGCCTTTCCTGGGCCAGTTTCCTCAATTTTAAGATGAAAGGAACAGCCTGGATTCCTTAGAAGGCCCAGACGACAGATATGAAAGCATCCTGGCAAATGGGGAAGCATCACGTACAAAAGAACCACCTCCATGGTCACCTACGTAGAACAGCACTAGGCACAAACCAGAGGCTCAAAATATGACAACATAATTGGAATGACACACTCCAGCAAAGGAAACCATATCCCAAGTTAGCAAATAATCTTTTACTGGCAAGTACAGTCCACTAAGCCTTTTGGCAATTATTCCTGAACAATAAAGCTGTCAGCCCTTGTTTTAAAAAGTCCTTATAGATAATGGGATAAAAAGGGGAGAAGGGAGCTAGTCTTGTTATAAAAATGGGTTAGCAGAGCTGGGGAGATATTTTGGCCTGCCAGATAATATTCTTAGATGGGATGGTAGATGGGAGATCATACTGTTATCAAGATGAATAGATATCTGGGTACAGAAAGCAGGGCTTATGTACAGAGGCTAGTAAGTGGAACAATGGACAATTCAGGAAAGGGGGCCACTGAGGGGGTACGCTGCCAGTATCCAGAAGAAATTCCCAACAATCACCAATCTTCCGGGACCTGTCCCATTGAACATCAAATAGACATTCTTGCCGCCACACCACCTCTTGCACTTACCCTTAGGACCTCTGCTAGCACATGGTGTGCCTTGGTGCAGAGCAGAAAGGGGTCCCTTCTGGCACAAAAAGGTGCCCCCCTCTGGGCCATCCAGCTGGAAAAAGGATGGATGGATTGCCAAAGGTGTCCTTCCTGAGTGAACCAACTGGAGGAAAAAGAATTGGTTGACAAGCAGTAGCCCGACTGCATTACAGTCATCACGTGCACCCTGTCAGCCTGGCATCTGCCATACTCTGAGATGCCAATGGCGCATGTTCCCTCGCCCTCTTGCTCAACCCCCTCCACTCCTGGCTCCAGCATTATTAGTCCAGGGCCAGGTTAATTTCCGACTAATTGCTGTGCACTCCCACCTTCACCCACCTCACCCCAATCACTGCTCCAGGGCCACCGTGTTCTACCTCCCCTTCTCCTTGTACTTTTAGATCAGGACCAGATTTACCTCTGAGAAATGGAAAATTAAAGGTTTCAGTTGGTCTCTTAATGAACACAATGTCATTTTGGAATATGGGAACCAAAATGAGTCTCACTGGTGAGGGAGATAATATTCCAAAAGCAGGTTCTGTGCAACAATTTGTCCCATCAACTACTCCTTGGAAAATAAGTCTCTTGGTCTAGTAACTTTAGGAAACCCTATGCACCATATCTCTTGGAGATGAGACTCATACACAAGTAAATGACAGCTCTGTTTCACCTACCATCTCCCAAACTTACTAACAATAGAACTCTGCTCAGAAGCCCTCATATTCTTCCATTCCATGCTTCAAGGCTTCATTCCTGGGACCCTTTGCAATGACACAGGCCTTCTGCTCTCCCTGGCTAGCCTTCCTGTAGAGGATTTCTGAAGGCAGAGCTCGTGGGGCCTAAGGGGGCATTCCTGGAGACTAGCAATCCCAGACAAATTCCCTGGCTCCAAGTCTCCCTGGGAATCCCCTCAGGAGGCCCAGGTGCACACCTACGTGAAAGAAAGCTATTGTGGAGGTGATGTGCTGATGTGCTCTGCCAGGGACCCCAGGGCCCCATCCGGGTGAGCGTGGGAGGAGACCAAGGGAAAAGCATGTCCACCTGCTTCAGGTGGCCCTGAATACTGTTAGCAAACAAGATCTGGGACTTTGGAAGGAGAGAGCGCATGTCTGTGCAGGTTTCAGGTCCCTGACAAGGAGAACATTTTGAGAGAGATTTCCAGACGCGCTCACCACCCACCATAGACGTCTGTGTCACGACTGTCAGTTTGCAAACCACTATCGGCATTACGTCATTGGACCCTTGGCAATCCCATGAATCAAAAAAGGAAAGAGAATTCCAAGTATAGATGTGAATCGCCGAGGCTTTCATCCATATGGTAGCCTAGGTAATAGTTTAAATCCTCATTAACAACCCTATAAGGGTAAGTGCCGTTGTTAGCTCCCTTTATTCCAGATTTTGAAACTGAGGCTCAGAGTGCTCACTTTGTAACAGTCATGAGGCTACGTACCAGGAATACAAAGGAGAGGCAGGCAGATGAAGTCCTCTCCTGAAAGTATTCACAGCCTAATGAGGGAGGCCAGCAAATAAGCAGCGCTCAGAGAGCTGTGAAAAACCACCACAGCAGTTAAAAGTCGTGCTAACAGCTAGCACTTAATGAGTGCTTACTACGTGCCAGGCTCCATGCTTAAATGCTTTGCATACGTTATCTTTTTTAACCTGAAAACGTGCCTACAAGGAAACTTCTGTCACTCCTCATTCTAAAAATGAGGAAACCAGGCCTGACAAAGACAGACTAAAGTTGATCACCTAGAAAAGCCTAGAACCGGGATCCTAACCCAAGTCAATCTGATAATAGATGTGCTGTTAACTACAAAGTTAATTATAGAGGGTCCTATGGAATCAACATTGACAGCATCTTCAGCTTCGTATTCCAGCACACATGGCGAGTCTTCTTTTTTAAAAAGTTGATTGGAATATTCATTGTAACCCAGTTGGGAGAAGACTTTATTTGTATAGGCACAAAACTGCAGAGGCTTAAATTTTTAGTTATAGATAATCTTATCACAGCAAGTGACTAATCTACATCTAGTCTGGTTAATTGGGGTAATTCGGAGCTATTAGGCTCTTAAAAACAAAGGAGTTGTGACAGCGATGGTTTAATTTAAATGACAAGAATGAAACCAGCCTGCTTGGTTAGGCATATATGAAACTTGGATTGTAAGAGCTAGACTCTGACCAGTGACTATGTAGTTTCAACTTTGGGTTCTTGTTTCTACCACATTAGCAACCCCAAAGTTCAATCGGGTAAAGTTTGGTTATGTCTTCTGTACAAGTGTAAATGGGGACTGGGTCACAGAAGATACTACGTATATTTGGAAATGCTTAAAGATTTGTATTTCCCTGATGGCAAGTGATGCAGAGCATTTTCTCATGTGCATGTTGGCCATGCTATGTCTTCCTCTGTGAGATTTCTGTTCATGTCTTTTGCCCATTTCATGATTGGATTGTTTGTTTCTTTGGTGCTGAATGTAATAAGTTCTTTATAGATCTTGAAAACTAGCCCTTTATCTGATACGTCATTTGCAAAACCACAATGAGATACCACCTCACACCAGTGAGAATGGGGAAAATTAACAAGGCAGGAAACCACAAATGTTGGAGAGGATGGGAGAAAAGGGAACCCTCTTACACTGTTGGTGGGAATGTGAACTGGTGCAGCCACTCTGGAAAACTGTGTGGAGGTTCCTCAAAGAGTTAAAAATAGACCTGCCCTACGACCCAGCAATTGCACTGCTGGGGATTTACCCCAAAGATACAGATGCAATGAAATGCCAGGACACCTGCACCCCGATGTTTCTAGCAGCAATGTCCACAATAGCCAAACTGTGGAAGGAGCCTTGGTGTCCAGCGAAAGATGAATGGATAAAGAAGATGTGGTCTATGTATACAATGGAATATTACTCAGCCATTAGAAATGACAAATACCCACCATTTGCTTCAACGTGGATGGAACTGGAGGGTATTATGCTGAGTGCAGTAAGTCAATCGGAGAAGGACAAACATTATATGTTCTCATTCATTTGGGGAATATAAATAATAGTGAAAGGGAATAGAAGGGAAGGGAGAAGAAGCATGTGGGAAATATCAGAAAGGGAGACAGAACATAAAGACTCCTAACTCTGGGAAATGAACTAGGGGTGGTGGAAGGGGAGGAGGGTGGGTGTTGGAGGGGAATGGGTGACGGGCACTGAGGGGGGCACTTGACGGGATGAGCACTGGGTGTTATTCTGCATGTTGGCAAATTGAACACCAATAAAAAATAAATTTATTATAAAAAAATAAAGAGAGAACAGCTGGAATGCTAAAAAAAAAAAAGGGAAATGCTTAAAGAAATTGAAGAGGAAGAGCCCAAATTCATAAAATAGTTTTCAGCTCCTTAAACCAAACCCATGAATTATACTTGCATGTAAATATCACTTGTGTTGCCTCTCTATTGGCTAGAATATTTATCTTTTAGGAAAATGGGATTTTTTAGGTCACTCCATAACTGAGGGGTTCTACTTTTTACCCTACCCTTGAAGAATAGGTCACTGATTTAATAAGTCACACATGTGTCTTCATGTCTAAGTAGCAACTGCCAAACATCATCTCCACCAGGCTCCTCCCATAGTAGAAATACAGTCATTCCTAGATGACAGCACAAAGATGCATTGACATGTGATGGCCAAGCAACAGACCACATAACAAAGGTAAAACCAGTAACCCTCACCTCTATAAGGTGTCAAGTCATAAATCACACCTGTCACACTTCCTTCTTTTCTTAAAAAAAAATCCCAACCATATTAATCACAGAAGAGACAGAAGCTATCCTACCACATCCTAGGCTTTCACATGTGGTCGTGCCTTGCACAATTCTAGAAGGTGCTTTTCACATGGACTATGATGTGAATGTGCAAAGTGCAACATACACAACCGACATAGCAGCCTACTGCCTCTCCCCACCCTACCTCCATTCCCCCCAAAACATGGCTTTGGTGGATTTGATTTTTGCATACTGGAAATGCTTTTGTTCATACAGCTCTTGGCACCAAACATTGGCTCTGCTTAGCAACACCAGGAAAGCACAAGAGATACCCACTCACTTCTTAGCACTGCTTTTCTCATGTCAATTCTAAGAACATTCTGTAACATTTTCATTTTTTATTAGACATTAATGAAAACAATAAGCAAAGCTGGGTCAATAGTAATTGGTCTCATGTAGAAAATGACAGCTAGTCAATTATTTTTGATAAGCCCCTAGAAACAGCAAATAAAACATCTGTGCAATAACCCCTTGTCAATAGAATAGTCATAAATCTGGGTCTCAATACTCTGACCAATGCTTTAAGGAAACAAAATATATATTCTCTTTAAGCATAGTAAGAGAAGAATTTTAGAATGATGCCATCTCTCTAGATAAGAATGAATATTTTGCTCATTTTGAAAGGTTCTTCTTGACTCCACTGGGCAACAGGAACAGTTTTAAAATTGCATTTCTGGCAGGCAATGAATAAATGGATGCAAACATCTCCTATTCAGGCAGAGAAGGGGGTCGCCCAAGTGATGGGGTTTGAAGAGTACTGGGGGTGCTCCACAACGAATAGATGCCATTGTGTATGTTTCATCCCTTTGTATTAAGGGAACTGAACCACCGCCACCAGCCTCACCACCCACACACACACACACACACACACACACACATGCACACACCCCTAGTTAACATGGAAACACTCCTAAGAGAACACATTAAGCCTCTCTGATTACTGACACATTTCCCTCCACACAGTATCTGGAAGAACAGGGATAGCCAACTGACTTTACCCAGAGAGAAAGAGGGGAGGGCCATAGATTCAAACCTCGATCACAGGGTATTTTCTTGAAAAGGGGTGGCAGGGCAGTAGTGTTGGGGCAGGAGACAGAAGACACTTGGGGTAGCACTTTCACAGCATGGGCACCTGGGGAGGGGGAAGGAAAACGGGCAAAAAGATGAAGAAAAGGTTCAAGGCCATGAAACCTGAATTGCACTCACTTCACGGTTTGGACTAACGCCGTTCCTGATTTCATTTCACAGGGATTGACTCTGAAGAAATTTCCCATAATAGAATTAGGAAAGTAGGCTATTATTTGGTATGTGTTTCTGGAAGGCTCACATTAGCTGACCGTAGCTCCTGAGAATTTATACCAAATTTGTTCTCCAGCTGTTGGCATCTCACGCTGGTGGGGAGATATGGACAGCTGCAAGACCCATGGCCTCTGCAGGCCACCTGGCCCCGATCGCTGCTCGGCCCCATCCCTAATCTCTGTGAATGGGCAACACTCACATCTCTGGCAGCCTGGTCTACCCTGAAACTAAGTGTAACTGACAGATTGGCTACATGGCCCGATTTGAAAATATTTTTTTCTTGGGAGTGTAATCCTGAAGTTTTGGTGAAAATTTATGGGGAAATGTGTTACAATTTACCAACATGTGATTTGACTTTTTGTTGTTGTTGAAAATTTGTATTCATGAAGCAAGAAAATATCTTATTCAAATAAGAGTGTGAAACACAACTCTCAAACTGTGAATGAAACTAAAATAACTGGTGTTAATTTTGGATCTTCTTTCATTCTCAAAGTCCCTTGCATTTAAATGGCTTATGGAAACATACCTGGTGTTTTACACAGATTACAGTTTGCCACTGGGAAAAAGCATGTCCCTGCTCCTCTGGAGTTCAAAATGTGATGGGTGTACAATGAATTTCCTCTTAGACACTAGTACATTAAGTGGGATATCATTTTCTGTTTTTTCATTTAACATGCCCAGCTGTTGCCCTCTTCCTTCAATAAAATTCAATTACAGTTATCTGTGGGATGTCTTTTTATTTATATCTACCCCAAAAAATATATTCTAATGTTAATGTTTTCCCCCTCTATAAGTTAAAAATTCAAACCTGTCACAGGAAGTCTAACTTCTAAAATGGATAACAGAGGCGCCTGAGGGGCTCAGTGGGTTGAGCGTCCTACTCTTGATTTCGGCTCAGGTCATGACCTCAGAGTCGTGAGATGGAGCCCCATACACAGCCTACTTAAGATTCTCATGCTCCCTCTCCCCTTGCCCCTCCCCCACCTCGTCTTTCTTTTTCTCTCCCTCTTTAAGAAAAAATAAATAAATAAAAAATAACAATAAAAATAAAATGGATAAATTACACTATGTGATCTGGGTATTGAGAAGCAAGGAGTCTTATTTTTTTTTTACACATACGCAAACAAAACAATGTAATTAAGGTTACACTACTGCAGATGGTGTTTTGCAAAATAAATTACTTTTTGAAACTTTTCACCAAAAAAGATGCATATAAATATTGTCATTTCATATTAGAAAGTCACAAGCAATCCTCTCCATGGGATACCTACTCTATAATGAGCTGTGCATGTTCTTACTGAGTCAAACAGGAGGGAAAAAAGGCGAGAAGCCTTTCACACAGGAAAATGCACTCATAGAAGGGGAAATCCATTTGGGTTTTGGTTGCTGCAATAGAAGCCTATGTAAAGTTTTCTTACATTAAAATGTGCAGGCAGGTGTAAATCAGTTGATTCTGTTGTCTCAATAACATGGAGTGCCTTTTTCATCTTTTTTTACATGTGGTAATTGGTAAGTAACTAGGATAATAGTTAAAAATTCTGAAGCCCACATCTAATTAAGCCCTGGTGCCATTTTGGTAGTAAATCTCCAACACAATTAGAAGGACCAGGCAATTCACTGTATTGTATCCCAACAAGCTCAACCAAGCCACTTCACATGGCCCCGGGGACTCTGGGCCTCACTGGATTCAGTAGACAATGCTGGGGGGGTAGTCTGAGGGCATTTCAGATCCACTCACATAGCTCTGTAAAGTAACTATTACTTGTCGTGCAAATTTTGAGGGCTAAGCAGTAGCCAGCTACTGAGATTACTAAAGGTATATAGACAATTTAAATATGAAAAATGGAAAGAAAAATACACCAGTAGATGAAGCATTTCCAGACACAATCATCTGAGGCTATTTTTCTGCCTTCCTCTATGTGAGCAATAAGAAGAGAAAGAAAATGATACTTAAATTGAGAGAAACTAAAGAGAAATGACCTCATGTTCCATTAACCAAAATCAATACCTTATATATGTATGCAAATGCAAGTTTCAACAGTGTACCCATATGCAAATTGTAAATATGAACCAGCATCCCTTTTAGTGCACAATTGAGCATGAGCATGAGGTCTCTATTTATTTAGATTTTCAGTAAATTGCATGCCTTAATCTCTGTGTTATGGGAAATGGTCCCCTTCACCTCCTTCAGAAGTTACCTATGGCAGCTATTAATGCCCACAAGCAATGCAGTGACCCTGGCAGTGCATAATTCCACAGTGCATATTTAATTTTGAAGGTGAAAAATGAGACACACTCCCCTTATAACACTTATTTTTATGACTCCCCTAATTCTTTGAAATTTATTATTTTCACTAAAAGCACCCAGAAGGTAATTGAAATGGATTTTCCAGATACATTTCTAGATTATTTTAACCTACGGTAACATGGTAACTCATTCATAACATTCATAGCAAATACAGGAAATAGAATTTCCCTGATCAAAAAAAAAAATCCCAACTAACCCACCACTTTGATATTCTTCACAAATAAAAAAAAAAAAAACCCCAAGGTCATTTTCAAAGACCTTCTGTTTTTCTTTGGAGATCAAGTTATGGCCCCAAAAGCAGTAACCCACCACAACCGGAAAAAGGAATGGGTAAATAAGAGATGGAAGGGGCCCTCTGGGAAAGAACCAATTGCTCTCTCTTTCAGGCTCCTGGGCTAGGCATTTGCTACCTGAATAAGATCATTGACTCTAAGATTCTCTTGTGGTTTGAAACGCCTGAACAGCTCCCAGGAAGGAGTGTGTGTTACTCTCACTGTCAGGTCCGGCAATGAGTCTTCGCTGAATCAGATATTAAATTATTGGCTTGCTGGGTCCAGAAAATAAACGGCTGAAAGAGAATACATAATGGTTTTCAGAGCAAAGAGAATATTAGCTAAAATTGCAGCTGGGAAATGAGAAAGACACATGAACAAGTCACCACTAGCACAGACTCAAATGGGGCCTCTGGAATCACAGATAGAATAGTCATTGGTGGGATGCCTGGGTGGCTCAGTGGTTGAGTGTCTGCCTTCGGCTCAGGTTGTGATCCTGGGGTCCTGGGGTCGAGTCCCACATCAGGCACAGGGGGCCTGCTTCTCCCTCTGCCTATGTCTGCCTCGTTCTCTCTGTCTCTCATGAATAAATAAATAAAATCTTAAAAAAAAAAAACAATAGTCATTGGTGTCTAGCCTTCCTGCCTAGACAGGCAGCTCCCGAAGGGCAGGCCACTGTCTTAAAACTCCCCTCTAGGGATCCCTGGGTGGCGCAGCGGTTTGGCGCCTGCCTTTGGCCCAGGGCGCGATCCTGGAGACCCGGGATCGAATCCCACATCGGGCTCCCGGTGCATGGAGCCTGCTTCTCCCTCTGCCTGTGTCTCTGCCTCTCTCTCTCTCTGTGACTATCATAAATAAAAAAAAAAAAAAAAAAAAAACTCCCCTCTATTCCTATAACAGTAGTGCTCAAAAACCACTTGTGGAATCAGTGGGAGAAAGGGCAGACCATAACCTACATACTTATTCATTCAGTCAAAATTTCATACGTAGTCTATGGGCAAAGCCCTGCAACAGATGCTGTGGAAGAGACAAAGAGCAAGTTCTGGTATCTGCCCTCAGGGAGCTTGGACTCGAAATGGAAAGGTAAGCCATGTTCCAATTGGCTATTAAAATACAAGATAACAACAAAACAACATATACAAGTTACTACATAACAGGCCCCTTTATGAAGATACAAATAAAGTCTAAAGTGAGAGGAAAAGAAGACCTCCAAGAAGCTGCCATTCGAACAGGGCACCCTCTACTGGGCTCTCTCTAGATCCAAATCAAGCTTCAATTTCTTTTCAATGGGCCCTAGGTGCTGGCTTCCTCCCTCCTCTCCTCTACTGCCAACATTGATTCTTTGACTCAGGTTTTCTCTTGGGCCTGCTGCCAAGCAGAACACAGCTATATAGTGCCCCCCCCAAATCTCCATCTGTACCTACTTAAGCCCAGAAACCCTTTTGAGGTTTTGTAAAGACTTTTATAGCTAATAACTATAGGGGAACAAAGTTTAATAACACACACGGAGAAGTCCTAAGAAGTCTAAAAAGCCTCCAGAAACAGCTATCACAGATCCTAAGAGAAATGGAGCTGAGATTAGGCCTGATTTCCCTAGTTACTTTCCCTGAGCTCTAGAGCCTTCCAGTACTCAGCATCACCTACCTTTCTTTGTCCCTGTTGCCAACCTTTTCTTCCACACACCGAAAACCTGAGGAAGAAATGTAATGGTAGGAAACTGGGTGTCTCTGGAGGCAAGCATGACAGGACTCTACATCTCTGAAAATGGAAGCTAGATTTAATAGCTTTTTGTGTCACTCACATGAATAATCATCTTAGATCAGATGCATGGTGCCTAGCAAGAACTAATGAGTTTTGGAAGGAATGCCTTGCAAAATCAACCCTGGTACATAATAGGAAATGTCACAATTATAACTTCATTCAAAGTGCACACAGAATCTAACGTTAACAGATGTTTCCCTGCATCTTTCTCTATGTTCTACATTAAGTCACACCTGTTGGAGTTCAGTGAACACAGGCACTAACTGTAAGAATGATAGGAAAGAATATTGACACAAACCATGGCAACACAAACACATTGCAAGCTTGAATGGCACAGCCTGTTTTAATAACTAGCACAGAATAGTAACATGAACTTTCCAAAGGGTGGGGAAGAAGAGTGACTTTTTGCAGGGGTTCTAAGAGTCCTCAGCAACTACAGAAATCACTACTTTCTGTTTCATATGGCTTCAATGAGTTCACACACATGGATGTTCAACTCTGATTTTTTAGTGATGACGTGCCAGTCATCACTCAAACAGCAGTAAGTTAGGGTGGAGGGAATCCTCTTTTTTTTTCAAGCCACATCTGGAAGGACAATTGATTTCATTTGTTTCAAAGGGAATGAATGGTAGAAAAATGTATAATTTAAGTCATCACTTTTCTTATTCTGAATATCCAGTGTTCTTGGTAGTCTCGAAGATTCCTCGCCATGTAACTTCTCTCTCCTCAATCTTCCAATCCCCAAATCATTAACTTTTTCTCAATTCCTGTCCCCAATTTCAGGAATTTCTCTGGGAACACTTGAAATTTTGCCACTTTGATGGTATAAACTCATCATATAGCTGAGCCCTGGTTATGTTTAACCATATCATGGATGTTTATTTTTATCTTCCTGACTACCTGCCATTTCAACCAAACTCAACCTTTCCCATTTCCCACTCTACCCAAATTTCCCATGTCCCAAACCCACTGCTGTCCTCTTCACTCCTAGCAAATGGCACTTCTCTTTACTCAGTAAAATTGAAGTCATGAGACATGATCTCCATCTCTTCACCTAATCTCTTTTCCTTCCCTCTTTCAAGCTACCATACTTTCCTCCCCCCCCCCCTAAATAAATTAAAAGAGGAATCAACACTTACTTCCTCAGCTCCAATGTGGCCTTCATACCTATCACTCTGAGGAAATTTGGTCCTCAAATGTCACCAATAACCTCAGCGTTGCTGAACCTGACAGCCACCTTATCCTTTTCTACCTCTCTGTAGTATTTGACACTGCTCTCACTTCTTCAACTCTCTGCTTTCCATGGTAGCATCCTCTGGTACTCCAGTGTACTCTGATTCTCTGACTACCCCTCTGCTGGATCTTTTCCTCAACTCTTTGGCAAATCTCCCAACTTCCATGACTTCAATTCTGATATCTTATGTAGATAACTCCTGGATTTCTCTGTGAGTCTTAACATGTCTCTGAAGCTCTAGGTCTGTATTTCTGACTCCTCTTGGACATCTCCCCATAGGTGGGTGACCCCTATCACAGACTCAAGATGACCAAAGGCATCATTTTCCCTCCTGTAGTGACTGACTCACAATCCTTACCACTTCAACTGACTTCTCTACTTTTACTCATGGCATCCCCATGTTTGTTCCCGGTTACTAATAGCTCTGAAAGTCAAACATTTTTCATTCCTTCCTCTTGTTTGCCCTCATCCATCCAGTCACCAAACCTATCAGTTCTCATGTTATGGACATTTCTCACACCCACCTCCAGCTTTCCTCTACCTCCACTGCTACTGCCCTTGTTAAGATCATCATCTCACACCTGCTACATGACAGGCATTGCACTCAGTGTTTTACATATCTCACATAGCAAGCACACAATAAATCTTGATCCAATATACCATCTTTTTCCTACAAGTGATGCTAAACAAATATTGGCAACAGACATTATAAATTGGCACTCCCAAAAGAATTTCCCTTTAAAAACATAGAAGCCTTGAATAAAAAATTTGAGGCAAGAGATCATATACTTTTAACCACATACAGAGTTGGATGAAAGAAACTATTAGGTAATATAAGGCGGCAGTTCCCCATCCTCAAGTGGTACAACTGTACAGTATGCAATAAGAAGAACCATATTACCTAACATCAACTACAAAAAACATACAATAGCAAAAATGGTGCTGATACATTTAGTCCCTCCCAAAGGGATCTACAAGGATGCCAAACAGAACAGAAGTATGGTCCTTAAACTGGTTTCCATCCCGTTTAATTCCCAAAGAACTTAAAGATACCAGGTTACCTCTTATGTTAAATGTCTCCAAGCACACCAAGCAACATTCTCCTCAAAGGCTTAAGGAAAATGACAGGAAGGAAAAGTGCCATGTTTCGTTTCAAGTGCCCATAAATCCCATGTATTTTTTTTTCCTCTGAGTTTCAGATAATTCTCCTTTGGTATATAAACGTCAAAGGGATGTTAATAGATATAAATGTAGCTTCTTGCAGGACAAAGCCAGTTCTATATGGCTACAGAAACGCCTCTGTGAGCATCTTGATGTCACTAAAACATTAAATATTAAAGACACATTCCTGTTTTTGTTAGTATAATTCAGGGTCCTTTGGAACTCAAACTATTCATGCAACAAACAGTGCCAGAGTTGAGGGGGGAGAGAAAGCAATGAAAATACTAGAATTATTTCTCCTTCTGCCCACCTGTCTTTTCTTCATTTGTGTTATTACCATGGAAACTTCTGATGGCACCTTGAAAGAGATAAAGAAGGAGGGAAAGGGAGATGAGAAGAGGGAAGGAAGGAAGATGCAGATGCTATTTGTAAGTCTCCACAACTTAAGGAAACCTGGCAACTTCAACTGAGCATTTGCCTCCTGGCTTCAAAGTCAGCCTCTTTTTCCTTTCAGTCCCAGTTTTGCTGTTTGGTCTTAACTCCTGTTGCTCTAAGAGGCTCCTAGTGACACTGATTTCTACCATCCCTGAGAGGAATAGCATCAATGCTGGAAGAAACCTGCCTTACCTAAATGTCCCGGGGCTGCCAGGGCATTGACTACTCTGGCTCCTTGTCATGTCTCCAAATCACAGATGGTAAAACCATCCCTTCTGAATGACAAGTGCCTCCTTCTCTTAGTGCCAACTGCCACAATGGCTAACACGTTTAAAAGGCACCCACAGGGGATCCCTGGGTGGCTCAGTGGTTTAGTGCCTGCCTTTGGTCCAGGGTGTGATCCTGGAGTCCCAGGATAGAGTCCCGCATCAGGTTCCCTGCATGGAGCCTGCTTCTCCCTCTGCCTATGTCTCTGCCTCTCTCTCTCTCTCTCTCTCTCTCTCTCTCTCTCTCTGTCTCTCATGAATAAATAAATAAAAATCTTTAAAAATAAAAATAAAAGGCACCCACAGAAAGAACTTAGAAGTCTTTCCTTTCCATTATGTTTCCTGGTATAGACTGTCTTTCCAAAATAGGGACTGTGTGGTGCCTAATAAAATACTGAATTTGCTAAGTTTTTATACCCTCATAAAGTAGCCCTAGTGAAAGTCATCGTTAGGGCAGGGACTGCACAGGTAACAGACGGCTGGAACCTCAACCACACAGTCTTCTAAACTTCGGCTAACAGGCCCTGGCAGGATGCCAGCCTGGTTTACTACAAAAGTAAAATGCAAGGCTAATGACTTTAAACACGATGCCTGGCATTAACACTACCCTTTGGCATTCTTGTGCCAATGAACCAGCCTCACAGACAACTCTGCAGGCTTGCAGGCAGGGCAGCCAACAAAAAGGGCAGGCAGTCCTATGCCAATCCTACTGTATATATCTCTCCCCAAGCTCAAAGAATGTTGCTGAAATAAAAATCATCCATACAGTATTCAAATGAACAAAATGATGCCCAGGGGGATAAGCAAGATGCTTTTTTTCACCTGGGTTACAATATCATCTTCTGGGCTCCATGGGTGACAAGACAGAAAAAAGCCTGAGAAAGTTAGCAGATACCTTCAGGGGGGTGGAGGAGCTGCTCTATGAACACAGATTATAGACCACAGGCACTCCAGGCTGAATAGATGAAGGTTGAGAAGGGATATAATCAGTCTGTCAAATAATAATGGATATTGACGAGGTGAAGTGAACTCATTCGCTAAATCCTAATACAGTAGAGATAAGAAAGACTTCTGAAACTAAACAAAGACAAGCTTAAAACAGAGTCAAATGGGCGGTGGAGTGGGAAGTAGCTGGTTTAAATATATGGAACTCATTACATTATTCAAACCAAGAGGTGCTAATGGCTTCCCAAAAACAGAGTTTACATACATTCATAAGATTTAAATCCACAATGGCTTATTGAATGAGCATGATTTCAAAATAGACCCTGATCTTTAGGCACAGATGCTCGGAAAGCATAAAAATGATCCAGTTCTAATTAGGATACTTAAGAAAAGCTCCCAAGGTTTACCTGGGATCCAGTTTGTATCCTCAAAAAACCACTAAATCACAATCATCTATTTATGGACATATCCTTTTTTGTTGGAAAATACGATTCTCATTGCTTTTTCAAAAATAATTTTACAAACCTCTCATTTTGTGTTCCATAGCCATCTGCCCCCCTTCCCCCCCACCACAGCCACCCTGCCAATCTTTTGCAATTGCATTTTGGGAGTGTATAAACCATCCAATTTCTTTATCTCAGAGAAACCTTTTTTCCCCCTATCTGTGTGAGCTTTTCACTTTGGTTTGACCAATAACATCCTGAACATTAAAGGCCATGTTATCTTGGTTTTGCTTCAACCTCTTTATTTCATGCAATCTTTTAAAGATTTGCTGATGCCATGGAACCCCAATCCTTCCATTTTCTGTATATATTTCTTTCCCTATAGTTCCCTACACACAATTATCCTACTTTTCCTTTGTAAGTCCCCTGGTTGTGGTCCCTTCATATTTCTTGAGGACAAACTAAGAGAAAATAGTCATGAGCTGCAGAATAAAATATTTCAGTTAGACTTGCCAGTGAGACTTAGAATGATGCCTATGTAAGTAATATGTTGGGCAACAGGCGATGTTTTTATTCTCTACCCAGCATGGAGCAGGTTGCAGGAAATTAGGCCAGCCTCTCAGCAGCTCAAGTCAGATCTTTACAGTAAGACTTCATTATTTAGTTTGAAAGTGAATTTTGAAAACAGACTCACCCATAGTCAAGAGTAAGTATAAACAGACTTTCCAAGTCACATATAAATGAGTTATTCATCATCTGCCATTTGCAATCGCCCATACTCCTGGTTACCTGCCATTAATTCAAAACATCACAAAATTCACCTTAGAATACTGATTTGAAAGCAAAGTTCTATGATCTTGCTTTTAAAAGAACATGACAGATGAAGGCAGTAGCCAAAAGAGAACAAGAAAAAACAGATAATGTGTCAAGGACAGATTCTGGGCCATTCCCTGGCTAGTGGTATATCTCATATGAAGGGCTCATAATAGGAGATCATGTGATCAATGAATGTTCCTTCCAAATATCCAGAAATCCATGCTACATCATTTCACAAGAAAGTAGTAAGTTTGAAATCACACAGCTGCTCAGCTTGATCCAATGAGATGTTAACCACTCTGGCAACATTTTCTAATCCACAGCTCTCTTTTCCAACTGGTCTCATTGGGTGGCCCACATGATATATGCAAAGACTAAAAAGGGGGCTGTTTAAAGCAGGACACCCTGAAGGGTTATTTTACAATGCCACATGTTGTACAGATTAACTCAAGATATTGTTCTTTGGGTGTTGCTTTAAATTAGACACGTGTTTTAAAATATTTATTCATATTTATTGAGTTCCAGGCATATAGCCCTAGAAAACAGCTGGGAGATGGAATGAGGGTATTTTGTCCCCTGCCTGCCTTTTCAACTTTCTCTTCTGCTATGCTATTCCCTTTAAAGGAAACTTCTATTCCTGGGGCATCTGGGTGGCTCAGTTGGTTGAGTGTCCGACTCTTGGTTTTGGCTTAGGTCATGATCTCGAGCTCCACATGGGGCTCCATGCTCAGCAGGGAGTCTGCTTGGGATTCTCTCTCTCACTCTTCCTCTCCCCCTCCCTCTGCTCACTCATTCACTCACTCACTCTTTCTCTCTCTCTATCTCTCAAGTAAATAAATCTTTTTAAAAAAGGAACCTTTTATTCCAGCCCAAACAGTTTCTTTGGCACCCAGCAAGTTCATGTTTCCTGCCTTAAAGATTTTGCTCAGGCCATTATATTTACTTACAATGGATGTCACAGTCTCTCATATCCTTTTATCAATAGCCTCTCCATCATTGGAACTTAGCTCAAAAATAGATGGTATGTGCACGGTGTCTTTGTCAACTTGACTGTAAATCCCCTGAGAGTAGAAATTGCATCTTACCTATCACCCCCATAGTACCTAGCACAGTGCTTGGCACTTTGTACATGTTCAATAAATACTTGTAGACTGAATGGACTCATCAATCAATATCTGCCTCCAGATGCTTACCATAACATGAACATTTTTGAGAATCTAACTTCAGCAGAGTCATATATTCAAAATGAGTTCTTGCTGTCTGAGAACAGGGACCTACACTATTACGACCGTTAAGAATACTGTATTGATGGCAGCCCGGGTGGCTCAGTGGTTTAGCACCAGTTTCAGCCCAGGGCGTGATCCTGAAGACCGGGGATCAAGTCCCACGTCAGGCTCCTGACATGGAGCTTGCTTCTCCCTCTGCCTGTGTCTCTGCCTCTCTTTCTGCGTCTCTCATGAATAAATAAATATAGTCTTAAAAAATAGGAATACTGTAGTGTATTTTTGAAAGGTGCTAAGAGAGTATATTTTAAAACTTCTCACCACACACACAAACATACATACACACACACTGCCATGTGAGGTGATGTATGTGTTACCTAACCTTATTGTGGTAATCATTTTACAATATGTACATATATCAAACCATTATGTCATACATCTTAAACCACACAATGTTATTATGTCTATTATATTTCAATAAAGCTGGGGAAAACAGTCACTTCCTGAAACATGGGAGAACTGTTACATTCACATATATTATTAGGCTATTTAGATCTTTATTACTAGAGCCATTAAGATTTGCCATCTACCCCAAAGGTTGTTCAATCAACACAAAAGAATTGAAGAATATTAACCATATTTTTGGCAATTAAGGTAACATGATCACAATTCCTAGCCATCTTTATTTTTTTTGTCAAATACAACAAAATTCCTATTAGATACACTCCTGTTTCATTAAGATAATATGATTTGAAATAAAAATTACAAGGGCCTAAAACAGAATACAAATAATGTCTTTGGTTGGAAAAAACATTTTTTCCAACCAAAGACATTATCGAGATTCAAAAAGAAGACTTCTACCAACATGCTCTTAACCCCAGAAGCAATGGTACCAACTAAACACTTGGGGTGAGGAGGGTGAGGGGACTCCCAGGGTTAGATGATGCTAGAGAAAACAATCTCAAATAAGATAAAGCCTAATCCTGGCTTTCAGAATCTGAATGTTTTACTTCCAATTTATGTGCCATCTACCCAAGAATCCAGAAGCAAAACAATGTTATCACACTGATTCTCTAAGGCAAAGAGCAAGAAAAGCCTTCAGCACAGCCCTGATATGGCTCCCTGATGACCTAGAAGTTGTGAATGGGCCCTCCTCAGACAAAGGTTATGTTCTAAGAATTGAGGCTGTGCTATGGGAAAGAAATGAAGACTACTAAATGTGGTTTGTCCCTTGACGTTTTGTTTTGTTTTGTTGCGGTGGTGAGGGGGGAGATGTTTGCTTTACTTCCTACATTTGCTTTGGTTATATTCCAATTAAAGAGACCATCTTTAATTGCTATATGCTATCCCATTCTGGAGTCTTGACCTAAAAATTGTGGGGTTTTCCCCCTTCTTCCAAAAATGAATATCAATAAAAGTCTCAGTTTATTTTGTAGAGGTGAAGGGTTACTTATTATGGTTTGAGATATCAGATTTAATCCTGACAGAAGTAATCTTTTCAATGTCCTGGTGTTGGGCTGGAAAGATTATTACTTAACAAAGAATAATACTGTAAACCAGCTTTTGGTGACCAAAACAGAACAACAAAATCACTTTAGGCTATTATTTCTCAGTTGGATATTTTAGGTGTAAGTCAGAAAACATACTGAAAATATAAAAGAATGCCTTTGGGAGGTGAGCCATGCATTTATGTGTAGTCCTCACTATATATCAAATTCCAAACACATTAGAGTTTGTAAATAATAATACAAGTAAATTTATTTTAAGGCCATGGCTACATTAAGTTTCCCTTGATGAATACAGTTAAATCACAATAGATCTGTCACAGAGATTACTACAACATTGCTAGCGTGGAAAGAATATAGAACTGTCAGAAAACCAAAGGCGAAATGATATTAGTCATGTGACCTTGGGCAAGCCTGGAATCTCTCTAGACCTGAGTTTTTAGACCTTTACTTTTAGTTTTTCAGACCTAGAGTTTTTGCATCTCTAAAATAGGGATAATACCAACTATTCTCTACTCACACTGCTGGTGGAGCCGAACAGAAACAACTTTTCAAAGGGTAACTTTGAGGCCATATTAAAGAATTTTTACATCTTCATTTGTGTTTTTTGACCCAGTAATCATGTAATTTTAAGATTTTACCCTGATGAAAGAATCAGAAACCCACCCAAATATTTATGTACCAGAATGTTAATCACAGCAAAAGCCAGAAACAACCTAAACAGATGATCAAGTCCATATAAATTACTCTGTATCCATACAACAGAAACTATGCGACCATAAAATTGAGGTTTTAGAAAAATACTTAATGAATTAGAATGTTCATAATAAGTGAGTAGAGTGGGAAAAGTGGGTTTCAAAGGAGTGCATATAATATAATGCAAACTGTAATACAGACACACACATGCAAAGAAAAAAGACTAGAGGAAAATATTCCAAAATATTAACCACTGAACCACTGCTACCATTGAATGAAATTACAGATGATTCTTTTTTTTTTTAGCTTTTATTTTTTTTATTTATTTTTTTTATTTATTGATGATAGTCACAGAGAGATAGAGAGAGAGGCAGAGACACAGGCAGAGGGAGAAGCAGGCTCCATGCACCCGGAGCCCGACGTGGGATTCGATCCCGGGTCTCCAGGATCGCGCCCTGGGCCAAAGGCAGGCGCCAAACCGCTGCGCCACCCAGGGATCCCTACAGATGATTCTTATGGTCTTTTTATACACTCTGTCTTTTCAAACTTTCTTTAAAAAAAAAACATGCATTGCATTTGTAATCAGAAAAAAGAATTTTAAGTAACATTTCCTCTCTACCTCCATTTTGGAAATGATATGAGATATTTGTGAAAGTATATTTGTAAACTCTAAAATAATGTTACAAGAGTAAGATCATATGATTATTGTTAGAGAAGTCCAAGTCCTCAACGCTATAGACAAAAAATTAAATAATTCAAGTCTAGAGGAGAGACCCCCCAAAAAGGCATTTCTGGAAAGAACTGGACTGAGAAAGTTCAATTCTGTTGGCCTCAATTTACTTTTCCATACTCAAAATGTGCTTCTTATGTTTTCTTCTCTTTTTAAACATAATACCTGATAAAATGGGTCAGAATCTGTTGAAAACTCCTTGGGGTTATTTTAGCTGGACAACATCCTGGTTTTGTAAGGTGAGAAAGGATGTGCCATTGCATTGCCCAGTAAGATACACAGCTAGAATGTCCACATGGCTGGAGGAGTCAAGTCAGAGAGCAGTATACAAATGAGGACACAGTACCTTTATCTGTCCCTCACTGACAAGGCTCCCAGTCCATAAGACAAACTTCAAATTTATAAACTGCTAGAGAAGAGAGCACTGGATGGGCAGCTGGGCAGCTCAATCAGTAGAGCACAGGACTCTTGATCTCAGGGTCATGAGTTTGGGCCCTATGTTGGATGCACAGCTTACATAAAATAAAATAAAATAAAACAAAACAAAATAAAATGTGTTCACTGGATCACTATGGCTTAGTTGGAATGAGTAAACTTCAGAGAGAAAGGACCAGAATACATCCACGGAGACACTTTAAATCTGAGACATCAGTAAATTATTTGCATAGGGTTCAGTGCTTTGCCTTTCCATTCCCTCTCCCATTCTGGGTGATAAGAGAATTTACCCAAATTTCCATCCATTGCTTTTCAAGGGTTTATTTTTTATTTCATATATAAAATCCAAGCTTCTTCAGAGCACAGTTAGGGTGCTTGATGATGCCTAACACACTCCAAATGCAAAAATCAAACAACTCAGTGATCAGCTCTATAACATCTAAATGAAAATTCAAAAATCAGTGATATTGAGAGGTCAATCAGTCTGATGATCAACTGAGAAAGTTGGTGAATGAAAACAATAAGGGCAATCCAATGAATAGATCTATATTAAAAAAAAAAAGAATGCAATCCTTATTAGAATCATTATCTTCTGAATCATCAATTGCTACCTTGCTTCACTTAAAGACTCTTCAGTTTTTCATAGTTTAAACTGTGTTTAGTCATCAACCATTGCCTTTAAAGAGAATTTTTCTCTACAATCCCCTAAAACTGAATATAAAAGTAAGAGAGAAAGCAGGACAACTCCACTCAGAGAAAGTGACATAAGAGGAGGACAAAAATCCAATGATGCTTCTACCCCAGTGTTTGTGGCCACATATCTGAGAGAGAGAAAATAAACACAACTTTTACGAGCACAGTAGCTGACTTTGAGGCAAATGGTAATCTGACCCTCGTATGATAGAAAATCAGGTCAGGTCCTGGAGGAGAAATTAGATATCCTGATGGAAGCTAGCAGTGAATGATCTCCTCTTCTACTTAACAGATGCTATTAAATAATTTTTCACTCACTCAAGCTCAACAACGTTCACTTGAACTTTCAACAACCTATTGAGTTGAAAGCAAAATACTGTACGACCACAGCCAGTTTCTCAGAAATGTGAAACTACCCTGGCCAGTCACCAACCGCACTGGGCCACATAGTCTCCCCCATCTTCCACAGGAAAGATCCAGGCCTACGGGCAGCATCTTATTGCTTTCCGCTCCACACACTGAATAGATTACAACAATAACAACCTTCCCTGTTTGAATACTGCCTTTTAAAAACTGAAAAAAACCAATCCACGTTGATGTTTGCCTCACCACCCTGCCTGCTTTGCTGATTCAATCTACATTTGATAACAAGGAAAAATTACATAATGTGATTCCCCTATGGGCCAGGACTGGTTGTTTTTCCAGGAAATTGTGAATGAGATATCTCCAGAGATCAGAAAAAAAAAAAGTCAGGAAGACCATGAAAACAACCCAAAGTACTACAACAGGAATGTGTTGCAACTTCTATCATCACTGACGGTAATGCTGAAATGAAATTATCTCGAATAACTCAAGGTACTGGCCTCACTCTGAACCATAGGCATCACCCTGAACCGTAGCACTGATCCCGAGATTTATCCCAAAGAAGGAATATCAGCTTTCCAGTTCCGTGTATCTTGACTTGATCTAAATCACCAGGCTTCTAAACATCCCCAACTGTTTGGGAAAACTCAGCAAAGTTACTTGTTTTTTAAAGTCATTAACCAATTTGCAATCACTTGAGAACCTTTCTGCCCTGAGATATTTCAAGAAAGACAAGTTTGTTAATCATTTGGTCATGCTGCAATTCAATATCTGCAGCGGATTCAACCCTTAAGCCCCCTCAAATCCTAAAATACCTTCCTGAATCTCTCCCAGTATTGCAAAGGGCTTTTCCTGTTCTCGCTGTGCACCAACAATCCCCACTAGTATTATGTGCACAAGCACCATTTGTCGCTGACACTCATCTAGAGACACAGACAGACATGCTCCACTGGAGGACCGATTTCCAGAGACAAGAGATACTTTAAATGAGAAAAACAATCTACCCTGCAAGCCCTAATTGCCTGTGTGCTGTGCATGAGTTGAAAGAGAGAGGGAGGAAGGGGCTGGGGGAAGGCAGAAAATGGATTTTAATCTATAGAGTTAAACTTAATACGTGCAGCATTTTATTTTCAAATGTAAATCCTTTCCATTAAATTTAATTTATCTAATTGTTAATGAATTAGGAGACACATTTAGCAAGCAAGTCATCTACTAATTGGATACTAATGAAAACTCCTTAGCTGCTTGTTTTCATGTTGATCATCAGGTATGATTCACTGGTGTGAACTACAACCAAAGCCTCTGGTGAGGGAAATTGTACTTTCTCTTGGTCACTCTGCTACCTGGATCCTCAAAGAGTAAAGTGAAGGGCTAAGTTCTTTTTTTTCCTCCCTCAAAGGTCAGGGGTAGTGTTTGCTGCAAACCATAAAGCAACATAAAACATTTACATCAAAGGGCAAGATCACCCAGTATCAAAAAAAAATCACACACACACACACACACACAAAAAAACAAACAATACCACTCCAAAAACCAAACAAAAAGCCAGGACTGTAGAAACTCAATATGCCACTGCTTATTGATGCAAGAGTAGAAGAAACTCTTCTACAAGTCATTAGCTGAGGCTTCTAGAGATGGGCCAGTTTTCAATGTAAAGTCTGAAACTAGGCTGGAAAATCTAGCGATGCTTTAGAACCGTCTTCACAGGATGCCAGAGGCCCTCTCCCCACTCCTGGCTCTGCGCTCCCCACTCCCACCCAGACCCCTCCTCCTTTATCCCTTTCTCCTAGGCAAAGGGATGTAGCCAGAGGCAGGGTTTCTTCCTGTGGAATGTATGGCCAATTATGTGTGAGTCCTTAAAGCACTCTGGGCTCCTTTCCTCTGGGGGCCAAAGCTTCAAATGAGGGCCCCCTCCCCTACCATGAATCCAGCGATAACCATCTTACAATCCATTCTCTTTCCTCTATAAACACAACCCAATGACCTGCTTCCTTTTGTAACTGGTGCCAGACCCTGAGTTGATTTCATCTGCCACCTTTCCTAATCCCTAGCTTGACCTGGGTAACAACCATTTAAATCTGGACCTTGACTGAAATGGTTTCTAGGTGCTACTGAGCAAAACAGCCCTTACATCCTGCTTGGATTTGCCTATTTTTGCTCCAGAAAGACTCTTGGGTGTGTACACCTTGGGTATGAAACAACGGTTCTGATGAGCCATCCTCCCCACCCCCCACCCCCACGCATAATGAAAGACAAATAATTTTGCTTGATTTCCATTTAAATGGCCACCAGATATTTTAAATAACAGTTCATGGTTTAGCTGCCCTTTGAATTAACAAGGAGTTGCCCTTGGGGTACCAGTCAGCAACCTGTATTGTGCCCTCCAACTCTGCTCCCAACATAAGCAAAGTTACAGACCAAGTCTCTGCTTACAGAGAATTGACAATCTGGCTCTGCCATTAACTCACCATGTGACTTTGGGCAAGTTGTGCAAACAGGAAGGGAATGATGTAGAGGACAGGGTTGAAATGGGAATATGTCCTGTTCAGAGGCAGAAAAGCATGGTGGAAGAGGGTCTATCCAACTCCTTGAGAGCCTCATTTCCAATCTGATTCCTGGTAGGTCAGAGAACTCCAAATAGATTTGTCCACAGTTACTCCCACTTTCCCTACTCCTCATAACCTAAGATCATATCCTTCTGCTAAAACAGAGCCCTAGGTCCAGCAAAATGTCTCAAACTGAGACCTCATTTGCTTATTTTAGATAGGTTCCAGGGTGCCAGTGTGGCTCAGTTGGTTAAGCGTCTGACTCTTGATTTCGGCTCAGGTCATGATCTCAGGGTTGTAAGATCGAGGCCCACATCAGGCTCTGGGCTCAGTGCAGTCTGCTTGAGATTCTTTCCCCTCCTCTCTCCACCAAAAAATAAATAAATAAAATCTTTTTTAAAAAAAGATAGGTTCAGAACTTTCCTCCAAATGCCTTCACTATCTGTTTCACATAAGTCTAGAAATATGTCTTATACAAACATATATATGTGTATGTGTGTATATATGTCTGTATGCATATACATACATATGAATACATGTATTAATGCCCTTCCTTAACCATATTTTAAACAAATTTTAAAACCTGCAAAAGGTTAAGAATACCTTTATTCTTCCTGTGCCTTTATTATCAGACTTTCAATACTTCTAGATCCCACTTGCATTGCTTTCCAATACAATTATGGCAGACAGTTATAGAGGTATTCACTTAAAAATACCACCACTCTGGAATCAGCAAAATAGCTCATTTTGTACAATTTTCACTACCCCTTCATTTCTGTGCGTATTTATGGTACCCAACTAGCATGGTCAAATCAGAACTCTGCGTATTGTGGTAGGCATTTATTTAAGTGAGGTTCTAATACAATGTGGTCACTATTGCCTTGCTGCCATTAGGTAGAATTGTACGTGCACTACATACAAGAATGTATATGTCCTGAAAGGACACGGCGACATAAAGCCAGGTTTTGTAAAATAGAATTTAATGTGAAGGACAAGAGCATGAAAGAGAGGGCAATCAAGCTGAAGAAATCTTTTAAGCAACTATACAGGGATCTAAATTAAAAGCAGATTGGATACGTTCTGGAATCTAGGCACTCAAATTCTGAATACTAGCAAGTATACTTATAACGTACTCTTCTCTCAGTACCCTGCTCCTCTCTTAATTTGTATTCGAGTTTAGCTTTCATTACTGAATCCCATTTGTCCTGAGGAAATGCTGTTTTCCAACACTGCAAACATAATATACTAACGGCTTCAGATATGTGCTGCCTGAGTTGTTAAATCCCGTTAAACGATTAAAGTAAGGCTGTCTCCTACTTTCTGGCTCTGTGTCAAAGATATATTAAATGGTCTTTTAAATTTTTTAATTATTTAGTTCCTGAAATCACATTACACAACCCTTATGTAATAATTAACCTGTGGCTTTCAAGTTATTAGTGAGCCTTTATTATGGTAATGATGGCTCACTCATAGATGAAGTTCATTAAGCCTCCGGTCCAGAGCTCACTGAGATCCCAGAGTCAAGAAAAGTTTCCACGTGCTGGTGCTCATCTAAAGGACTACATCATGAGAGAGAGAAAGAGAGATGAAGCATAAGTATCAAAGTTCCACTAGCAAAAATATACAGCTACTAACTTCGTTTAGCGATTGCCATAAGAAGTTTTCATTTTGGTGCCTCAAGAATACTGTTATGATTGCCCAGCAGTTTTTTCTCTGTGAGCAAGTTGTCTTCACTTCCCAGAGTCTCATTCCTCTAGACTGCAACAAGCCCCTGGGTCTTCAAAAGATTAAAACGAATAGAAAGAAAAAGGCACAGCTAGCTCACTTGTCGGAAGTCTCCTTAGCCAATCATCAAAGCCAAGCCTAGCTTTGGGTGGTGATATTAGCAGATGGATTGCCATGATGCACAAGCACCATGCTAGTTCTTCGCACATATTCTTTTATTTCATCCTCATAGCTACCCCTTGAGACAGCTGTTATTTGTTCCATTATATGAATTAGGAAACTGGGACACGGAGATTAAGCAATTTGCCCCAGATTACACAGCCTACAGATCCCCCTGGTCTGAGTGCAAGGCCCTAGCTACAATGTTGTAATCATGTATCTGTCAAGAAAACCCAGGCACATTAACAGGCATCTTCCTGAATGATAATTCTAAATCATTTGTATGGAAACACACAAATGTCAAAGCTAGCATCTCTCATTCCCTCAGAAGCCCAATCAATGTTCAACAAAAACTACAATCTGAGAAAATTCACCTGAAAGTACAGCAGAGATGCACTGTTCACTGATCATGTCAAATTAGGAAAGGTACCTATCAAAGTTGAAATTTTGTTCCCACCTAAACTGGGTGCTTTCTAGTATTTTTAGTTTACTCTCAAAACATTAGCCTGCCACTTTACTGTACTAACAGGTGTCATGTTAGTCTATCATCAAATATGAACCAGACAGGGGCACCTGGGTGGCTCAGTTGGCTAAGCACCTGCCTTCAGCTCAGGTCATGATCCCAGAGACCTGGAATAGAGCCCCACATTGGGCTCCCTGCTCAGTGGGCAGCCTGCTTCTCCCTCTTCTACCTGCTGCTCCCCCAACTTGTATTCTCTCTCTCTCTCTCTCTCTGAAATAAATAAATAAAATCTTAAAAAATATGAACCAGGCATTTTAGCTAGAAATATTTCCCCTTTGTCTACCAAGATCACATTATCACAGCACTAAATATTTTATTCTTGCAAACATGTCATTTGACAATACGTCCAAGCTTCCCCTTCCCCAAGACATTTGACTACACATCACCTGTCACTTTGGAAAGCTTGTTTCTGGTGATTCTGGCAGTACCTAACCCAATATAACAATTCACTGCAGCAGCAGGTCATTTGTCATAGAGTCCTTACATGTAGTTTCCCCAATAGTCCCTCTTTATGAGCAAAAGAACATTCCTCTCTTAGGTTAACAGGCTCACGAATTTTACTGAGAAACATGATTTGAATTTCCCTTCTAGCCCATCAGGTGTCCAGAAAGGTAGAGAATGATCAGAATATAATCAAAGAAAAGTTATCTCCAGCAGCAATAATGTCGATTCCTCTCCCTCCAACCCAAATCCTCAGTCAGAGCTGAATACTGTACTTTACCCAGAGTCCTGACAAGTTTTGTCATCGAGTTTATAAGCCTCCAGGAGCCTAAAAGCAGCAAGTTAGAGAAGTGGTGTGCACTAAGAAATTCCTGGTAGTCTGTCAGGAATTCATAGAAAACCCCACAAGCACCTCATGTGAAAAACCCAGTCTGTTAAGATTGAGATATGCATTCAATTGTTACTAAAGGCCAAAGACTGAAAAGAAAAAAGGAAGACAAGACCTTAGTAGATGACTATACATATATATGGTTTCACAACTGCTAATCACAGGCTTTGTTGAGTGTGAGTGCTTTATGTCTCTGCATGTTTTGTTTTGTTACATGCTAATACCATATTTCATCATCATGCTATAAAATACCCTTAAAGCCTATGTATGGGGCACCCAGCTGGCTCAGTCGGTGGGACATGTGACTCTCGACCTCAGGGTTGTGAGTTCAAGCCCCATGTCAGGTGTAGAAATCACTTAAAAATAAAAATCCTAGGGAATCCCTGGGTGGCACAGCGGTTTAGCGCCTGCCTTTGGCCCAGGGCACGATCCTGGAGATCCGGGATCGAATCCCGCATCGGGCTCCCAGTGCATGGAGCCTGCTTCTCCATCTGCCTGTGTCTCTGCCTCTCTCTCTCTCTCTCTCTCTCTCTCTCTCTGTGTGACTATCATAAAAAAAATTTAAAAAATATTTTTAAAAAATCCTATATCTTTATAAAATTTTTCAAAAGCCTATATTTAAAAATTGAGGTTTTAGTAATTTTAACGATCCGTTTTAGGCAAAAATTAGGAATGGGGAAAAATAACAGGAATTTTCTCCATTTTCCTTTTTTTTAAGATTTTATTTATTTATTCATGAGAGACAGAGAGAGAGGCAGAGACACAAGGCAGAGGGAGAAGCAGGCTCCATGCAGGGAGCCCAACATGGGACTCGATCCCGGGTCTCTAGGATCACACCCTGGGCCGAAACTGGTGCTAAACCACTGAACCACCCAGGCTGCCCTCCACTTTCCTCTTTAAATTCCTTTGCATACTCATTAAAACTATAAAAGTTCACTGGACTCTTATAATGTAAATATGGTACGTGCATTGCAAGGGTTAGGTTATTTCATTTAATCAGTGCATCAACCCTATGAAATAGAGATTATCATCCTCATTGTATGGATGAGAAAACTGAGGATCACAGAGCCTCAATCTCATCAGAGATTAGAACTCATTGGTCTGGCTGCAGACTCAGAAATCTTAACCTCCGCCCTACACTATATCCTGCCCTCAAAAGTAACTCAAAGTATGTCCCAGAGGAACTGTACATATTCCAGTTGGACTAAATTGACTTCATCTCCAAACAGGCAGTCAGAATGGTCATATGCCAACACACAAGTGAATATGACTCTTTGTGACTGAATTTTAGCAATGGGCTTGATGTGACAAGCCAGGCAGAGCAACTGAACAAGTTTGTGTGTACTGATGCAGCCTAAGGCAAGACTAGCCTATTATTAGAATACACAAATCTAATTTATGATGTAAATGGAACACAGATTTAAATTTCCTTCACACAACAATGGCATGGAATGTAGTAACACTTTATGAAAGAGTTTACACCATGCTGATAACCAATGCTTAATGAGCTTCTTTTCTCCAGACTCAAGACCTTTATGTTACTGTCATCCAGTTAACCATCTCATTTTTCCCTACTTGAATAGCTCTGTCCTCTTACAAAGACCCATCACTATGTAAAAGGAGCAGTATAATTAATTTTTTCAGTGAAAGCCTAGTTCTTGCTCTCAAACATCCTGCAGTTCAGGAAATGTCAAAATGTCAGACCATGGAGGTGGAAATAAACTCTACATTCCACTTCTGATCACTTCCTGTAGGAAAAGAAGAGCTAGACATTCCAGTGAGAAAGCAGACATGCACAGGACCACTCCAAAACAGTGACTCAATGTCTTTCTTATCTGATAAAATATGTCATTATCAGTACATTGTAATCTATTTGGAGTTGAAACATAACACCCTAGTGCTACCTTTAAGATTCTGTCACATCTCCAGAAACTGGTGTATATATATCTGTGGGGCCACAATACATCACTCCCATACTCTCTTTTGGATTGTTTTTAATAATAACATGAATTTTTAATTTTCTCATTGCAAAATACACGTACACTACACCATGTCTAGCACATACTAGGTACTCAAATAATTATGGGATAATTTTAGAAAAATTAGAAAATACAGGTAAAAAAGGAAAAAAAAACCTCCCCTGTAATCCCACCATCTAGAGAGAACTATGGTTTTCTGTCACCTATGATCCTACCCTTATTTCTATGCATATTAAATACACTTTTTATAAAAACGGGATCATACTTTATGTACTATTTTGTCCCTTGACAATAAATTGTCAGCATTCTACATCATTATAAATTCTTTTACAACACCACTTTATGAGCTGTACAATATTCCATCATATAGATGTCTCATCAGTAAACCAATTCCTTAATGTTAGAGACACAAGGTATTTCCAGTATTTCACTTTTATATTGTCACAACCCATATCCAAATTCTTTACCCACCTAGTTGGGCATTTCCTCAGGATAAATTCCTGGGCTCCAGGGTTGCAAAAATTGGAAACAACTCAAACACTCATCAATTAATGAGTTGATAAATATAATGTGGACTATCCATCCAATGGAATACAATTCAGCCATGAAAAGGAACAGAGTTCTGATTCATGCCACAACATAGATAAACCTTGAAAACATCATGCTAAGTGAAAAAAAGCCAGACATGAAAGGACAAAGACTGTATGGTTCCATTTACACAAAATGTCCAGAATAGGCAAATCCACAAAGATAAAAGGTAGAATAGTGGCTGCCAGGGGCTAAGGGAGCTAGGGCATGGGGAGTGACTGCTAATGAGTATAGAGTTTCTTTTGAGGGTAATGAAAATATTCTGGAATTAGACAATGGTGATGACTGTACAACTATGTGAATATACCAAAAACCACTGAATTGTATACTTTAAAAGATGATTTGTGGTATGTCAATTATATCTCAATAAAGCTACTATTAAAAAAATTCTGAGGCATGTTTGGTTGGTCAAAAGTTAAGCAAAAATCTTAAGCTTTGGATGTAAAATTATTTCATAAAATGAACTTAAAATAATTTTGCTTCAAGAATGTTCCTTTTAAAAATTTATTTATTTATTTATTTATTTATTTATTTATTTGACAGAGAGAACACAAGCAGGAGAAGCAGCACGCAGAGGGAGAGAGAGAAGCAGACTCTCTGCTGAGCTGGGAGCCTGAGGATGCAGGGCTGGATCCCAGGACCCTGGAACCATGACACCACCCAGGTATCCCACTTCAAGAATGTTCTGAATGCTATGCAATACCCAGTGAGAGAACCCAGATAATTTAGTTGGGAAGTACCTAGATGGAGACTTTTTAGCCTTGACAAAAAAAAAAAATGTTAGTATCATGAGCACCTGTGGCTTTATTATTTATATGTTACAAAATCCAGAAAGGAGAGAATGCCTTTTTGAGGAACACACACACACACACACACAATTTTCTAACATAAAAGTACACTACAGCTTCCGATAGTACCTACAGTGTCATCGTTCAAAATGTCAGATGGGGGTCATGACAGAAATGGCAAAGGGACACAGTCCCTGCCTGTGAAGGTCTTCTCATCTAAGACAAATTATATTCTTTTTCAGCCTCCCTTTACTGCCCCAAAACATCATTTTCCTTCCTGAGCAGAATTTCAAAACAAAACAAAACAAAACAAAACAAACTACAAGCAAAGCCTTCAGTGTATATCTTATTTTCCTCTTGATGCCCTCTTCATTTCAAATGCTGTCATGAACTCATTTCTGCTCCTTCACTTCTCCTCTCTGGTATGCTGTTCCCATTGGCGCCTCATAAGTGGTTCAAGCCAAAAGACCCATCATTGCTCAGCAGCGAGGGCAAGTCTGAGCCACAAGTCAAATACCTTTCTGAGACCTTTAACCTTGTTGAATGGGGTGAGAGAGTGATGAAAGCCATTCTGCATAGCAGGAAGGTCTAATGTCACAGCTTACAATCTGTCCAAACAGGATGCTGGGATTTTTTTTCCACTAAATGGTGATCAGGGTAGCTCAAAAGCAGTATTCCTATGGTAACACCCTCAAGCCACCCCACACCAAAAGAGAGAGGAGGTCAGGCTAGAAAGGGGGCAGAAACTTGGTCTGACAAACTGCCTTCAAAGGCTGCCTCTTGGAATCTGTGGGGAGAACTTTACAAGCCTCAGAAAGGAACAAGTGAAGGTAAACAGGCAGTGTCCACACAAGTAGCTGGTCAGCAAAACCTTTGCCAGCAGGGTACAGATTAGGTTAAACAAAAGCCACAGTGACACACCAGCCAAAAGCAACCAAAGATTTATATGCATCTTTAATGACTTTATTAGGTGCTAGCCCAAATATTTCACAGGGCCCCATCTTTCAGAGAGCCATCAGTATCTTCAGCATCCAATCAAATTATAGTTCTGAAGTGACTATCTCTTCTCATGGTTTCTAAAGCCATAACGTGGGGAAAGAGATTGCATTTTTCCATAAGGTTTGGCCTGTTTAGCCCTTTAATATGACCTTCACTCTATTTTTATGAGGCCTCATCCAAAGTACTTTATTTTTAAAAAATGGGAATTATACAATCAACCAATAAGGTGATGAGAGGCAAGTTCTCAGCTCCTAGACCTAGCGGCATCTTGTAGGGAAGACATTTTACTCCCCAAATGAGTTCACCCTCAAGTAGCTTGAGAAGGCTGTGAAGAACACCCACTATCTAACCATGTCAGGCGATAGCAATGATGAAATTTTTGTTGGGGAGCAAAGTCCTCATCTGTCCATTGTCCCCTTCTTCAGGGTATCTCCTTGAGAACAGACTAGGTCTGATTTTTAAAAAAAGAGTCTTGACGAATACCCACCATTTGCTTCAACATGGATGGAACTGGAGAGTATTATGCTGAGTAAAATAAGTCAATTGGAGAAGGACAATCACTATATGGTTTCACTCATACAGGGAATAAAAAATAGCGAAAGGGATTATAGGGGAAAGGAGAGAAAATGAATGGGAAAAAATAGAGAGGGTGACAAAATATGAGTGACCCCTAACTCTAGGAAATGAACAAGGGGTAGTGGAAGGGGAGGTGGGTGGGGGGGATGGGGTGACTGGATGATGGGCACTGAGGGGGGCACTTGACAGGATAAGCACCAAGTGTATGTTGGCAAATTGAATTCCAATAAAAAATATATTAAAAATTTTTTGACCTTTTAGTTTTACAATGTATGTCCATGGACCCCAGCTTGAACGTTAGAGCTACAAATACTTACCTATAGAATTAGCTGAGACATCTTTTGCGAGGTGCCTCCTCTTGCCTCATGAGGAAACAAGAGAAGTTTGAAATTGTCCTCTTTCATTTTTCTGTAAAAACATTTCCTCTACACAATGCATGAAACTCTTGCCAGACTTTGCAGTCATGTTTGTGTTGCCTTACATAAGTGTAACTCTGAGAATGCCTACCTCCCATGAAAATCATGTGTTTTCCCTCTTCTATATTGGTATGGAAGGGCCTTTGGTCAATGGGACTGTTTTAGTTCTCTCACAATGACAAGCATTGTTAGTGGGGGAGGTAGAGTGAGGGAAAGGCATAGAAACATCCGAAGCAAATAGGAATGCTATAGAAACAGGAGACAATTTCATACACCTGATCTAGGGACCAGAAGCATCTCTTGGTTACGTACATTTTTTTTTATTTATGATAATCACACAGAGAGAGAGAGAGGCAGAGACATAGGCAGAGGGAGAAGCAGGCTCCCTGCACCGGGAGCCCGACGTGGGATTCGATCCCGGGTCTCCAGGATTGCGCCCTCGGCCAAAGGCAGGCGCTAAACCGCTGCGCCACCCAGGGATCCCGGTTACGTACATTTTCACTCAATCAGTTGACCAATGAACATTTTCTGAGAACCTTCTGTGATCAAGCCCTATGTTAGTTGCTGAGGATACAAGTAAGACACAGTGTGGGCCCTGGAAGTGTTCTGTGTACTGGAGGCATCCAGTACAGATCATGGGATCCCTACAGGTCAGCACCAGAAAATAGAGTCCAACTTCCATTCAAAGAAACTGACTTTGATGTGGTCTATGTATACAATGGAATATTATTCAGCCATTAGAAATGACAAATACCCACCATTTGCTTCAATGTGAATGGAACTGGAGGGTATTATGCTGAGTGAAGTAAGTCAATCAGAGAAGGACAAACATTATATGGTCTCATTCATTTGGGGAATATAAAAAATAGTGAAAGGGAATAAAGGGAAAGGAGAGAAAATGAGTGGGAAATATCAGTGAGGGTGACAGAACACGAGAGACTCCTAACTCTGGGAAATGAACAAGGGGTAGTGGAAAGGGAGGTGGGTGGGGGGTTGGGGTGACTGGGTGATGGTCACTGAGGAGAGTACTTGAGGGGATGAGCCCTGGGTGTTATGCTATATGTTGGCAAATTGAACTCCAATAAAAAAAAAAAAAACTTAAAAAAAAAAGAAACTGACTTTGAACCTCAACTCTGTAATGGGGCCTGGCAGTGGGAATTTTGCTACCTCCTTGAGGTAGCCCGTTCTCCATGATTTGAAGAGCTTAGATCACTGAGAAGATCACCTGGCTTGAGAACACTGTTTCTGCGTAGAGCTCCTCCATTAATCCCGGTTTGCCTCCTCCCACATCAAAACTACACACAAAAAAATAGTTTAATTCTACTTTGACTTGAGAAAACTTCACATTTTTGATAACAGACAGCATGCCTCCCTGAAACTCTAATCTCCCAAGTTAAAAATTTTCAGTTCTTTCAACTTCTTCTATAGTGTGATTCGGAGTCTCCCTGGCCTTCCTTATTAAAGAAGTCTCAGGTAACAGCATATAGAGGTGCTACATAGAGGGTTAGTGTCTAAGGCCTGATGACAATTTACAAACCTAACTTGATGGAGAAAAAGGGATGCAGATAACAGGGTCCCAATTTGTGGTCTTCATCATCAAGTATAAGTGGAATTAATAATTCACAACCTGCTAATGCACAGCAAATCATATAAGAGCTTCAGCTTTAGAAACATCTTGAAACTGAACATATGCTCCCATGTAGTACCTAAGTGTGAATGAAAGCAATCTGGATATCCACCACAATCAATCAGGCTTCCTGACTGCTAAAGATGTCCTCACTTGCATGAAAAGTTTCTGTCCTTTCTATGTTTCTGCACTCTTGGACACAGCAGTCTCTCCCAAAACTTTTTTTTAAGATTTTATTTGTTTATTTGAGAGAGAGAGTGAAAGAGGGAGAGAGCACAAGCAGGGGGAGTAGCAGGCAGAGGGAGAAGGAGAAGCAGACTCCCCACTAAGCATGGAGCCCAACACCAGGCTTGATCTCAGAACCCAGGATCATGACCTGAGTCAAAGGCAAATGATTAACTGGCTGAGCCACCCAGGCACCCCCATCCCGCAACTTTTCACTCTATAAAAAACAAAACAAAAAACAAACAAACTTCCAGTTCCAATTCATAAAGACTCAAAAGCCAACTGTCCCATGAATTTAGGGCCAAATTCTTTAGGACAAAGAATCACAGTGCTTCTCTAGTCTAACCTGTTCACAGATGGAGGAAACTGAGCCCTAGGAAAGGGAAACTGACTTGTAAGTGACAGAGACCTGGCTAGAAGTCAAGCTTCATTACCGTTCTCTCTTTTCCATCAAAATGCCTCAAAGTTACAAAGAAAGTCTGCAAGAAACATAATTCACTAATAGTGGTGTATCTATAAAAAGGTTCCTGATGACCAGAGTTGTATTCAGGAGTTTGTATCTTCCTCATCCACCAGCATCCCCACTGCTTTCCTCTTTCCAGCCTTTTTTTTTTAAAGGATTTATTTATTTATTTATCTGAGAGAGAGAAAGAGAATGAGCAGAGGGGAGGAGCAGAGGCAGAGGGAGAAGTTGACTCCCCACTGAGCATGGAGCCCAATGTGGGGCTGGATCCCAGGACCCAGGATCATGACCTGAGCCGAAGGCAGATGCTTAACTGACTGAGCCACCCAACGCCCCCTCCTCTTTCCAGCTTTTAACCCGAGTCCAATACTATTCCTTCCTTGTAATGACTTTAATGATTAGGATGATATTGATGGTCTATTCTGTCCAAGTTCTTGCTTGCTTTACAAACTGATTTTTATTCTAGAAGATTCAACTTCTGGCATTCTCTCTGCCTCTCAGTCATCCTGCTTATAGCAGCAGTCAGAGAAGGAAGGTTTTCCATCAGGTTTTGGCACATTAAAAGAGAACTCATAGCCTGAACAAGGGAGGGATGAAGGAGTCTGTCTAAATATGCTCTCCGGGATGGTGCCGGAAACCCTGAGGCAAGCAAAATAACTAGGCTTGTCTTTGGAAGCCTCACATCCCTTTAGCCTCGAATAAACCTTGACACCCAAGTAGGAGTATCAGGCAACCACACTGGCCATTTATATCTCCGGGTGGCTGCAAAAAAGAACAAGAGAGTTTCCTAATCCGGACACTGACACGCTAAATTGTAGCCTCCCGTTTGTAACCAATGAGTATTCACAAGGACAGGTGGGTAATGGAGGATGAACATTCCCTCCCAGCATTTTTAATTAACTGGTTGTTGGATTTATTGGTCAGCTCAGTGGGAAATCAGAACCTACTACTTGGGGGCTATTTTTATAGCCTTCTGGAGTTGGGTTGCCTTAGTACAGACACCTGGCACCATTCCTAGAAGTGGCTGGATCTGTATTTTTCCCTTTTAAACAGCAACCAGTGAGTAGATTTGAGCATTCCAGGCATCTGGCTAGTAATCCGATATAATAAAGGTGCCCCTTTGCCTTCCTCCTCTGGTAATAGAGCACATACGCCACCAGTTTATCCTTTCACATCCAGCAGCAGGTCAGAGGCGAAGGGAGTGTGGTTAAAACACAAAATAAGCTCTGTAAAACCTGGGAAACAAGGGGCTGTATCCATCATCAATACATTTATAAGCTATAAAACCTGAATAAGTAGTATCTGAATAAACAACAGTTAATCTTATCAACTCTAAATTCCTCAAATCAGAATTGCAGCTCATTTCCTCTTTGCCTTCAGATGAAGCACTGCTTAGGATAAAAGACAGCCTTCTGCCATTGGAGATCTTTTTACAGCACACATTAACAATTTCTATGCAGATATTTGGGTGGCAAATTGTAACCCAATACCTATTTTGCAATAAAACTACCACAGCATTAAATTGACATAATAGAGACAGAAATTCTATTCAGTCGAGTTTGGGTCATGCAGGCACTCATTTTAATGTGGGAGATGAATTAAGCTCATCCTTGGGAAATCCAAGGGTAATGACCGAAACACAATGTGATTGAGCTAATTATCAACCAGGTGTGCTTTAAGGAGTTGATGGTTCAATTTATTACTGCTAAGTGCACAAGCCTGTTTTGGGGAGGAGTTTATGAGAGCAGGTCAGACACTGCAACTTCTCAGAGGGCAAAAGACAACATTTCTGCAGATCTGGCATTATGTTGGGCCAGCCTAAATCCTGCCCAACCACCAAGGCCAGCTCAAGAACCGGGCAACTTTCCCCTACTGCACAAAGCCCCAGGGAGCTGACCATCCCCTGTGTTCTGCCAGCAGTTGCTGTCCATAAGCAATTGGCCAATGCTGCCTTGAAACAAGAGTAAACTTCTCATTTATACACGTCTGGTCTTCTCAGCTACGTAAACTGCTCAAAAGCACACACAAGGTTCGTTTCTTTGTGTTTTTTTTTTTTTAATCCTGCATGATGTTTGACCTTGTTAAGTATTTGCAGATTGAGGTCATTTTGGATAAAAGGCAACTTTTTAAATACTTATGCATTGCTGTATGGGTCTCTCATATTTGTAGGTGAAGTTCTGTATATGAAACATAAACCACTTAATGGCTCTAGTTTTGATAATGAACATGAGTCCCATACAGTGTGGGACACAGTGCTGGGTGTGCACTGATTTTATTATATTCCCAAACAACATCAGCCTGTTACCCAACAGAGCCCTACTTCTGAGAGGCCACATCTCCCTTCTTATGGCCATCCCTCATTCCTTCTTCTACTGTCTCTTACTAGTCCTTCTACTCACACGTCTCCTCTTTCTCCTCCTTGTTCCAGAACCTTGGGAGCCTGACATTCACAGCCACTACCAACTAAATCCAGAGCCTGTCTCTTGGTTGTCAAAGTGAATCTTCCTCAAACTGCTCATCATCCCCAGTCTTCTACAGTGACTCCCACTCCACTAGACTGTAAGATACTAGAGAACAGGGACTGAGTCTGAACCATCATCTACATAAATGCTACTACCCCCCACCCTCCACTATCACTCAACCCAGAAGCCACATTTTAACTGGATTCCAGGATTCCAGGTTCCCCACCAGCCATTGGAGGATCCCAATTCTCTAGGTGGCTGTTAAACAAGTGGTCTGACTGGTATTCTAGTGGTTATTAAGTTCCACTTAAACTAAAGTATAGGAGCAGAACACACATATGCCAATTGACCTATAGTAGCTAATGCCAAGTATTCAAGGAGGCATTCTCCTAGCAGAGACTTCTTTGTTTTTTTGGCACAGGGGAACTTCAGTATTTGAATGTTGAATTTGCATTGAGAAGATAACAATCAGTCAAATATTTATTGATTGCCTGGTATATACCAGGCCCTGTGCATAAAATTTGTGAGGAAAAAAAAATGGATGTGTTTTCAATAAAGAAGTGTAATCAAGCGGTGGTAGCAAAGAGGAGCAACTTGACACACTTAAGAGTCAGAGGCCATCCAGGCAGACTAGCTGTGGTGCCTGAGGGAACACCAGATGTACAATAGCTCACTCCGTCCGTGAGATCTTGGGATTCAACAAAACAAAGGTACAAGGCTTCATCTTCTCTGACCCTTTTTACCAACCTATGTCTTCCTAGTTAACTGAAAATAAATTTCCTTCTCAAATGGTCCTCCAACAAAATGACAAGGGTGGGGGTGAGGGCACGGCAGGCACTAAGGTCAGGATAGGAGATCTTACCTAGGACTGGTTTAAAGGTTCTCCAAGGAAACCATTTGCTGAAATTTTCTGTCATGGAGATCCCTCTTCTCATCCACAGTCCAAATTATCCTGGCTACTTGGTGGTAGTAGAGTCACTGCCACTGAGCAAAGCTGGCTTCCAAACAAGCTCCAGCTAGGCCAGAGTTGACAAAAAGCAAACTACTACTACCAAAAGGCCCACCAAGCAAAACCCAGAAGGAATCTTGGAACTTGTTCACAAAGTAGGATTATTTTTTGTATTGTCCATATCTCTTTCCTTGGAAGACTATGTTGTTAAATTGCTCATAAAGATGATCATATAGGTTTTCCAGGAGTTTTGGGTTGAATCAAATAAATGATTATACTTCTAGATAATCCAATAACATACCACTAGAAAAATCCACCGAAAGAACCATTTCTATTATAGATGTATTTAAAGGCATCCAAAATGCTGCCTTTTAATTCAGAAATTATAAGTCAAATATTTCTAATTTTTTGAAAGAGGTTATAACAAAACTGCTCAGAACACATTAACCTAAGTGAATTTTTTACACCAAATACTTAATATTAGAGTTTTCTGTTTAATTTGGAAACATTCTCAAAGACAAGCACCAATTGTTTTTAATTTCACCAATTTGCTCATTACACACACACACACTTACACACTTTTAATTTGTTTCTAGATATTTTTGAGTTAAGGTTATATATCTGAAAAGGAAAACAAAAACTAATTCCTTTTTTTCCAGAAAACAAATTTGAGGTATATGTTTTGAAGAAAGCCACTACCCCTAGGGGTGCCTGTGTGGCTCAGTCAGTTAAGTGTGGAGCTCTTGACTTCAACTCAGGTCATAATCTCAGGGTGGTGAGATCGAGCCCCTCCTGTGCCTCCTCAATTAGCAGGGAGGCTGCTTGAGATTCTCCCTCTACCCCTCCCCCTGCATGCTCTCTCTCTAAAATAAATAACTACATCTTTAAAAAAATAAGAAAAAAGAAAACCCTACCCCTAAAATGTAAAAAAATGTCTTTCCTCACTGGAAATATAACTGATAGAGCAAAAGACTCTCTAGGTTTCCAGAGCTGGCTGTGTGACCTAAGGAAGTCACATAGACTCTCTGAGCGTCAGGTGTGCTAGAACTGTGCCTAGCAAAGAATACCATTGAACTTTACATGGGGTTGGGCCAGAAGATATACAAGGTCTTTCCATTTCTAAAAATCATGCATGAAGATGCCATCCAAACAGGTTCCAAAGAACCTATTTTTAAATATCTTACATTAACCCAGTATTGGAGCCCTCACTATTTTCTTAGGTAACAGAAACTACAGTGATACTTCAAATAAGCCTTTCTGACAATGAAGACAGTTTTATTTTAAAAAGGACATTTTAAGATACTCCATTGCTGTTATTTTTCCTTCTTTTTTTCTATGGTTCCAACACTTTCCAAAATGCAAATATATTACTTTCGTTCTCAGAAAAAAATAATTGTCTCCATCTTGGATGTGGGTTTAGAAATGTAAGAAAGTAGTAAGGGGTATTTTCTTTTTTTTAATTATAAGAATTATAAATCTGCTCTCTGGTCCTCAATTCCAAGATGAAAACAAAAAGAAAGAAGGAATAACCGGTGTGCCACAAAAGGCTGCAGCCACGTACAGCCTATCTGTGGCATCAAGTGCGCCCATTGCTTACCCAAGGTTAAAGCCATTAAGAAATTGGTTACTGGCACCACAGTGGAGGCTACCACCACCAGGGACATTCCCAAAATGAGTGTCTTTGATGCCTATGTGTGCCCAAGCTGTCTGAGACTATATTACTGTGCAAGCTGCGCCATTCACAGCAAGGTAGTCCAGAATCATGCCGTGAAGCATGAAAGGATCCTTCACCCCCACCCCAATTTAGACTAGCAAGTATTTTTTTTAAAGATTTTATTTATTTATTTATTCATGAGAGACATAGAGAAAGAGAGACAGAGACACAGGCAGAGAGAGGGAGAAGCAGGCTTCATGCAGGAAGCCCAACATGGGACTTGATCCCGGGTCTCCAAGATCACGACCTGCACTGAAGGCAGCGCTAAACCGCTGAGCCACCCAGGCTGCTCTAGACTAGCAAGTATTGCCCCAGCACCTCCACCAAAGCCCATGTAAGCTGCTAAATCCTTAAGGACTGAAGAAAAACTATTCTCTAGAAAAAAATAAAATAGATATTATACTTAAAAAAAAAGAATTATACATCTGCATTATAGAAATTTTAGAATATACAATAGGAAGAAACTACCTGTGATTCCGCCACCCAAAAAAAATCTCCATTAATATTCCAGTAATTTCCTTATATTATTTTTCTCTATGTGTATTACAAATAGTCAACTGAGATCAGGTATGTTGCTTGATGTTTTATTTTACATATATATCATTTCATGGGCATTTTTCACTAGCAATAAAAATATTTGAAAACACCATTTTTAATGGTTTTATCATGCTGTGCTCCATACAACCATTGGCAATTGTTCACTATTATAAACAATGTTGCACTGAACTTCCTTTTTGTTCTCATCTCTGTTACTGAACTTGGTATCTCTTTTGTAGCAAGTCATTGGCAGAGAAGGAAAGGGCCACACTGTGGGGAGCCAATAGGGGGCTGACTCTTATAATTTCCTCCCCACCCTTCCCCTCCCCTCCTTACTTGCCTTTCTGGCGCTCAGTCTTCTTCACTGTCCTAATTTTCTGGCTCTGGATTCTGATTAGCCCCGATCCTGACACACTGAGCACAAGTGACTGATGAGAGAAACAGACACACACAAGACTGCAGCTGGAACAGCAAGGAAGGCACCAATGACCTGGCCCACAGGCTACCTGCTCTCTGGCTGGTGATCTGGGTGGCACTGGACACTAGACAAGCAGTGACTGGTGTTCCTGGCCTGGCTTTGGATGGCAAAGGGACCACAAGATCTCCATCCCCCTAGACTCTGAGAACTTAAGCAACAGCTGTGCCAGTACTAAGGAACAAATCCCCAAAGTAATCTAAAGGACAGAAGTACAGCTGAAGTGTTTTGATCCAGTGCTATAACCTTAAAATAAACATTAACATTCTCATCTATATCCAGCTTAGGTCTTCTGATATGCATATCTGACGTTATTTTAACTGGTATTTAAGGAGAGCTTAGTACCAATCCCTCCTCTCTCCTAAGTTGTTTTTTTTTTTTCTTTGACATTTCTTGTATAATTTTCTCCTTTGGTCTCAAACTGTGCAACAATAAAGTGTGTCACTGGACCACATACATCTTGTTAATAAAAGAAGTATTCTAAAAAAAAGAATTATTCTATAAAACATGATCTCCACTTCCAGAGCATCAAAAACTAACTGGGAAATAAAAAAGGAAAATACATGAAAGGCTAGAGAATGATAAAAGTGCTGAGACCACTGTCAGGCCAGCTCGAGAAGGAAAGGAGGAGGCAAGTCTTAGCTGTGAAAACAGAGTCCTTAGCTACTCAGAGAGAGACAGGGAAGATGTTCCCAAGACCAGGAAAGCCACTGAGGAGGAAATGTGCCGCCACCAATAATCTTTCCAGCATATCTACCCCCACAGACTCAAATGTTGCTGAGAAGGCAGGAGGCAGTTAAGGCAAAATATGCAGGCTACATTACTGGCTCAAGTCTAGTTAAGCACTAGAGGCTTTAAGAACTGCACTATAGACGTAGGACTCAGATACTTCAAAAAAAAAAAAAAAAAAAACCTAAGCCCTTGACGAAATATCACTAAATAAGCAGCCATAAAAGAGAGAAACTAACAACACTGGGGCCTAGATTTGTATAAAAACAAAAATAAAGAAAAATAGCCTTTCCTGAAAGAAAGTTGACATCTAAGTGCAAATGGCCTCAAGGGTACCTTTCATTTGCTTTCTGGCCATTTGTACATGACCTTACACACACAGTAAGGAAGGCAAATTTACCACATCATCTTCACCCCATGGGGTACCATCTGCTCCTTTCAAACTAAATTTTTCCCCTGTTCTCACCAAGCACCAATATTTTACATGTTTAACTATCAGCAGACACTTAATCTTAAAACCATTTTGCTTTTTTTTTAAAAAAAAAAAAAAGGATAAAAAAAATCATGGCACCAAGAACTCCATTTCATTGAAAAGTGAGGACAATGGAAAGAGTATATCTTTTCCTGAAATCCGCCAACATGTTTTGGACATACTGGGGAAGGGGGACATTCATAAAATGCCCTGCCATAAATCACTCCAGTAGAATTCTTTCTGAATATTCTCTATCTAAATGGAGATCAAAGACCCACTGGCTATCCCCCACTGAAATAATCTACAGGTTCCAATGGAGTTATCTGCAGGCAAATGATCAAGCTATTAACACTTGCCAGACCAGTGAGACTATAAAGTGAACTGTGGTCGAGGTGAAAGGAGCTTTGAAGTACACGGCTTTCTTTAAAGTTATCCAGATCCCCATGTAAGAATACTCATCCCAGGGAAATCACACCTTCAGGTTATCAGATGAAAAATCTCTTGTCTGCATCAACCAGCCTAGGACATTTTCAAAGAAAATGCATATCGAATCCATTCTCAAAGACTCTCCATTCTTTGGCTTTGTAGAAATGCCAATCCAATGCTGTATGAACTTTTTCATTTAGCAGAGATTTGGGGTAAAAAAAAAAAAAAAAAAAAAAAAAAAAACAAGGGACTTGACCAGTTCTGAAGAACAGTTTGCTTCCCATTGAGACAAAAATAAGGTGATACAAGAAAAGATGAAGGAAATATTTAAAATAAAAGAGAAGAAAACACAGGAGAGGGGAGACAAAAAGGACAAAATAAATAGGTAAAGAAGAGAAATCGTTACTAAATTCACCTTCATCCCCACTATCCTTAACATGCATTATACACGACAACAGGAGAAAGTTAATTCCACAGAAATAGATATACACGTTAAGTAGAACTAGAGTTGCAAAAAGCAAGATCACTAAATGTTAACACATGCAAAAATTCCACTTTCTTCAAATCTAGATGGTCTTCAAACATTCTGAATATTCTCAATGAAACCAGATCTGTTATGTACTCCTGGTAGAGTGCTGATCTGCCCCAATATCACAAACAAAACAGAACCATTAAGTTTTCTGTGGTCAGCAGTGTCTTTTTTATGAGTGGAATTAGGAAAATAATAATAACTCAAGGCCCTAGAATCCCTGCCATCACTAGAAAAAGATGAGAGGACAGGCTACTTTAATATGTAGCCCACAACGAAGTTTGCATCAAACATGCCTGTGAATAGGAACACTGCATGCGAAACTAAACAATGGATATTGGGGAAACTACTAGTAATTTTGATAGAAGGAGAAAATTGAACTGGATTGAATATCTAGAGTCATGGGTTAGTGCAAGTTACTTGTAATAGATGCATTTTTACAACATACAGAGGTCTGACAGCTTGAACTTTGATACATCTGAGCAATATCTAAATATCCCTCAGTACAGGTTTTTATTTAACAAGATAATACCTGATATCCAGGTTCTTCCAGTATCCATCAAGACATTCAATCTTACCCATTAGCTTTCCATCTATCATTTGTCCCTCCTCACCTCCAGGAGCCAGTCATTCAAGACTTTATTAAGTGCCTGCTACCTTCAAGGCCCTTTTTCATCTCCCTTTGCAAAAGGTACCTGGCTCTCCAGAATCTGGGATGCTGACCTTTTTTCTTTTGAAGAATTGCATCATCTTTCATTTGAGAAGTTCATTAACATACCCTTGATCTAAAGTTGTTCATGATGTGCAGTCATATATATATGTGTTTTACATTAAAGTGAATTAAAATGAATTTAATTTAGAATGAAAATCAATTTTGCTCTGAAGTTGTTTGGGTTTGTCTTTTCCACACAATTTTAGAATGCCTTCAATAAACTGGTGATACGCAGCAGGGGGCTGAAGACCTAAACTCTACAGGTGTATTCCTGGACCTAACAGGGCACACCATAAACTGTCTTCAATGTAAAAACACTTTTTAAAGAAAAATCTAGAGAATGCTAAAAAGGAGACCAAATGCAAAAATAATTGATCTTCTCACAGTGAAAGACAGCCAATGTTGACATTTTGGTATGAGGCTTCCCAGGATTTTTCTTTTTTTTTTTAATTTTTATTTATTTATGATAGTCACAGAGAGAGAGAGAGAGGCAGAGACACAGGAAGAGGGAGAAGCAGGCTCCATGCACCGGGAGCCCGACGTGGGATTCGATCCCGGGTCTCCAGGATCGCGCCCTGGGCCAAAGGCAGGTGCCAAACCCCTGCGCCACCCAGGGATCCCCCAGGATTTTTCTACACACAGGTTTAGATTTATTTATTTTCGCTCAGTTATATCATACTATATATACATAGCTGTGTGTCCTGTGAAAACTACAATCTATAATGGCTTTGTAACATTCTATTGAATGAACATATCATAGTTTATACAACCATTCACTCCTCTATTATTAAATATTTTGTTGTTTCCAATCTTTTTGTTATCAGAAAACACCTCTGTTCATAAGGCTTTCTTTTTCTGTATTCAGGATGGCTTTCATAGAACAAAGTCCCAGAAGTAGACTATTGGCTCTAACCATGAATATTTTCAGGCCTTTGATAATACATATTGCCAAAATGCTGCTCCAAAAGGGTTGTACCAGAAATGCATGAGGGTGTCCACTTAACTAAATCCTCACTGGCAACAGATTTTTTTTTTAAGATACTCTTTTCCTAATCTCTGTGTTAAAAAAAAATGTTATATCATTGTTTTCATTTGCATCTCCTTGATATTGGTGCCTGAACTTTAACTCATTTTTTAAAACACCTTTCTCTCCAAAAGGAGCATTTAAGATTTCTGTTAAAGTAGACACATAAATCTAATATCAGGTCCTACAAGAGGGCAAAATAAAATGAAAAGGAAAAAAAAATTACCCACTCTAAAGCTTTTAGCAATTTTTAAAGTTCCTTTTCTGTCCTTTTATTTAATGACTCTAGATGCCAGGCACTACAGTTTTTCATCAGCTTTCCCCAAGGCCCTCACACGTGGAAATTCTACTCACTCATTCTCTAAACGTTGCTGAGGCCCCACCTGTCTCAAGCATGGTACTAGGCCCCACAGATGTCACAGGGAACACAGAGCCCCTGCCCTACTCTAACAAAGCCCGAGCCTAGGAAGACATGAGGGTTGTCCAGAGTGTAAGAATTCATAACAAGCGAACCTAATCAAGACTTGAAGGGTCAAAACTGAGGCCTAGTGGCACCTGGCTACCTCAGTTGGTAGAGCATGCAACTCTTAATCTCCAGGTCATGAGTTCAAGCCCCACATTGGGCATGGAGCCTATTTAAAAAATGAAATAAAATAATAAAATAAAATAATCTGAGGTCTGAAGCAAAAGCTAAATCTCCTCAGTTCTTTCTTTCAACCATTTCTCATGTGATATCATTTCAGATCCACCCTGGTCACTATCTTCTGGATGTACTCAACCTTGTCAACGTTCCTAAAATGTGGTGACTATACTTGAACATAATACTCCAGATGTGGTCTGATCAGCACACATGCTTCTAATACAGCCTAAAATTGTTTTGCTTTAAAAAAAAATAAGCTACACCACATTGTTGGCTCATATTAAACTTGTGATCAACTAAATCCCCAAGAACTTTTTACATAAACTGCTGCCAAGTCACATCTCTCATATCCTGTACATATGCAATTTTTTAAACCTAAATTCAAGACTTTACATCTATCACTGTTAAATTTCATCTTGTAGGTTCTGACCTAGAGTTCCTACAAGTTGAGGTCATTTTAAATCTGGATTCTGTCATTCTATATATTAAACTACGCCACCCAGCTCTATATTATCTGCAAAGTGGAAAGCCAGGCTTTGTGATCAATTATGATTAAGAATTTGCTCCTTTTAGGGCAGGGGCCATGATCTGGTCAACTCTGTTTTCTTCACAGTGCTAAGAAGTAGGATGCCTTCTACATTGTAGGTGCTCGGTCCTTGTTAAATGAATGAACACCCAGGTACAGCCAAAAACACTTCCCTGGCCCTTAACTAAAAACATCTTCTGCCAGGATGACACTGAATCAGTTGCTCAACCAGCTGTGAATTTGCCTAATTACTAGTTATGCAGTCAAATTTCACAATCTTATGCACAAGGATATTACAGAAGACTCTCAAATGTTTTGCTAAAAACCAGACATCCTATATTTATATTTGACATTCTGGCGTGGTTGTTCTGATGCAGACACTGTGATCGCAGCCATGACAAAAACGGACTCCTGGAAGCTGTTTATCACTTCCTTCCCTGATGCTTCTTCCTTACCCTGACTATAGGAGACTTTGACTTTCCATTTCCTTCACTATGAATATCTGAATATGTGTTCCTTTATTGCATTACAGTCTTCATCTTTCAAAGGCAAATTTTAAAAATAATTTTACATTAAAACTGCATTGAGAAAGTGAAAATTTCATACATTTATAATCAGAAAAAATAGACATATTTCTAAGTTTGTTAGATTTTTGAAAGTGGACAAACCCTTTAAAGAGCCCTATTCCCTCAAAACATGATATTGACGTTTTATACTTTTGAAAAGAGTGGAAACCTATTACTTTTCCATAGTATATTACATGGAGTATTAATGAGACAACTGACAGTCACAGATTCAAGGATTCCCAGTAGAGTCTACATCTGGGACAATGAGACCATACTGTTGACCCAAATATCATTCCCTCCTCTGTTCCTGTCCCTTGAAAGTTTGAAATCAGAGATTTTAAGAAACAACTAGTCAAGAAATAAAAGAATTCTCAGAGAATGAGCAGATAATGTGCCCAGAATGATTAATGGCCTTTCAAAGATGAGCAAGTGTGGAGAATACATGACTCCTGGCGACGTGGGCTTTGCCGGCCAGATGGTGCCTGACCCCCGCATCCCATTCCTCATCCCTTCTCTGAGCTTCACTCTATCCATGACACCCATTCTATTCTTGACCCCCCCCCCCCACACTCCCACCTCATCCCCAAGGCTGAGGGATGAAGTGAAGCTGAGGATGGGGTGAGGCTGTTTTGCACATTACTTGGTAAGTTTAAAAAAAAAAGTAGCTGAATATTTTATTAGTCTGTTTTGTGGGGCATTGCAGAAGTGCCCTCTCCCCATGTTAAAAATGTTCTCATCAAAAAGTTCCCAGCATCAAAATAGCTAATCAAAGGAAGCATGTCAAAAATCCATATAACCAAAAAAAAAAAAAGGCCATATAACCACCTATATGATAGAATGAAACCAAAGTAACTAGGAGTTAGAAGACTTGAGTAGCAGTTCCAACTTCCACCAATTGTCTGGCAGACCTTGGGAAATTCTATTTCTAATATGAGCCCATCTTCCTTGCAACTGGAAAGTGTACACTACCTGATCTTTATAGTTGCTTCTCCAACTATGCCTCTCAGACTACTTGTTACTGTTGTTAAACTATTTCATTTGTAACTACCTTGCCTTTCAGCATGCTGGGTTAAGGACCATGTTTCATGCTTCCACAGAAGACATCACAATCTGAGCACATAGTAGGTACTTAGGACCATTTCTTGATTGAATTCATTTCCCATGAGCTAGACTGGCTGTATTTAGGCTTCTATTCAATAACTTTACTCAGAGGAGCATAGGACATCACAGGTCACCTTGGCTGCTAGTCAGACTCTAACCAGCATCAGGCCAAATTCTTTTGCTTATAAGGCATAAGAATTGCAGGGATGGCCCAAGAAAATATCCAGCCTCCCAGGGAATCTGATGCAGGTCCTCCATGACCCTCTGTGACCAGAGGGAATGATGCTTCCAAGTGACCTTTTTTCAACTTTACCTCCTCCCTGCCGCCCTCAACCTAATTGATATGTGCTAAATTACAGGTGAAAAATGCTCTCTATATTATAGTCCAAGAAGTAAAAGAAGGGTCCTGCTGAGATACTGTTAATATCTCACATTTCAGAATAAAGTTTTTTCCCAAAACATAAGCATTTCTTTTTTTTTAACATAAGCATTTCAGTGATTTTTTTTTCAAATAAGATTCTACCACCATCAAACTTTTCTTTATGCTAACCACCATAGGGAACATGTCTTTAAAAACTCAGAGCTATTTAATCTTCATTTTGCCAAAGGAACAAATTCATTCTGCAAATCTTAATTGAACGCCAAGTACATGCTAGGTGCTATGCTAGCTGCAGACAAAATACATAAGTACGCAGTACACATAGGACATCTTTTCACATTAATTCACCCAGATATAGGTTAAAACCGTAGAAAACACATCAGCTTTCTATCTTCTTCTCATGCCAGTGATTAAATACCCAGCTCTTCTGATTAGAAAAAAAAAATGTTCTAATTTCCTTATTAAGAAGATAATTCACCAAAGGCTAATCTGAATATGTTTATCCTTCGAAACCATGCTGCCATCCTAGTCAAGCCTGACTGAAGAGTGGTGTCATCCCTGTTTTGGGCTCCCATGCCTTACTAATAGAAAAAAGTGAAGTACTGAACAGATAACCGAAATTTCTCAGTGGGTCTATACTTTCTTTTAGCCTCAATTCACAAGAACGGCATATACCTGAACTTCTGACCTTTTATACTGCTCCCATTGAAAATGATGGCAGCGATGGCCGATTGCCGCCTTTAAAAAATGAAATGGTCACAAAGACGCTAGCAGAGTAAAAACAGCCCAAGTAAAGCATTTGGTTTGGCATGTGGGGAATCCTCAATGAGATGCCAGTGCCCAATGGTCTCCTGTTACCGTCCTTCAAGACACAGAGTTTCTCAATTCTCTCATTCTTAAGTTGTATCAGGTTTAAAATTTTTCACATTAGGCAAATACGCCACACAGAGAAGAAAGCTGACCCTCACAAATGGGCATCTGGGCCTTCCCTAAAAATCTGTGAAAGTGGTTTCAAACTGTCTCAACACATTGGTATGTTCGGATCAGCTGTGAATATGTGCTTTGCGTCAGCTGTTACTAATACTGAACTACCAACATTTGTAAGTAATCTTCTTTAAAAAATAGTGAATTGAAAGTTGCTCCTATACTGTAGAAATACCATCGCTAAATCACTCACATTCCAATAGGCTTTCTGGTCCAAGAGACAGGAAGGGGCGGGATTACCAGGGTGCGCTGGGAACTGCGCAGAACCTCAGCTGGCCCCGCCAATGGGAGGGCCCGCGTGGGAAGAGCGGTTCCTGGGGATTGGCTAACGCACCACCAGAGCCTCTGATCAGTCTTAACTCTGAACAACCCAGAGCACGCTGCATGTGGAAGTTACCAGACTCAGCTCTCGTGATGGGCGGGAATTGCTCCTCTGAAAGATAGCTTCAATTTCAATTTTCAAGACCTGAGTTTGTAATGAGTTGGGCTTGGGGGGTGTTGAAAGGATTGGTTTTATTGGAGGAGGGAGGGCATTATTCCAAAGCAATTACCTGCCTGATTTTCAACTCTCTGGGCTGCAAGTGATATAACGGAAAGTGGGCGAGTCACATTACCTTAAAGTGAGAAGGGGTTTGGTGTTTGGAGCCAGAGAAGAAGACATTCTCTTTTGGACCTGCTGAGTTTTGGTTGATGGTAGGATATCTGAATGGAAAAATACAACCGTATATAACTTAATCTGAGCTGGTTTCCTCTTAGGTAAAATAGGCTTGAGACTCTCTGCTTTGAAGAGTGTTGTAAGAATTGGAGATGATGTATATAAAGTACACGGCACAAGGCCTGACTCCACAAGAGGGTTTTAATTATCATTAGTCCATAAGACATGCAGAACTGGGGCATGGGTACGAAGTAAAAACTGCAGAGTTCATTACATTGAGGTGGCAAGCAGAAGCCATGCAAATGAATGAAGAGAGGAGAGTATTAAAGACATCCCTCAGGAGAACAGTTACTTGGGGATGGAAGAGGAAGCTGTGTCATCAAAAAAGGAGAGAAAGAATGCCCAGACAGGTAGGAGGAAAACAGATCTATGTAGTGTCCCAATTCATGCAAGGAGAAACGTTCAAGGGTGAGAAAGAGAAATAAGCCGCAATGAATTCAGTGAAAAGTCCGTTGCTGGTAATCTGCAGGGGAGCAATTGTAGTAAAGAGGCAGTGGCAGAAGCCAGATTACAAGGTGTTTCAGAATGAGTGGTAAAGAAATGGAGCCAGCAGATGTAAACCACTCACTTGAGAAGAGAAAGTCAATAATCTCTCAGTCTGACAGCTGGACTTGGTCCAGACTTGCAAGAACAGACTTTAGCCATAAAGACTTAAATGTGGGATTTTAATATGGAATTTCTGATGGCTGCATGGTATGGAGGGGCCTCCCAAGGGAAAAACACATTCCTCCTAAAACTAAATATGGCTTTCATAAACTCAACAAAGAGAGGCCAACCTTGGTTGTTTCTTAAATCTCCATGGCTTCAATATAATGCCACTCAATTCTAGGGACTGAAGAGAAGGGAAAGAAACAGAATGAAAAATTTAAGAATGTACAAAGATTGGTGAAGAGCCTTCTCTGTTTGGTGGCCTCCCTACAGAGCTTTTGTTCTCAAAATTCCCAGACTCTCCAAGAGTCTTAAAGGAGAGTAACTCAATCAAGCCTCCTCAGGTTAAAGGGGAGAGGGGGGAAAAAAAAAAAGCTTGTCTATTAACTCCAAACCAATCACCTTCTGCTTCCCTTGTATTACACAAAGTCCCTAGTGACTTTGTCTTCAGTGAGTAAATAAATAACCCCCCTAGAAGCAGAATAGTTTTCTGACAAAGCTGGTAGGGTCCACAAAGCTGATTAGGGCTTGTTTATTTGAAAGTTTCAAATAAAAGGCATTTCAACTGGTCAGGAATGTTTGAGGACTATTAAGATGTGACAGGATTCACTAGGGTAAACATGTCCTGCCTCAGGCTTCTTGGAGCCCCTAATCCCTATAACAAGCAAGGTCCTAAATAAGAGAAATAATAATACTAGCTACATTATTGAGCAAGAGTGTACCATGTGCCCTTTACGTGCATTGTGTCATTTAATCCTCACAATAGTGCTGGGAGGTTAGATATCATTAACCCCAGGGATGCGGAGCTCCTGGGCTAAACCTGGCGCCAAAGGACCTCCCAGGTTTTGCTAGCATAAATGCCCCAGACCTATATCCTGGCCATCAACTTGTATTTTCTTGTCCTAGCTCTGCTTCGACTGCTTGGTTTTCAACCAGCTAAACATAAATAAACCTCCCTGTAGTTTGTCCCCTCTCTATCTTACAGGTTTTGGAAATAAGTTCAAATCCTGGCTGTCCTGTCTGAGCTGTGCAGTCTTAGGCAAAATGGCTTCCTCAAAGGGGCAAAAATGGTAGCTTCCAATGTTATTATAAAGACTGAGATACTAGTACAGAGCGTAGCACAGAGTAAATCATCAAAAATGTTACTTTTTAAAAATGTGGACATTGATTCAATGTTTCCCTTGCTCAAGTAAGATTGTTCCTTTTTTTATAGCAATATATATTTACTATAAACAATTTTTACAATATATATATTGTGTGTATATATATATATTGCTCTAAAGTCTTTGAAAAAATCCAGAAAAATGTAAAGAGAAATAAAAATGGGACACCTGGGTTAAGCATCTGCCTTCAGCTCAGGGCGTGATCCTGGAGTCCCGGGAATCCTGGAGTCCCGGGATCGAGTCCCACATTGGGCTCGCTGCATGGAGCCTGCTTCTCCCTCTGCCTATCTCTCTGCCTCTCTCTGTGTGTCTCTTATGAATAAATAAATAAAATCTTTTTTAAAAGATGAGCTGTTATCTTACCATCAAAAAAAAAAAAACCCAGATATTGTAGCACAGATGTATATGTGTTGATCAAAATGGAAGGGATAAAAAAAAAATGGAAGGGATAGTTTCATACCCTGTTACTTATAAAACTTTAACATTATATCATGATCATTTCTTCGATCATGAAATATTCTTTGAAAACATCATTGCTGGTAGCTTTATAATATTCTAGTCTATGGACATATCATACTGATTTAATAGACACAACACTGATTAAACACAGCAACTGCCTTTTAACCAAAGTCTTCAGTAGCCTGATCCAGAGGACTCTTCCAATGAAAATTCCAAGGAAAAGAGACTTTCTGTTTCCCTTAAATTACACCTTGTGTTTGGCCACCATCCTTCTAGCTGCCTCTGTTGGGGCTTATTGGCTTTAGTGTTGCCTGTCAATGTCTAAGCAGAAACTGTGAAAGTTAGACTTTTGGGCCGACGTCCTAAGAAACCACCAGCTTGAAAAGATGTAACATGTATATTCAACCATAGCTACCTAATAATGAAATGTGTATCAGAATATTTTAACAAGCCACATTACCACGCATTTTATGACATCAGAGGAGCATTCTTGAACCAGAGGACTGGTTCTTGTTAAGATATCCGAGATGGATTGGTTAGCTATATTGTGCTACAGCCAGACAACAGAATATTGCAGAGCCACTAAAATCATGTTGACATCTATGTAATAATACAGGAAAATGTTCACAGCCTATCGTTAGATTGTTTAAAAAGCAGAGTATAAAATGGTGTATATATTATAAGCCTTGTTTGAAAAAAATGTGTGTGTGTGTGAATGAGTGTATCTATAGTCTACTAAAAAGGCTATTAACCAAGCTGTTAAGAGTGGTTATCTCTGGTCTTAGTATCATGAGGGAATTGTTTTCTTCTTTATCGTCTCTATATTTTTTAACTTTCCACTGTTAATAGGCATTATGCCACTAAATGATCTTTAATTTAAAAAAAAAACAAAATTGTTCATTCTCCTACCTCCTAAACCCCTATGGTGTGTGCTACCATTCCCTATGTAATCTGGCTTCTCAAGACTTCATCATATCAGCAACAAGAACCCTGGTGGAGCCGTAGAACACTGGAATTAGAGTGGAAGCTCTGAACTGAAAACTAAATTCTACTGTGTCCTAGCACTATGCCCTTGGCCAATTCATCTCTCTGAGCCACAGCCCTCATCTCTAAAACAGGGAATGATATCACAATGATATCATGCCTCACAAGGTGGCTGTGAGTTTCAATGAGACCAGGCAGGTGCAGGCGCCCATTCCCACGCCCCGTGCACCGGAAGTCAGTTAAACCTACTTCTAATACCTTTCTCAGCAGGACAGAAAGTGCGAAGCGACCCTCATTTTAATTATTCAGTTCCTCCTCTATATTTCTCTTTTCATTCAATGTGTTCTCACATGCTAGGCTGGAGTGTGAGAAAGAGGTCACAAGTAGGAGTGATGCCATCGAGAGTGTAAATACCTGAGAGGAGGGGTCAGGCAAGAACCCGAGTAGCGTGGTCTTTGCATTGAGAACCAACTAGAGAGGCTGGATCACAAGCCGAATCTAAATGAATACAGGGGATTACCCCTGCCTACTCTGAGCATGGCTGAAACCCAAAAAGGAAGAAAAACTCAAATTTAAATATCCAATTTAAAGGGTCCAGTGTTAATGCAGCCATGGTCGTCAGAGGCACGCGTCTGACTGAAGCTTGGGGGTGGGGATCGGGGAGATGGGTGTACAAGGGTGATTAATGAATGGTCCTAAGTGAGGGTTAAAGGAAACCCTTGTTGGGTTCATAACAGAAGAAAAGGGCTAGATGGTCAATGCTAATTATGTTCTTGTTTGCTATATGACCTTCGGAGAGCAAATCTGTCTTCGATTGTGTTAATGAGCACCTAAAGCTAAAGGATCTGTCCTGTGCATTTGATTACTGCCATTGGTTCTTCCAAAAGTGGTGTCATATTTGTCCTGCAGAGAAAAAGGGAAGGCATTTTCAAGTGCAACAACAGTAATAATTATTAATAATAATAAAACCTCCAACCCTTCCTCTTCCTTTTCCCCCATCCCTCTCTTGAATACAGCTGGTTTATCATTCTGTAACTCACAATTTCCAAAAAATAAGCTGAAAAATGTGACGGTATTAAATATGAATAACCATCTGCTCCATCTCTTTGAGGAGAGCTGGAGCTCCAAACTCCAAATATAGCACACCAAAAAAGCCCGCCCTCTGGCATACTTAAGCCAAGGGTTCTTCTTTCAGCCTACACACTCAAAACTTTTAAAAGGCAGGTGAAAAAGTGAGCTCCTCAGCCAAAATTCTCACTTTTTAAGGTCCACAATTTTGTCTAACATTCAGAATTGCATGCGGGGTTAGAAACTGTACACTTGGTACGTCTTTTTCAAAAAAATCACAGAAATAAAAAAACTGCTAGAAGTCTCAAAACATCAGATAACATGATTGGTTTTATTCCTTTATGACTCCACCTGAACAAGAGAGGAATGAATGGGCTTTGGGAAGCTCTTATTTCTCCAGCTGCTTTTGTGCAGAATAATATACTTTCATAATGAAATGTAAGATTATAAATTGCCAAATTGATTTTGCATCAGTGGTAAAAAGTTATAAGTGACTAAGTGTCCTAAGGTGACCTAGTATGTTATAGAAAATGTGAAACCATAGTATACTGACAGTTTCATTGGTTTAGCAAGAGTTCATATCACTCGGCTGAAATGCATCATTGGTCTCTTTGTCATTACATCTTATTGCAGCTTTAAAAATAAAGTAGATGACAATCTTGTGAAATGTTTCCTTTACTGAATCAGGTTCCTGTCCTTGACTTTATTGCAATGCCTACCTTTCCAAAGCAATGTTTACAAACTGCTTCTGTCTTTTAATATATTTTGAATAGTGAAATTTATTTCTTGACTTGATCCCTTCAAGCCAGGAGATGGAAAAACACTAGTGTACAGTCCGGGTGAGGAACACCAAAAACAGATGGCATCAAGGAGTTAAGTACCAGAGTGGATGGCACCTTGACATTTATTGCTGTCTAGTGCAAACCAGAATATATAATTTGACTCTTTTACAGCATTAGGAGGGCAATTTAAATGCGTTAGGACTTGAACTATCAAAAGATTCTGTCTCCTGTCTCCAGATGTAATTACAAGACAAGACTATTAAAGCAGTCTTATAAATACAAATCTGAGACTGTGAAGGGCGACAGAAGCGGAAAGAACCACCTACCCAATGGTGGCAGCTTGTTTTCTAACAGAACGGCCCCTGTGCAGAATGGGAGACCAGCTTGCTGGTCAGGATGCTCTCCTATAGAACTGCAGGTGTTGAGCAAGGTCCCTGAGTTCAACTGCCACCCAATACAGTGAGCTAGGAGCAAAACTGACATTTCCACTGCCAAGAACATTCTAGGCCCTTTTCCCTCCCTGTACTACTGCAAGCTTTTCAGATTTCAGTCATTAGTCTTGTTTATTGAGAAGCTACTTACTATGCATGAGAATACATACTGCTAGGCAATGGAGCATTCTAGTCAACCCAGCCCATGCCAGGTTGGTGTTCTCCAAACCTCACTAGGTAGAACTCCCGAAATGGCAGCTTTCACTTGTTTTCCCAACACCCTTCTTTCAATGATATTGTGTGTATGTGTAAATATCAAAAGGAATCAAATTTTTGTCTATTAAACTCACAATATTTCTGGAAATTAAAGAGATTCTCCAGTTACCTATCAATGCAATACGTTCCTTGAAAAGATCACGTCCTAGGTAGCTACCATGTGAAGGAATTATATACAAAAATGGTGAAAGAATGAGGGAAGAGGGGACTAAGGCTGGCCAAATAGAATCCCAGGAGGAAGTGGGACAGATGCCTGGGTGGCTCAGCAGTTAAGCGCCTGCCTTCAGCTCAGGGTGTGATCCTGGAGTCCCAGGTTCGAGTCCCATATCGGGCTCCCTGCATGGAGCCGGCTTCTCCTTCTGCCTGTCTCTCTCTCTCTCTCTCTCTCTCTCTCTCTCTCTCTCATGAATAAATAAATAAAATCCTAAAAAAAAAAAAAAAGAATCACAGGGGGAAGTCGAGATTCTCAGCAGGGGGCCAGGTGAGAGGAAGTGCATGGGGAAGAAGGACTCAGGATTGATTAGGATGCAATGAGATGGGCATTTACATGCTGCTCCTGGGCGTATAAATGGGTAAAACCTACTGGAGGGTGATGTGACACTAGGTATATCAAGATCTTTTTAAAAGCTTATATCCTCTGATGTGGTCATTTTACTTTCATGTCTCCACTCCCAAGGAAATGCCAGAAATGAGCACAAAGATATATGTACACATGTGTCCACTGCAACATTATTTATGCCAGCACCAATCTGGAAACAACCTAAATGTACTTTGTTAATAAGTTGATTCAGTACACTAATGCAGATTAACAATTATACTTAGGTGAACTTTTATTGGTATGTGAAAGAGCATGTATATTGTTAAAGGGCAGAGTTCAAAACTGTGTATGTGAGAGGTGCCTGGGTGGCTCAGTCGGTTTAGCAGCCCACTCTTGGTTTGGTTTCAGCTTGGTTGGGTCGCAATCTCAGGGTCCTGGGATCCAGCCCAGCATTGGGCTCCCTGCTCAGTGGGGAGTCTGCTAATCCCTCTCCCTATGCTCCTCCCCTCACTCATTCACATGCTCACTCTCTCTCTTAAATAAAAAGAAAAAACTGTGTATGTGATAAAGTATCATAATCTACCCCTCCCAATCCTGTGTATTTTCAAAACATCTACAAACAGTGTAGTGAAATAAAAAAAACACAGCTCATCACTGTTGAACGTAAGAGTTTAGCCACTTAATAAAAGCACTTTTTTATTCTGAAATCATTTTATATTTATAGAAGAGTTACAAAGCTTGGAGTGCCTGGCTGGCTCTGTTGGTAAAACGCGCAACTCTTGATCTTGATCTCAGGGGTGAGTTCGAACCCCATGTTGGTGTAGAGACTGCTTAAAAATAAAATAAAATAAAAACACCAAAGCTAGTTTCACCAAGCTCCCCCTCATATTAACATCTTACCTAACCATGGACCATTTGTCAAAATTAAAATATTAACAGTACAATACAATTAGTTAAATTACAGCCTTTGTTTGGATTTCTCCAGGTCTTCTGCTATGTTGTCTGTTGCAGGCTCTAATTCAGGATACCACATTGCATGTACTTGTCCACTTAGTTTTAACAAGCTATTCCACATTTTTTTTGCCTTGCCTGAGACTCAGGAAATGTCTATTCATTTCATCAGGCTTTCTTTTAGCTTCATCTATTTCTATAAGAAGAGCCATGAAAATACAGAGAAAATGCCATTTTAGAATAAGTCAAAATATTCTCTTTTCCTGATTTTCACATGAATTTACTTGTCTCAGAATTCTTCTTACAGACCTTTCCATTTCTCTATCCCATGGTCCCTGGTTCCCGGTCAGTGGGATTCATGCTCCCCTAACAGTCAGGTCCCCGCTGGCTGGACAGCACCATCTCAGGCAAGGGACAAGAACAAGTACTAAACCAAATGGAACAGAACATTGAGGTGAGGAGCTGCTATCAGTAACCCCAATTAGGCTGGAACCTCCTCCAGATAGAGATGATTCACTCAACAAGCTTTTCCTTGGCATATATGCATAAAAACATCTTTAGTTTCAAGTGTGTGATCTCCTTGTGGTGCAGACAGGGTAACAACAAAAAGTCACTGAGTTACTAGGTGGCAGGGCAGTGATTGAAACCCCAGTTCCTGCATGACTCTGAAGTCAAAGATCTTAATGGTTCTATCACTGAGCCTTCTTGAGACACCCTCAGTAAATGGTTGAGCCAAATCATTCCGATTCTAGCTCTCCAACCCTGATTCCTCCAACCTTGAGTTGGGATCTGACCCAGCCCTGGTTCTAGCTTGACCCTTATGGCTATGTGCCTTCCCTCCTCTTGTACTAAACCTTGGCCTTGGGTAGCCTGGTGGCTCAGCAGTTTAGCGCTGCCTTCAGCCCAGGGCGTGATCCTGGAGACCCGGGATGGAGTCCCACGTCGGGCTCCCTGCGTGGAGCCTGCTTCTCCCTCTGCCTGTGTCTCTGCCTCTCTCTCTCATCTCTCTCTCTCTCTCTCTCTCTCTCTCTCTCTCTCTCTGTGTGTGTGTGTGTGTGTGTGTCTCCCATGAATAAATAAATAAATAATTTTTTTTAAATTAAAAAAAATAAACCTTGGCCTTACCTACCCTGATGTGTTGGGATATAGAGCAACCCAGTTGACCCCTCCATAAGGAGCCATAGCCGTGTTCTGTTAAGACTTCTTGGATATGCATGCCTCCCCTGGTTGGGGCCACCCTGCCTCTTCCCTAACAATGACGAGACTTGGTGTACTTTGCTTGGCCAGCCAGTCTGGCCATTAAGCAGTTCTAGACCTGCTCCTGGGCCTCTGCTGCCCTCTAGCAGTTACCAGCCACTCTGCCCCATCCAGAACACAAGACTAGCCTTACCTTTGGATCCGCTGTACACTACCAGTTGGCTTGGTAACCTTAGAGCCAGGCAAAGGGAGGTCTGGCTGAAAGAGCCTGGCTCCCCTGGGAGAGACACTTGGCAGCAAGTAATTCAAGGGAAATGACTTTCTCATCTTCTTTAAAAAAAAAAAAAAAAAGGCTTGGGCAGCCCAGGTGGTTCAGCGGTTTAGTGGCACCTTCAGGCCAGGGCCTGATCCTGGAGACCCGGGATAGAGTCCCACATCGGGCTCCCTGCATGGAGCCTGCTTCTCCCTCTGCCTGTGTCTCTGCCTCTCTCTCTCTCTCTCTCGCATAAATAAAATATTTTTTAAAAAGGCTAGAGGGACAGGAGGAAGACAGCCTCGTCCTACTCTTTTTCTTTATATTGAGAATCTCTCAAGAGATGCTGTTCCCAAAATGGCATCATGGAAGACATGGGGGGGGATCCTAGACTAGTGTGTTGCAGCTTACAAAGGAGTTCCCCAGCTCAGAACTGAAGGATGGAGGAGATAGCAAGCCCTGGAGCCTTAGGGGAATGGATATGTCGGTGAGTTGGCCCAGTGGATACTTTCTAAACTCTAGTCACTACAGGAGTGACCTCAGGAACTACCAGCTGTGCACAGGTGGCAGAAGCCTTTGATGACTGGTTTCCTCTTCCCTAGAGTCATTTAGCAGCAGGAGGGGGTACAGGGTGGAGGGAGCAGCTGTTTATTCTCATGACACTTCTCATTGCTGAAGACAGCTCTTTGATTGATCCCCGTTCAGAAGATCTAGCTTGTTCTCTGGGGACAGAAACTGGGGATAGATGGGTTGTGCAATTTCCTCTGGGTCACACTGTGGATCCTCAGAAGAAAAAAAAACAACTTTCCCCAGTTATGTCTGTTCCTTGGGGTGAAAGGGGGTAACCACAGAGGCACCACCACACCTGCCTACCTTTTCCTCTGACCCTCCTAAAGACTGTGAACAGAAGCTCACACTATTTGCTTGGCTCTCACTACAACACTATGAGATTCTTCTATCATTCATTTGAAGGACAGGGAAAGTGGAGGTCTAGGAGCAGAAGTCTCTTGCCAAGGTCACAGAGAGGCAGAACCAGGATTCGAATTCAAAGAGCCATTAGGATTAAAAACAGACTTCAGAAAAGAAGACTGACAATCCCCGCCCAAGCATCCCTTGCCAACACACACACACACACACACACACACACACACACACACACCATGCCAGTGATTGTTTATCTTTTCCAGCAAAGAGCAATTTAATCTCCTTTTAGGAAACAAAATCTGACCCATTTAGTCAGGGAGAGGAGACAGGCTGAGAATAGACAAGCAAGCGAAAGTAAAAAATCAAACTTCCTGAAAACAGGAAGTCAAGAAAGCAGACTGGGATCTCTGATCAGAGATACAGGACACGGGCCATCTCAGGCACTGCTCCCCATCTATGAGATGCTCCAAGGCAAGAGTTTAAGAAAAATCATCTAAATCATATCATCTCTAGAACTCCAGCCCATCCTGAAATAGGGGGTAGGACTTAATCTGATGACCGGGAAGGCAGAGAAAAGAAATTATTGCCTCTTCCCCTCTAGCCTTCCCTGAATTCCAGCATTAGTCAAGGTTGGGAATCTAACACAGAAGAGGGGAAACTAGAAGAATCCCAAGGACGAGGGCTGTGCACCAGCCAGCAGGTCAAAAGCCTGGGGACCACCCTGAACAGCATGGGAACAACTGGAACTCAACAGCTGGTTGGGCCAAGGCTTCCCAGCCCTAGGCTCAGCAGTGACCCAAGCCTGCTGTTTATTTGCATTGCAAGAGCATATCACCCTCAAGCTGGATCTTCCAAGGATGATAATATCAGCTCCCACTTAATTATGAAAGAGGAAGAATCCAAATAAGCAGATGACCCTAGGTCTTCCTTTACTGCCACAGGTAAAATTTCAGTGCCGATTGACACTGACAAATGCCACATCTTGGGAGGGGGCAGGGAATAACAGGGTCCAGAGATGCTCTGCTTGGTCACCCTCTGTCCTGTAAACCACCCAAGAACACTGTTTTTTAAAAGAGAGAAATCACCTTGAAGTTCTGATGATTCTAAATTTGGGGATCACTGTCAGACACCAGTGGGTTTTACATGGCATTTACATATGAAGCCATTCTTAATGAAAAATATATTCTATACTTTTTAGCATAACACTGGCTAAAAAATATTCCACTATGTGTGCTGGTACACGGATGCAATTGAAATTCCAGTTGCTTTTCGAAAATGCTGGACATTTTTGAAGCTATTTCCTACCAATGAGTTTATCTTACACTATATTGTAAGATAGAACCCAACTGGCCACTTTAAATGACTCTAGAAGGCAATTGTATATCAAAATTCTCCATAATGGATTTTTAAAAATTGTTAAAGAAACTCATCAATCCTCAAATCATTTTAAAGTAAAAATGATTCACTCATAACTATAAGCTAGTGCGGCCCCTGCTCCCACTCCAGAAGACATGACCATGAATAACTCCAATTCACCCCCAATTCTGGAAGTGCTAATTACCTCCAGGGATGCTACATGGGCAGCTGAAAAGCCGGATGACCACAAGCAATTAGCCAATCAATTTGGCTCAAAATCGCCCACAACACAATTGGCAGAAAGCCATACATGGGGTGTAAATAGTAGTCACCTATTTGAGAGGAAACAAAAGGTTTTAGCCTCCCACACTACATTAATAACCTGCCATGGTGCTCAAAATTACCACCATTCTAATCACATGTTGGGATTTAGGCCATGCTCCCAAAGCAAATAGATTACTCATTGTCAAAAACACATTAGCCCATTAGCACCCATTACCATACTAAGCAGCTCTCACCTAGGAAAACTGAGGGCAGGGTTCTGAGGGAACAGAGGGAGGAGAAAGTCAGCCCAGCATGGGGAAAGGTGACAAAGAGAGGGGGATTTGTGGAAACAGAGGTATGGGGGAGGTGGCAGGGTGAACAAAACCAAAGCCCTTCTGATTCCCATATTTCTTAAAGGAGAAGAGAAAGGTGGCTGTCACAAGTAATAATCTCACCAGTCTAACATCAATTCCAAGCAAGAGTTCAGAACACATCATCAAGCAGAAGATTTGTGAGCATTTCAAAAAAGAAGAAGCAATCATAAGAAGCTGGCTTAGTTTTATAAGAACAGGTCATGCCAGACTAACCTCATTTCCCTTTATGATGGGAGCGTCGGGCTGAAAAACCAAAGGAATACAGTGGACACATAGCCTCTGGATTTCAAGAAGGCCTAGAGCAGAGTGAGCAGTCATGTCCAAGATTGGCTGCTCTGAATTGTAAAGAATGCCACTGGCTGATTCTTTCACTGCTGTGATGGCAGTCCCCAAAGGTACTAGTCAATAGATTAACGTCAATCTGAAAGGAAGTCTCTGATGGGGAACCTTCATGATTTGCTCTCCTCAGCATTTTTATCAATGACTAGAATCATGGCATAAGCGGGACACTAATCTAGTTTACAAATTACATGAAGCTGGAAGGAACAGTAAGCCCATTTTGAAATCCGCATGATCTCAACAGGCTAGAAGCTTGGCTCAAATTTATTAAGATGTCCTATTCATGTAAGACCAACACCCCAAACACGGGAAGAAGGCTGGTGACAACAGGTTGGGGAATTTTGCCCCGACTGTAAGTTCAACATGGACCGACTCAATAGAGAGTATCTCAGGTTGACTGCCTCGCTAAAAGTATAGCACATAGACTGCTGGCAGAGATCACTACCTAGTGCTCTGTATTGCACGATTCTGGGTGCCAAAATTTAGGGGGATCATCATGTAGTCGAAGCTTATCCACATGAGAGCAACCAGGACGGTGAAAGAGTTACAAGGTGATTGATTCGAGTCCAACAACCATAAGAACTAGCAATTAAAGCTGACCAAAAATTAAATGAGCTGCCTTGTGAGGGGGTGGATTTTTCACCAGAAGCAGTTTTCACTCCAAGACCAAATGATCGCTCTCTCGGAATATGCTGTACAGAGGCGTCACACAGAGGTAGGAGGGTTGCATTCAATGACCTGTAAAGCTCGCCGACAACTCTGAGATACTGTGACATTATGGGCCCACCTTCCCAATTTATAGAACTGGAAAAGGACATAGAAACAAAGCCAAACCACTGGGTAGTGAATTACCACATGAAAAGGAATATTCCGAACCAGGCAGGGCAACTGGGGGAAGTAGGAGACAATCCCACTCCTTTCTTTCTCCAAACTCCTTAGCTGTAGGGGTCTTGTTTGCATGGATAGCTTGGGAGTTTAAATAAACTTCACTTGGGTGGCTGAGATGTTTGCAATGAGGATGGGGGTGAACGGAGTGTAAACAACTTATTTCCCTGCCTTCTGTGAAAACAGGATTTGATGTTTTTCTATAGAGAGAATGATTTATATGGACAGGGCCAAAAAAACAAACGATGACCTAACCCACTTTAAAAGGATTATTTGTGAAATCATAATTGAAACCCAATCTACAGAAAAGCATTTCTTTTATGGGTCCTTAATTAAGACATAAAAATAACACAAAGCCATGTCCATAGGCAGACTGACCTACATTTTTGAGGAATACATCTGAATACCACTACATGCATATCCAAAAGTGCCCAGCAGTGTCTAGCATACAGCAGTTGCTCACTAAACAGCTATGACAGAAACAGAAAAATCATGTTTTTGAGGCATCAAATCAAAAAATGCCCTCCAAATTCGGGCCTGCAGTATGACAGCAGCATTTAGGTCTTATGCTGAGGCAGAGTAACAGAGCAGAGCCAAGAGCTTGGTGTTCCTTGGCTTCTGGCATGCTGAAAAGGAGCACAATTTCCTAGGTGGATTGTACAGGGTCAGTCCCCTGGTGTGATCCAGTAGGAGGCTTCCCCAGTGAGCTCTGGAAAATACTGGCTCTCTCTGCATGGCGGGAGGCAGCAGAGAGCAGGCAATACTGGCCTACTGCCCCTGGAAAACTAGCCCTGGACAAAGCGTTCCAACTTCTAGGAGCTTCTGCTCCAGGCACAGCCTTTCAGGTGCATGGAAAAGTGTGAATAAAGATATTCCCTTCAGCACAGTGTGGAATAGAGAAGAGAAAAAGAAAGCACACACCTCACTGGCGTGCCCATAGGGGAATGGACAGGTGGGAATACTATGCAGCTATTTTACAAAAGGGCAAAGTCTTCAAGTATGTGTTTTGAAAGATGCCAAAGACCTATGAAGTGAAAAAAGTATGTTGGCAAAACAGTGTGGTCCATTTATGGGGGGGGGCATATATGATTTAATAATCAAATTATATATAATATATGTGTGATATATATATGACTGATATATATGATTATGATTTAATAATATTAAATTATATATAATTTTTTATATATAGGTATATATACATATGTATATATGTATATATGATATATATGATAGATACGTATGATATATGATTATGATTTAATAATCATATTAAATTATATATATATAATTTCTTTTTATACATTAAGTATGCCTAACTACTGTATGCATTTTCCCACATCAGAAAAATAAAAAAATTTTCTGAAAAAGGAAGAAATCCCTACTCTCTCCCCCAGCTTTCATGGGAGTGCCTTGCTGAAGGAGTCCAGCTGGGCCTGCTTAGCTACCCCCCCCACCCCTGGCTCTACCCAAGCAAAGGCATTGATTTCCCCTCCTCTGGCTTGGGGTGCTGGGGTTGGAGAGGAGACTGGTTCTCAAGTTAGTACATAGCCCTACATGGAAGGATAGTTTATAAATAAGCGATTTTCTCATAAGGTCAAAACCCTCGCAAAAGCCTTCTCATGAGAAAAAGCCCATGGCTCACTTGTAAATTTACATAACGCACCTACCAAAGTGCTTGACATTGTCAAGGAAATACTTCCTATGGAGAAAACCTGGCACTTCAGGCAAACAGGAACTCAGGAAAATGAAGGTGTGGATTCATATAAGCCTTCAGGCAATAAAACCTTGATACACATGGCCTTTTCTATCAAATCCTCCCAGACTACATGCATGCGTGTGTACTCGTACACACACACACACACACACACACACAGAGTTTAGGAAAAGAAAAACAAGTGACATTGAGTAAGAGGATTCAGGCACCAAAGCACCCCAGGAAATCACTGTGAGAGCTCACCAAACAATTTCTATGGTATAAAAAGAATACTTTAGGAAAGAAAGGTTAATGTGCAAAATCACCTCCTGGACTCCAGTGTCTCTCATCAGCACAAGGGTGGGAGCTAGCTCACAGAACTAGTCCTGCTGCTCACCAGCAGGAGACTCCAGGCTGGAGGTGAATTTGCCCTCCAGGGGACATGGGACAATGTGTGATGATATTTTGGGTTATCATGACTTGGGGGGGGGTAAAGGCCAGAGATGCCCCTAAACATTCTACAAAACACAGGACAGCCCCTCACCCCAACCCTGGGGATGAAGAACTATCCAGGCCCAAATGTAAATAATGCCAAGGTTAAGAAACTCTGCTCTTGGCAAGTGACTTCACGTCACTGTCCTCAGTTTTCTGACCTGGAAAAAATAGCAACCATGTGTCTCATGGAAGTAAAAATGCTTTAAAGGGTTTAGCTTTGTGTAAATGTAGGATTATCTGATCCTGGGGGTCATTTTAGTACCTCAAGCCTATTGTGCCCGAGAACTGCTCATTTTCAGCTTCAAAACTGGCTAATTATATTCAATTTAAACTTTTTTGTAAAAATCCAAGTTGTTTTTAAAGTAATTTAGGAAAGAGCCATAGAAGGAGGGTTCCTGGTGAAGGTAGCACCTGAGGTAAAAGACACCATGGAACCAGCAGCTGAGACCAGGTTCTCAAGTAAGTGTATCTGGGGTTCAAACCCTAGATCGGGCAGTTCATGGCTTTATGATTGCCAGCAAGCACAGTATCTGTAAGCATGAACTGAACCAAACATCTGTAAAACATGTTATCAATAGCACCTACTTCCTATGGTTGTCGTGAGGATTCAAAGAGTTAATGCATATAATGAGCTGAGAACGGTACTTGGTGGATGGTAAATGCTTATTAGATACTGGCTGGTATTCTATTTTTAATGAAGCACACCAAAGGAGCACAGAGGAGGGGAACATAATCCAGCGGAGAAGGTGATTAGGGAAGGTTTCCTGAAGAAATGGTACCTGAGTTACTTCATAAAAACTGGAAAGAGGAGGGGTGCTTGGGTGGCTCAGTTGGTTAAGCATCCCACTCTTGATTTCAGCTTAGGTCATGATCTAAATCGGGTTGTAGGATCGAGCCCAACGTTAGGCTCCAGCCCAACGTTAGGCTCCATACTGAGTATGGAGCCTGCTGAAGATTCCCTCTCCCTCTGCCTCTCCCCCACTCACTCACTTGCTCTCTGTCTCTCTCTGAAAGAAAGAAAGAAAGAAAGAAAAAGAAAGAAAGAAAGAAAGAAAGAAAGAAAGAAAGAAAGAAAAAGAGATGCCTGGGTGGCTCTGTCTGTGGTTGAGCATCTGCCTTCAGCTCAGGGTGTGATCCTGGAGTTCCGGAATCAAGTCCCACATCGGGCTCCCTACATGGAGCCTGCTTCTCCCTCTGCCTGTGTCTCTGCCTCTCTCTTTCTGTGTCTCTCATGAACAAATAAATAAAATCTTAAAAAAAAAAAAAAAAAAAAAAAGGCTGGGCAGCCCCGGTGACCCAGCGGTTTAGCATCGCCTTCAGCCCAGAGCGTGATCCTAGAGACCCTGGATAGAGTCCCACATCAGGCTCCCTGCATGGAGCCTGCTTCTCCCTCTGCCTCTCTCTCTCTCTCTCTCTGTGTGTGTGTGTGTGTGTGTGTCTGTGTCTGTGTGTCTGTGTGTCTGTGTGTCTCATGAATAAATAAATGAAATCTTTTTTTAAAAAGGCTGATGGGCCCTAGAAGAAAGGCATAGAACTGGAGGTAGGGAAACAGTTGGAAGCAATTAAAAAGGCCAGGCTAGAGTTGATGGTTGAAACCAGGGCAGGGGTTTCAAAGTTGGAGAAGAGGTATAACCGAGAGGACTTGGCCATGACTGGCTGTGGGAAAAATCAGGAAAGGGTGGGCTGATGGTAATACTTAAGCAAACTGCTTACCCTCTCTGAGCTTCAGTTTTCCCCACTCATAAAATGGAGTGATACCGTCTACTTAACCGGATTACTGTGAGGATAAAATCAGTTTTATTCTCAAACCCCTAGCATAATGACACATAGTAAAAAAATAAACGGACACTCTATTATTGTAATTCTTATTAACAATAATTACAATAACCCTGGAAGGGGCCCCTAGATAACAGCTAGCCCAAGAGGCTCCTGATCAGAAAGAGACTTCCCCAATGTTACACTATTCGCTTAGCATGGGAGCCATGAATGAAAGCTCAATCTTCTCCCTCTTGTTGTTCCTCACCGCTCCCCCATTGTATTCTTCTCAATGATTGGCTGGAGGATGCTCCCCTCTAAAAGATTAAGGTGAGGGATGCCTGGGCAGCTCATTGGTTGAATGTCTGCCTTGGCTCAGGTCATGATCCTGGGGTCCTGGGATCAAGTCCCACATCAGGCTACCTGCAGGGAGTCTGCTTCTCCCTCTACCTATGTCTCTGCCTCTCTCTGTGTGTCTCTCATGAATAAATACATAAAATTTTAAAAAAGATTAAGGTGAGATACTCATATTGTCAGCAGTCTTCTCCCACAGTGAGCAAAGGATTCTAAAACAGTCTGGTGGATCACTTCCTCCTACTCACTGTACTTAATCTGATAGCTTGACTTTCACCTCTTTTTATTAAAATGGAGAGCTTGGCATACATAACCAAGTAAATCAACCTTGCTATTTCTGCAGATGTTGGGATTTTAACTGTATCACTTCCCAAGAGAAGGAAATGGTATACAGTCACTTCATTATCATCAGAACAAACACAGCTGGGCTCTGACATGGTGCCACTCCTCTAACGCTCTGCTGGGCTACAGCTCCACTCAGGCTATTTGATTTCTTTAAAGGATATTTACAGCACTCAGTTAACAAACACATGAGTAAAGCTTCTAATTCTGCAGATCAAGCCCCAGCCCCCCTTGAAAGCAATATAGGTAAGGATAGAATAACCATATTTGGGAAAGGAGATGGGAGATGATATCTAACACAATAGTTCTTCCCTCAAGCCAAGCAGGTATCTGGGTGGTAACAGAGTATGCCAACGGTCAGTACCCAAATGGATACTATTAACATCTGGGAATCCTGACATTAGTGTGGTTAAAATAACTAAGACTATTTATTTGAGTCTATTAAATAATAAATTTCAATCTATCTGTTCAGACCAGGATTCTCTGTAGAAGCAGATTAAAGCTGAATGGAATTTTAGAGATTAGCTAGCTTCGTGGTTCTTAACTATTTGGGGATGAGGGGGGCATAGACCCCTTTATGGATCTGATTTAAGCTATGTGCTCTCTCCAGGAAAGAAGCCACAAATACCAAAAGATTTACATCCAATAACAGGGGTTTCAAGGACCCACTGCAACCCATCCATGGACCCCAGATAAAGCTGATGTGCTAGTCTACTCACCTCTTTGGAAAAAGAAACTGTGCTTTAGAAAGGTTAATTTGCCCAAGCTCCATTAAGAAATTACCCCTATATTTTAAGATGTGAATTACACATAACGACCCTAATTGGTAATAGCCCCTTACATAAGTGTGTGTTTAGTGCTGTTTGGTGTAATATGCAATTTTATTTTTATTTTTTTAAGATTTTTTTGAATAATCTCTGCACCCAACATGGGGCTCGAACTCACAACCCCACAATCTAGAGTCACACACTCTTTCTACCGACTGAGCCAGCCAGGCACTGAACTAGTAGGGTAGAGATACAGAGAGAGACTCAAACCAGACCCTGGATGGGCTTGCAGTCCACTGAAGGGGACAGACAACCCTCTCCCCCAGCCCCTTCCCATCCAAAGTACATTATTTCTAGTTTGGTCAGTCCAAGGGCAGAGGGAAGTAGCATGGAGCTGGAGGTAGGTGGGACAGAGCAGCATGGCAGGAAGACCTAGCCTAACTGGCAGGTTTGGGAAAGGATCCAGGGGCTTCAGAGGGCTTATTGCCCTCTGAGCAGTGCTAGAGAACAATCACGCTGGAGCTGGAATCTACATATTCTGATTCCAAGGCTAGCACCTCTCCATGGACTGAGCTTCCCAAGGTCTTTGCAGTTCGAAGACACTGGAAAAAATCACTCTTGAGAGCACAGCTTCCAAAACGTCCGAATAAAACCACCTAGCTCTTCACTTCCCAATAAATGTCATTCTCAGTTAGTAGATGCTCAATACATGCAAATTTGCTGTAGCACATGAAACTTAATTAGCCACAACTCAACTTAAACATGAGACAATTCATGAAGCCCACATGAAGCGGTGCCTTCCTACCAGTGGCCATGTTACCTCATTCAGATGTTCTCTCTCTACACTTATAAATTTTCTAATCTTGCTTTCTTTGTGTTCTGCTTTGGCCCTATGTATTTATCTCTTTTCTTTCCTGCTATGCTGGTAAGCAGGGCCTTTGAATGGCTTGGTAAAAAAAGAAATAAAAAGGAAACAAAAGTGATTCTCAGAGAGACCATACAACTTATTGTAAGGACAAAGGCACACTTCTCCTGCAGCTTCACTATCTGTACTAAAGATGTGTGGAAAAAAGAGTAAGAAGTGTGCAGTGGGGGCTGGTGATAACCACTTGAACTGACAGAGAAGGCTGTTGGGGAAAGCTAGATTTTACAGGTTTTTTTTCCTGTCCTCCTCTCATTCACCTCCCCAATGCCAGCCATGCCATCTCATATAGGTCCTCAGCATATTTAAAGCAAGATGGATTATGTCCCTTTGCAGAGTCTCTGGAGCTATACTGTTAGCGTTGTATTTAATATAATCTGCAGTGTTCGTGTTTTCTTTGAGTATTGTTCCTTTTTCTGTTGAATGTGATTTTCACTTTGTTGAATCCTTGAATTGTTTTAAAAGATTTTATTTTTTAAGTAATCTGTACGTCCAACTTGGCTCAAACCCCATGACCCCGAAATCAAGAGTTGCATGCTCTACCAACCAAGTCAGCTAAGCACCCCTGAATCCTTTAATTTTTAAATGGCCTATGAAGAACAAAATTTGCTGGGTAATATATCAGGGTATAACATAAGGCAGAGAAGAGTTTTGATTTCTAAAACTGACTTCCACATAATTTTTCAGGATCAGTATCTGTCCTATCAAGTCAGGCCTACCTAGGGAGGGCATAAATAATAGCACTAAATTTAATTATAATAGTGAAAACCCTCACATTTGTATGACAACTAAAGCATTATCTGATTTGGGTTTCAATAACAACTTGAGATTTAAACAAGATGAAGACCATCCCCATTTTACAGATGAAGAAAACGAGGCTCAGACAGGTTAAGTGGTTAGTTCAAGGTCACAGAGCTTCCATATGACAGAAACAGGATAAGAAATCAAAGGTAAAAGTTTTTCACACATGCTTAAACCCCTAAGATAAAAAATATCACAGCTCTCTCACCTTGACTTAAAAGTGCTAACAACGGCTTGTGAAAAATGAAAAGCCTTGAAGGAAGGCAGAATAAAAATCTGAGAGACAATCACTGATCTTTTATCTTCCAGACTTCAAGCCAAATCAAGTTCTTCAAAGAAAACCCAATAAAGCCCAGACATTTTCATCATAACAAAATAAATAATTCAGTCAGGCTTTAGAGGACTCCTGCATTATGATTGGCTATTTGATATATTTGTGACTTAGCCGCCACTAAACTGATTAAAGCTAACCTCGTTGATGCAGTTATGTCGACAGAGACTTTGACACTGACAGTTATGAATGGAAAGTGTAAATAACTATAAATAACTTGGGGCTTCCACATTTATTCCTAATGGAGGATTTAGCACTTCCAAAAGTCAAACTCCTGATAGGCTAAAAATTACAGCCTTTGGTCTGTCTGGCGCCAAAGAACAGTTGAGATTCATCACCTCTCCTCTCTTTAGGAAGCTATCTACAGAGCCTTGGGTTCTTCTAGGCAGACAGGCAAGTTTGATTTTTAAAAATTTTTAAATTAAAAAATAAAACACAATCCTCATACTCTTTGAGCTGCAAGCAGCTGTAGAAATTATCTGGCCTAACCTCACATTTTATATATGAGAAAACTGAAGCCCAGAAAAATGAAATTAATTGTGTAAGGTCATCCAGTGAGTCACAGTGGAGTCAGAGCTACAGGCCATATCTTCTTACTCCCAGTCCAAGAACCTTGTCACTAGACCACACAACAGGGAAAACCTCCACCCAGCAGATGCACACGTCCTCTCTCTCTCCCTGCTTCTGTCTCTCTCTCTCCTCCCGTCTCTGTGTCTCCCCCCTATCTTTCTCTCACGCATGCACACACAACATCGATTCTGAATTATAATGGACCTATAGAGATAATTGAAACCATATTCTCTGTGCTGAATTACTATTGGTCTCAACAGAAACAGATTGGAGGAGGACTCTCACATGTGAAATTATATGCAATTTTTCAGTTTAAGTCCATCTCATGATCACAAATTAATGCCCTATTTGAAGGCACACCCGAAAATAACTAAAGGAAACATGCGCACACTCTCTGGTTTATCACTAGCACTGCTTCTAACGTGTGCAGACTCCATTTTTGTTATAAAATTTACATGTGTGTGTTTGGATATGTGCAGAGGAAAAGTAGGAGACCTATTTTGACTATGGTCATCTCTGATGGTTAAGATTCTGGGTGATTATTTTGTTTTATATTTATCAGTATTTACTAATTTATCTTCCAAAATTAACACCTATTCTTTGTGTAGTACAGTGTCAGCAGGATAACAAAAAAGGGATTGTATTTGAAATGTTATAGTAAAATATTCACATATTAACCTCTTGGTATTTTTCAGGCTTCAAAATAACTTTATAACATAAACTCATGGTCAACTAAGTTTATAATATAAAACTTGTTCAATTAGAACTTCCCTCTTGGGAAACTAAAAGTTTGATCCTGATAATCATCCCCTATCCATGTGTATATTTGGCCTGCAGAATAGGTAGGCCAATTTATTAAGTTACTGTCCCCAGATGGACTCTCATTCCAATTCCAGAGAAGCTAGCTCAACAAATAGGAGGTTTTCCTGGAACATTCTCACTAATCTGAATTGATGAAGGAAAGGATAAGGTAAATTAGTGAAGTGTGATTTACAACTACTTTCCAAGAATAACAAACAGCAGCTAACATTTATTGAGCACTTGCTATGTACCAGGCATTCTAAGTTAAGTTTCACATGGGTCGTATCATTTCTTTCTCACAACCATGTATGGTTAGGTAGGCATTATTGTCTTTGTTTTATTTTTTTAAGATTTATTTATTTGAGTGAGAGAGAGAGAGAATGAGCAGGGAAGAGGGGCAGAAGGAGAGAGGGAAACAGAAACTCAAGCAGACTCTGTTCTAAGCACAGAGCCCGACATGGGGCTCGGTCTCACAACCCTGAGATCATGACCAGAGCCGAAATCAAGAGTCGACACTTAACCAACAGAACCACCCAGGTGCCGCTATTGTCCCTGTTTTAGAGATAAGGAAACTGAGGCTTAGACAGGTTAAGCGCACCTCCTCTGGGTTACAAGATTCCAGCTTAAGTCAATTTATTCCAGGATCTATTTTCTTAAACACGACACTACCATTTATTATTTTTCCATACCTGGAGTAATTCAAACTTGCTAATAAAGTATTTCCAAGTAGAGGTTCTATCAGGCTTGCTTTAATAAGCAAAGCTCATTGTAATTAGCTAATTAATGGACTTGCTCAAGTCCTTCAAGCAGTTAAACATGGCTTCTTGCAAATCTTATAGACACTATTAATTTGTTTATCAGATTGTTTCTTCATAAATGGGATGAAAGTAAACTTCCATCCAAGTCAAATTATCACAATATTCAAATTAACAGAGCCAGAGTTAATGAGAGTTCACTCTAGATCATTAATTTTTGCAAAATATTTACCTCCTGCCTTGACTTTACTTCTGCCATTTCAGCATTTATGGCCTGTATATCTAATGTACAAACATATGTTTGCACTATTATGGTTTTCCCATAAAGGGCTTCAAAATAAGACGAGAAAGGCCAATCGTGGTCCTACTTAGTTGTGAGACATTTCTAACATAGTCTCTGAGGGGCAGGGCTTTCATAATTTGTTAAAAAGCCTAGTCTGATGCCAAGAAAATATACAATAAACAAAAGCACTCAAGTTGGCCTATGTAATGAATACTTCCATTCAATGTTCTTAAACAGTTCTCTCTCTTTTTAAAAATATTTTATTTATTTATTCATGAGAATACAGAGAGAGAGAGAGAGAGAGAGGCAGAGACACAGGCAGGGGGAGAAGCAGGCTCCATGCAGGGAGCCTGATGTGGGACTCGATCCCAGGTCTCCAGGATCACACCTTTGGCCGAAGGCAGCGCTAAACCGCTGAGCCACCTGGGCTGCCCAGTTCTGTCTTTTTTTTTAAGTGAGCTCTACATCGTGGGGCTTGAACTCACAACCCCAAGATGGAAAGTTGCATGCTTTACAGACTAAGCCAGCCAGGTGCCCCAGTCCTCCCCCCTTCTTAAGCAAATTTCAATGTTCCAAAATTTTGGTGCTTGAATTAGTGCCACTCCACCCCACTCCCCAAAAACAAATAAGCATAACTAGGCTGCTTTGGTCTAGCCAGCCTCAATGTCTCTTGTAAATCATAGAGCTAAAGTTTCTTACCAGTTACCAGCTCCTAATCTTGATTCATTTGGGTCCCCAGCCGAAACCTTCCCCTGTCTCCATTCCCACACTAGAGAAAGTAAGAACAGTGCCACCAACTTCTGACTTGGAAAATGCATGAAAATATAATCATTGCATGCAAAGCATAGTGAAATCCCTTGAGGAAGATAGCAGTGTATACAAACCAGAACTTATTACGTCTTGAAAATACTGAGTAGTTCTATTACTATCTTCATATGTCTAGAAGAATATGGGTAGATGCCAAGAATTAGAGTTTAAGGGGTCTGGTTCAGTGTTCCCCTAAATGGGTTTCATCAGCAAGGAAGTGACAGACCCACATGTCCCTCTAATATTGTGGTGCCCACATTTTAACTAGGCCAAGAAAGAGAGGCCCTGTGTGGTATGGCTAACTACTTATGGGAATAATTTCGCCTTACTACTAGAGCAAATTTATTTCAGTTCCAGATATCACTTTCGCCATTAACTTGGGAGACCAAAGGAGCATAACCGGTTTCCTTTCATCCCTGTCAAACTCAGCAAGTTTCTCAGGAAGCAAATACTATTTAAATCATTTTCATAATTCCAAAATGCCTGTAACACAAGTCCATGGTCTAATTATGCCACTTAAATTTGTTGAAGATGTTTGGGGTTTTCTTTTTTTAATTTCAATAACGACAGAGCCCAAGGGTTTAAAGCCCTAATAATCTAATAAACTTTGCTAAGTGAACATTGTAACAGATACGCCTGGATGGGATTTTGTAAATACCAGACAATTTCCCCTGATCTTTATCAGGGAAAAGAAGTCTAAATCTTTGGCAGGAAGAAATTAAATGTAGTGCAAAATAATAACATCTGGCCAGATTGTGTTTGTCAGTGTATCAGCCCCTTTCCATGTCAGGCTGGAAAGTACTAAAATGAAATCTGAAGAGTGTGTGTGTATGTGTGTGTGTGTGTGTGTGTGTGTGTGTGTGATTCTTTGTGAGGCTGCCCTCCTGACTGCCACAGAATAGTCAGGGAACAGTTAACCCACACTAGTATGTCCCTGCAGAGAACTGTTTCACATCAGTGGAATTTGCAGCCTGTTGCCAAATAAAATTGGGGGGCCATTCTTGGGGTCTTTTGTTTATTTCTCCATTACTGTTCAGATCCCAACAGCACTTTCCATTTTTCAAACTATGATCATGATCATTTCTAAGGGTGGGGAGGGGCACAGCGAGATGGAGAGAGAGAATCCCAAGCAGGCTCCACGCCCAGCCATGGAGTTTGACACAGGGCTTGACGTGGGGCTCCATCTCACAAGCCGTGATCACAACCCAAGTCAAAATCAAGAGTTGGGTGCTTAACCAACTGAGCCACCCGGGCGCCCTGATCATGATCATTTTTATGAGTTTTTTTTAAAGATTTCATTTTATTTATTTATTCATGAGAGACACAGGCAGAGGGAGAAGCAGCTCCATGCAGGGAGCCCAACATGGGACTCGACCCCGGGACCAAGATCACACCTTAAGTCGAAGGCAGAAGCTCAACCACTGAGCCACCCAGGTATCCCTTTTTATGAGTTGTTAAGGCTTATTTCTATCTTCTAACTCCAAGGAAGACAATGTGGTTCAAGGAAAAAAGCAATGACTTTGAAGTTAGAAACGTAAAGCTGCCACTTACTGGTTATGTGGTCTAAGGTGAATTGCTTAATGGCTCTGAACTCCAGTTTTCATTTCTTGTGAAATTGCAATAATCATACCTAGCAGTACTGTTACTGTTATCAAGATTAATCAAACCCAGCACGTAGTAGACTTCCAGTGAAATAACCTTACTTCTCCTTCATGGAAGTGTCTCAGATAAGTTCAAATGTCTAACCTCATCAACTTTCCAGAGGCCTCTGACATTCAAGAAGGCTTAAGTTATGAGAGCATACACTATCTTTCCCTCCCATCAAAACAAAAACAAAACCCCTCAAGTTTTGAAATAACACGTGTATCATGTAAGCATCTTCTCCTACCATAAGCCATCTCAACCATCTGTCAGAGCTTGCCAGAAAGAACATACTTTGTTTTTCTACTAATGATTACTTTGATGCATGAGATACTTTAATTGTTTTTCTTGCCGCTCTGATTTTTTTTTAATCTGGCATTTAGAGAGGGAGAATTATGGTCATCTCATGGCTTAAAAAAAAGTTTTCCCAATAAACAACTCTCTCCAGAATGTTTACCACAAAACTGTGCTAAACCACTGATTTATCTGATAGGCCAGTGTATCTGTTTCAAATATTAATTGCTAGAAAGAGTACTGTTTTTCTAGTCCCCAAGGAATAGGAGTGTGGACAGAAGGCTTTTGGGTTTTCCCCCACCTCCTACTCTGTTGGACAGAAACAGACACTTTGGCCTCACTGAATGGGTTTCGTTAGCTACCCTTCAAGGGCGGGGACATGTGGAAGTAAACACACATACTACATCAAAGAATAGTTCCAGAGCCCATTTTCCCAGCTGGGAAGGTGGGATGGATGCCCAGAATCCATGCTCCAGGCAGGGATTGGTGGCAGGCAACATTTCGCCACCCTTTGAGCACCTCTCCAACTACCAGAGCACAGACTCCAGTGTACTTTTAGATCAAGACTACTTCCTACTACGTGACCAGAAAAGCCTCAGATACCAGGGAAGGAAAGGCAATGCTATTCCCAGTAAACATGAACTTCTTCAGATTACTGGTCAGTATCCGGGTGTAGCTGAATAACAAAAATAATCCTTTAAACTTTGAAAGCATTTTCATATACATTACCTCTTCTGATCCTTAAAAGCTCTGGCATGTTGGCAGGTCAGGTATTACCTTGCACATACAAAAACAAATTCAGACACTAAATTACTTACCAATTTTCACATAGCTAGTGTCGGAAAATAAAATAGAAAACATCTTTGATAATGCCAAGGCTGTTACCAATCAGTAAATAATCAAAGCATATATTGGAAACCAAAGAAAGACATTGACACATTTGACTGAAGGTGTTTTGAAACACCCCCCAAAATGAAAAATCAAATAAACAAATCAGTAAATGCAATTCATAATACATAAAATGGGTTAGCAACCAGAATATACAATGAGCTCTTTAAATCAATAAGAAAAGGGCACCTCAATAAAAAAATGAATAGCTAAGTTTTTCAATGATAAAAGAAAATAACAAAACTCACAAAATTAAAAGTACATATGACCATCAAACTTCCCTAGTAACCAAAGAATACTATTTTTCACCCAAAGTGGGGTTACTATAAAATGGCAAATGGTCAGGCAAATAGACATTCATATATTTCTAGTGAGTGTGAAAATAGCTACAACTTTTTGGAAGTCAAATAATCAATAAATGTGAGAAACCTTAGAAACTCTATAGCCTCTAACTCAGCAATCCCAGTTCCAAGAATTTATCCAGAGGAAATAATTAAGTATGTGCATAAATATTCAGTCACGTGAACACTATTTTTTTAAATTTTTTTAAACTTATTTATGATAGTCACAGAGAGAGAGAGAGAGAGAGAGAGAGAGAGAGGCAGAGACACAGGCAGAGGGAGAACAGGCTCCATGCACCGGGAGCCCGATGTGGGGGATTCGATCCCGGGTCTCCAGGATCGCGCCCGGGGCCAAAGGCAGGTGCCAAACCGCTGCACCACCCAGGGATCCCACATGAACACTATTTATGTCACTACAGTTTACTGAAAGTAACCTAAATTTCTAACAATTGAGAAGGTTGTAGGAATAACATATGAGATGGACCACATGACTAAGTACTATGTGGCCTCTAAATACTATACTTCGACTATATTACAGAAATACATTATTGACACAGAAAGAAGGCTATATCACGTGAAAAAGCAATATAATCCATTTTTGAAAAATATATACATGACCTATATATGTATAATACTGAACCAAAGTATGCAAGATTATACACCAAAATGTTAATATAACTATCCTTTGGGAGCTAACATGTAGGTCATTCTATTTTCCAGTTTTTTTGGGGGGGTCTTTTCATTTTCTCTAATATACATGTACAGTAGTCCCCCCTCCTTATCCATAGGGATACATTCCAAGACATTTTGTGGGTGCCTAAAGCATGGATATGACTAAACCTTAGACGGACTCTGTTTTTCCCTATACATAGAATCCTATGATAGAGTTTCCTTTATAAATTAGGCACAGGAAGAGATTAAGAACAGTAACTAATCATAAAATAGAACAATGACAACAAACTGTAAGAAAAGTTACATGAATGTGGTCTCTTTCTCAAAACATTTTATTGTCCTGTACTCACCCTTCTTCTTCCCATGACGAGGTGAGACAGTAAGATGCCTACATAACGAGATGAAATGAGGTGGATGACATGGGCAGGATGCCATGGTGTTAGGCCACTACTGTCCTGCTGACAGCAAAGGGGGATCATCTGATCCCAGACTATGGTTTACCTTGGGCAACCGAAACCATGGAAAGTAAAACTGCAAATTGGGGTTTGTAGTACTCATTTATGTTGTCAAAACTTATTTTTTAAAAAGAGAGTATCCTGAAAGAAAGTTTGCTCTGTTATTTTTACGTGCCCCTTGTAATCAGGAATGATGCATGAGAGCATATTTAGAGAAGCTGACAGGTATCACAATTCTCATGACTCTTGGTCACCAAATGTAAATCTATGGCTCTGAGCCTTGTTCACAGTGCTGTGTGAAGAGCCTAGATCAGACTGGAAGAAAAGACAACCAGCAAGTCAGAGACTGGTGAGGCCATAGGAAGAGGCAGCAGCTCAAGATATGCATAAGACATTTCATCTCAAAATGGAAAGCTTCAACCTATTGTCTACACTCATAAGATCTTATATCTGAGTAGAGTTCAAAACCTAAAAATAGGGGCGCTTGTGTGGCTCAGTTAGTTAGGTGCCCAACTCTCAATTTCAGCTCAGGTCATGATCTCAGGGTCATGAGATTGAGCCCCACATTGGGTTTTGTGCTGGGCATGGAGCCTGCTTGGGAGTCTCTCTCATTCTCCCTCTGCCCCTCCCTCCACATTCAGCTTGCTCTCTGTCTCTCTAAATTATCAAACCTAAAAAAAAAAAAATGCTGCAGGCAATAGGTCGTATTTTTTCCTATTTGGTCATAGTGGTACTTGCTAGAGAGGAAGCAGAAGAGCTGGAAATCTGCTTCTGTTAGCACTACATATTTTAATCATGTATATGTGTAGATGCGTGTGTGCCTGTGTGTGTGTGTTCAAACATTTACTCTCTAATATCTCACCTGAGGATATAGCAGTGAGGTAGAATACAGGTAAGCCCTACCCTCGGAGAGATCATTCTCCAGGAAAGGAGACCCATGTTAACAAAATCTCCATACATGTGTCATTATGAACTTGGTAAGCATTAAAAAGGAAAAACACAGGATCCCAGGAGAGTGAATACAGTAGAACCTGGTCTCATCCAATAATTACATTTCAGTTAATTAGGTCCAGTACTAATGCTAAAGAACTTCAACCAAAAGAGGGATCATATACATCCTAGTTTCATTTAATCATTTTTTAAAAGATTTTATTTATTTATTTATGAGAAAGAGAGGCAGAGACACAGGCAGACGGGAAGCAGGCTCCATGCAGGGAACCCGACGTGGGACTTGATCCCAGGTCCCCAGGATCACACCCTGTGCTAAAGGTGGCACTAAACCGCTGAGCCACCCGAGCTGCCCTCATTAATTTTGTTCTCCCTCCCCTCCTGACGTAACCCAGTGAAATCAGAGTCTGCCATTGCTGGTTAGATCATAAGACTACATTAACTCGTTCAGACCACTAGGGGACCATTTAGAAAATGCATACTATTTAGTCTTAAATACACACACACACATACATACACACACACACACACACACACACACACACCAGAGAAAAAGGAAGAAAACACATTGAAATATGATAAGCAGTCTTTTTCTGAATGATAGGATTAGAAGTGGGTATACTGGAACATTTTTACGTGAATAACTACATTAAAGCATAGGAAAGCATCTTTTAAAAAGTACGCATGCCAGATATGTGGCCATCAATACTGCAAAGCGAAGATATTCCACCTCGTCTACAGTTATGCTGACAAACATACACCAGAGAATAGCAAAACCAATGGCCACTGTGCATTTGATTCCTACAGACGAGCATCAGGCTGAGCTCTTCATAGCCCTCCTCTGATTTAACCCTGCTTTATTAATGGCTCCAAGAGAAGTGACTTGCTCCAAGAGAAGCCACAAAGAGAAGACTTAGCAGAGCTGGGACTTTGACTCCAGCCTGCCCGAAGCCAGAGCACATGTCTGTCACACCATGCCCCTCTGCATGTCTCCTAGGCACCTGGCCCTTTCAGGGAGGTGGGGGATGGCTGAGATGCTACAAGGCTAGCCAGGGAGGCCAGTAAGACTGGTATCTGGTAAGCAATTAATAATGTTCAAATTTTAATTTAATTGAGAAAAAGATGTGCACTGATTTACCTAACTCCCTCACCTGCCCTTCTCTTTGATCAAGAGCCATGTCTGTCTAGGGAATTCATACAGACAATCTCCTCCAAGAACCTCTTACCCTTTAGTTGGAATTAATCTCCAACCTCCCACTCCCATACAGAGGCGGGTTTCCTGTGAAGCTAATGAAACCTAAGCTGCAGGAACCCACACTTGCAAGCCTCCACCTGGAAGAGGCACAGGCATTTTGTAGTTTTCATTTTGTCTTCTTTTTCTTAAAAAGGGCCCCCAGATTGGATAAGCTTTGGGCCCCACCAAACTTGAATCTACCCTTACTCATCTCAGAAAACTGTGAACCATTTCTCACAGCATTTCTCTTAGGATGCTTTGTACCTGAGTTATGTATAAAAGTTTTGGTTTCTAGAAATTGAAGGTAAGCAGGAAATACTCTTTCTTTGAATCTCCCACAATGCCTGCCCCCAGATATGCTAGGTACTTGTTCAGCAAATGTGTTTTAATTAAATACAACAGAATTCCCTTGCAAGAAAGCAGGGTTAAATTGGGGAGGTGGCCCATGACTGTGAAACAAAATACACAGAGGCAATATATAACATAAAAGGGCCCAGGCTCTGGACTTCCCAGGTTCAATTCCTGCCCCTGCCATTTATTGGCTGACATGAGACAAATCACAGAAATCTCTCTAAAACCCCACATCCTCAGAGTAAAAACGAGGCTAATCATAGTATCAACCTCAGAGGACTGTCGTAAGATCGATGAGACAATGCCAGTAGGACACTTTGAAAGAGGAGACTTTCCATTCATCTCCCACTGACTTAGCACATGTTCAGAGAGGAGGTCTGATTCTTGGCCCAAGCCCTCAACTTCTTCTTCTCCACAGCTACCCCACTTGTCCTACCTAACCCCAGCGAGACTCACTCAAACCTGGACCAAATGACTACAGAGCCTGCCCTCTTAATCATCACACTCTGTAGCTGGACTGGGTAGCAAAGGAGGAGTCCAAAGGCATGAAACTTAGTCCCACCTTTGCTGGTAGTCTAGGTGTGAGCTGATGGCGCCTGGAACTCAAATCAGAGACGAGGCCAGTGGCATCACTATGCATTCAATGTGACCACTGAGACTCAGGGAGGGCAGAGGGGAAGGGGGTGCAGGGAAGAAGATGTGAGGTGAACATGAAGGAAGAAACGAGACCTGGGGCTGACTGTAAGCCAGGATGAGGAAAAAAGGAGGGGTACAAGGGCACACCTCGGCCCCTGGAAGCCTCTCACAGTCAACAGGAGGAAAGGTGTTTTTAATTTCTATGTTACCACTTCCAGATTAAAGGAAAATCATTTCTACCTCCACTCTACTGACAGGAGAATTCAAATCTCTCAAACATATGCTTCATTACTTCAATACCAGGTACTGCAACTCAGTGTGCAGAAAGAGGAGGAGGAACATATGTTTTCAGAAAGTAAACAAATCCCAGTGGGGGGAAGGATGGAGAATAATCACTGGAGGCAAAAGTGGTATTTTTCCTGGAAGCTTCTGGAGGGCAGGGACAATGTCCTTTAATTTGCTTCGTTGGGCCCACTAGTGAGAAGGTGGGCAGGAGCATGGCAGCCAGAGCCCTACTGCGTCAAGCAGCACAGGCTAGGGGAAAGAGTTAATCTGTATAATCTCCTCACCTCATGTTGGCCCCAGAACAGTCTCCACCCGCACACTGAGTCATTTTTCTAAGCTCTTTTTATTAAACAGTTTTCAGCCTAATGACTGATTTTCTAAATCAATAAGAGGGCACAGTAAAGGTTTACAACTCCCCCAGCCTCTGGCTCTGTGAAGGCCACAGAATTTTGAAACCACATTGAATCCAAGAGTTCTAAGTTTAAAACCAAAAGGACTTTAAACACCCAGCTTCCAATTGTTTTTCCGATGGCACTAATAATTAAAGAGTCGCATTTTTAAAGACTTTGTAACCAAAATGTCTCTTGAAGTAAGCGCCATAAAAGTACCCTAATTAAAGCCAGCATCTTCTGGGCTCTGATGAGAAATTCACCCTTTTATAATGGGATTACTAAAGCTTTGCTGTACAGATGAGTGGTTTGATTAATAATTTACATTTTTGAGGATATATAACCTCACTCATGGTCATGGTTTGCGTTCCTAAAATTCTTCTATCCAGTTTAATGTTATTGCGTTTAGCCCTGGTAAATGAATTAAGTCCTGATTAGACATCAATGTAATTATTTCCTCCCCATACGTTATTTTCAAAGAAGGAAGGGATCTGACAGAAATGGCCGGTGGTCGGAGTCAGGGACTTGGTGGGGCTCAGCCTGCCCGGAGCTGGAGAACTGTCAGACTAGTCAAGGGGAAAAATTGTGAAATGGAGAAAAATTGCTCGGTGCTCGCTTAAAACCCCCACAACATTATAAAAACTAAATTAACAAATGATTGAATCTCAAAAACATGTTTATCAACATTCGAGCAATTATTTAGTCACATATTAACTGTGAAGGAAAAGAAAAGCTTTGCTTGAATAATGTCCCTAAACAGTTATTTCAAGCAGAAATGACTGGAGAAATTGCTCCGAGCTGATGGAAAAGGGTGTTCTAACCAAGGTCAATTTTATTTAGGGGGAGTGGGAGAGACAGGAATCTGACAGGGAAAAAAAATAAAAAGTCTAAGAACTGCCAAGAGCAGATGGAAATGGGGAACAAGGGAGTGAAGAAACAGCAGCACAGAAACACTGTCCCCACCACCCCCACTGTCCCCCACCATGCAGACATCATGTTCATCTCCTCTGTAGAAAGCAGGTAGAAGCAAGCCGTCCAACGCTACCATGATAATGTGGGCCAGACGATGCAATTAAAATATGGCCTGAAAAACACATGTATGGCCCAAATATAACAAACCCTTCCCCATCTAGCCACTTGTTTGTGTGTAAACTATACCAGCTAGGGGCCCAAAGAGAAGCTTGCTCCCGGCAGTATTGACATTTCGAACAGTACAGCTTCACATCCAAGAATGTACCCCCCCCCCAAAAAAAACCACTTTTTCAAAGGCTATCTTACCTAAGTGCTCTCTCACCTGTGCACTGAAGCTGTTTTGAGTATCATCTGTAGGTGGCAAAAGTGGGTGAACTACATCGTGACCTCCAGCTCTATCTAGACTAATGTCTATAATGGTAATGTGCCATTTATCTGGCACCACCTGGGGTAAAGCAGGCCACATAAATGAGCTGTCTAGATAATAATGCATAACTACTGTGCCTTACGGTTTTCAAGATGCTTTCACACACATTATCTCTACCCTAAGAGATAAACAGGGCCATAATTATCATACCCATTTTGTGGATAACAAGACTGAGGCTAATGGAGTCTCAATGGCCACCCAAAGTCATAAAGCTCACCAATGCAGAACTAGCATCAGAACTTCAATGATCTGACTCCAAGGCCAGTGTTTCTTCCATTGCCTTTCAGCTCCCCACAATATGTTTTAGCCACTTACAATGAAAATGTTAAGGAAAATAAAAATGACGAAATACTCTGATCTTTTTTTATTGATTCACAGCCATCACTATGGTCACTGGTTGTTGGACCTACTATAACATAGAGGCTACTGAGGCATGTAGGATGGACCCCTCCACTAAATGCTCTCCAGACTGTCCATTCAGTAAGCTCCTGAGTCCACTTGTATGTCTTCCCCCCCTTACTGTCACTCATAACTTCTTGCTCCTTATATGTACCTCCCCCTCTGGCATTCTTCCATAACCCTTCCACCCAACTCCTTATCTACCACTGGCTAGAAAACTAAAAAAATCAAGCTGGTAAAGATCACACATAAACTTAGAACAGTAGTAGACACTGAATGAGGACCTGAGGAGCTCTCGACTACTTAAGCAGGAGCTCCATGGCATTTCAGGAGCACAGAGAGGTCTTCCACTTGACCACTATATTTCTCCCCTCTGAAGAAGCCAGTTCAAGTTGTGGGTTGTGCAACTTCCAGAAAAGCTGAAGAGTCTGCTCTTCCTCAAAGTCAGTGACATCTTGGGGAAGACTGGAATCCTCCAAAATTCAGAAAAAAAAACCCTCAGCATACCCCCCAAATACTTCCTGATGGGACGGGAAGTTAGAATGGCATTCTGCAAGGAAAACAGAGCTCCAGGCTTGAAGGTGTAGTGGTGGTGGAGAGAGGATGAAAAATACAGAATTCGATCCCAGTTTTCTGCTCAAGGACCACAAATCCTACAACTTCCTAATTTTGTTTCATCTTAAGCACACCAAGAACAAGGAAGACCGTGTCACATGATGCCTTAGAAGAAGCTGTGGCATCAATGAGTTTCCTCATTGGAGATAATTACAGTAGAACCTCAGAGAGCTGCTGGGAAAATTCAATGAGGGAATTATGTAAAAGAAAGCATCATATAGTAGGCACTTAATAAATTACCATTAGTATTATTATCATTGTAATCATTATTAGGTCGGGGAGAAGAAAAAGAGAAAAGAAAATCTTTTGGCAGAGGTTTTCAAAAAGAATTAATTAAGCAGAAACAAAAAACGATTGTGCTGCCCCATTTTACTAAGCACATCCAAGTAAATTAAATTTAGGAAACGAGGCAATGCAAAGACTTAAAATAAAGAACAACTTTTTTTTAATGCTTCAATCATTATCAAAACAACATTAGCAAGAGAGCACTCCAACTACTGTAGTAAAGGGCCCCGGGCTCATTTATGAGGGCAAAGGCTTCTTGCAAATGAAGACATAAAATCCAAATCAAGGCAGTAAGGATTGCTCGTGGAAGTGTGCACATGATTGCAGAAAACATTCACAGCTTAAATACCTCCAGTCTAGACCTAGTGAAGGGATCCTAAAGAGATCGTGGATATAGGCCAATATCAACATGAGCCTTCTTCAACTTCATGTGGTAGAGAAAAGAGCTTGCATCAAATTTCATATGAGTGAAGTATGGGAGCAATGATCTGGTCTATCAGACTCTTGGGGAAGGAGTATATGTTAAGGAAAAAATAACTGTGCCCTCCCAAGTTCAGTTCATCAGAATAATAAGTAAGGGGGAAAGGGGACTGCTGTCTTGTTCTAAGCAATCAAGAATACAACATCTTGCCTATGTTCACAATTTGAGAAATAATATATATTTGTGTGTGTGTGTGTGAGAGAGAGAGAGAGAGAGAGAGAGAGAGAGAGAGAGACTGGGGATACAACTAGTACATGCTGCCCCACACTTTCCAGCCTCTGTTCACATGACTACAGTTCACCCTCCACACTAAGCCGATCAAAATCTGGTCAGAACTTGCTTTCTTCTAGTCTTGTGTTGCTCCAGGCCTAGGAAACAGTATGCAAAAACACAGGACTGGGCAGAAGTGGGAATGCTTGACACCCAAGGCCCTCAGATGGGCAGCCATGTCAGCTACTCTGCATGCTGGCCTAGCAGTGACATCATTATCCTGCCCACCTCCAACCAGCCCACAATGGTACGATAACATTTGTGGGTCTGGTCATTCTAAGAATGAAACAAATCACAGACACTCCATTCTGAAGAGCACCTGACACCCTGAAGAGTAAGATTTGGCTCTCTGCTTCAACCCAATTCTCATGTCCCATCACTTCTTACCACCCTACTTTCAGCCAGCAGATTAGCTCCAAAACCAATCTAAGAGGTACATGAATGGTACATGTATTTTTAAAATCAGCTTAAATTATTCATTCTATTGCCAAATTGTTAGTCTCAACAAACTCTTCACAAGAGTCTGACTGCATAAATAAGAGAACAAATACTTCACGCTTATATACTGTACTTCATATAATCAAGCCAACATCCCCTGAGGCTTTGACCCAAGAAACTATTATGAATGTATGCTTTATTAGCTAATTTGAGTAATTTTCTTAGTTAATTCTAAGATTCTCCTTGTAATACACAAAATAAGCTGTAATCAACCTACCTTACAATTCAGAGAGGTTAATCTTTATCAAGGTGCCATAAACCTAAACATTTAGAATGTCAAGTCATCAGAAGTGTTATTTTTCTATCTGACTCCAATTCTCTGTAAAGCAAGAAAAAGGTAGCTGATATCCTGTGCCTCAGGAAATACAGAAGAAAGCCTCAATATCTGTAATTAATTTCCCCTCCCAGGGGTGCCTGGGCTCAGTTGTTAAGCGTCTGCCTTCAGCTCAGGTCATGCCTCTCTAGGTCATGGGATCAAACCCTGCATCGGGCTCCCTGCTCAGCAGGGAGTCTGCTTCTCCCTCTGCCTCTGTGTGCTCTTTCTCTCTCTCAATCTCTCTCTCTCTCTCTCTAATAAATAAATAAATAAATAAATAAATAAATAAATAAAATCTTTAAAAAATAACAACACCCAGGAAGTAGCATATACAAGTATAGACTCTAAGAGCTGGACCTCCTGGGTTCAAATCCTGCTCTCACCATTTATTAGTTGTGTGCCCTCAGGCAAGTTACGTAACCACTATGTGCCTTGGCTTCTCATCTGTTAAATGGGGATACCAATCATAAGGCTTACTTCATGGGGTTAGTGTGAAGATTAAAAGAATACATACATATAAAATACTTATAAGAGTACCTAGCTCATGGTGCCACAGAAGTACTTGCTCTCACTACTCTGACGGTGGCTATCATCACCATTCCTAGCTGAGTCTTTGAATCAAGGGAGGTACTCTCCATCCTGCTGAGATATGCCTACAACTTAGCAAAGAGAAATGGAATTTCTGACCCATTCTGGCAATGCCACAGCAGCTTCTTTTATAGCTACCCACAGGTATAGTAAGAACAGAGACTCACAAAGAAACAAGAGGTAACCACTCACACAAATGAGAAAATATAGGGCTATCGAGCCAAACTCCCCATCCCTATGGAAATGGTCCCCGTGGTCAGAAGGAGTTCATGCACATTCCACAACATCTAACCCATGCCTGGGGAAAACTGGTATTTAAGTAAACTCTTTTGTTTCTTAAACAAGTCTTAAGGCTCGGTGAGAGAAGGTATATATCATTTGCCCTCTCTGTGGGGTATTTGTAGCTTTTGCACACAGGTAATCTGAACATCCTTGGATGATGATTTTTGATGATGCTCACCTCTCCAAAGAGTGAAACGCAGCTTCTCTAAAAACTGTGTTTTTCCTGCAACAGAATCTCTCAGTGGGAGGTTTCTCTAACAAGCATTAGTGCTGGCATGGTAATTTGTGAATTATGCTTTAGCATCTGAAAGCCCAGTGCCCAAAGGAAGGATGCCATGGAGAAGCACATCTAGAGTGATTCCCAGAACTCACCTTGGAAGACTGCAGCATTCTGGATAATCAGGAACTTCAGCTCCATGCTTGCAGACTGAAGCAGCTGTTCTATATTCAACCGTGCTGTCAGCTGGTATTTCTCTTCCATCTTTCTTGAGCAGCACGTTGGGCCCTTGGGGAGACACACTTGCAAATCTGATCCTGAAACAAATAAGTTTTTCATAGTTCCATAAGCACGATGTCACACACACACACGAAGTGAACAAGGCAAAAAAGGCATTTTTAAAAAAAAATACAGTAAAATCTTGATTATTTGAAATGAGTGTTTATCTTAACTAATCCCTGCTTTCTCCCAATTATCCTGATGCCTGCTTCTTTTCGAATAACCATTTGAATTAATTGCCTAGGTTTGACTCATAAATTCTGCATAAAATAATTTATAGCACCATGTAGACGTCATTGAACACCAATATTTAATTTGTCCATTAAAGATTAATCTTTGCTCTGACGATTTATTTTTCTTGATTATAATTTATGAATGAGAGCACAACCAAGAAGCAATTTTCAAAACTCCAGTTATGATTTCCTAATGAAATGTAGGTCTGCCAACCCAATGTGGCTTTTTGGAATAAATGATTAAAACAATATCATATCAAAGCTCTGCAGTCGTTGTTAACTAAAGGTCTGGGGTAAGATTTACAGAGGAAACATCCAGAGGACAATATTAACATTCAGATAACCATCAAAATCCCTACAACTACAATATCCTAACTGTATCCAAATTCCAAATGCTGACCTCTGAACTCCTGAGCTACTTCCTTACTACCTCACTTATGATGCGCAGTGCTTTTTTATTTTTGTAGCTCCATAAAATTTGCCAAATGAATAATCTCCTTGCTTATTCCAAAATTAGGGAATCAGAACCTCTTCTCAGTCCTCATCCAATGTGACCTTTTGCAGCATCCCTCACAGTCAACCTATCTCCCCTTCTTAAAAAGGCTCTCCTCCTCCCTTGTCTTGGTGAACCTACCCCCCCACACACACACACACCTACTGCTATGGCCACTCTTGTTTGCCTTTTCATGTTTCCTCTTCTTCTATCACTTTAATGTCATTGACTTTCCCCCACATTCTACATCTCCCCCCACTCATGATCTCATCGATACCCATGTGACTACTGAACTCCCTAACCCAACCCTCACCTCTCTCCTGAGCTCCAAAACTCCATATCTGCAACCACTCCATGGGCATCTCAAATTCAGCATACCCGAAACTGAACTCAATGTATCTCTCTCACACACACACACACACAGTTCCATCTCTTGTGTTCTATGTCTCAGTTAATGATCATCATCTGCCAAGTTTCCCAATGATTGAAACCTTTGTCATTCTCAGCTCTTCACTAGTGACACAACACATTTCTGCAACTGTGGAAGTCATCAGCATATGAATGAAAATTGAAGCCAGTAGAACAGATGAGAGTTGTTCAACAGATATTTTATTGGGCACCTATCATGTGCCAAGCACTGTGGATACAGCAGATATATAGCAGATATATAGAGACACAAATATATGAGTGTGTGTGTGTGTATATATATATATATATATATATATAGTAAGTGTATATATATATGTACAGTTTGTGTATATAGTGTGTGTATACATACAATAAACTACACACACACATATAGTCAAGTAATGATAAGTACTACAGAGAAAGTAGGACTAAGGAAGGAAGGAAAAACCAACTGTGAGATATATATATATATATATATCTGTGCTACCACAGGGATGAACCCCAAAAACATTATGCTAAGTGACAGAAGCCACATCAAAAAAATTATATATTCTGTGGTTCTATTTATATAAAAGTCTACCAAATGAAAATTAACCTATAGTGATGGAAAGCAGTTCAGTGGTTGTTGGGGAGGGAACACAGGGCAGGGATGGGGCAGGAGTGAGGAAATTTGGCAGAGTGATGGATATATTCATAATTTTTGTTGCAGTGATTTGTCTCATGGCCATACACGTGTCAAGATTATCACATTATACCTTTAAAATATGTACCTTATTGTATGTTAATTATACCTCAATAAAGCTGTTAATTTTTTTTAACGTTTAAAAACCAAAGGGAGATAGGGTAGGTGGTGGTGACAGTAACAATTCTATTTATATAGTGTAGTCAGAAAAGGCTTCTTTCCGGGACGCCTGGGTGGCTCAGCAGTTGAGCATCTGCCTTTGGCTCAGGGCGTGATCTCAGAGTTCAGGGATCAAGTCTCACATTGGGCTCCCTGAGAGGAGCCTGCTTCTCCCTCTGCCTATGTCTCTGCCTTCTCTCTGTGTCTCTCATGAATAAATAAATTTTTTTAAAAGGCTTCTTTCCTAAGGTAACATCTGAGGAGAGATGAAGGAAATGAGGGGGAGTACCATGATTTTATATCTTCCACCGACACTAGCAAATATTAGGGTTCAATGAATATTAAGTCCAATCTTCCTTCTCTTCTGGAACTCCCATTGTACTCAGACTCTCCCTCCAATCTCATTTTTTGAGATCCCTCTGCGGTGGCCATGAAAACACGCATCTCAGATCTATTGTGCTATGTGTGACTGATGAATGGCTCCTGCTGCTGCACTCTGAACTCACCACCATGTTGTACCCAGGCCACAGTCTGCAGGGGCTGCCCCAGCTGATGATGGAGCATGACAAAGATGCTAAGTCCTGCAAAACACAGGACTTCCCTGACAGGGATTTGGGCTCAAGGACTCCCCATTGACCTTGACAAAATGTCCTTAAAACTGTACTGCAATCAAAGATTCTTCCCATTCTCCCTTTCTTCTCTCCCTCTCTCCTCCACAGGGTCAGACCTGCACCACAGTGTGAGGGTTCTTCCAGCATCCTTCAGCTCCCTGCTCATTTTCCTTTACAAAGGTTTTCCCTAAGAAGTCCCTTATGCATCTGGTGCCATATTGGCATCTGCTTCTCAGAAGACTCAATCGGACTCATCTTCTAAGTCCCAAATGTGGCACTAAGTGGTGAAGGTACCTCTTCAAACAAGAGAGACATGGTCCTTATCCACAGAGAGAGAGCTCACTGTCTAAAGGGGTTAACAGAGATAAAAACCTAATGCATAAGAAGTGAGTGTAATAAAGCAACATAGTTAGCCAGGATGACAAAATGTATATATGGGGTAGAAGGAAGACTCTCCCAAAGTCCTGGAAGGTCCTTGGCAAAGTAAGAGTCTATAATAAATATCAAATCTACTGAAGTAAGGCTAGCAAGCATATGCAGACATTCTAGACAGCTTTGCAACAACTAAAGTTTTAAAATATGGGGGGGGGGGTGCGGTGAGAGACTAGTCCTAAGTGACCAGAAAAATTTATTTTTATTACATCTTATTTCCCTAGGAATTCCAGTTAATCATGACCTTAATATATGTGTCCAAGTTTTATTTTCTTAATTTAGGAATGAAATTCATCAAGTGTTGCCTTACATGACATCACTGTTGGGAGTCCAGGGTATGGTCTTCGAGCTCTCCCTTCCCCTTCCTCAAGGGAGCTGCTGACAAAAGTAGTAAACGGAAAGCACGGACAATACATATCACCAAACCGAACCCAGCACTGCAATTTATAGCACTGGATGGAAAGGTGATATTTAATGTGTCAAAATACAATTTGGGGTCTGGAGACACAGAGTTCAGATTTATCTCTTATAAATGTCAATCTCATATACAAGCCTTAAACTGATTTTAAATATGGTCCAAGCTTAAAGGCTTTATGGTTATCTTCTGAAAAAACAAAACAGAGTGCGTTCTAGCTCACTGTGTTCTTTCTACTTGAGGTTACAAAATATAATGCTATTCTAGGAGTAGTAACTGATGCAGTTTACTAGACCATGAAGGGGAAGAGACCCCTTCGGGAAGACTGGCTAATCCAGATTTAAACAAGGTTGGTGCGGACACATGTATAGATAGGAAAATCCTGCAGAGTAGATACTTGCCATATACCAAGTTCCTGTCCATTTAGCAATGTCTTTTTATTTTCTTGGTCAATTGATGCCTAAGTCATGTGTGTTTAAAATATCTTCATTTGAATACATTCTTAGAATTAAATGTTATAAATAAAATCTTCTGTGTCTCTACATTTCCACCGGTGAGGACTTCCAGTTCTTAGGAATGGTAGGGTTTATTTGGCAGGGTGGGTATTGATAGTGTTCCTATTGCTACCAGCTTTAGCCAGTGGGAATCATAAAATAATGGGGTTCAGATCTTTCCTCTGTGAAGTGCTGTGAGTTGTTAGATATTAGAAGGTAACAAATTACCACTCAGTGTGCCTGCAGAAACCCAGGACCACCTTGTTGAATTACCATGACACCGGTTTGGTTTGCCTTTGACATGATCATTTATAAAGTAACTTAGAGCTTGCCTAGTGTGCCCCTTCCCTGGGTTGGTCAAATCTTATCCTGGCAAAACCTCCCCACTACCTCAAGAATTAGCTGAGCCAAAAGTCTTGAAAGGAATAAAACATCAAATGAGAATTGGGGGAAAATATGTCAGACATCATGAAGAAATGTATAAGTTATATCCAGATATAAGAAATTTACATGTAGCAATGTTTGTCCTCCCTCCCAGTTACCACTGCCTGATTAATCAATAAACCAGTACAACTGATCTGGAGGCTAAGAGTTAGCCATATATTTGAGGAAACAAAACATATATAAACTGAGATGAATTCAGAATTTCCAAGCCAGGAAGGAAAGAAATAGACACCAACGGGAAAAACATTTTAAGTAAATTTCATGTAACTCAAAGGCAGCTTAAAATAAGCTCCAGCACAAGAGAACATAAGGAACAAAGTGGGCCAGGAGAGCTAGACATGCCTAAATGAAATGACAATAATGAAAGATAACCGTTTCAGTGCAGGAACAGGTGCATGAAAGAAACAAAGCAGAACACCAAAACCAAAAGAAGTAGAGAATAGAACTGAGAGAGGAATCCTCGGCGATGAAACAAAGAATTACTCTGGAAACCAAATCTCAAGTGGGATGAATAAAAAGTAACCAAGGCAAATGACTAAGTAGGTACACAGAGAACTGTTACATACTTGTCTGAATCAAAGCAGAAAGGCCAATTCAAGAAATCAGATGCAACCTACAAAAGACATAGTAAACGGCATAGCATTCTTTCAAGAATGTCAGGAACAAAAGAAGGTTAAGGGGGAAATAACTCCTTTATTAGACAGAAAGGAAAAGTGATTGTTGGCCACACTCATCAGAGAGGCACTCATATTTTGTATATAAAAATGGGATGCAGCTGGGAAATGGGAATAGAGACAAGCAATATAGTGGGGGATGGAGATGAGAAGGCTCAGCAATTGACTATTCAAATGAGCCAGAAAGGTTCAAGTCTTTGGAGCTCAATAACTTTGCATTCCCAGATGCTAAAAAAAAATTAACTGAAGTCATTACTGGGCTGCTAGTTCTCATTTATTTTGAAGGATTAAAAAAGTTCCTTCATACTATAATCCCCTCTCCTAGAATTTTCCGTTCCTGAAGAGGAGAGAATGACATCCATCTCCTTGGGATGCCGGGTCGATCCCATTCAGCCCTGTGCATATATATGGAATTAATGAGGGCTGCAGACCCAGAACACTGGTGAAAAACTTTGTGCCTCTCTAGTCTAAAACAAGGGAGTGGAGACAGATGACCCTGAAAATGTTACATCCCTGTGCCTAACTTTGATCTTGGGAAAATATCTTAAAATACCACAAAAATCCATTTCCAAACATCTTGAAGATACACAAGTAGATGTTTGACTTGAAGGAACTATCAAGTAATTTATTTCTAACTATTTTGAGGCCATGTCTTCCTTGCACACTGGGTCCAGTTCTGGGTCCTACTGAAAAGGGAGTTTGAGTTATACAGCTTTCTTCTGGAAGATTATTCCCACATGTACCCAAGCTGGGCACCCTTACCCAGCTGCTTCCCCTTCCAGAGGCTAGGCCACAGGTGTACCACAGAAGGCTCTTTCCTGATGTGTACTCTTGCATCAGGGGAGGTCTTAGGCTTGGCCACCTGTTACCTTGCATTCTTGACCAGTACTTGCTCTCTTTTGGCTCCGCTCAAGAACTTGCAGTCATAAGCTCACACACTCACTCAGAGATCCCATTCCAGGCATAAGCCTTGTCCCTAATTGGAAGAGGACAGCAAACGATGTGGTATGGGTCTGTCAAAATACGTCTGTTCTATTGGATTTTATTCCAAATCAGAAAGTATTAATGGCCTGGAGGTCAGCATCGTGGCAGGTACTAGTAGGCTGGAAAGATCAAAAGCAGTATGGCAAAAAAAAAAAAAAAAAAACAAAACAAAAGCAGTATGGCCCCCTTGTCAAGTGGCTTATGATGTAGTCCTACCCCACCATTTGCTAGCTGTGCAAACAAGGGTAGGTTATTTAAGTGCCACATGATTTTCTGTCCCTATCTCTAAAAGGGGATTATCAATAACGCTTAACCTTCCAGAGTAATTGCAAGGATTGAGGGAGACGATGCAGGTAAAGTGCTTAGCCTTCTTGGCACAATATTATGTTAAGGAACATTAAAATTACAAATACAAAACCCACACTAAGAGACCGGATTTTCACACAAAAACAGCTAGAGGACGGTAAAAGTTGGTATATTGTCAGCTGACAAAATATGCAGCATCTTTTCTGAGGCAATGGAAATGGTCTCTATTTTCACTGGCATAGTGGTTCTGTGGGTATATAATTTGTTTTTTTTAAGATTTTTAATTTATTTATTCATGATAGACACAGAGAGAGAGAGAGGGGCAGAGACACAGGCAGAAGGAGAGGGAGAAGCAGGCTCCATGCAGGGAGCCCGACATGGGACTCGATCTCGGGTCTCCAGGATCGCGCCCTGGGCCAAAGGCAGGCGCTAAACCGCTGCGCCACCCAGGGATCCCCTGTGGGTATATGATTTGTAAAACCTCATTGAATTTTTCACTCAAAACGGGTGTGTTTTATTGTTTGTAAATTATCTCCATCAGGTTGATTTTTAAAACATGTCCTATGAACAACATTTGCTAGATAAATGCATATTCACCAGAGACTCTAGAGGCCAAACGAAACTTCCAGAGGAGGTGGGGCTTGAGCTAGAAGGGAAGGATCTGGAGAGGCCAAGAGGGTACAATGTGTTTGGCACCAGCAATGGAGTAGGTCAAGACTAACCTGCCTGGAGAGAAGCTGGAATCTGGAGTACCGCTAGCTTCTCAGGGTACAATGTGAAGGGTCTTGAGCACAGACAAAAGCCTGTAGGCTTGACACCATAGGCAGTAAAGGCCTACCGTTGGTTCTCAAGCAAAAGCATAATGCGAGGAGAACTGCTGCGTAGGAGGGATGGAATCTTACAGCCTGAAATTGGGAATGGACTAAATAACCCCCTCAAGGTCACTTCCAGCCCACCCGTTCTCTAATTACCTTTATTGTGTTCTATATGTTGGTTATTTTACTCAGCTGCAATTTTACTAATGACAATAAATTGTCAAAAATCCCATTATAGAACACAATAAAGAACAGAAGAAATATTAATGTAGACCTTGCTCCTTATTCTTTCCTAAGAGCAGATAAAGCATACTCAAACAGAAACAGAAGAGGAGGAATCTTCAGGGCTCAGTAATAATGAAAATTGAAATATTTTATATATATGATATGATATATGATATCATTTTGACATATCATATCATATGATTTGACATATTTCATTGCCAAGGTCTACTTTATGGACAGATTTTTTTTTTTTGCTAACAAAGGTACATTGTGCTAAAAAAATAATGATGTAATATCACCATGAAAGTAATATTTAGCAAAAGAAGGAATGATATCCCAAACTGGTTGCTTCATGACTCATAGGGAAAATAATAGATGACTATTAAAGTATCAAAGTATTAACTGCAGGTAGCTCTACTAATGAAGAAAAAATGATCACTTTTAAAAGGTATTTTTTTTAAAGGGAGGACAAGTCAATTTGCCATCCAAAAATATTAACTAATTTCCTTAGCATATAATAGTGACTCGCTATTAGAAGGGTGCATTTTCCCCTAATTAATCATTATCTAAATCAAACCTTACATGCTCATTAATTTCTCACTAATCAAGATAGGAATACAGATGAAAGAAATGACTGCATTTGAAACCGGTGGGGAAAGTGATGATTGCTGGTGGAAGAAATCATCTTCAGGAACCCAGCTGAACGTTATCCTTCTGTTATTTAGCCTGAAAGAACATGACCTTGCAGAGGGCGCACCTGGGTATCACGAGCTCAGACTTTAAATCAAAGATCATGCCTGGGGCCACCACAGACTCTGCCTCTGTAAAAGGCAGGCCAGAATGTCGCTACCACACTGGAGTACTGGGAGTTTAAAGCAACCCTGGAGATAAGCCATTCTCTAAGCCTGAGAATTAAAGAATGAATTACCTTTACCTCTACTGCCAACTGTCAATTAACTGTGTATCATTTCATGCCCGGTAAAAGTTGAATCCCGAGACCGCTACACTCTCCCACGAACAGGTTCTTTCTGAACCCCCTTCCCAACAGGCAGTCAACATGTGCTCTGGGAATACAAATTCACTGATCACACTCAGCCTGCCAAAGTGGTGAACGATTCATTCATCCAACACTTCCTGAATGCCTACTTTGTGCCAGGGCCTGTGCCCAACCTGAAGAGCACAACAATGAACAGGACACAGTGCCCATCCAGGAAGTGGACTTCCAAACTCACTAAAAACCTCTAGGTCATACTAGACACCTTACCCTCATCCCCTGCAGCCCAATGCCACTAGTTCTACTCTGTAAATGTCCCTCATCATCCTGCCTCTTCTCCCTTGGACAGCCATGTCTTTCTGTCTCTATGCTCTCCTCTACCCGAGCCCCAGAGAGATACTGCTAGGGTACATATCTGATCACATCATTCTCCTTCTTCAAAACTCTTCAAGAAAATGGAGCAAGGGGGCGCCTAGGTGGCTCAGTTGGTTAAGCAACTGGCCCTTGATTTCGTCTCAGGTCATGATCTCAGTGTTGTGAGACTGAGCCCCAAGTGAGGCTCTGTGCTCACCCGGGAGTCAGCTTAGGATTCTCTCTCCCTCCCATCCTCCCCGCCCCGCCCCCCCCCCCTCTCTTAAAGAAAATGGAGCAAAGACACAGGGGTGTAAAGATGAGGGGCATGGCCAGGCACTGCCAAGGAACCTGGTGAGGCTATAGGACAAAGTGAGCTGTGGGTGTGGCCGGGGCCAGATGCAGAGGATCTATGGGAATCCTGCCACAAGATGATCTCCACATATCTTTGGCTTTTGTTTGTTTGTCTGTTATCTTTACAGTGTTTTTTCCCAGCTTTACTGAGGTATAATGACTCCTACTTATCTTTGGACTGGACTCTCCCAGGAGCGAGTGCTCATGGGAGCAGAAAGAGATGTACTCCACGAGCTTTCTGTCCTCTGAATTCCCACAGCACTCTGCATCCTTTATGAAGACACTTCTCACTCTGACTTGCATCACAGCTACATCTACATGGCTTATCTCTACCAGATTTAAGTTCCTTGATGCAAAGACCCTGGACTGACTCATCTCTGTATCTCCAGGGGCCCACAGAGGTTTGGGCTTGATGCCTTCCCCTTTGACCTGGAACCAATGCCAGAACCTCAAGAGAGCCCAGTTCTAAAGGAACTAGGTCAGATTAATTGATGCTACTACAGCAGCCTTTAGAAGAGCAGTATTCCAGGGAAAATGAAGAAAGAGTCCTCAGAGCCCAACATAAAGATCCCTCTCTGTCTCACACACACACTTTCTTTAGATGCGGGGGAAAAAATCCTAATAAAAACAAAATTGAGTTGCAGAACAATGCCATTTGGGATAAAAAAAAATCTTTTAGTTTAGAATTTTGCCAGAGGGACTAAACTAAGGCAATTTCCCTGTCTCCCTGAGTCACTCTTTCACTAATTGTTATTCTCCTCAGATAAATAGCTAAGATCCCATCTTTCAGGAGATGTATAATTTTTATTTTTCAGATACAATCTTTAAATATGCAGACCTGAAGTATAGCTGAGAATTTCAACACCCTAGCCTCAATCAGAGTGCCAGGCCCTTTCCCCTGTGTGTGAAATCACACCTGGGGGGAGGCGGGGGGAAGAACCCTTCCCTACCAAGGCTAATGTGTTCTTACCTGCTCTGCTACCAAGTGAGCAGTGTGACTTAACCAAATACCTTCTCAAATCCGGGCCTCACTAGATGGCCTCTCAGGTAATTTCAGAGCTAAAAATCTAAGTTCCCCAACTGTAGGCCCATCGATAGTCACTGAGCCCATTCTAGGCTGGGTATTGGAAGGACGCCAGAAAAGCAAAGTTTTTGCTTCTGCCCTTTTAGAAGGCTCTGTCAGTAGCACTTGGCTCTACATGAACATGCATATGGAGCCAAGGCAAAGGCCAACAACTCAGCCTTACAGTGCTTCACTGCATGTCATAACCATGTTCCCTCTTACACGACCCTTTGTCTTCAGAGGCTAACTAATGGCAGGGAGCTTCCTGATGGGATGGTACACAGTGGCAAAGGGAAGACCTGTGAAACCAGACAGACCAGGGTGTGAAACCCACTTAATGGCAGTATGATCATAGGCAAGTTATTTCACCTCTGAGCCTCAGTTTCCTCATCTGTAAAATGGGGACAGTATCACCCACCTCTCGATGTGGTTCTGAGGATTACTTATTTCATGTGTCCCAAAAAATGGCTCCACTTCTGGCCTCCCCATTTCGCTCTTGCTATTCCTGTCCCTTGAGGGCTCTTCCCCTAGCTTTAGCTCTTTAAAACCTCCTCATTCATAAAGTGTCTCTTTCGTCACATATGCCTTCTCTGCCCCAGCGACCCTCCCCACCAAATAAATCCCAAGAGCTGTCAACTCAGAATCCACAGCACACTTTGTATCTCTAACACTGCATTTTGCAATCTAGGTATCATAGTCATTGGTATATGAGTGGTGTTCCTACTACTAAATGTAAGTTTCTGGAGGCAGGGACTGTATCTTGGCCATCTTTGTATTACCTGACATAAATGGACCATATGTTGGTCCTTCTATGAGAAGCAAGTGTGGCAGTGTTTCTTCAGGGAGTGTCTCAACTATGACAACTACCTTTTTATCACTTTGCATGCAAGTTGTCCATGAAACTCGGTATACCTGAACTTAAAACAGCAGTGTTTGGGTTTGCAGATGTTTCTGGCTTCCAAAGCTCCCTGCAGCTGATATTTCAGCAAACCACGAAGACTCGGTAGAAAGCTACAGTAGATTAAAAACATACCATCACCTTGATCCTACGAAGAGTTTCTTCAGGTGGGTAATGAGCAACAGTTGCCTTCCCATAGCTAAAGAGTCTAGAAAACATACATTCTTTAAGATTTTATTTATTTATTCATGAGAGACACACAGAGAGAGGCAGATACATAGGCAGAACAGAGAAGCAGGCTTCCCTCGGGGAACCCGATTTGGGACTTGATCCCTGGACCCAAGATCATACCCTGAGCTGAAGGCAGATGCTCAACCACTGAGCTACCCAAGCATCCCCAGAAAACGTATGTTTTTTAAGAAAAAGCAAACTCAGCAGGAGTCATGAGTTAAGACATCAAGCCTAAGGTGACTACTATGGTAGCCTATTCCACTTCAAGGCTCTTTTTTTTTTTTTTTTTTTTTTTGGATTTTATTTTTAAGCAATCTTTATGCCTAGCGCAGGGCTCAAGCTCACAACCCCTAGATCAAGAGTTCCCTCCAGAACTCTTACTTCTGATCCAGAGTGACTTGGGTAAGTCGTTTTGCTCCCCAGATCCTTGATTTAGCCATTTGGAAAGTGGATTGAGCAGCAGTTGCTACTCATATTCCTCTCAGGAAACACCCTGAAATTTAACAACCAACTTTCAGCTTCCCTAGAGCAAATTCTCCTTAGAGTGGAGAGCTCTGGTGAATTGGTATAAAGAGGCCCAGAAAGCTCTCTTCTGCAGGGGATTGAATGGTGTCCCTCCAAAAGATATGCCCATGCCCTAAAGCCCCAGAACCTGTGAATGTGACCTTCTTTGGAAAAAGAATCTTACATGTGTAATTAAATGAAAGATCTCAAGATGCTGTCATCCTGGATTAATCAGGTGGGCCCTAAATCCGATGACAAGTGTCCTTACAAGAGACACAGAAAAGAGAAGGCCATGTGAAGACAGAGGCAGATGCTAGAGGGATGCAGCCCACAAGCCAAGGAAGGCCAGAAGCCACCAGAAGCTGGCAGAGGCAGGAAAGGATCCTCCCCTAGAGCCTGATGAAGAGAATGTGGCTCTGCTGACACCTTGATTTTGAACTTCTGGCTTCCAGAACTGCGAGATACTAAATTTCAGGTGTTTTAAGCCACCAAATTTGAGGCAATTTGTTACGGTAGCCCTAGGCAATGAATACCTGCCCCCTCCCTGTACTCCCACCTACAAGTATCTGCCTAGCAGTGTCTAAATATTTCACCGTGGCTGAGTTTGTCCTCTCATTAGGCAATGTACTCAGGTTTTGTCTTAAAGTGCAACACTCCTTGAGTCGTGTCCTTAGAACTCAAGGCTAAAGGGTTTATTTGGGATTTTCATCAAGCAGGGGAAAAAAGGGAATGGACAGGCGACGCAAAATACCCAGATGGGGGTGAGGGGAAATGTCAAAAAGAAAGGAGAGATTTTAAAAATAAGAGACCCAAACCAAACTTTATCTAGGGTCAGCCCTGAAAGAGTCATAAATGTAGCTTGAACAACAAAAGTCCCACGTTGTAAGAATGAGGACCCTTTACAGAAGTGAAAAATCCTAATCTTGCCTCAGTCCTTGGCCCATATTTCAGAAAGTCTGATAAGAGGGTGCTCAGACCGTGGCTCAGTCAGTTAAGCATCCGACTCTTGATTTTGGCTCGGGTCATGATCTCAGGGTCTTGGGATCCAGCCCTGAGTCAGGCTTTGTGCTGGGGTGTGGAGCCTGCTGAAGATTCTCTCTCTCTCTCTCCCTCCCTATTTGCTCTTCCCTGCCCTGTGCTCTTGCTCTTTCTCACTCTCTCAAAATCTTAAAAAGTGTGCTCAGAGCGGTCCAAATGCCTCCTTCTCCCTGTTCAACTGCATTCATTTTCTTAGGCTTCACAAACGAGGCATATTCTGGATGCATGAAGCAATGTTTTCAAGCGACTAGCAAGTAGTCACAAACAGAGCCTGGCAACAATGGAAAATGTCTATCGACCTGGGCCCCCAGCCCAGCCCAAGCATTTGGTTGGCGTCTCCCTCCACATCACACCCACCCTAGTCTTCGGCATTCGTGGAGGTGCTGCTTAACCAGCTGCCAAGCAAATCTCTCCGACGCCCAATTGCCCTTACTGTTAAGATGCTTCTCCCAGCTCTAATGGCTAACCTAAATTTCAGTTTCAAGCCATTGCACCTTGTAATTACATTCTCAGCCACTGTAAATAATCTGTGCCCTCTATTTTATCATTCCTCTTCCCCACTGATAGGAACCTGTGGAAAAGGGAGTTGGTGGCCTTGTTAGTACAACACATGCACTGCACCTGAGCAAAATGCAACCGCAAGAAAATCACTCACTCACTCTTGATCTCTGTGTGAGAAGCAATGTTATTGATCTTTGCTACCCTTCAGCTGATCTGCGTGTCTACACTGACATGCTCTAGTGCTGTGGCATTTATGCCATCTTGGGGAATAGCTGTGTAAATGCTCCGGTAATTTTATACATCTTCAACATACTGTTGTTTTAGAACTTGAGTATGTGAAGGACTGGGAAGGACAGATTTTCCTCCTCCTACCCCCACCGTCATGTAATAGGAATCAAAATCCTCACTAATTGGCCCTCCTCCTGCATCTCACTGAAGTCTAGACTTGGTGGCAACCCCTTTCTGGGGAAGAGATTTAATGAAGGAGAAAGTGCATGGGAGGGGTGTTGGCAAGCAAACCACTGCAGAGCAGCTATAAGAAGCCTGGAGACACAAGGGACTCCTGGTAAAACTGAGATTGAAAGCTAAAGGATATTGTTTGTCTGTCTCTCTCTCACACACACATGCATGTGTGCACACACGTTGGTGAGCCCTCTTTACCCTGAACCAAACGCCTCCCCCCAAACGAGGAAAATCTAAGTTATTAATGCAACACCTAAAAGACTTCCATGACGCTCACTAGTGACTTTTTTCCTCCTTGCTTTCTTCGGGAGCTGTGAAAAACAAAAATAAATTACCCAAACAAGTGATTTGGGGATTTCTCTTCCATTCCTGTGATTTCACTGAAAAATTCAGAAATTGTTAGTAGTCCCTTCATTCTTCTGCCCACCCATGGGTGATGCAGAGACAGAGCTCCGCAAAGCCCAGTGTGGGTTCCAAGAAGCAGTGTCAGGAGGGCTCGACATCAAGCTAAATGAACCACACCTGGATCCGGGGTCTCCCTGTTGGCTGCCAGTCTTAGATGACCCACTTCAGAAAACTGCCAGCTCTCAAGACCACAGTGGTCTGGTTCAGGAGTATCTGCCTCATTTAATTTACTTTTTTTAAAGGGAGAAGTGCAATCAGAAAGGAAATGTGACAAAGGAACTAGGGAGCCAATTAGGTCCCAAGCCGTGCTGGGTTCAAGGTACCTGATGCTACAGTCAGCTGGGACCGTAATGGAGACAGGTTGATGCAATCACTGAGGAAGTTCACCTCCTGGATGATGACCTTCACTGAACAGGAAAATCATATGCCCATGATCCCAGGCTACAGAGCTCCCTCAGGACACAGCATTCCCACAGATTCAAGCCACGGCTCCCCCTCTGCCCTCCTTCTTCCCCTCAACAGATACGGAGACCACCTCCACGCTGGTCCTCATCTTCTACCTGCCTGCCTCCCCCCACCAAGGGAAGAGAGAGTGGACTGTTTGACTTCGAATCCCCAGCATCTTGCACATACTACTGGGTTCTCAGAACTGCTTTTGGGAAAATTTCCAGAAATGCCAGGCCCTTCATAAGAGTACTGATTAGGAACATGGCTCTGGAACCAGACCGGGTCTAATTTATTTCAGAAAAATATTTGACCTTGGCCAACTTGCTAAACCTCTCTAAGCCTCAGTCTTCTCATCTGTAAAATGGGGGAAATCATGCTACCCACCTGGTAGTGCTGTGGTAAGGATTAAATGGGATGTTGCCCATAAAGAGCTTAGCACAGCACCCTGGCTCAATAAATCTTAATGATTATTAGCACCGCCCCCACCACAGGTGCTCAATAAAAACTCACTGAATTGAAGTCACACCAGTGGGAATGACTAGCAGATGTGAAGGCGGCCTGGGCTTTTTTTTTTTTAAGGTCTTTTCCCACCTCACTCTGCCCCAGATGACCTCTGAGATTTTCTTTTTCTCCTTTTTTCTTTCTTTCTTTTTTTCTTTTCTTTCTTTTCTTTCTTTCTTTCCTTTTTTTTTTTTTATTAAAAGGATCGATAGGGGATAGTTAGGCCCTACTTTTACTGATCTTCAGTTTTTCATTCAGGGCAGAAAACCAAGTCTGGCAAAGTCAGGAAGATAATTTTCTGAGAAATATGACAAGGCTATTAAAAACTCTAAATGAAAGTTGTGTAATGAGCATGAATCTGAATACATTTAAGTTTCCTCTAGATCCGGTAACTCCACCAACACCCTTACATATATTTTTTTAAGTGTGCTTTTGAGGACTGTGAGGAGACCAAGGCCCTAAAAGATAGGAGGATCTTTCTAAGGATGGGGGTGGGTAGGGGACGCACAATTGTCATGAAAATTAACCCCTGAAAATGCATGGGATTTTATTACCAAACGGATGCCTGAGGAGATTACTAGATTTTTAGGGTCTTTACTATCAAGAGAGCAACCTGCATGCCTGAAATAATTAAGAAGAGACTCAATTATCTAGTAAACTGAAATTTCAAACCACCCTGCTTACCTAAATGAGAAAAGCTGCTTAAACTAAAGCGTCATTACTTCTATTTAGACAAGCCTTAGCAAAGATATACAAGGAGCTAAAGAATGGGACCCCACATTCTTCCCTAAGCCACAACAATGCCTGTTTATGTAAATAGGATTTTCAATAACAGGACGGAATCTGGAAAAAAAATGTTTTCATTATTGACTCTGAAAAAAATGCAAATGCAGAAGATGAAAGTCAAGGGGCTTTCAGTATAATGGGCACTGAATACCCTAAAATATTTATTCTATGTGAGTCTGATCCTAGAGTCTAAGTGGTTCTAACAAGTAGGCAAGGACTCTTTCTCCTGGAAAACGTCTGAGTTCGATATGAGGAGGCACAAATTACTCTGACTCCATGGCAAGTAGAGTGCGTTATTTATTCAAAAACTCAGTTTAAGAAGAAATAAAAGTAGTAGTAGATATCTATTTACGTTTATTTGGCAGCCCCTTCCAAAGCTGGGCCAAAACATAAATATCCTTGCCTCCATCGTCACCATCTGACAATCAAACACCCCCACATGACCATAACAACCTCCAGGCGCAAACTAAAAGCTCATTAAAGCCTATATGGAGGCTATTTATAGAAGAACTAAACAAAGAAGGAACAGACTATTAGCGAAATTAATTAGACTGTTCATACTTTTGACAACTATTGCTATTTGTTGGAACTCAAGTGTCCAGCTCCTTCACTGACAGGTATTGATAACTACAAAGATACCACATAGCCAGAGTTTTCAACTGCGCCTGTGGTTTTTGGGTTCGAGAACTTGGGTTTTGACCTATACTCTGTATATCAGCCTTCTTGTTGCTGTTTAGGCAGCTGATAAGAGGCAGAAATCCTTCTTGCTCATTAAGCCATTAGCTGCTGTTAAGCAAAGGGCTGGGGCTTGTGGAGAGGGGGGTGTTCAGTGGCCCAGAGGAATGTGCTGGACTCCACATATAAAGCCAGCCCCGATTTGGGGTTAAGAATTTAACCTTAAAAGGCTGACAAGTCATAAATTTGCCTGAGGTTCATATATATGTGTGACTTTCACAGTTTATATTTCCTAGCCAGGACTCAAAGTCAAAACATGCCCCTGATTAATGAATGGTACTAATTGTTATTCCTGACTTGAGAACATTAGTCTTTATCCAAAATATTTTCTTTAAAAACACACAATCTCATACCTAAAACTCTCTGGCTTAGGGGAATTTGGACAACCAGTTAGAAAAAAATAGGAAGAGGAGCCTAATGTTATCTGTTTCTTGGTGCTACCATTTTGGTAGTCAAGATTGACTCAAATGCTTCCATTTCATTGTGTTCATCAAGCAAAGTGCAAAGGAATGTCCTCCAAATCTAAACATCTGAGATAAAGCAACCATCTGTGACTCTACACAAAAACTAAGTGGGGGCAGAGGCAGGGGTGGGGGGTGAAAGGGCTGAAGTATCTCCACGCACATTTTGTCTAACTTATCTTGTTAAATATTTATACCTAGGTGCATAACCTAACAGACTTGGCCAAGCTTGGAAGAGATAATAGACACAGGACAAACAAAAGAGCCCCATAAGTGTAAAGACGAAGAAAAAAAATACCAAGGAATAGTCCAACTGGAAGACGCTCTTTAACCCGAAGTCAGGTTTGAAACTGGGACAATAAAATCCTACAAGTGACACAATGTCCTGAAATGTGATCACTTCATCAGGGAAAAGCAAGCTACATTTGGTGAGCCTATGAACTAGGTGTCAATTCCACCTCACATTAGCAGTGTTTTAAAGGGTCTCCCCGATCTTCGAAAAAGGAAAGGCAGCTCAGTGGAAGACAAGAGATTTCTAAGAACAAAGATGCAATTTGCATTCATTGAGAATTATGACAAAGTGAGAGAGAATGTAAACCACATAGCAATGATCTGAGATACTCCAGTCAGATATATTTAGCCTTGTGCTATCTGTACAGAAACCCTTTTAAATACTCAGAGTTCTTAGAAAGTGGAATGTAAATTCATCGGTGCATATTTTAGAGCTCTGCATTTCCAAACTAACTCGGGAATCAAATTTCGAAATATCCCCAGGAGAAGTAACCAGGTACCCAAACCAAATATGCGGGCAAAAAAGGAAAGGCTGTTTTCTCTCCAGAATCACTGAGGGCAAGCGGATGTGGAGGAGGCAGAGGAAGGCGGGGGGAAGAGAGGGGAGAAAAGGAAAGCAGGAGCTATAGGAAACACAACTTAAAAACTAAAATACAGAGGAAAATAGAAAACATTCTACTCGTCCACTTTTTTAGGGAACAAGAAACACAAAACCATTCAATAAATATAACAAACCATAAAACACCTTCTGTTCTAAATTATACCCAGTTGAGAGAGAGCGTGAGGGTAGAAAGGAGGAAGGCGAAAAGGGAAGATGTGGGGAGCAGTCCAGTAGATGATGGGCCTGTGGCCCCCATAGCATTGGAGCTTTTCTGAGCCCCAGAAGGGCAGCAATGGGTGCGCTCAGAATATCCACCAGTCCCCTGAGCTACGGGGGTCCTGGTAACTCTGGGCTACTTCTTATCACTCTACTCTATGAAATAAATGGCAATGGGCTTTTTGGAGAAGTCTACCGGAATTGTTATCTCATACATCTCATTGCCACCAAGACCTAGCTTGAAAATAAAGCCTGAATGATTGACTAAATGCTGATTCTAACTCCTTCAAGCTTTGTGAATGAGGCAACCTTACTCTCTCAAAGAACAAAGAAAAGGCAATCTGACAGCTTTTGAAGGCCAAAAGAACCTTCAGGCAACGTTATTAAATTGACCCACAGCACTGAAGTTTCAAAGGCAAGAAATGACTTCGGTTTTAGAAATTAACACTTGTATAAAAACCTTCAGAATTCCGTGGGGGGAAATAAACCTTTATTTCAGAAATAAACTTTGAAGTTTGAAAACAAAGCAGAAAATCGGTTTCTGGAAACAGAAGGGACTACTGGAAACACTGAACAGTTCTTCCATGGCTCTCTGAATAGCTTCACAAGTTCCACTCTGACTTCTGGGGATGGCCAGAGAAGGTACACCCCCCAATGCCAGTAAAAAAAAAAAAAGTGGGAAATCATTAAGTCTCCAAGATAAGAGCAACATGGTCCCCTAAGATACTTGCCTCTGGCCGCATTAAATTAAGCCATGGCATGGTTAAGAGGTTCTCACCATCTAAGAGAGCAAAGATTGTTTTCCAAACTAGTCCCGAGGATATTAGCCACCCTACAGGCTCAGTGCAGTCCCTTCATTCCACACCCCCCTCCCTTCTTCTCCCCCACTCTCTGAATCTCTCTCTTACCCCTTCTGCCCCCCAATACATTTCTTCTATATAGATCTACGAGGCCACATCAATGAATGAACAGCCAACCATAGCATGCATGCTAGAAATCAAAAGAACATTGATCCATTATGTGCAAGATCTATTATGTACCCTCCCCTAAGTCCTGCAGGGTTTTCACCCTCAAGGAGCTTACACTTGGAAGCAGCCCTTCTCAAGCTTTAACGGGCATATAAATCAATGGGGGGATCTTGTTTAAAACCACAGACCTGATTCAGCAGGTCTGGGATGGGGCCTGATATTCTGCATTTCTTGCAAACTCTCAGGTTGCAAGATGTTGATGCTACCAGTGCATAGGCCACACCGTAAGGAACAAGCGTCTAGGAAGGAGACAAAGTCAAGTACATAAATAACTAGAAGAGCAAGAGAAAACCAAGGCTGTAGAAGTACAGTGAAACCAGGGTTCAAAGGGAACTAGTCTCAGGGACCCATGATATGGCTTGGTCAGGAGATGGCACGGCACTGCCACCTTGAAGTGTGGCTAGGACGGGAGCAGGTGCTAAAGGAAGGCAGAAAGTCAGGTGGTCGCTAGACAAAGGTTTGGAAGCAGACAGCTACAGGGTCCTTTTAATGACACCATCTGTGGCCTGTTGGGCTTCAACAGAGGGCGCACATGTCCAGGAGGTAAGAGTCAAAGATGAGACTTGCAGGACTGAGCCATCTAGTGTGGCTGTGAGAGGTGGACAAAGAGAAGTCCAAGACCATTTTGCGGTTCCAGGTGTGAGTACAGGAGCTGCTATCGCCACGAATGCAGAATGTTGGACAGGGGCAGGTTTGTGCAGACAGGAAGAAAAATGCACTGATTTTTGGCTCCATTGAAAGGGAAGCCCTGGCAGGACATCTGGATGGAGACGTTCAGCAGGGTGACTGGCAGATATGGAGTCAGACAGCCAGAAAGAGGTCAGGCTAGAGAGGCAAAGATGGGTGTCATTCGAATGGCGAAGATAATGGAGTCATGGGAATGGGTGTGGGAATGAGCCAAGAGAGAACAGAAGGGGCAAAGGACAAATATGATGGGACACTTGCATCTAAGAAAGGGCAGGAGGAAGAAGGCAAACGAGCAGAGACAGAATCAGCTTCAGAGGAGAGAAGCCCAAAGTGAAAAATGTCACAAAGTCAAAGGAGTGGGGGAAAGTTAAGTCAAAGGCCCTTCTACCCAGACCATCTTTCTTCCCCAGAAGCCAGTGGGTATACTGGAAAGAGCAGTGAGCTATCGAGTGAGACAAATCTGAAGGCAGATTCTCACTCCTTTTATACAAGGTCAGGGAAAGTAAACCTTTCCCAGCCTCAGTCTCTTCATCTGTAAAATGGAGACGACCCCATCGCCCTCTCTGATTTGCTGTGGAGATTAAATGAGATGAAATATAAAGCCACTGTCACATAGTAGGCACTCAGTAAATGGTAGTTTCTGTGCTCTTCCCTTGGGGCCCTTCCATACTATTCCATTAACCTGAAAGTGGTCTCAAAAAATCTACCAGAGAACAAGGGGTTTTGAGTTTACACTGAATGAAAGTAGAAGCCCCGATGAAGGCAACCTCTTGAACAATAGGGAAATTAAAGAAACTCTTCATGCCAGAGAAACACAAAATTAGACCACCCTTTCCCCCCCACCCCAACCAAAAAAAATCTCCATATACACTTAAGAAAAGATCAGCCCAATTACACAAGTATGCCTAGTATTTGCTTGGAACCACATGTTTCAGAGACCAGCCAGCAGGGCCCAGTCTGAAATGGAACAGAGACCAGAGCTCCTAAAGCTACACACCGCTACAGCTTTCATGCCCCAAAGTGGGAGGCTGATCCCCACTGGGGGTTGGGTGTGCACAGGGGTCTCTATGTTGCAATCAGGCAGGTCAGCAGAACTCAGAAGCTATGGACACTTTATGAGTGGCTGCATTCATTTGTCTGTACATAAGATATATGAAAGCAAGGCTTTCATGACACAAATGTAAGGTATGATTGTGCAAGACCACCCACTGCTAAAAGTAACAACAGCTTTCAGTTTAAATAGCATGCAAAATTATTAATTACTGCTATCAAAAATAATAGAAATCCAATCCCTTGCTTCAAATGTACTTCTCCACATTCCCCCATCCCTCTCTGTGTGTGTGTGTGTGTGTGTGTGTGTGTGTGTGTGTGTGTGTTTAGTAGTGCATTATCTTATTTGCAAAATCTTGGACCATGACAACATCTACTCATACTTTCTCTTAATCAAGAGAATTCTTAAAGTCTGGCACTTTTTTTTGAAATCACCAGATGTTGGCAAAATGCATTTTAAGATGTGTCACATACAAAAGCCTGGAAAATATCATCCACACCCATGACTTCCAACTTGAGCCTATATGCTGATGAGTCCCAACTATGCTTCTTCTGAACTCCAGAAGTGCATCCGCTATTTCCCAGTGATCTCATCCATTCCTGGAGTTTTGGTTACCACCGAGATATGCTGTTAACATCCAAGTATGTATCCCCAGCCCTGATTTCTCTCTCTTCTACCATACAAAATACAACCTCAACTACCTAGCAGACATTTCTACCTCAATGATCAAAGAACTCCTCAAACTCAACCCCTTCAAAATCAAACTCATTATTTCACCCCTTAAAAATATGTTCTTCCTGGGGCACCCGGCTGGCTCAGTTGGTAGAGCATGGGACTCTAGACCTCAACGTTGTAAGTTTGAGCCCTTGCATCAGAGGTAGAGTTTACTTAAAATATATATGTTCCTCCTATATTTCACTCATTTAGTCAATAAATATTTACTGAGCACCTATTATGTGCCATAGCCCCACCCCCCAGAAAACCCAGAAGTTCTAGACTCTCCCTTCTGTCTTCCTATCCAGTCACCAAGTCATACCTGATCCGCTCCCTCTAGTCTCTCAACCTGATCTTTTACTCCCCCATTTACTGCCCTTTTTTTTTCACCTGTGTTACTAAAACTCCCTGCCAGTCATTCTCCATACTGAATACCATCTTCTCTTCTTAAAATGTTTTCATGGCTCTTCATCATCCTTGGATACAGACCAAGGAAATTCCTAGCATTTCCTGCCTACTTTTCTAGTTCATCTTTACCCTCCACACAGCTGTTCTCCAACCTATCCAAACTAGTCCAACAAATGCGTCATTTTTGTCTCTATGTGCCTTTACATGACAGTCTACTTAAGGCAACTAGGTACCCCTCCTCCATAGCTCAATGACCCCTCAGATCCCTACATGGTGCCCAGCTCCATGGCAGTTCTCATGGTGCTGTCTTGATATCCATGGTTTTCCTTATCTGGCTCCCTCCCAAGGCAGTGATTGTATCTTATTCATCAGCTCCTAGCTCAGTACCTGGCATAGAATCAGTGCTCAATGAATGTTGGCTGAAGTAGAGAATGAATGAAAAACTTTTAAATATTTATGCAGAGATGGCATATAAAGTTCATTATTAGTAGGTTCCTTTCCTGAGAATTTCCATCTGTTTTCCAAAACAACTAAATGTGGTCCTCAATACAATCACTCTGTGAAAGCTTACTTGGAAACTGCCTCTTGGGTCACATTCTCATTGCTATGGAGCTCAACATGCAATGCGGCCAGTGCTGAAAGTCATTCTCCAAAATGAGCCAAATTCACAGTATGGGTTGACCATCACTGCTTTAAATGAGGATCACATCTCTGTACTTAGGAAAATGATGGAACTTAATAAATGAGCTCTATGATATCAGTGACAATTCACTCTGCAACAATTTGGGTCCAATCCAACTGAAAATGGTTTACTCGAGCTCTGAGAAGCTGTACCCCCTAGCTCTTCCCAGCATAAGTTAGGCTTATTCTCTAGGTTATTAAGGATGTACAGATATAGGGATATTATATGCATCCATGTATAAGTGTACAAATGTGCGTGTGTGTATATGTGTGTGTGTTGGAACCAAGCAGGCCGGTGGAACTCAGAATCTACAGACACTTTGAGTGGCTGCATTGTCTGTACATAAGATATATGAAAGCCAGGCTTTCATGACACAAATGTAAGGTATGATTGTGCAAGACTACTCACTATTAAGAGTAATAATTAACAACTTTCTTTTTTAAACATTTTATTTATTTATTCATGAGAGACACACACGGAGAGAGGCAGAGACAGAGGCAGAGGCAGAGGCAGAGGGAGAAGTAGGCTCCATGTGGGAGCCCAATGTGGGACTCAATCCTGGAACCCCAGGATCATGCCCTGAGCTGAAGGCAGATGCTCAACCACTCAGCCACCCAGGTGCCCCAGTTAACAACTTTCAAATAGTTTAAACAACACATAATTATAAATTGTTCCTATCAAAATAATAGAAATATAGAATATTTACATATAAACTATGAATATAACACACGTGTGTGTATATGAATACATATAAAACACATCCAAACACCACATCTATTATTTAAAAAAATAGATGGGCATAGAGCCTCAACTTGGGGCTTGGACAATGACCCCAAGACCAAGAGTCACACACTTTACCAACTGAGCCAGCCAGGTGCCTCCCCAAGCACCAGGTTTAGAGAAAGATCTATGGTGGGAGGTAGGATTGGCGCCTGGGTGGTGCCGTTGGTTAAGCATCTGACTCTTGGTTTCAGCTCAGGTCCTGATCTCAAGGTTGTGGGTTCGAGCCCCATGTCAAACCCCACATCGGGCTCTGCACTCAGCCTGGAGTCTGCTTAAGATTCTCAGGCAGCCTGGGTGGTTCAGCGGCTTAGCGCCGCCTTCAGTCCAGGGCATGATCCTGGAGACCCGGGATCGAGTCCCATGTCGGGCTCCCCGCATGGAGCCTGCTTCTCCCTCTGCCTGTGTCTCTGCCTCTCTTTCTCTCTCTGTGTCTCTCATGAGTAAATAAATGATATCTTTTTTTAAAAAAAGATTCTCTCTCCCTCTCCCCGCTTGTCTCTCTTTCTCTCAAACAAATAAAAAAATCTTAGAGAAACCTGTAGGTGAAAATTTCTCTCTACTTATCACTTCCTCCCCAGACTCCAGGTTTAAAAGAGGGGCAACAAGGCTCCAAGGGCCACAAAGAACAAATAAATGGCCTTCGCCTCCACCACCTCATCCTCAGTCCCTACTTCAAGTCAACTTAGACAATGATGCATCCAGGGACTCGGTCATTCTCTAGATGTATGCCATCCTAGGATCTCATTCAATAATGGTCAAGTCCTGTAGACTGTGTATTTAGGTGTTTATTCTTACCTTCATTCCAACCTTTATCAAATAACTCTATGCAAGGCACTTTATTCACCACTCGAGGATATCTTGCTGAATCAAATACAGCTTCTGCATTCAACCGTTTTAAGGTCTGGCAGAGGCTATGAATAAATGTTACTTCAAAAAACATGGATACTGGGATGCCTGGGTGGCTCAGTGGTGAAGCCTCTGCCTTCGGCTCAGGGCATGATCCTGGGATCCAGGATTAAGTCCCTCATCAGGCTTCCTGCAAGGAGCCTGCTTCTCCCTCTGCCTGTCTCTGCCTTTCTCTCTGAGTGTCTCTCATGAATAAATAAATTTATTTTAAAAAACATGGATACTAAGTAAGAAGAAGTATAGATAGAGTATTTCTGGGATCCAAATGCACTTGGGGCATACCTCCATATTTTCTATACATATCCAGGCTTCCAGATTCAAATGTTTTCCCATCCTTTCAGTCCATTGTCTGTTAGTGAACTTTCTTGTGCATACCAGAGTAAGGACTTTGAATGTCCTCCTTGTATCTGTTGCTCTAACCCTTCCTCTCTTCCCCACATTTCCCTCAGGTTCAACCATCCAAACCAAAACTGGACAAAGAGCAATGGAGTATTCCAGGATGCTGATACATACCAAAGGTACCAGAATCTAGAGTTTGGGAGAGAAAGAGCAGAACCATAATTAAGGAGGAAAGGATGCAAGCACAATTCTGATATTACTTTCACATGAATATCATCTCTTTATTTTTTACCCTGTTTCCTAGTTGGGCCTCTAGCTGAGAGAACTCCCAATGGGTCATCCCTAGCCAACTAGTTGAGTTTTCCCAGCTGACTTTAAAAGTTTGCCCCAGGGACGCCTGGCAGACTCAAAAAGGCCTGGGTGGCTCAGCGGTTGAGCATATGCCTTCGGCTCAGGGCATGATCCTGGAGTGCTGGGATCGAGTCCCACATCGGGCTTCCCACAGGGAGCCTGCTTCTCCCTCTTCATCTGTCTCTGCCTCTCTGTGTGTATCTCTCATGAATAAATAAATAAAATTTTAAAAAAAAATAAAATAAATAAAAGTTTGCCCCAATGCATACAGAAATTAAGAGACTTCTCATGAGGCCCTTTATCCCACTCCAATAAAATTTTCATGACTGAATAACCACTTTGGATTATGTCCTTTTAAATGTACATTTATGAAGCTTCATGTCATAGGCAAGAAGCACCAACATCAAAGAAAAACTTACATATGCTCAATGTATGTTTCTGTAACTGACACCAAGTTGCATTATTTTTGAAACCTAAATGCCACAGATCTGTAAAGTAAAAGTATGCATTTATGTATATGCAGGTAGATTTAATTTATCTATAAACTCCTTAGAATAGCCTTGTAAACAAGCACAGAATACTTACCTCTTGGTAATATTTGGCTAGTTTACTTCTTTTGGGGAATTATAGTGCAGCCACATGAATTAAACCAGTCCTTTGTCACTTACCTATAGACAACAAATGGATGTTTGACCCCAAAAAATAGCGATTTTTTTTAGAAACCTTAATATAGGGGCGCCTGAGTGGCTCAGTGGTTGAGCGTCTGCCTTCGGCTCAGAGCGTGATCCCAGGATCCGGGATCGAGTCCCACATCGGGCTCCTTGCAGGGAGCCTGCTTCTCCCTCTGCCTATGTCTCTGCCTCTCTCTCCGTGTGTCTTTCATGAATAAATAAGTAAACTCTTTAAAAAAAAAAACCTTAATATATTAGTAAAAGTGAGTCAACTACTTAAATATTGGCTGTATGGAGATTTTATGTTTATAATACATTTCTGCTTCCATTCGTCCACATAATCTACAAATATTTATTGAGTACCTATTTGTACTATGCTTCTTGCTAGACATGGTAGATACAAAGATGAAGATCACAGGCTAGTAGGGCAGATATAGAGGATTATGGACACATATCTTAAAGATGCCATACTCAGGATTTCTAATTTTCTAAGTCATAAACTTATTTCCAGAAGGCAGACTCAAAAAGGCCAATTAAAATTGTAGTCTAGAATTCTGCCTCATTCTGGATTTTTAAGAAATAAATGCATGCTATGTTGTGGAAATTCTGAAAAACACAGGACATTCTCAAAATCTTCATTTCTGAGAAATGTGCATCATCCAACTTTCAAGTGGATGGATACAATACAGTGAGTGGAGGTCTCTCCTATGATGGCTTTAACTTCTCTGTCCCTTCTTCTTGCCACTTTCACTTGTGTTTTCTCTCCCTTCCTATCAATTCTTTATCAATATAAGCCTATTAAGCATACTTCAAAGAGCTTAGTAGATTTACTAATCCAGCATATAAATAAAATTTCAGCTACTGGAAGTAATTAACTGTTTGGAACATCAGCAATGCATGTTGGTCCTAATGCTGACTCCTTTTTACTCATGAGAAAAAACACAAACTCTCAAATAAAGCTTTATCCAGCTATACACAGATAGGCAAAAAGTGAAAATGCCTTTCTTGGTAATCACTCTGGATTCATTTTTGTTTAAAAATGGCAGACAAGTATATCTAATAATTAGCACTTGGACAAGTGATGTTGAATCAGCCTAATGTGAAGTGCAAAACTCAATCTTCTTTACTTTGTATATTCAACAAAGTCTTCAAGTGAGACTGCAGTGCTCCAGTGAGGGCTTTCTCCTCACTCGTAGCATTGCAAATGCACGTTTTCTCTGCTGGTGTGCCTACCTTCACCTCACTTTCTTTTTTTAAAAGATTTTATTTATTTATTCATGAGAGACACACACAGGGCGGGGAGAGAGAGAGAGAGAGAGAGAGAGAGAGAGGCAGAGACACAGGCAGAGACACAGGCAGAGGGAGAAGCAGGCTCCATGCGGGGAGCCTGACTTGGGACTGGATCCCGGGTCTCCAGGATCACGCCCTGGGCCAAAGGTGGCGCTAAACCACTGAGCCACCTGGGCTGCCCTTCACCTCACTTTCTGACTCGCATTCTCTCTGTCATTCTATCTCTGAAGGTAAATTCCCATTACCTTATGCTGTCTCTAAAGCCAGTCGGGGGCCCCTGCTTTAGATTCTATTCTCTGATGTTCATTTCTTAATGGAGTGCTGGGGATCCTGTTTCAAGCCAGACAAATTGGTAAATATGGGCTGACCGAGTGGGGGGTTTTTCTGCCCACACTTTCCATTAGCCTTGAGATTACCCAAAACATCAAACCCTTTTGCAAGCTTGGCTAGGGCTGAATAGATGTTGGCTCCTGGTATGGTCCTTTGGATTGAGCCTATGCACAAATTCTCATCCCAGGTTACCGATATGTGTGAGGTACTCCAGCAGGCCCATGCATGTGTTACAGCTCAACTCTCAAATACAGTAATGTCAACATGAGCGAGAAAGGTCTAGCTGACATTAAATCAAAGAGAGTTTGATTTGAGATGTCTCACAATTTATGTGCTATAATAATTGTTGATCTGTAATGATACTACACCAGTCATAACAATGTTGCTAATTTCAATTTGTTTTTTGGGTACTCGACATTAATCAGCCCTTCCTGATGGTAAGAGTCACCAGCTAACTGAGGAAAGACTGAATCTGGCTCCAGTCAAAATAGATGTAGCCTGAAAAGTTGGTCCACATACCCCAACAGTGTACCAGAACAAATTGGACTCAGGCTTTTAAAATAAGTAAGATGACATAGAGCTTAGGAAAGTATCTGCAAGTTCATAGAGAATACATAATGATCTAGAAATTCTATCATCGTCAATAATTTACTAAATGCGCTATGGTGCCCCTGGTATTGTACTCAACACTGCATCAAATGCAGTGCTTTCCCTTTAAGAAGCTTCTAATCTAAAACATACAAATAACCATATGCAGAAAAAAGCGAGAGATCAGAGTAAAGGAAGCATTCACAAAAATGTACAAATTCAGCATGCCAGAACTTTTCAGTTGAGCAATATGATCCCTAGTGAAATTCTTTCCAAATGATGTATCGTGTGCACAAGTTATAAGTGATTATCTTCAATTTTCTTAGAAATGAGTAATAAGATACCTCTTAAGACCCATGCTTTTGTATATGCATCAAACAATAAAGTTGGCGTGGTCATTGATAGCTGCCATTTAAGGAGAAAATATATTTTCTGTCTTGTCTTGTAGCACACAAACCCAGGCCTCTTTATTCCCAGGTTGCTAATAAGCAGCCTTTTTCTAGGCTACAGTGAACAGCAAACATTGCAACTCTGAAGATGAAAGTGGCAGCATGCTCAGAAATATTGCATCAAAATATTAGATGCAATCTACCAGTCCATAAGAAAAAAAAAAAAAACATGGCTAAACTGACACCATCTGTGTCACCTAGCATGCCTCAGAATCATCTCATGCATGCCTCTCCGAATGCCTGGGCCCAATTTGCTCCGTGAATTAAGAAAACTCTAAGATGGCGGCCCTATTAAGAGCTGCCGTCCTATCTCCCACTTCATCTCTTCAGTTCTTTTCCCTTGCCAGGCTGGCTATTGTGACCATTTCAGCCAATTTCCTGGAGGTATTTTCTAGCCCTTTTCACCCTATTTAATCCTACAAGTTTCCTGAGAAGCCTGTTTACTCGTAGGCTCCCCCACAAGACTGTGAGCGCCTTGACAAAAGGGGCTGTGTCTCACCCCTTCCAGAACCTAAGGCGGGGGCGGCCAAGGAGCTCCAGGCTTAGGCTTGTCGCAGGCCCAGGGGCTCCACCGACCACCAGCCCATCCCTTTGATCGGACCCACTGTCAGGGTTCGCCTGAGATATCTGTCCAGACCACGTTCATTCAAGAGAGTTCTCCCAACTGTCCCAAGTTAGCTTAGGACACTAACGACTCTGTCAAAACTTGAGCAAATCACCTGCTCGCCCCAATGGCTGGTACAGTCTCAGGAGAGAGAAAATCCTCCCACACCCCGCTTCTTGTTCTCTCTCCCGACATCAGGGCCGCTAGAACTGCTTCAAACTAATTGGGGAGCCACAGCTGGCAACCCAGATACAGTTGCTAGGTCTCACGCTTTAAAACAACAAGGACGACAGATACCAAACTCTCTCTTTGTTTCAAGAACACTAGTTTTTATTTTTACGTTGTTTCATCTATTTTGAGACATTCCAAGTCGATCTTGGCTCTTCAGGGTTGCCTTTAACCCATACGGGAGTTTGGCCTTCTGGATTGGTTCCTGCACTTTCCAGGGCCCTCTAAGGCCAGATTCCTCAATCTTTGGGGAGTTGCAACACTACCACGGTTTATTTGATTTTCTCATTCTTGTCTGTCCCCTTCACCCCCCCCCCACACACACACACAAAAGCGGTGTATGGCATTCATAAAGTGAATTACACTTGATTTTTGTTTAGAGGAATTTTTTTTCAAACTTCTGTAACATTCCCTTGAGACAATTGGAAACATCATTGTCTGATTACTAGCTCACTTTCCTTGACTAAAATTGTATCCATTCTTGATTGCGCCTGTGGGTAGGTTAAGCAAAACAAAATAAACATCCAGACTTATGAGCTCATTGGCTTTTTTCTGAATTTTTCTAAATTAAATAAGGGCAAAAGAGCTGCACAGAAAGTCAGTTATATGGATTTTTCTGCCAAATGCTAACTCTGTGTGCCTGGTTTCCATCTGTGGTGCTTTCCAAGTTACAAATCCTTAAAAAGAGAGAGAAAGAGAGGGAGAGAGGTATGAAAAGATCTATGGATTGGGGGAACATGCTATTTAGAATTGCTATCCCGTGCCTTTGAACGCTCTAAAAGAAATGGGAACATGAGATTGTAAGGCTTTAGATCAGCTTTGTGGAAGTCTGGTGTAGCCCTTCAGCACCAGTGATTTATTTTTTAGGCTGGCTGATTTCAAATGCCATTTAGTCTCATCCATATTAGCATAAGAAATGTACCTTATCCACTCCAACCCAATTCTGCTAATGGCCAAAGTTAGCAGTCAATCCCAAATGCTCCCCCTAAGTGAGATAGGACATTCTGGGGATTTCTCCTTACTATGACCAAATCGCATTTCATCTGGGACAAAGAGAGCTTTAATGCAGTTAATACAGTGAAGCGGGCAAACTGAACATGGCTTAAAATATAGATGGGGGAAAAAAGTCAAACGGTCATCTTGATGGTTCATAACTACCAAATAATTCGCAGCTCTCTTTCAATTTCCAACCACTGAATGACAGCAGCAAATGACACATTTGTTCACTTTGAAATGATGCACTTGCCATTGTATTTAGTCGGCCATTATCATCTCTTCTCTGAAATACTGATGAGCTCTTTCCACATGGACATTAGGATTTTCCCCGTTTGCCATTCTACAGTGATCACAGTTGCCCAAGTGAAATTCTGGACACATGGTTTTCCCGGCAAGACAGGAGTACTGGAAATCTGCACACACACACACACACACACACACACACACACACACACACCCCGTTGCCCCAGAGGCCCCGGAGAAAACCCAGGGTATCTGGTAGCCACCTGGGTGTCACCCTATTTGCAGTCAGAAGAGGGCTGCATGTAGAAGGTGCTAGTCACCACACAGGGTCATGAAATAGAAGTGAAGGAGGGAAGTTGGGTTTACATGAAGACCCTTGGCAAGTGATTTTGCCCACAGAGCTTGGGAAATACTGTAGGGAAAGGAAAAAGCCCCACTAGGCATTCCTGTTCTCTGCAGCATGGCCATCCTCAGGCAGGGAGCAAGGGAGCTTGCAGGGAGGGAGCCCAGGCCAAATCTCTTACACGCAGTGTGTGGGCCCTCCCAATACTTGTATACAGATGCTGCAAAGAGGCAGGCAGCCAGAGGCTGGGGAGGAGAAGGGAGGGCCAGCACCAGCACGAGTGTGTGTACAGGGAGGGGGTTGCTAAATGAGTATCGGTGGGTTCCTTCTGGTCTTTTTTCTTCTTTTGAGCACAACCTTTACTCCCTGGCTTCGCATCAGTCAAATACGGCCCCAACCCCAACCCTGGATCCATTCATCTTGTGGGGACTCACCCTGTGAGGACCAATTTTTACATTATCAACAAAAGCGTGTTCTCTGGCCTTCGCAATCTAATTACCATGGCACTTGGTGGGGAAAGAGGTCTGCCTGTTGTTTCAGCTCTGTGGAACTGATTCATAGGTTGCCCCTTACGCTCCCGCACACGCCCACGTGGTACGTTATTAACACTTAACAGTGGAAGAGGTAGTTCTCCCCTCCCAGAAAGCGAAATCCTGCAATGGCAATATTTAACATATGCGCAAATGCATTTCCGTCGCCAAAAGGGGTGACCAATTACCTTTGCAACCAAACAGCAGGCTCGCTAGGCTCTTTTCATCCACCTAAAGAAAAGGCTGAGGGCTGAGGGCGCGCTGGCTGCCTAGGTAACCTCCCGCTAGTGAACGCTCGCTGGCAGCGCCCACAGGGCGCGCATCGCCTTCACAACTTGGTCCAACCATCAGGCCCGCCTCTCTGACTTGTTGGGAGCCACGAGCCAAGTTTTGACGAGGGCTGCTCCCCGATCCCTCCCAAGCGCGGGAGGCGCACCTCGCGGGAGGCGAAAAGACCCACAGACGGCTTAGGCTTCGCGAATGCCACCGGCCGCTTCAGCAGAGTGCACCTCCGACAAATGAACCTGTTTGAAACCAACTCTCTTTGCCCGCATTGTCAGTGTAGCAACTTGTCCTAATTGGATTCTAAGGCAGGCTTTTAGGAGTCCAACCGCGGGACAGTCAATCACACGGGGCCATTAATATTCATCTGTTGACAGCGGCAGCCCTCAGCTAAGGTTAAAATATGCCCTTACAACACGATCTGATTGTGCAGAACAAAAGGCAGGCGTTCAGAAACTTTCCTCCACCTAAAATCATCTCCCCTTCGGGGTGCAGTCTGTCAAGAAGGCAGACGAATTTGAGAAGGGGAGGAGTTAAATCATCTTTGGACTCCTGCTCCCCGGCCAGCAGCACCGTTTTCGAAGCAATTTTGCCAACCTAGATAAGGGACGCATGTTTTGAAGGGAAAGGTTCGATCCTCCCCATCTTGGGGACCTTCCTACTCAAAAGTTTGCCCCAGCGTATGTCTACCTGACACTGCGGATTCGGAGATCTGTCCCCAACTTTGCCTGCACTTGGGCCCGCGGGAACCCAGACTGCGGGAAGGAGGGCGTGGGGGCAGGTTGGAGAGAGAATGGCCGGAGCCGCGATCCAGCTTAGGCTGAAATGCTGGCACGTCCGTGCAGGCGAGGGTGGCAAATGCCCGAGGCGCCGGCTCAGCTGCAGGGCGCCAGTTCTGAGACCCGGGGAAGCAGCTCGCACCTTCCCACCCTCCCCCCAAAAATGGGCGCTCGCGAGAAGGCCATCCCTGCCGTTCCTCCCACCCGCACCTTCTCTGACAGAAGAGCGAGCCGGGGAGATGTGGACACGGTCCACACGCACCCTCCCGCCCTCCCCCGGTAGACCTGGCCGGGCCCCGGGCGCAACGACCACTCCCAGGTGCCCAGCGGCGGGGCGCACCACCGCGGCCCGGCGAGGCCAGCGCGCTAGGGGTACGGTCGCCACGCACCCCCCGGCTCTCCGCCGGGCGCAGGGGACGCGCGCGGGGACGTCTCCTCACCTGGCACGGGGGTTTCGGGCACCCACTTGAGTCCGGGCTGCAGTCTCTGGAAGAAGGAGCGGACCTGGTGACAGGTGGCGTCCGGCGGCGGCGGCGGGGGCTGCGCCTGTCCCGGGCAGTCCAGGCTGAGCAGCATCGCCACCACCAAGCACGCGGTGCGCACGGTCCCCGCCATCCTGCTTCGTGGGCAGCGAGGAGAGCGCGGGAGAGTGGCAGCGGGGGCGAGAGCAGTCCCGAGACTCGGCACGGCTGGCAGCGGCCCTGAGGAGCGGGAGACGTGCCGCTACCCAGCCGCGGCAAAAGTTTCCTCGCAGCTACCTGGGCGCAGGGCGAGGGCGGGAACAGCTCGGCGGCTCGGGCGGGGCGGGGCCGGCGGGCGGGGCGGGGCGGGGCGACCGGGGACCGGGCGGGGCGGGGCGAGGCCAAGCGCTCGGCCAGGAGGCGGCGGCCAGCGAGCGGCGGCGAGCCTGCGGGCGCGGGGCGCGGGGCTGCGGGGCCGGCTGGGGCGCGCGGCGCGGGGACCGGGCGGGGGCGGCGGGGAGGAGAGCGGCGAGCGCGTGCGGTGGCTCCGGGCGGCCCAGCCCAGCTGCCCGCTCGCCGCCGCTCTACCCAGGGCGCTCTGGCATAACTACTGCAGAGGGGCTGCGGGCTCCGGCGCGCTGATTGGCTTCCCAGCAGCCGTCCCCTCTGACTGGCTCTGGGAGAAGTTCCCCAGCCTCACTCCTCCTTCCCGCCGCTCATTGGCCTACAGCCGGCAGGGCTTTTCCCTTTAGGATTTTTGCAACCTCTCCATCCTTTCTCTGGGTGCGTGGGGCTCCCTGGCCTCGGGGCCCCTCTCCGCTCCGCCGCACGCCTCCTCCCAGCCCGGTGCAGCTCGCCCCTGGCCACCGGAGCCACCCGAAGTCTTCCTCCTCCGCACAAAATGTACCCTCCTCTTTTTGCTCTCCGAGGAGCTTTCCTCAAACCGTTTTCCTAACGCGGCAGCCCCGGCCCGGTTGGCAAATCCAACCCACGAAGAGTCTAATAGTCGTATTCAGGGGCAGCTGGGGACTGTCGGGGCGGGGGGGGGGGGGGTGCAGTTCACAGCCTGCCTCATCTCTGACTCCTGTACTTAAAAATCGACAAGCCCGTGGGATTTGCTACGTTTGATTCCAAAGAGCCTCACAAAGTCAGAGAAAGCACCTGATCCCAGCATGTTAAAAGAATCTGTCTCCTGCAACATAGCCCCCGGTGACCCTTCTTGAAGCAAAACATTACTGGTGACAACAAAATAACCTGGGGCTTAACGCCAGCCTAACTCATTAGAAAATCATGGGACACAGCAAATTCGTGGAGCCAGAGCTAGCCTGCTTCGTAGATGGAGTCGAAGGCTGCTTGAACTGTCTCCTAGACCCAAATACCCATATCTCCTGCTTAAATCTCTCCATTAGAACTCCAGCTCTTGGAAAATGAAATACCTCTCAAAGGAGGAATGCATTTAGTCCTTACCTATGTGTTCCTAGGTGGGGACCTTTAACTCCCCTATTCCTGTTTGTGACCCACCACCCCTCATACATCTTAGCACAGTGCCTTGCACACAGTAGGAACTCAAAGTTACTTGTTAAACGACATGATTTAACCTCAGTGTGAATTAGTTTATCATCTGATTGTGTTGTTTCTGATCTAGGTAAAAGTAAGTTTTGATAAGGAAAGAAAAGGAGAGCCTCCACACCATTAATTTTCCTGAGAGTGCCCAGGCCAGGGGAGAGGAAGTCATGTGCCAGAGCTTGTGGGCTGAGAAAAGAGGTAAAAGAAGGGTAGGTTGCTGAGGAGCTCGCTCATTCATTCCTTCATTCATTTGGTAATCAATATTTGAACTCCTACTATGCACCGACACATGAGATGCAAACAGACAATGGGGAGCCAAAGATTAATCCTTGGTGCCTAACTTCAAAGAGCTACAAGTCTAATGGAGAAAACCACCAAACAGAAAATGTTAACATGGCATATGGTCAGCCATAAGACAGAAGCAAAGACAACATTCTAAGGGCTGAGAGAAGGTCAGAGAAGGCTTCCCAGAAGAGATGGTGCCCTAAACTCAGACTTAAAAGGCCAGTAGGAATTGAGATCAGAAAAGAAGATGGCGAGGAATGTGCCAAGGGAAAAGAAGCAGCACAAATGGAGACTGAGGAAGGAGAGCCTGGGCCATTGGCCGGCTGGAGGGTGGGAAGTACAAGCAACCGCTCAGGCTGCGGATGGAGGGGGGGGGTGCAGAGCAGGTCAGAAGAGTTCATGCGGCCTGCGGTGAGCAAGCCAGGGCCAGATGATGCAGTCTTGAAGCCAGGCCAAGGAGCCTGGGGAACCACTTAAGGAAATGTTAAGTGGAGAGGTGACATGATCACATTTGCCTGAAGAAAAGATCTCTCCAGCAACTTTGTGGATTGTGGAGAATGGCTTGGAGAAAAAAGATGATTGGAAGCAAGTTAAAATACGCTGTGAAAATCATCCAGACAAGCAGTGATAAAGGCCCAGGGCAGAGGAGATTTGGAAGGGGAAAAAAACTAGCAGCGGTATTTGGGAGTATATTGAAAAACGCATAGCGACCTGGTGGACGTGGGGGCTGGGAGAGGAGTCAAGGATGGAGGGCTCATTCATTCTTTTTTTCAACAAACATTTGAGGGCCGCCTATGTATCTGGCATTCTTCTCCTGCTTCATAATTTTGCCTGGGGCTAGGCCTGCGCCTGCATTGAACATTTGACAAATGACATATCCACTTTAAAAGAAACACCAATTAAGAGTCATAATTTGGCTGGTGAGTTTGATATGTTCCACCTGTGGAGCCCTGTGACCAAAGGGCAGATTGGAAGGCAAGCATTGATTGAATTTCATGACCTCGCAGAGGAAGACATGACCTCCCATAAATTCATGATCTTCCAGAGCTCATGCAACTAACTACAAAGGCAACAGTTGTTTTCAACTACTGGGTATTGAGTACCTTGAAATGAAGGACTGTGACCTATTTTCAATATAAACTTTTATATGCAATACGCTCTGTATGAGCCAGCGCAGTGCTTCCCAAAGGGAAGTGTGTGAATCCCTCGGTGATATGTGGGCCAGTGAGGTTTGGGGTTTTATTTTAATCAATATTTATTTTAAAGTGGATTAGAAAAAATATATATATATGTGTGTGTGTGTATGTAGTACACCCAACCCATGATTTCATTAGGACAAACCTAAGAAGACAATGTTGGCACAAGTTGCTTTTAATAAAAATGTAGCTGGCTTGAAGAAACACAGGAGAGTATTGGGAATATGATGATATAGCAAAATTTGTGGGGTTCTATGTGAATGACTAGGATTCAGGCTAGGTCATAGGCAAACTGGCCCTGGGATTTGATGCAATATGTCTTTGGCCTTAAAGCATCTGCTCCTCCTCCAAGCAGCTTCTTCAAGGCTTTAAGCCAACCTAAGGGAGGAGTTGAATAAAAGGTGCAAGGCTTAAGAAGTGGTTCCATTTTTATAAGGGCCTCTTAAAGACTTTCTGGCCTTCTAGCCCCCAAGCAACAGCTCTGGCTGCGGAATTTCAGGCACTGTCCAGATCCTGAGGAAGAACAGGCTTTGGGGCAGGAACGCCTGCAGAAACAGCACGGGTGGCTGTGGATCCAGTACGCTCTGCCTATCCGGTGACACAGAATATTAACTGACAAACATCTGGTTCCTTTACCGAATTATAAAATGTGTTGCGTTATATGCTCTCTACAGCCCAGATGAGTGACTATGAATTAAGATTGGGTTTTCTTTTTTCTCTTTTGCATAAACAACCATCATACCCTTCAAGGCTCCCTTGCTCGAGTTAGGAGTCAGGCCAATGACTCATTCTTACTCTTCAGCCTGTAGAGACAAAGAGAAACAATCAGTGGAGGGAAATACAAAAGGATGTGCTGATTGAGCCAGTGTTCACGTTCTACGATTCATGGGTCTGTGCTTTCAGGCCCCACTGGAAGCATTTAGATGACACCGTTGGGCCCCATTTTCCTCTTTGGACCTCAGAAGAACTTTCCTTCACCTTTCGTTCCTAGTCTCCAGTTTGCAAGAATTCGAGAATTCCCAGCTGTAGCCAGCAGCTATTATCTTGCTGTAGCTGGGAGGAGAGTCTAGTTCCATGGCTCCAAAGGCAGCATAAATCAACGTTTCTGGGAGAGAGTTAAGAAAGGGTGTTCAGCAGCTGCCGCCATGGGAGGAGCTCATACACAGCCGTGCATACGGCCACACACGCACACATGGTTTGTCTTGGGCCCGGTTCCCTTTGCCCACCCCCAGATGATGCCCACCTCTCCCCACCCCCCTCAGGTGCACAGTGTCTTCTCTTCGCCCTACCCTCAGAACCTGCTTTCAGTGAAGAAACTTTCAAACTCATCTGCCTACAGTCTATCTGGCTGATAGGATATAATGGGGCTGCCCACCCAGGGTACGGCTATTTTAACAGGGATCAAAGCTTTAAACCAAAGGAACAGAGCTCTCCAAACTGTGGAATTCCAGGCATTCGCCAGTGGGAAGGGAGTGTTTAAACTGAGGGGCAATGAGGCCTTTTTTGGTGCACCTGAAATCACATCATGTAGACAGTTGCTTATATGTTGGACCGCTGCTGCTCACAGTCAACACCTCCCTAGCCACACCTCTGCGCTCTATGGCACACAGCCACTTTGTCTCCCCTTCCCTTGCAGTGTATGACTCCTTTGTGGGGCAGAGAGGAGGGGAGGCGCCAGGCACACTGATCCCAATTCTCCCAAATGTATAAGCTATGATCAGAGAATGAATTATGGTCCTTTGGGAAAGAGTGTTCATTCATTCATCCTAGCCAGCAGGCCAGTGCAATGTAAATGGTAACTTTGTAAGTTGAAAGACTTAAAGCCATTTTGAAAATTGCATAATAATCCCAGGCAGAATTTGGCTCCGTGTGTATGGAAAATTAATAGGGTCGGCTGAGATGCTTGCATTATGAGTTGTGGATGGATAGCCTCTCCTCAGACCGGGAACTATGCTTTGCCCTCACTAAATCCACAAAATATACTGAGGTTCTTGTAAGCTAGAGTTCAAGACTTGAAAAACAAAACTATTGAAATTTTTATTTGTGACATCATGTTGATTACTACAATAAAAAAATATTCTGTTCTGTCTTTGTATGAGGGATATTGATCTAGATTCCTAACATATTTCTTCATACCCCTAGTCCATTGATTTTTTTTTTTGATCAGGAAGATATACTATGTCTATCTGTATCTAACATTTTGTCTTTTGCATAGGATATTTGGTTTTCTAAAAAATTTAAGGGGCCTGAAGTTTGGTGGTTGAGACTATGGTAGCATTAAATCTAAAGGCTAGTAATGCCTGAGGCACGGCTTTATGTGCCACATGGCAATTCACACATACTTTGTTTTGCTTTGAATTATTGTGGCCCAAAAAACACAGTGGTTCAGGTAATGTAATATATTTATTTTGATGTATGGTGTATGGAACCTCTAAGTAATTTTACTATGTTTTTTCTGGGCCTTTATGCTCTGGAGCCTAGGTCTCCAATAGGTCAACAGGGGAGCTCCAACAGTTTGCCTCCATCAGGGTTCATTTTCATCCTCAGAGCTCCTTGAATTCCAAGCAATTTGGGGGAAGGAAAATCGACAGCTACCACCACAGATAGCAGCTCACACTTTCTAAAGCACCTCTTCCATCCCACTTCCCAAACCCCATCCATGGGCTTAAAAGTCTTGCAGAATTTCAAAAGTAGTATCTTTCCAGAAAGGCCATTCCCAACCCACCCCTAACTCTGTCGTTATCACAAAGGCCACCCATGAGGAACTGTGTTCCTGAGCAGCAGTGGGGCTGGGGCCTGCAGCCAAAGGAAGAGGAGAGTATAACCAGACCATTCTATCTATACTCTACCATCTAAGCCCAGCATCTGCCATACTTGCTGCACCAACACCTGGAGGGACCACTACACTTGCCACATTGTACAGCAAATGTATGTTTCCCACCATTGTCTCCACCATGACTTGTAAGCTTTGGATGAGCATGAGCTCTTCTCATGATTCTATTTCCTCTAGTACAGCACTACTCAAAGTGTGGTCTGTGTACCTGTGCTGGTCCCTGCACCATTTGCTGCCGGTTCATGACAAGTTTAAGTACAAAAAGGGAGAGTAATGGGCAGCCCTGGTGGCTCAGCAGTTTAGTGCCACCTTTAGCCTGGGGTGTGATCCTGGAGACCCGGGATCGAGTCCCACATCGAGTTCCCTGCATGGAGCCTGCTTCTCTCTCTCTCTCTCTCTCTCTCTCTCTCTCTCTCTCTCTCTCTGCCATGAATAAATAAATAAAATCTTTTTTAAAAAAGGAGAGTAAGCATTTAGAAAATGTTATGGCATTTTGATACTGTGACCCCATCTAAGCACATGATGAATTGGCCTCACTGCTGAATCTCATAATTGTTTAAAAATGGTCTTGTATTTTGGTTTTATCTTTAGTTTTTCTTAGTCATCCATTGTTCTTGTATTTTCCCAAAGTGTTTTATGTGTCAGATAGAAAATAAAAATAATAATATAAAATAAATGATTCCTTTACTACAGCCTGAGAAGCCTTGCCCTAGTATGTGAACAGTGTCATGGTAGTCACTTAGTAAACATTTTCAAAAAAAAAAAAAACCCCATGGTGTGTTTCCTTACAAAAATAAATTCCCACCTTCCCTACTTATAGAGAGTTCTTGTTAAAATCACAATACGGGGCAGCCCCGGTGGCTCAGTGGTTTGGCGCGGCCTTTAGTTCCAGGCCTGATCCTGGAGACCCGGGATAAAGTCCCACGTCGGGCTCCCTGCATGGAGCCTGCTTCTCCCTCTGCCTGTGTCTCTGCCTCTCCCTCTCTGTGTGTGTGCGTCTCTCATGAATAAATAAATAAAATATTTTTTAAAAAATCACAATACGTAAAAACTTTCTGATAATACATAGCCCATCTGAAGATAAATTTCTAACTAAAAGATTTCTCCTACAAAAATTTCCCCATAGGAACATTCTTCTTTGGCTCACTTTTATTCAGCAATACTCAGAAGAGAGTAAATATGGTTTTCATGAGATTTTGCATCTCAGTAGATCTTGGTGCAAATTGTAAAACAGAAGTTGAACTCCATAGCTTTCGTATTTTATTTTACCAATTATCACCACCCCCCAGGTTTTATATCTTGTTTTCTATAGTAAATGAAGGAGATGCTAGCCTGTGTACCAAAACATATCTCCTTAGAGCAAGATGATAAGATCCAGAGGGAAGTACTGCTTCCTTGGAATGCCTTCATCTCATTCATCCTTACAACATGTCAGAAGCATGGCAAGTCTCCCCTGCCATAAATAAATTGCATGTCATTACTCAGAAGATTTAAGCTCTGTTGGATGTCTCCAGCCCTCCTCTAACTCCTGTTAAACTTATGGTTAATACCATATGGTTTGTTAGCAACTTTTTGTCTGCTATTGTTCTGAAATTGTTTCATGGAGGAGTATCCTGTCTTCCCAAATAGACTGGAATAATTGAAGGAACATAGGACTAGCAGTCAAAAGAGCTGGTTTCTAATTCTTGTTCTCCCACTCTGAGCATTGTAACCCTGGATCAGTAGCTTAACATCTCTCTCTGAATCCATAGCCCCCTGAACTTTCAACTGAGAAAGATGGTCTATATACTCTCTAAGATTCCTTCTAGCTTTGACAGTCTGTGTCTCTGTGACTGTGAACTCCCTGAAGGAAGGAATCTTATATTTCTATACCCCTCTTCTAGAACAGTGCCTAGAGCATAGCAGGCACCCAAAACATATGTGTCGAATTGAAGGCTGAACACAGCCCTCATATCACACCCCCCGGCAATGGCTCTACGGCAGACGCTTGAGAAATATTTGTTGATTCGTTGTTGCTCTTCTTAATCAAAGTACTGCGTACAACATTTAGAATCTAATTTTTCTCCTAACGAGCAGCCCAGGAATGCTTGTTGTAAGCAATATTGCAAGAGTGGAGATATACACAGACATATTTCTGTCATATTTTCTTTATCTCCAGAAATCTCAGTCAGAGACTTTTAGAATTAAGTCACTAAAATTTTTAAATAATTGAGGCTTTGGGGCAGCCCTGGTGGCTCAGCGGTTTAGCACCGCCTTCAGCCCGGGGTGAGATCCTGGAGACCCAGGATTGAGTCCCATGTCGGGCTCCCTGCATGGAGCCTGCTTCTCCCTCTGCCTGTGTCTCTGCCTCTCTCTCTATGTCTCTCATGAATAAATAAATAAAATCTTTATTTTTTTTTAATTTTTATTTATTTATGATAGTCACAGAGAGAGAGAGAGGCAGAGACACAGGCAGAGGGAGAAGCAGGCTCCATGCACCGGGAGCCTGATGTGGGATTCGATCCCGGGTCTCCAGGATCGCGCCCCGGGCCAAAGGCAGGCGCCAAACCACTGCGCCACCCAGGGATCCCTAAATAAAATCTTTAAAAAAAATAATTGAGGCTTTGAGGTTGACTCTTTAAGTTTGTAAAGTACTAGAGGTAAGAGACCAAGTCTTGCTGCATGGGTGTCTAACAGGTTACTATATTATCTGGAAATGATCATGGTAAACTTTTAAGAGGGTTTATTAGTTTTTCCCTTTCAAAAAACCTGTGTCAATCCTTTCTATGGAAATCTTTCTGAACTGTATTGTATATTTCCCTGCTTGCTTTATTAAAAACAAAGTATATGAAATCTAATCCATTCTTACTGCTCTGTTTTCTCATATTTAACTTTTGTATTATATTGTGAATATACAGAAATGGTGATATATTGGGGCTGAATCGGTACTGGACCTATGACACATCAAAACTTGCTTTCTTAAAAACAATGACAACAAAAATCTCCTGTAAAGATTTGTTTCTTCCTCTTTAATGTATTCTATAGAATGTGTAGAGCCATGCCTTCCTGCATTAGTCTGCTTTGTACAAATTGTAATTCTGGAATGAAAGGCCCTTTCTGGGCTGTTCATTTGGTGTTAATACTAGTAACTAGTAACTTCAACCTTCCGGTCAGTTTCAACCTACTCTTTAGTTTACTTGCTTTAACTGATGTTGCAACGCGAGGATCACAAGAGTCCCTGCAGTGTGGTGGAATGAATGTGGGTTCTGGAGGCCAATAGTCCTGAGTCCAAATTCCAGCTCTATTACTTACTAGCTGGGTGACCTTAGGCCAGCTGCCCTACCTGGCTGAGCCTTCACTTACAAAATAAGGATTAAAGGGGCGCCTGGGTGGCTCAGTTGGTTGGGTGTTCAGATTGTGATCTTGGGGGCAGCCCGGGTGGCTCAGTGGTTTAGTGCCGTCTTCGGCCCAGGGCATGACCCTGGAGACTCAGGATCGAGTCCCACATCAGGCTCCCTGCATGGAGCCTGCTTCTCCCTCTGCCTGCGTCTCTGCCTCTCTCTGTGTGTGTCTCTCATGAATAAATAAATAAAATCTTTTAAAAAAAAAGAAAGCTTGACTTCTTTTTTATGACCAACAGTTATCGAACAGTCACTATGTTCTAAGCACTGTTGATACAGCAATTAGGGCAAAATTCTTACCCTTGTGGTCCTTATCCAGGTTTGTTTTTACTCACCAGATGATCAGGCCTAACTGAGATCTTGCATTTTTAGCTGCGAGTTCATTGCCAGGTTTGCCACAGTGCCAGTTTCGGGGCATGCCAGATTATCAAGATTTTACAGGATTCAAAAGTTTGAGGGGGTCATATGCTCTCAGAGGGTCTCCTTTAACTACACAGTGTTGGCTCCAGCTCAACCCTCCTGCAGCCTCCCTTAAAACAGATCCATGTGGAGGGTAGGAGAGCTGAACGGTGCTCAGTGATGGCTAGGCTCCAGCAAGAGACCTGCCACAGGCCCAGGAATTCTCAGACATCGATTTGCCTTTCCATTTCCCAGGGCTTAACCTCTGTCGTTTGGCCTCCCCAATTACAATTACATTTCCAGACCCTTTTTTTGGCCTTACCCTCAATTCCCAGCCTTCGTAATGGCTCGTATTTCCTGGATGTAACTACAGGAGCTCAAATTCACTTCTGAAAAAAAGCTCTCAAACTTGAGCTTGCAGCCAGATCTACCCCAGTTTTAAACTTCACAGTCATATTCACATATACCATTTCTCATTTACTGCTGTACAGAAATATCACGCTGTATTTACTTTTCTTTCTTTTTTTTTTTTTCTGCTCGATACTAGGCAACGAATTGACTCTTCTTCAGAGGAAAAAGGCCAATGATTTCTTGACAACTGGAAACAATGCCAGGCTCCCGGCTGATAGTCTATACGTGGAGGGAAAACATTTATCCCACATGTGGAAGGGAAAGTTCGTCTTCCTCAGTGCAACTGCTCCTATGGCAAAAAGGTCATTTAATCACATGCCGGCAGCTAGACAAGATGATAATATAAAGCAGGATTCTTTGTGCTTCTAAACCATCTGGGCTTTATCAGATGCCCCTACAACACTCAAGGATGGGAAACCCTGAGACAATTAAAGAGAAAAATCAAAGAATGAAGGATGGATTTGCCTATCGTCCCTTTGTCTCTACTCATGGAAACAGTGTAGTTCTTGACTCTGAGATGAGCAGATCAACAGAGGATCTTTCCGTGAGCAGTTGTGTTTACACCTGAAGCAGCCATGATTCTGAAATCCAGGGAGAAGATCTATCTCACCAGTTTTGCTGCAAACAGGACTTGCACTATTAGTGATGTACCTTTCACACATTGCAGCATCACTGATATTAACAGAACTCACTAATCTCGTTACAGATTCTTCAAACTCAGGCAATATATCCATCCATGCCATTTTTTCTTTCTTAGAATTTGATCTTTTGGGGTGCTAACATCTAAGAAACGGGGATTAAAGTGGTGGTACCATGTTAGGGCAATCTGGGGGACTGACAACACACCTCTGGATATGAGAAAAAAGGGCCTGGCTTCCAGGACTGCCTCAATCATCCCAGTTAACGTGTCTTTTTTCCAAATCTCTTACATTTGTTTAAGAATTCATGCTTCTCACAGAGGGCTTCCCCATACCATATCCAGATTGTTCTTCCCAATAGCCCCATGAGACAGACCAGACACACAAGTCTTATCACTCTCATAACATTAATGAGAAAACCTCCGAGATCCGAAAACATAACGTGATGATCCCAAGATCACACAGCATATCAGCCACGGAGCCAGGACCATCACCCAAATCATATCCTTCCATTTCTTAAAAAAATAAAATAAAATAAAAACTCCCAACAAGCCATGTGGCAGTGGTTTAAAACTGAAATGTCATAGGCAAAAACTTTTGAATGTTATCCAGATGTCTTTGAAAGGCTCGGGGGAATCAATACTCACCTTCAAAAGCCAGGCATGAAAAATGACATGTTATGAAAAAACAATGCCAATTTAGAATTTCCTAGATGAGAGAGAAAAGACGGGGACCCTATAGACTGGGCCAGGTTTCGGAACATTTCTTGTGCTGTTTGCTTTACTGCAAACAATGACCTTTGTACAAGATAGGAAAGGTACAATGTTGGCCATGGAAAAGTGCGTTTGTGTCATAAAATTCAGTCTGAATATTTGGGGGAGGGGGCGCGGGAAATGTGGAAGATGTTTTGGAAATCACCCTGCAGTTGGATTTTATTTTATTTTATTTTATTTTATTTTATTTTATTTTGCAGTTGGATTTTAAATGTTGGGAGAACCTTTTCCAACTTGTACGTGAAAAACCTCAAGTGGTTCTGGGAAAGTCTGGTTCTGCTCTACTTTCATCCTTGTTATCAGGAAGGTAAACGAAGAAATCCAAAGAAGTCCGAACCGAAGTAGCCTTTGAAAGCATCTGAATGCCACTTTCTCAGGCCAGTGGAATTGGACAGCTAACTATGGAGTCTATCGGTGATACAAAACTCAGAATTCCTCCAAACGTGGTGGTGATGCCCAGGGAGGGAGAGCTACTTACATTCATTACAGGAAATCCGAAGCTTCCCTGAGGAAAAATGGTTCCACGGGTCAGAGTCAGGCCTCATGCTGGGAATCAGGGGGTACGGGTCTAACCGGAGCCCTCTTTCCCCTACCTTGCCTTGGCAGATGGAGAGGAGCACGGAATCCCTCAAGGGACAGCTCCCCACAGGAAGGAAAAGTTAGCCTAAGAGGGGGCTAAACCTATGAGGCTGACTTGCCAGAATCCCTCCACGGGCCACCCAAGCAGTGAAGAAATTCATGGAGAGAAAGAAAGAAAGACCCACAGCCGTGAGCAGAGCCAGCTGGGAGGGATGTTATTACTTTATTTCTGTTTTCTTAACTATGTGTGTGTGCGTGTGTGCGCGCGCGCGTGCATGTGCATGCGTGCGTGTGGAGGATTGATTGCAGAAAATGTCTGAATCCACGGCCCTCAAGATGGAAACTTTTGTTGATATAATTTCTCCTAACTTTCCTACACCTTCTTTCCCTTCCACTCCATTTCCCCAGTGGCTATCAAGAGCTGTATATATCTGACCACAAAACATCCAGTCAGTTCAAGTCAAAAATGCAGCCAGCCATCTGGATTGACTCAAACTCTGTCTACACACACCAATTGGCTTGGGGGTAAAAAAATGTAATTCAGTGGAACAACTGGTTATTTTTAAAACAACGAGTTGAATTCAGACAACCATCCAATTAGTTGATTTCAAAATGCCTGTTTGGCGACATGAAAAGGGTTTTTTTTTTTTTTCCAAAGGGCCTTATGTGTGCATAAACAACCTGAACGCTATTAAATTGACGAGCTATTTTAGAATCAAGTAGATAAGGCTAAAGCGGCTGGCCTCTGTTTATAAAGGGAAAACCTGTTAGAGTTGCAGTCCATCAAGCACTCCAGAGGGTGACACCTTCTGTTGCAAAGATGAAGACTGTCACTCGACAGTGGTGTAGCCATACTCCTCTCTGTGGGGCAAGCACCTCATTCCCTTTTTGCAGAAACCTCCCGTGTGCCCTTCTTCCTGGACGTGCCACGCCAGCCATAAGGCTGCAGGTTCTCATAGACTCGCAGAGGCCAATGGGCTTGTGTCAGCCCTCACCACATGACATTCCCTAATGCACACTAAGACCTTAACTCCATCCTCTCTTGCCTTTCGCCTGGTTGCAGCCTCACTGCATAAACCCCAAGGAAGCCTCCTCTGAGCCTTTTGACCCACTTCAGTGTGAGTTGGGTCCATGGAAACGGCACAGCTCTATCCTTCTGAGCTTTTCTCTCCCCCCACCAGCCCCAAAATGTGAAAGATCTTTTCCTGTGTCACGTTGCTAAGAAATGATTTAAGCAAAGAAAGGGGGGGGGGGGGAGTCTCCTCCTGAAGAGAATTTTATTTGCACTCCCCATGCTTTGTCATAAAGGGCATTGAACCGTGTTAATCATATAAGAAGTTTTAGAGAAGCTCTCTTTTTCACATTAGGCTTAAAACATCACCCCTGAGGTGGTGCTGATGGCTCCCTTAGAAAAGATTTCTTTGACATCTAAGACACAAAGGACTTCAGCAAACGCTCAGAGTTAAATGAGTAGTGCTAAGTGCTGACTCTCCATCCCCAGTGACAAGCATTTACTAAGTGAAACTTTTGTTACTGCAAATGTCTTACTTGGGTGTGTCTTAATCCTGAATGTCATAGAGGTTTTGTTTTAGTGTGTGTGTGTGTGTGTGTGTGTGTGCTCACGCACGCATGAGTGTGTGTGTGTGTGTGTGCGCACGCGTGCGCGCGCACTCGCGTATGTGTTTAAACATTTATTTTATCAGAAAGGATCCTCACAATGGAAGCATTCATGGCCATCTCTGTGGCTGAGTCTTTAGGTTTAAGACTGACTAAGCAGCCCCAGGTAGAAGTGTTTGCACAGCTACAGAAGGATAGAAACCCAGTCCCCCCACCCCCCTCCGGAGTTGGAAGGGGCCCCATTAAGCCAGTGCTTGCCTTCAGGCATCCAAGCCACAGGAATAGCCATCCTTTCTTTAAGATCTCCAAGGACAAAAACTCCACACGTAGATCTTTTGTTACCAAAAAATGTGAACTGTAGAACATATTTACAAGGGAAGAATATTATAATCCATATTTAAATGATTTCCTTGCCTCAATATTTGCTTTCCCAAGTTTTAAAAAAATGAATAAACAGCAAAATGTCCTTTTCCCTTGGGGGGAAAAATCCTTTCAACAGAAGCATTTCTCCTCTTTTGGAGGATCCACATGAGACATTTCTTCAGGAAATCATACCAGAAACTGTTAGGTCTCTACTAAAAAAAAAAAAAAAGAAAGAAAAGAAAAAGCAGGTCTGCCTTTATCTTATGGAGGCTCCAAATCAAGACAGGGGTTTCTGGGGATTTTTTTTTTCCTTTGGCGGTGAGAAAGTTCACAGCCAAATTTGTTATCAATGAACGGGGCCCAATCCCAGCTTTGCCCTGCTTTCCTTCTCTTACCTTCTCTTCATCCCAACATCTTAACGTGGTTGTATTTTTTTTTGTTGTGGTTTCTGGGCTTTTGGGCCAGTTTGTTTTGATGTCTGTAAGTAGTTTAGTGACACAATTAGGAGGAGCAGAGGCCCCTATGCTTGGATCCCAGCTCTGCCCTTTCCTAACTTAACTTCCCAGAGTTTCAGTTTCCCAGTCTGTAAAATGGAGGGAGCAATAGGTGTTCTCGAATCATGGGGGTCGTTGTCAGCATTAAATGAGAAAATACATGTATGATACCAAGCTGACAGTAGCATTTTGGTTATTTTAATAGTACAAATTTGCTATTGCCTGGAATCATTTCGGGAGCAAGCAGGGCAAAAAAAAAAATTGTTTATTCTCCCAATCAAATCTTCCATCTTTTTAAAAAATATTTTATTTATTTATTCATGAGAGACACACAGAGAGGGGCAGAGACATAGGCAGAGGGAGAAGCAGGCTCCCCACAGGGAGCCCGATGTGGGACTCCATCCCAGGACCCTGGGATCACAACCTGAGCCAAAGGCAGATGCTCAACCACTAAGCCACCCAGGCGTTCCAGATTTTCTGTCTTTTATTCCCTTTTCTCCTTTCTTTTGTATGACTTGTCTTCCAAGTGAAATCATTTGTTGCTGTTTTCACACTTTGCTGGTACTCCTTCCACATTACACGACAGTGCTTCCCAAACTTGCTTGATCGTAAGTATTAACAGAAGCACTTATTGCAAATACAAATTCCTACTCTTTAGACACCTAAAATTATCTTATAAACAAACGGTCCAAGATCAGATGTTTCTGGGACTGAAGACATTGGATGTGATCATCAGCTTTTTCAACAACACACGCCACGTTGTCTCTGCTTTTCACCATGACTCTAATCACAAACTTCCAAGCTTGCTTCCTATGCAGTGGGTGTCCCTCTAACATTTTCATTTTGTTCCCTTGTTTTTCCTTCGGTGACTTTTTACACTACTTTTTTTTTAAAAGAGTTTATTTATTTATTCATAAGAGACAGAGAGAGAGGCAGAGACATAGGCAGAGGGAGAAGCAGGCTCCATTCAGGGAGCCTGATGTGGGACTCGATCCCAGGACCCCAGGATCACTCCCTGGGCCGAAGGCAGGAGCTAAACTGCTGAGGTACCCAGGGATCCCTTTACACTACTTCTTATTCCTTGACTTCCCACCCAGCCCCTTGCGTGAGGCTACGTGTGTCCAGTTCCTGGTGCTCCCTTCTTTGTAAGAGCATGTCCTCCAGCATGCCTCACCCCGACACTCCTTTGGGTGGGGGACATATCAGAGCTCAAATTGTCAGCCCCTCTGCCGTATCTTTTTGCCACTGCAAGCATATTGCCATTAACCAACAGTAACTCAGAAACCATTCCAACCCCTTCTTCAGGACAAAAACATCTGCAGCCTTTTTAAAAATTTTATTGGCCTGCTTGATGGCTCTAGGACACAGTGAAGAAGGAGCCCCACCCTCCACAAGGCTCTTCCTCCTGCTGGGGAAGCCATACATAGTTGAGAGACCAAAAAGTCCAAAAACTAAAAAAGATTTTATCCGCCTTCCTCTGTTTTCCATGGATGAATGCCAAATCCCTCATACTTAAACTTTTCCCCCCTTCCTTTATTTTGCCTGCCAGTTTTCCTTTGAATGAATGAATAAATTGTCCATCCCTCCGAATTTTCTCAATAATGTACCTCTGGAGCTCATTGCAGGGTTTAATCACCTTGGTAATAGAAAGAAAAAAAAAGAAGGAAGGAAGGAAGGAAGGAAGGAAGGAAGGAAGGAAGGAGAAAGAAAGAAAGAAAGAAAGAAAGAAAGAAAGAAAGAAAGAAAGAAAAAAGAAAGCAAGACAAAGTTGGAAGGAAGGAAAGAAGGAAGGAAGGAAAGTCTCACCTACTAAAATGCTAAAATATCTCCTGCTTTATCTTAAGACTGGTTCGGCTGTGTCCCCTTGTTGCATGTACGTTGCTAGGATAGTACGAGTATTTTCGAGATGAATTCTCTGCCAAAAGATCTTGCCACTGAGTCATCACCATCCTCATCCTTTCTCAAAACGTGAGCAAGTCTCAGCAGCACTTCATTCACATTAGTAAACACTACCTAAGGAAAGAAAGAATAGGCTTCAAGAACATGCATCCTCATTGCACATAAAGTTTACGGGATACCTACTTGGGGCACAGCACTGTGTTAGCCCCAGAGATAGAGAAAAGTGCTTACGTTCAGGCACATATGCACACACATGTCCTCCCATGTGTTATAGCCAGAGAAGGGGTACAAACTAGAAGGATTACTGGAATTCCAGGGAGGGCTCAATTCTCCCTCAAGGGCCTAGGATAGTCACAAAAGGTAAGACTCCAAGCCCTGAAGAAAGGGTAGCAGAGAGCCTGATGGAATTAATGTGGACAAAGACCAGGAAACAGGAATGAAAATAGTTTCATCCGTTTGAGGGGTGGGAAACAATTAGACCATTTGCCGAGCTGCAGATAGTTTGTGTAGACTGGAAGACAAGTGGAAGATAATAATGGAACGGTGGACCTTAGTCAGCTCTAAGAGGGCCTTGAATACTGGGCTAATTAACATAGCCGTATCCAGTAAGCAAGAAGGAGCGCCACCCTCACAAATAAAAGAAAACAGGAGACCACTGAAGCTTTTGGGTATCTTCAAGGTAAGAAGCAGGGACAATGATTATGAGAATTTTGTGAAATGTCTTGAGTTTTTATCACTGTTCCATATCCATATCTCCATATCTGTGACTTTATTAGTACCTGGTGGTCTCAATGCCATCTGGGAAGACAGCAAGAAGAGGAGAGCTGGAGAGCTTAGGCTTACCCCCAAAGGCCAGACAGAGGCAAAAAGGACCCTCAGAAATGGACCAAGTGGTGGTGGATTCAAAAGGAGGAAGACAGACCAGGAAAATCACTGGCACTCACAGAAGAGAGAAGAAACATGGCCTATTTGGAGTCAGCAGGGAATTGCAAAATGCCTTTGAGGGCTTCACTGTGTGAGGAACTCTAGACATTTCCCTACCAGCTCTACTTTTCCAGCAGTGTCTCTCATGCTACTTAGGAGGAGGGGAACTTAACAGGCCCTGTTAAATGAATACACCACCTTGTGAACCCCAGAGGGCCCTGAGACTATTCTGTACATACAGTTGACCCTTGACCAACACAGGGGGTGATGGGTGACCACCCCGCATGTAGTAGAAAATCCACATGTAACTTTTGACTTCCCCAAAACTTAACTACTATTGACCAGAAGTCTTACCAGTAACATAGTCAATTAACACATATTTTGTATGTTGTATGTATTCTATACTCTTTTCTTGCAATACAGTAAACTAGGAAAAAATATTATGTCGAAATTACTTTTAAAAATCGTATGGAAGAGAAAATACATTTATAGTACTGTGCTGTATTTATTGGGGGAAAAAAACTCCATATATGAGTAGACCCACGCTTTTGAAACCAGTGTTGTTCAAGGGCCAACCTGGTTGAACCAACTAGGATTGACTGAGAACCAGACAATATGTAGGTTGATTTCTTGAGCCCCTTAATTCGAAGGTGGTAGTTGGGCAATAGTGACTCCCCATCTCCTCACTCAAATTTGAGGCAAAAGTGAAAAAAAACAACCAAATTCTTTTCAGCCAAGAGTTGATTATGTCCTCCTAAGATAAGAGTTGATCTGGAGGTGCCTGGGTGGCTCAGACAGTTAAGTGTCTGACTTCAGCCCAGGTCATGATCCCAGGGTCCTGGAATCCAGCCCCGAGTTGGGCTCTTTGCTCAGCAGGGAGGCTGCTTCTCCCTCTCCCTATCCCTGCCTCCCACCCATTCTCTCTCTCTCTCTCTCACTCTCTCTCTCATAAATAATCTTTAAAAAAAGGAGAAGAAATTATCTGCAATCCTCTAAATTCAATCTGGCTTCAGTATTGTGAATGGGTGTCTGTCTGTCCAGGACCACTTGGGAAAGGCTTCTGTCTCTAATGATCTTCATTTCTAGCTGAGCTGCTCTAAGTCCTAAATTCACCCCTGTCTCCCTTTGCAAGCAGGAGATTGCCAGTGTTTAGCTGATAGGGCACAAAGTGATTAAGAAAGACCTGTTGCCTCCTTTCATCCACTCTGCCCCATAGCCTAGCATTCGGGAAATATTGCTCTCTTCACTGGCTTATAACCACATCCATGAGCATTTGGTATGAGCCACATATTAGATAACAGTATTTGCTGAACAGGTGAATGAATGAATGCCAGGCACTATCCTAGGTTCTGGGCATCTACCAGTCAGGAAGACAATAGAGAGAAATCCCCACTTTTATAGAGATTACATTACAGTGACAGGAAAGAAGAAACCATAAAGTTCCAAGTTATGTCAGACATGGCCCCGAGCACATGGGAACCAGTCAATATATTTATGGTGAAAAGAGAGCCTCTAATATAATAATGCATCTAGTTTATGTTTCTCCTCCTCCTTGGTCTCATTAAACAACACCAATTATCCTCAAAAAGTTAGAAATGGAATTACCACATGATCCAGCAATTCCATTCCTAGGTATATGCCCAAGAGAATTGAAAGCAAAAGCTTGAACATGTATTTGTATGCCAATGTCCACAGCAGCCATTTTTGCAACAGCCAAACATTGAAAACAACTCTAGTGTCCATCAACAGATGAATGAACAAAGTTTGGGATATGCATACAAAGGGAATATTATTCTGCCTTTAAAAGGACAGAAATTCTGACCTATGCCACAACATGTATAAAGCTTGAATACATTACACTAAATGGAATAAGCTAGTCACGAAAAGACTATACAGTATGATTCCACTTAAATGAGGTATCTATAGTGGCGAAATTCGTAGAAACAGAAGGTAGAATGATCAGTTGCTGGGGGCTGGGGGGAGGGAGGAACGGAGAGTTACTATATAATGGGTATAGAGTTTCAGTTTTGCAAGATGAAAAGGCTCTAGAGATATGTTGCACAACAATGTGAATATACTTTATGTTATAGACCTTACACACTTCAAAATGGTTATGACGCTAAATTTCCTGATATGTGTATTTAAAATGATGATGTATGTAATTAAAAATTGTTTTAAACACTTATTGAACACTCTTTTGTGAGAATTGTACAAAGATTAACAAACACGAACCCTTTGCTGGAGTTTACATTGTAATACAGACCCTTCATGATGTGGCCAGGCGTGTCAAGGCCACACAGACAAGAGAACACAAACATTCAACCCAGATATGGAGAGGCAGCTGAATATTTACATTACCTAACAGAGCAAAGGTGAGTGCATTTGGGGATGGAAGGAGGGCAGGCTGTCCACACCGTGTGATTTGCCTGGATGCTGCTCCTGATCCATTTCTCAAAAATATGTCAATGCCATTGCCTGTCATACACTGCAAAATTATAGTCCTTTCTTTCAAATCTTGAAGGATTAGGATTTTCCACAATTCCTTATAGTAAGTAGGCAAATAATCCAGGAAGAAACAAGAATGGTTTTGAGCTAACAGGTTGCTCCTTTTTTTTTTTTTTTTTTTTTTGGTTGCTCCTTGTTTTACAGGACTCCAGGATGAGAGGGAAAGAAATGAGGAAGGAAAGGAGATGGGTGGGTAACCAAAGTCAACTTCCCATCTTCACAACCAAGTGCGGGAGATGGGGGCATTGGGGGGGGGCACAAAAGATATTGATGTGGCAAGTCCACATGCAGACGGGTTTACAGGGGCTGTCTTCCCCCCAAGTAATCGAGAGCAAAGGAGAACCATTTCCAAACATTTACACTGACCAGCCTCCAGAGGTAGTGATCTTCATGATGCCCAAAGTACTCCGGTGGAGGCTGCGGTGGGGATGGGGATATTTTTCCCAACTCCATATTCTATGTATCTCTCAACAGAGGCAGCTGTGTGGACCTCCTTTACCCCACCAGGATAGCCACACCTCAATCACTCAGGTGCCACCAACTGTGTGGGGAAGATTCTAGAGAGGGATCTCTTTACACTTTCCATGAAGAAAGGGTCTGCTGGGCAGGATTCTTTAAACCACATCACAAATGCATTTTCATCTCCTTAAAGGAACAAATTGTTTTTAAGGGCTTCAGCACATTGTTTATGAGTCAATGGAAACTGCTAGTAACAAATGGGTCTTATCTATTCACAAAAGCAAGTCTCTGAGGATCTCTCTTGGGAACCACTGTGAGCAGTTAGTTTGAGTTATTGTACACATAGACTTCAGCTAATAAAAGGGCATGTTTTAAAACATTCCAGAATTCCAACCTGTCACTAATTCAGATTGGTCTGCCTGCCCCCACCCCCATTAGTCCAAATAGATGAGATTTTGCTGAGGCAGATTTTCAAGTCATTTGCAAATGGTAAAGGAAAAAGGGGGATTTCACCCCCCTCTCCTTCTCTTAATTTGAGGCACATTGTTTGACATCTCACTACTGGGATAGGTAGGTGACAATTTCTCCCAACTTGTTGTCTACCTTGGTTCCCATTAGCAAGTTGCATTACAAGAAGCATGGGCCCTGGCTTTCCAGACTAGTGCCAAACAGCTTTGTTTTTTGTAGAATGACTCTCTTTTGGTTCCATGCAAGTCATTATTAAGCTAATGCAAAATTAAATTACCTTTCATTCATTTGTAAATGAAAAGCACAAATGTTCATCACTGGCATAACTTAGCAGTATCATAGGAGATGCTCTGGCCAATCACTCTCTTCCAAACATCCCTGTGGATTGCAATACTTGTAAAGTGCTATTTTTGAATAGTGTTTTCCAAGATCAACAAGCTATAAACCACAGAGTCAAAAAAAGTTAGCCATAAGCTGTTTAATATATAAGGGACATGCAGGAAAACAATGTTTCGATGTATATTTAGGGTTTTTTGGTCAGCTAAAGAGGACTTCAGCTCTACAGTCCGTAGAAGGTTCCAGGCTGTATGCAGTCACTGAAGTTTCCAGGAGGATGTGGAATCCAGCTTAGGAGCTTCAGATAGGTCTTTGGTTTTCCATATACATGTCGATTGATTGTTGTGTTTGCTTCCTGTATCATAGGAACTGTGACTTGCTGATGGGAAAGCATTTTGAGAGCCAAGGGAATAAAAAAGGAATGGAGATGCTGCCCTGGTTCTGATTCTAGGCAGTAGAAAGGGGGCATCGAGACAGTGGTGATTTGAGCTCACCTGGCTGGCCTCAGAAAAGAAACGTGACTGACTGATGGTCTGTGGGGAAGAGAAGTTTGGTTCTGAGGGGAAGGTATTCTGGACTGGGCTTTGCAGCCCAGATACTTTATCATAGCTCACCTCCCAGCATGCACCTCGTGAAACAGGCTTTAAAAGCTTATGAGGCAGGCAGCTTATAACAACAAAGGGATTCCCCTTCCAAGAAGCTTCCGGTCTGAGATGACACATGTAGGACAGAAATGTTCCACTGTTAAGTAACCAGATATATGCATTAACCAAGGGATAGAAAAGCACAAGCATTTTCCCCTGAAAGGCAAAGTCAATGATTTTGAGATGCACTATCTTAAAAGACTTCAAAACCCATTTTCGAAGTACAAGTAGATGCAAGCCAATAGAAGAGGGCTAAAGTAAATGCAAGATCAATGATATTGTGGCCAAAGAGCATAATCTTAGGGAGGCACTGTTCTTATTTAAAGGATTCTTTTTGTTTGTGCAATTGAAATCCGTCAGCACTTCCATGAAGTTCTTCCTGTCCTTGGCTCTTTCCCTGGCTATGACATGGGCCACTCTTTGCTTGGGGTCTCACTCTGTGAGACCATGGTGGAACAAGACCAGGATACTCCACATCATGCCACCCCTGACAACTTCCCGGGTTTCTGGTTTCACGTCTGTGTCCTCACTAGCCTTCAAGTACTTTGAGGGCAACATCGTATTGTTTTGTGGGTCTCTATCACCCTAGCTTAGCACCTGGCACATAGTAGGTGCTCAATAAATCTTTTTGAATGAGTGATATCCCATAATGCCCTGTGGTGAAGAGAGCGCCCACTAGACAAATGTTCCTGTTAGAGTTATGTCAAGCCAATTTAGGGCCCTGCAGAAGAAAGAGAACTGTAAATTCCCAGCTCCTAAATCAAAGGTTGAAAGCTTGCTCCTCCCTAGCCATAGCTCCTTGATATGGCTCCTCATTAATAATCTGTTACATCCTCAAAAGGGGTCATTTTAAGGTAACCCAGCAGAGCTCCCATGACCTACTGACCTGGTTGTATCACCAAAAAGGAGCTAGCTTTGGGTCAAAGGATGGCAGAATACTTTGCTGCAATTCACATATTACCCAGAAAACTTTGGCTTCCTGGAATTCATAATAAAAATTCCAAATCCCCAGCAATAACTTCCCAACCCCACATTTCTTGCTAACACAGCAGAGTAACACTTGGATTCTATGCCAGGCCTCCTGACCTTTTGTTAATTGCAAAATAAACAGATCTCCAGTTTAGAGGGGCCTTCTCCTTTTATGGGCTCCCTGCAGTGGAGGCACTGCTTGGAGGGTATTTATTTCTGCCATATTTGCTTTCCAACACTTGTTCAGAGGAGGCAGGTGTCTGGGAATGGAGGGAATAGGGATCAGAATAAGAGGAAAGAAGCAGGTGCCCTAACATCCTGAATGAAGCACCCAGCTTAGTCTTTAGAAGAGGCTGAGTGTGCAAAGGAAATTTTATTTTAAAAAATTTCAACAAATATTTCTAAGCCCCTACTCTTGTGCCTAACCCTGCCCTCAAATCACTCACTGTCAGGTAGAGGAAACGGATCTGTTAAAAAATGATAAGCACCATTATGGAAGCATGGAGCAAAAACTGGGAAAGCCCAGAGGATAGATAACTGTTCGCCACTGGCTGATGCTAGTGATTGGCATAGATATATGATAGGGAAGGGCTGCAGTAGCATCATGAAGATGTGGCCGCGGGTCATGGGTCTCCTACATTTTGTGAGTTCCAAAACTTAATCTTTCTTAAAGATTATTTATTCATGAGAGACACTGGGAGAGAGGCAGAGACACAGGCAGAGGGAGAAGCAGGCTCCCTATGGGAAGCCCTATGTGGGACTCAATCCCAGGACCCCAGGATCACACCCTGAGCTGAAGGCAAACGCTCAACCACTGAGCTACCCGGGCATCCCCCAAAACTTGATCTTATGTGCTGCTTGTTCTACCTCCAAGAGATCGACCCATGATAAACCAGAAAGATATATACCAGTATGGGTATAAGCTAAATTTCATTCACTGTGTATTTACTATACGCCAAGAAGTGTTCTAAGGGCTTGACATGAGTTATCTCATTTAATGCTCATAGCAACACTACGAGGAAAGGACTATTGCCACCTTCATTTTTAAAATAAATAGAGACTCAGAAAGGTTCTAACTTGCCCATGCCGGTCAAGTGAAGATTCTTATAAAAGTCTGTCTGAGTCAAATGCGCATGTTCTCAACCCCTACACACATAGTCACTCATTTTATCATGAAAAAGTGAGCTGTCGGCTACTGTGTGCATTCCCTCCCCAAAAAGAAAATGATGGAAACCGAGTTAAGTCCTAAGGATTGTTTGCTAAGTGTCAAAACCAGAACAAGGAGCCCAAGTAATACCCTACATGAAAGAATAGTTACGAGTCCTCAAGCCTAGTGAATTAGACTCCTTTACTCCGGCTCGAGAGATCCCAGACTTGAAGTGATCAGCCAGGTCACTCTCTCCTGCTGAAACCCCCATGCTTAGGTCAAACTCAGCACTGCCACTTTTTTTGTCCTTATATACTCATATTTGGGCCCTGTTCTTTTTTTTTTATTTTTTTTTATTTTTTTTTATTTATGATAGTCACAGAGAGAGAGAGAGAGAGGCAGAGACACAGGTAGAGGGAGAAGCAGGCTCCATGAACCGGGAGCCCGATGTGGGATTCGATCCCGGGTCTCCAGGATCGCGCCCCGGGCCAAAGGCAGGCGCCAAACCGCTGCGCCACCCAGGGATCCCTGGGCCCTGTTCTAAACCTCAGTCAGTGACTAGGGTCTTAGATACTATCCTTGTCCAATTTCTTCCAGCTTTCAGAAGAAAGCTGCTCTTTCTAAATCCCACTTGCTGCCCTAGGGCTGCTCCACTTGCCAGACTGACCCTCCTAAAATTCCTGATGGCCAGAATTGTACCTGAATTACCTATTCCCTTTGGGCTACCCAGCTATCCTCACCAAAGTTCATTAATTTATTCATTTAACTAGCCTTTACTGAGTGCCTACCATGTGCCAAGCACAGTGCTAGGGGCCTGAAGGACAAAAAGGAGGGATGTCTTATGCTACTATGATGCAGATGTCACTCCGGGCTTAGGATATAGTTCAAAAACAACCAAGGCTGGGACACCTGGGTGGCTCAGTGGTTGAGCGTCTGCCTTTGGCTCAGGGCGTGATCCTGGAATCCTGGGATCAAGTCACACATCAGGCTTCCTGCAGGGAGCCTGCTTCTCCCTCTCCCTCTCCCTCTGCCTATGTCTCTGCCTCTCTCTGTGTGTCTCTCATGAATAAATAAAGTCTTAAAAAAAGGACCAAGGTTTATCAGTTAAGGTCTGGGCAGGAAACAGATGGCACCCTCAAACTGAGTGATCTGGGGGAGAATTCATAAGGGGGCTATTTACAAAGGTGTGGGTAGAGAGTGGGAACCTCACAAGAGATGGGGTCAGACCTGGGAGATGAGTAACAGTGGAGAGCTGTTACCCACCTACAGCCAAGGAGAGGGAACAGTATGCAGAGTGTGCTTTATGGACGCTGTGGCCTTCACTAGAGAGAGGCAGCTGCTGCCAGTCCTCAGCCCATCAAGAGAGCATGGGGAATAAACACCCCAGCTTCACTCTCCTCCCACCCTCCAATCCCCGATTGGTGCCAAACACAACCAGAAGTCAGGAGGCAAGGGAGCCCACGAATGCAATCCATATGGGTCAGGCTCCCATCACACAGAGCAGGGCGAAGAGCAGATCTGGACATCCAGTAACACTATGCAACTGGATTATTTCCTCCCTAGCCCCAATCTGCTCCACTTGTGATTCCTTCCACTTCCCCCTCCTCCTTATTCCATATTGCCAAAGATCCCAATTCTTGTATTGGCACGTGAGCCATCCCAGTCTTTACATTGTGAGCTTTTCCAAAGACTCCATGACGATTTAATGACTAAACCAGATCACAGGCCTGAAGCCCTCTTTCTTTCCACCTCATTCTCCATAAGACAGTGAAGTGCTAACATGATGATGATGATGGTAATGATGATAACAGCTGCCATTTTTTTTTAACTCTCATTATGTGCCAGGAACTATGGTGCTTAACATAGAGTGCCTCACTTTGAAAATAGTGTGCCTTCCCTAGGTGTCTAACCCTGGGCAGGAAAAAAACCTGGCTTCCAGTGGACAAGTGAGAATAAAGACCAACTTCTTACCTTTACAGATAGCAGAACATTTTTATGGGTTCCATTTCCATTCTGCCTCTGTCACCCTTGAATTGCTGTGTACCAGATGCAAAGAGGATGTAGTTAACACATTCTAATTATGGGCTCTAGGAAAAGAGCTGCTTTTATGGAATGCACTCCCGCTGCCACTTTGGCTTCTGTTGCAGAGGCTGCTGAGTGTGCTAAATGCTCTCCAAATGCCCAAGGGGCACCCTCAAGATTTGAACATGCAAACAGAGGAGCTTAATTATGGATCCTGAGAACCAGAATGATTCCGTTTACAGCCTTCAAGTCCTGAAAGGCAATGTAAGTGTTTAGGGTAAAACTCAAACAGCACCTAAGGGTCATGGCAGTTTCATCAATGATTTAACATCCATGCAGTACAGTTCCCCCCAAAAGTTATAGAATCTGTAAAGGAAGCCAACATCTCTACTTGCCAGACCTGAAGGGGGAGGGGTGTAGAGGGAAAGACAGTAAACAGAAGCCCAGCAGGGGCAGGGGCACGGGCACTCGCGAACACAAGTTCACGCAGAGCAACTTACCTTTGTTTGCCAAATATTTACCCAATAGTATGTAATCTACATCAGGTCAGGGATTTTTGTCCACACCTCCACCCACCCATTGCAGTATCTCTAGCGCCCAGCATGGTGCCTGATGTGTAGTAGATGCTCAATAAATATTTGTTAAATGAAGAAATGAATAGGGGCGCCTGGCTGGCTCAGTCGGAAAGAGCAGGTGACTCTTGATCTTGGGGTCATGAGTGCGAGCCCCACGTTGGGTACAGAGATTACTTAAATAAATAAAACTCTTAAAAAATGAAGAAATGAACACAATGGGGGTGGAGGGGAGGTTTCCTCTGCTGCCCAAAGACTCCTTAATAATCTCTGAGGTTATCTCAGTTGGAAATTTCTCTGGGCATCAGGAAGATACTATCCCTCTCATTCTCTCATATACTGGAATATACTACTTTACCCTTTCCATAGCATTTTCCCAATCATGGTCAAAATAAGTCTTTTCCGAGCATGAGTTCAGCCCAAAGTTACTCAAATAAGTCGGATGAGTATGGTTATGTATGTGCTTATCTTAGTGTTGTAGTTGAGTCTGAGAGAGTCCTAGGAAAGAGATAACAGGCCCAAACCTCACTTGACACACAGTGCCAAAGTTAGTTAACTGTTTCTGCACTAGTGAGCTTTTCATTATTCAATTGCTGCCCCAGCTCCAGAGATGTGGGGCAACTGACAAGATGGGTAATGAGCTCTCATTTTCTTTATACAAAGTCAATTAAGGAAGTGGGTGGTCTCCGCTTATTTTGTAGCTTATTCAGATCAGTAACCTTCTTCCTTGCAGATAGTCTTTCCTATGGCTGGGGAGTCAGGGCCAGAAATAGTTTGGCTGCATTTCTGCTCTGTGTATTGCTCAGGGGAAGGACATGCCTGTTACACCAAGGATTTGCAAGGTGGTCAATTTGCTGCAAGCAAATCAAATCAGACTCAGAAGCACTCTGACTTTCTAATACATTTTATTTCCAGCCCCTTAACTGAGATTCCCCAAGGTGGTCTACTTAGACTAACTAGATTTCAGTCAAACGTGTATAACCTGCTAGATTTGTAAGTTCCTTGAGGCAACTTACAAATACACTGCCAGGTCCTCAGTGTCTAGCTCAGTGTCTGGCACATAGTAGGTAACCAATAAAATATTGGTGGATAAATGAAGGAGTCTTTTCAAGTACAACTTCTAATCAATTGACTGGCCCAACATCACAGTAAATATTTTAGGCATCTCCCTAAAGAAAGACCAGTGGTGAGGCTGATGACAAACAACAACTTCTATTCTTTTTTTTTGGATCTGAGCAGTCATTTGTTTGGATCAGGTGGTCATTTGTTCATGTATTCAAATATTTATTGGAACCACGTACCATGTGCCAAGTACAGGGGATGCATATTTGAATAAATTGTGTTGTCTGCTGTCAGGGAGTTCAGTCTCTCCAGGGAACAGATAATGAAATAACTGTAGTGCTATCTAATAACTACCATGAGAAGGGAGGTACTGAAGGCCACAGGAGCACGAAGGAGGGACATCTGATTTAGACTGGGAGGTCAGGAAAGGTTTCCCAGAAGAGGCAAGGATTAAATCGAGTTTTGTAGGGCAAGTGGGAGTTAGCCAGATGAGAAAGAAAGAGAAAGGCATTCCAGCCACGTTTTAGGCACAGACCAGCGAAACCAACCTAAGGCTTCTAGGGAACTACAGGCAGCTGATACACTTACTATTGATATTTTGTGTCGGGTAATTCCTTGTTGTGAGAAGCTGTCCTGTGCATTGCAGATTGTTTAGCAAATAGCATCCCTGGGTTCTACTCACTTAGTGCTGGTAGCACCTCACTCCCTTGAGCTGTGACAACCACAAATGTCTGTAGACATCGCCAGATGTTCTCTGGGGGTGGGGTGTAAAGTCACCCCCAGTTGAGAAACAGTGCCAAAGGTATGTGTGAGGAAGTGATAGAAGATGAGGTTGGAAAGCCAGGCAGGGGTCCAGGTCATGGAAGTCATGAGCACTGTGATAAGAAGTTTGGACTTTATCCTGAAGATCACAAAAAGCCCCTGAAAGATTTCAAGCAAGAGGATAATATGCTCAAATGTGTGTTAAGACTATCACTCTGGCAGCAGTGTTGAGAGTAAATTTGAAAGGGATCTGTGGCGAGACTGGAAGCAGGGTGATGAGTTGGGAGACTTGAAATAATCTAGAACAGAAGTGACAAGAGCCAGTGTTATAGCAACGGCAGTGAGAATGGAGAGAATAAGGAAGATTTGAGAGATATTAAGGGTCAAATTCTTAACATTTAGTGATTTAGGGATATTGGGGGGGATGAAGGAAAAGATGTGATTCCTAAGTTTCTAGTTTCAATAATAAGACAAATTGTGGGGCCATTGATAGACAAAAGGAACATAGGAAGAGAGTCAGGTTTGGGGAGAACCAGACACCTATTTCATTATTGGCATGTTGACTTTGAGTTACCATGGGATATTCAAGTGCAAACGTTCAGAAGGGAATTTGTTACACTGGTGGGCATTAAGCAGGGAGTTATGGGATCCACTAGGGTAGAGGGGTCCTGAAAAGGAGCTATGTGATAGCCTGTCATCTACAGAACATTTGCTACTAAACTGCTCCAGAGCCTTCTCTCATCTTCATTCTTTTTTTTTTTTAATTTTTTTTATTATTATTTATTTATGATAGTCATACAGAGAGAGAGAGAGAGAGGCAGAGACACAGGCAGAGGGAGAAGCAGGCTCCATGCACCGGGAGCCTGACGTGGGATTCGATCCCAGGTCTCCAGGATCGCGCCCTGGGCCAAAGGCAGGCGCCAAACCGCTGCGCCACCCAGGGATCCCCCTCATCTTCATTCTTTTAATAAACATTCACTATATGCCAGACCCTAGACTGGGTACCAGAGATACAAAGAAAAGTAAGATAGAGCTCCTGCTTTCCACGTTCTCACGCTCCATCCTGGGAGACAGATGAAGCAACACGCAATGGTAGCAGTCTGATGAGTGCTGGGATGGATGTGTGCAGAGGGCCGGGAGTACAAGGCAGGAGGGGCATCTACTGGAGTGAGCAGAGGGGGAAAGGCAGAGCAAATACACTGGTGGAGGCAACAAGACAGAGAGGTGGAGAACTGCCACGGCGCTGAGAATGCCCCATGCTAGCTTCCAGCTACATCAGTGTTTCTCAACCTCGGCATCACCGATAGTGTAGACTGGATCATTCTCTGTTGGGAGGGCTGTCCTGTGCCTTGTAAGATGTTGAACAGCATCCTTGGCCTCTATTCACTAGATATCAGGAGCAACCTCTCCTGACTTGTGGCAATCAAAAATATCTCTAGATGTTGCCTCATGTCTCCTGCTGGGGCAAAATCAGCCCAGTTGAGAATCCCTGAACTTCACAGAGCATAATTTGATCAAGGACCTGAGGTGCTGTGTCCATCATGGAGTGTGCACAGAGCTGCACTTCCCACACCAGCTGCTTCTGGCCAAGGGACTCTGCATAGCAAAGGCCCGACGGCAGGCCTGCTGTGGGGAGATGTAGGACTCCACTGATAGCAGACTTCAGCTCAAAGACTAGTCAAAGGGCTTCCTGAACCTTTCTTTGACTGCATGGCAATCTAGCACGTTCTTACTCAGACTTTTTCCCTCTCTCTTTGCATCTCAGCCTCCTCCAGCAGCGCCCCTCCCCCAGTTTCTCTTGTACTGATAGCACCCCTAGTGAAATCCTTTGACATTTAATCCCATCTTGGCTTCAGCTTCTCAGACAACCCAGACTAACAGAAGTCAGACTCTGAAGTCAGAAATATCTGGGTTCGGGGCACCTGGGTGGCTCAGTGGGTTAAGCATCTGACTTTGGCTCAGGTCATGATCCCAGGATCCTGGGATCCAGCCCCATATCAGGCTGCCTGCTCAGTGGGGAGTCTGCTTCTCCCTCTCCCTAGGCACCTCCCTCTTCCCCTGCTTGTGCTCTCTCTCTCTCTCTCTCTCTCTCTCTCTCTCTCTTTCAATGGATAAATAAAATCTTAAAAAAAAAGGAGAGAGAAATAGCTGAGTTCAAATTCTGGCTCCTCTTACAAGCTGCATGACCTTGAGTAAATTCCCATACTTCTCTGAGCCTCTGGAACATAGAATGGAGGTAACAGTATGCACCTCAGATGGTTTCTATGAGGATTGAATGAACTACTGCCTCTAACGTATTTAGCATGGTGCTGGATACCACGAAAAGCTCAGTAAGTGCTGCCTCTGAGTAAAGGATGGCTATTTGGAGACAGGCGTTCTGAGCACACTGTGCAGCACCATGCACAGATGTGATGGCTGCAGATGGCACAGGAGGGTGGGGAGTGGTGGGAATGTGGTGGGCAAGTCCGTCTTGCCGCAACACAGTGTAAAGCAGGCAGTGACCAGAGGTGTTGTGAGAGGGAGGCAGGTCTCGACAGAACAATTCCAATCCCTTCAACCTTTTTAATTCAAGTTAAATTCTCCAAGCCTTTCATCATCTTCTCTGAGCCTTCTTCAAGTTCACTACATCTGCCTTTAAGCTAAAAACCCAAACCTTCACACAAACTCCATCAAAATTCCTCATTCAAAGGGTCTGGCTAGTTGGGAGAGACTAAAGGGTTTACTGCCTCCCAGTCCCTCTGCTCAGGATTCCAATTTACGCAGCCCTGAATGGGGATTACTTGGAGGGAAAAAGATCTAATCGCTACTTGGCCCTTGCCCTGAAAACTCTTTCATTCAATCCAAAAACATTAACAGGGACCATTTTTCCCCTAAGGAGAGTTAATCATTATCCCAACCTCCTCCTCTCTAGTCTCCCCTCCCCCCACATGCACACCCGCCGGAGCTCTGGCTCTCTCTCTCCCTGTCTCTCTCTCTCACGCACACACAGGAATCATCCAGACATGTCCATGAGCATGAGGACTGAAAGCCGAGCAATAATGTGGCCAGTGCGTGGACGTTCTGCCAGCCAAAGACTTGAACTCAGATCCCAGCCCCAACATTAGGCAGCTGTACAATCCTACTGCGAGTTAGTCTCTGAGCCTCCATTTCCAATAAATCATAATGTGGATGAAAAAGCACTTTGAAAAATAAAAAGTGCAGGACAAGTCAGTTTTATTCAATTGTGTCAGGTCAGAGGTCCAAAACTATCTCTCCAATGCCCTTCAGAATGTTCTGTGCTTTTCTGGACATCCTTACCCAGGTAAGAGATGTGAAGAAATCCAGCTGGTCTTATGAATAGGAAGAGAAACAGCTGCCCAAAGCTTCTCCGAGGGAGAAAGTGTAAGCAAAATAGGACTGGTGTTGCCAAGCTCTGGAGTGGGCTCCTCATTCATTCATCTTTGCAATTCTGAAATTTTTCTCCCTCTTTCCTAAACCCACTCTCATCCATTCTTACTTCCTCTACTTTACTTGACTTAGGAATTCATCCCTTACATCACTCTCTGTATTTTTGTCTACTTGTCTCCTGTCTTTCATCCTTCCTATGAATGTAAGCTCCACCATAACAGTTTCTTCCTTTGGGTTTTGGGTTTGGGTTTTTTGCTATTAAATTCATTGATAGATCCCCCAGAACTGTGCACAATGTCTGGTATATAGCACACTCAATAAATCTCTGAACAGGGACATCTGGGTAGCTCAGTCGGTTAAGCATCTGCCTTTGGCTCGGGTCATGATCCTAGCGTCCTAGGATTGAGCCCTGAATGGAGTTCCCTGTTCAGCAGGGAGCCTACTTCTCCCTCTCATGCTCCCCATGCTTGTACATTCTCTACCTGTCAAATAAATAAATAAAATGTTTTTAAAAAGAGAAAAATCTCTCAATGAATGGATAGATGAATAGATAATGAAGCACTGGGCATGAGCAAGTGCTTCCTAGCTGGGCTCCTAACCTCCCATCTCTCCAATCCTGTATGCACCTCCCTCTCAGGCTTTACCTGATGGTGGTGAGGAGTAAGAGGATGTCACTTGGAAGAGGTGGTAAAAGAGCATGAGCTCCACCCTCAGGAGTGGAAGAGTAATAGTGAGGGGGCTTTTAAGCCTCTAGAACCATCTGAAAAATGTATTTGGAATTATAAACACAGGTAAGACTTTCCCAAAGTGTCTCCCGTGGAAAACTAATCCTACAAATGCTTTTCAACAAAAGGGTTCCATGATCAACAAAGTTTGAGAAACACTGCATGATTAATTCTATAGTTGGGGCACTGACAGATTCACAGTGTGTATTAGCATACTAAAGGCTCTTGAATGTCAGATAGTAAAGAAACAAGCTTAATTCTAGAACACTTTTATCATATAATACCTGCAGAAAATGTTTTAGGAAATAATCATAAGAAAGTTATCAGATTTCTAGAAGCCTTAAATCACTTTTCCAGATTTGTTTTTTGTCTTCTGCCTATTTCCATTTAATTATCACCAGGAAAACCCTTAAGGCAAACAAAAACAAAAACAAAACCCTTAATGTGAAATGGAGCTTTCTTTTTTTTTTTAAGTAATCTTTACACTCAATGTGGGGCTCAAATGCATGACCCCCCCCCCAGATCAAGGGTCACATGCTCTACTGACTGAACCAGCCAGGCATCCCCAAAATGGAGGTTTAAAGGGAAAGGAGCCTGAGTGTCCAACAGGAGCTACCAAAATTAGGGTGAGGAGAAGGCCTGGAGAGACGGGCCTAGACAGAGAGAAACTCAACTAGAAAAATCAGCTAGTGGAATCTGTGAAAAAGGGGAAAAGCAAGCTTTTTATGAATCACTCTCTCAACGACCATAATCAGTCTTTCTCTTCCCGCACTCCACTGAAATTGCACTTACCAATGGACTCCTTACTGCAAAACCCAATGGGCACTTTGCTGTCATTAGCTCTCAGATGTATGTGACACAGTCAACCTTGCCTTGTTCTTGAAACATTCTGTTCGTTTGGCTTCTACAATGCCATATCCTCCTGGTTTGGGTTCTACTCTCTGGCTCCTCATATCTATCAGTCTTTAAATAGTGAGGTACAAGGCTATGTCCTGGGCCTGCTTCTCTTCTCACTTGGCACATCACCCTGAGCACTCCCATGTACCCTCATGGCTTCAAACATCATTTATAGGATGATAACTCCCCATATGTGTATTTATCTTTTTTAAAGTAAGCTCTATGCTCACCATGGGGCTTGAACTCACAGCCCTGAGATCAAAAGTTGCATACTCTACCAACTAAGCCATCCAGGTGCCCCCCCCCAAATATTTATTTCTAGTGTGGTCTATCTTTTTGGTTTTCAAACTTTAATAAACAGCTTCTTCCTCAGCATTTAAACTTGAACTTACACTTAAGATGCCCAAATCTGAATTTGTCCTCTTGCCACGATCTCAGAAAAAGCATCACCCAGCTGCCCAAGTGAGATCCCGAGAATCAACCTCCTTCTCCGCAGTCATCAGCAAGTACTGTCAGTGAATTCTCCTAAACATTTCTGAAATCCATCCACTTCCCTTCATCCCCATTGCTACTGCCATTCTCACTTCAGGCCCCCAAGCCCAGATCAGCTCCTTGCAGAACTCACAGCCTCTGTCTGATCTTGTCACTCCCCACTAATCCATTTGGTCACGTGGCAACAAGAATGCAATCAATGTCTTCCAACACAGATCTGATCTTATCACCTCTGCTTAAAACACTTCAAAGGGACCTGAATCAAAAATTAAAACTCTTTTGCATCGTTTCCAAGGCCCTTCGTAATCAGATCTTGTTTTCACATACAGTGTAATGGTCGGAACGAGGAGCAAGACGGGCTGGGTTCAAATCCCAGGTTTACCACTTTCAGTAGCTATGAACCTCCCTGTGTCTGAGTTTTCGCACCTGTAAAATGAGGTAATTGTGGTTATATCTCTTCTAGGGTTGTTTAGAATATTTTGTCAATCCGTGCAATGTATTCAAACAGTGCCCTCTAAATGTTAGCTTTGAGTAGTCATATGATGTTTCTAACCTTCTCTCTTGCCACTCTTTCTCCATCTCTCTATCCTCTGGCCATAGCATGTCTTTTTAGTTTCTACAGCATGATACATTCTGTATTTTTTAAGTGTACATTTCAGTGCCCTCTTATATATTCACATAATTGTGCACTTATCACCACACTCAATTTCAGAACATTTTCATTATTCCAAAAAGAAACCCCATGTCCCTTATTCACCACCCTCCCAACCCCCTTCCCAGCTGTCCCAGCGCTAGGCAACCACTAATCAATCCTCTTTCTGTCTCCATGGATTTCCATATTCTGGACTTTCCATGGACATAGAATCATACAATATTTGTTATTTTATGACAAGCTTCTCTCACTGAGCATCACACCTTCACGGTTCCTCCATGTGGCAGCAGGTGTAAATATTTCATTCCTTTTTATGACCACACTATGTCCTCTTCTATTGCCTGACCTTTGTTCATGGTAACCCTCTGTCGGTAACACATGGCTTCTCTCTGCCCTGGCTCGCATGGGTAACTCCCACTCAGGCTTCAGCTCTCTGATTTAGATGGAATGACCAGATTTCCTCCTGGAAGCCTTCAATAACAGCTTCCTCCCATCTACCCTCCTTCTCCAGTCTGGATTAGGTAAGCCTCCTAGGTGCTTCCCTGGTTGCATGTCTTTTTCAATGTCTCTCTCCCAGACTGCCAGCTCAATGAGGGTTATGTATGTAGACTGCCCATACCCCGCACCTAGCAGAGTATGGGTCACATAGTAGGTACTTGATTGCTTTGTTGAATTAATGAACTGGTAACATGAGGGGATGGCCCAGAACAGAAGGAGGTTCCATTGGTGGCAGGGCAAGGGGAGGTTTGCTAATGTGCTACCAGACTAAACTTCCTAACTCTGCTTTCTTCAAGCCTGATGTCCTCGAGCAAGATACTGGGCTTCATGTTTTCCTCTACAAAATGAAGGGCTCGCCTGAATAATCCCTACAATCTCTTTTAGCTCTGACACTGATTGCTTACAAGTATAAGTTTAATTAGTCCTATAATTATTAAGGAGAGCCAGAAGGATGCCAAATGCATTAAAAATACATTTCTCCCAAATTAATGCAAAATGGCACTGTACAAATAGTACTTTTTTTTCCCTTATAGCATTAGTAATATAGCATTTACTGGGGTCAAATAAACAAAAAATTAAAATGATGTCTTACATTAGAATGGTTAAGGGAGGGATACAGCCTCCATCAACTAGAAGCTTCTGAATCCTCTTTTATAATCAGTTCTATCTTGACACTTGATTGAAATATTAGCAGTAAGTGCCTCTGCATTTATCAGCATTTAAAGACCTGAATTAATTTCCCAACATTGGCCTGGCTTGGTAAGATGGAATGGAAAGTAGGAGGTACCCCTCTCTCAGAGAAGCACTTCCCCGTACCATCAGCCTGGCCCACTCTATTTTGAGTGAACTTGCTGTTAATGAACACCACTCTGGCTCCTTTTAGGTCTGGACTGTTCTCCATTACAGCAACTGGAGCCAAAGGTAGACAAAAGCAAGAACGACAATGATTTAGAATCACAGCATAGTCTCTACATGTATACCCCTCTAAGTGTGTATGATACTCAATAATAATACTCCCACTTATGAAACATAGTATTGACCCTTTATATATGTCATCTCATATCATATTCACAACAATCCTATAGGATAAGTATTATCATTATTATTATTATTATTATTATTATTATTATTATTATCCTCATTTTACAAATGAGGAAACTGACCCAGACAGGTGGAGCAATCATCCAAAGTCATGCATCTAGTAAGCAGCAGGGCCAGGTTTAAAACCAGGCATTTCTGAACACAGAGGCATGACTCATGATAATACAGGACATGTACCTCCCATTATTTATATTCATTTACAAATCTTGCTCTCCCACTGTGCTCTGAGTTCCCTCTAGGGAGCTATAGGACCTAGCATAATGCTTGGCACACAGGTTCATTCATTCCCTCAGAACTGATCAATTGAGTGTGTACTGTAAGCTAAACACTAGTTAAAGGCACTTGGACGTACAGCAGTGAACAAGGCAGTGAGCTCTCTGGCCTAGTGGAGCTTCCATTCAGGTGAAGGAGACAGACCAGCAAACAAATAAGATTTCCTATGAAGAAAATGAAGCAAGAAAATGTGATTAAGAGTAGCTCGGAGTGGGGTTCTGGCAGTGTTTTGTGAGGCTCAGGTGGTCAGGGAAGGCCTCTCTAAGCAGGTGACAGTTCATTGGAGCTGAGACCTAACTTACGAGAAAGAGCCAGCCATGAGAAGAGCCAGAAGAAGCGTGCTCCCGGCAGAGGGCCAAGGATGTACAATGGCCAGGAGTTGGGAAAGAGTTTGGCACATTTGAGGGTGGAAAGAGGGCTAGTGTGGGTGAAGCACAGGGAGCAGAGGGGAGGGTGGTATTTGGCAGATCTCACAGGGATTGTAGCCATTGGGCACCTCCTATTGTCTCTACACTTACCATTGGTACTGCTGCCCCCTACTGATCTGTAATAGGAGCCAGGGTGCAAGAAACAAGTGTTTGAAGGGGGATATTCAGAGGCAGGATCTCTGGGCTGGGGAAGGAAAGTACAGGCTTACTCTTCTCCCTGGGATACCTTTCTTTGTCCCCTACTTCCATTTTGTCCTCCTCCTCCTCCTCCTTCTCCTCCTCCTCCATACATATCTCTAAAACCATTTAAGCATGCAAGCCATCTCCTTCAACTCCTCCTGGGACTGTGAGACGCCAGTCAGTGTCTTGAGTCTCTCATGTGAAAACCCTTGAGTCAGATAAGAGGAGGGAGTGACGGTGACAGTGGCAGTATACATGTCCCAGCTTGAGGTCAAAGCTCAAAGACTTCTTCTGTCTGACCCCTGGAGGGAGTCAGGCAATTTCAGCTTGGCTAAAACCGAGGTCCAGAGAGCTGAACTTCCTCACTACTGTGGTGAGCAGGAAGAAAAACAAGACCCAAAAAAAGCAAACACCAGGGAACAAGAATCACAAGCACACACCCCCCACCACCACCATCACCTTCCAGCAGCAGCAGCGGCAGACAGGCTGGTGGAGGGCTTACACAGAAAATCTGCACAGGTTCCCCAGCACAGTAGAATCTCTTCTCTCCTGAAAGCTGGGTCCAACACTCCTTACTCCTTACTGCCCCACTGTGGAGAAACGCTTTGGGGAAAGTGTTAAAGTGCAACAGAAAAACATTAGTAGCCATACTCTGCTTTCTGGCTTTGTTGGGGTCCTGGCAGTCCCCACTTTCCGTTCCCTCCTAGTCTCTAGCTCAGAGAAAGGGGCTTTTGACAGATGTCCAACATCATCGCCTTCACCTCTCACCATTAACATTTAAGGCCAATAAACTAAACTAAACATTGAGCTTAACATTTTAGAAAAACAGCAAAAAAAAAAAAATGCATAGGAAAATAGGAGGAAGGAAATAATAAAGATAAAAGCAGAAATAAATAAATTAGAGGATGTAAAAACAGTGGAATTAATAAATAAATTCAAGAGCTGGTAACTTGAAAGGGCTAATAAAATAGCTAAACCTCTGGCAAACCTATGTGAGAAAAACACACATAAAATTACAAATGAGAAAGGGGGTATAACAACCAGTATAACAACCAGTATAAACGTTTTTTTTAATTGTAAGGAAATTCTATGCACAATTGCATGCTAATAGATTTTAAAAATATAATGCAATGGATGCTTTTTTCCCAACAAAAATACAAAATATTCAAATTCATACTACAAGTAGAAAATGTGAATAAATTAATAACTGAGGAGTAAATTGAGAAACTGTCACACCAGGTCCCTAAACCTAATGATAAATAGTTTCAAATCTTCAAGGAAGAAAACAGGAAAGGTCAAGATGTGCATAATTCATTCCGTGAAACAAATATGGTCCTGATCCCAAAACCCGCTACAGATAAAGCTCAAAAATCAAGGACCAATATAAACTCCAAATATAAACGGACCAATATAAAATCTTTAGGTAAGCCATAAGCAAACATAATTTAGCAAAGCTCGGAAGGAACAAAATATAGTCACAAAGGATTGATCCTAGGAAAGCAATAGGTCAAGTCTAAGGCAGTCTATTAGTATAATCCTATCTATGGGTTAAATCAGTGTTTCCCAACTTTTCAGGGCACACATAGAAAATGAAAATATGGGGATGGGCCACTGAAGCATGCAAATGAGGCTGCTCCTAGCTGGAGAAGGGGAGAAGGCATTTCAGGCTATCCCAAGCCTACTGGCTACCCTGAGAGTTGAAGGGATAGATATATTGGTATGGCTATTACCAAAAGTGCTATTCAGTATTTATCAAGTACTAAGGCACAGAAATTGACCAATCAGAATGTGCAAGCAACGCTGGGTAGTAACATTAGATCAGGGTCCCGGTGGCTGCATGCTATTATTATTATTACCCCTTTAGTTGGTGGATTCTCAGGTGGTCTGAGGGGGAGGTCTCAGGTGATAGGTGGGTCAAGGAGGGAACACTCAGGGTGCTCAGGGCAGTAGTGATTTACTATGAAAGTATTTTAATATTTTAAATGGTCTAACTGAGTATACACCAGCTGGACATCAGCTCTAGCTGCAACCCAGACCAAAAAGTCAGGTGCAACATTTGGGAAGCTCTGGGCTAAACCATACTTCAAGACTGTTTTAGTATTTATCACACCACATTGTAATGGTTGGCATCTTGTCCTTCTTTTATTTTTTATTGAAGTATAGTTGATCCGGGATATTACATTGGTTTCAAGTGTACAACATAGTGATTTGGCAAGTCTATACATTATGCTGTGCTCACCACAAGTGTAGCTGCCATCTGTCACCATGCAACACTGTTACAATGCTGTTGATTATCTTGTCCTTCTTCTGACTAGTCTGTGGAGCTATCCATGTTTGTCTTCCTAGCATCCCTGCAAAGTATCTGGCATATAGTAAATGTTTGCCAGATGGGTCAAGAATCATTTTGAAGAGATATCCAAAAGAGCAAATCATAACATTTAATACCTATTATGTCAAATTAATACTGAGGCTAAGGGATAAGGATATGCATGAAAGTGACAAGGAAAACATAATAAAGAACATCTCTGGGGCAGCCCAGTGGCTCAGCGGTTTAGCGCCACCTTCAGCCCAGGGCCTGATCCTGGAAACCTGGGATTGAGTCCCGCGTCCGGCTCCCTGCATGGAGCCTGCTTCTCCCTCTGCCTATGTCTGCCTCTCTCTCTCTCTCTCTCTCTCTTGAATAAATAAATTAAATAAATAAAATCTTAAAAAAAAAACATCTCTGTTAAACATGAGGCAAAATAATATTCACCAAAATATTACCAGCATTTCTTTTTCATTTGTCTATTTGTTGTTGCTTTTGTTTGTTTGTTTGTTTGTTTTTTAAAGATTTTATTTATTTATTCATGATAGACAGAGAGAGAGAGAGAGAGGGAGAGAGAGAGAGAGGCAGAGACACAGGCAGAGGAAGAAGCAGGTTCCATGCCGGAAGCCCGACGCAGGACTTGATCCCAGGACTCCAGGATCGCGCCCTGGACCAAAGGCAGGTGCCAAACCGCTGAGCCACCCAGGGATCCCCATGCTTTTGTTTTTTAAGTAAGCTCTATGCCCAACATGGGGCTCGAACTTATGACCCCAAGATCAAGAGTCACATGCTCTACTGACTGAGCCAGCCAGGGGCTCCCTATATCATTTATTTTTTTATGCTTTTAATTATAATTTTCAAATGATTTTTAAGTCACCTCTACACCCAACATGGGGCTCAACCCTACAATTCCAAGACCAAGAGTCGCAAGCTCCACCAGCTGAACCAGCCAGGTGCCCCAGCATTTCTCTTTTTAAAAAACAAGCAAATAAAGATATCTTCTATCATTTTTAATATTGTTTTAGAACTTCTGGTCAATAAGATACAAAAAAGAGATAAGGTATAAATACCAGATAAATTATTATGGAAAATGCAAAATATAAAGAACTTAAGAATAAACACAAGTTAGGTTACCCATATAAAGAAAACTACAGGGGATCCCTGGGTGGCGCAGCGGTTTGGCGCCTGCCTTTGGCCCGGGGCACGATCCTGGAGACCCGGGATCGAATCCCACATCGGGCTCCCGGTGCATGGAGCCTGCTTCTCCCTCTGCCTGTGTCTCTGCCTCTCTCTCTCTGTGACTATCATAAATAAATAAAAATTAAAAAAAAAACTACAATACTATGGGAAGATATAACAAAAAAGCCCCCACCATCAACCATATATGTTTTTTGTATGTACACCGATACTATTGTGTTACATTCTAATATTGTTGTCAAGTTATGGCTGTAGGGAAAGGTCACAGTCCTATGAGCAAAGGATGAATGGAATCCCCCTGGAACACTGGGGTTCCAGATTAGCAAGCATTTGAGCAAAAAGACAAGAATGTGAAACTAAGAAGACAGGTCTTGGGTATGTCAGGAAATGAACCGCTTGTCTTTCTCCAATCCTAGTGCTCTTGGGTTCAGATATCAGAGGATTCACAAGTTCTTATCTTATGCTCCTGGGTGGTAAGTTGGTAAGATGGTACCCACCTTGGGATGGAAATAAATGAGGACCAAGAATAAGATGGTGCTCTGAAAAGCAAGCCTTATATTGTAAAGTACAATGATCTGGTTTCATATTATTTTCTGTTTCTTTATCTGCTGTTATTCCCTAGTCTTTAGACAGTCTTATTCAATATTCCAGCCTTACCTCAACTACACTAGAAGGTACTCAGGAAAGGTGAATGTGTCTACATTTAGGCCAAATTGCTGATGGAAGAGCAGGACCTCTTTTTTCATAGGCGGATAGAAGCGAGGTTGTCAGTAATTATGAATAATTGAGTGCTTGAGTTAGGCACTGCTTTACATACATTATCTCATTCAACTCTCTCAGCAAACTGATGAGGTAGGCACTTTTATTAACCCCAATTTACAGGCGAGAACACTGAAACTCAGAGAAGTGTAGTGCTGTGTCCAAAATTATACAGGAAGGAAAATGGCAGAGATAGAACAGAAATATGGCTCTGTCCAAACTCCCAGTTCCATGCTTTCAGCTACTACCTACTCCAAGAGATCCCTAAGAAAAGACAATTCTCAAGGACAAGAGTTGAGGGTTCTAGGCTTAATTTAATTAACTAAGGTAGAACGTTTTTTTAGGAGACATAAAAGATGAATTCAATAAAGAGAATACATGCCATGTTCATAGATGAATAATATTGTAAGAATAAAAATTCTCCTGGAATTGATTTGTTTTTTTAGCACCATATTCCAGAGGAAAAGTAACTTCAGAGACACAGAGAATATAGGTTACTTATGAAAGGAAAATCTTTGGGTATTTTTTATTACTAGGTTTTTCTTGATATCCTTAAGAGAGATATCTCAAAGTACACCAGGGATGTCTTCTCCAAACCCTGTCCAAAGTATAAAGAGTTCTATGGCTCTAGTTTCTCCTTTGGTAGCTTCATACTAGAGCTCATCAGAACAGTGGGAGGCCCTGGTACTTGGCTCTGTTAGTGCCTTCCCTCACACTCAGCTCCCTTCTCCCTAACAGTGAGGAATGTAGTCAAAAAACCCTTGTGTGTTTTGATTCTTTTCTTCCATCTTTTCTCAAGACTTTCTTTTCTCAATACTCATTTCTCCCTTTTTCTAATCATTTCTAAGATTCCCACAGTGGTTTGTTTGGGGCTTTGTTTTTGTTTTTTGTTTTGTCTTGTTTTGTTTCGTTTGCTTGATAAGCCTGTTGCTTTTATACTGATGGATGCCACAGAAGCTCATTAAATCACCCCAAGACAGTCATCCCCTGCATACTCTGGGCTTCTGTGAGGATGGGAGGGGTTCACAAGTGAAACATAGAGCATTGAAAACATGGGCCAAACCAGTGATCATGGATTTAATCCTAAAACCGTCTTGGAAATACTGAAGTCCAACCATTCCCCATGGGGCAATCTGGGAAAAAAAAAAGCAAAAATAGACCTCAAAAAGGAACCCCCAGGGACCCAAAGTATCCCACATCACAAAATAAATCCTCACACACGAAACACAGAATAATAATAACTACAACAAAAGAAAAAATGGCCTTGGGATGATGTCAAAATCCTACTCTAGTGATGCCTGGGTGGTTCAGTGGTTGAGTGTCTGTCTTCAGCTCAAGTCATGATCCTGGATTCTTGGGATCGAGTCCCACCTCAGGTTCCCCGCAGGGAGCCTGCTTCTCCCTCTGCCTGTGTCTCTGCCTCTCTCGTGAATAAATAAAATCTTAAAAAATAAAAATAAATAAGAATAAAATCCTGCTCTAGCTCTTTTCACACAGCCTGAGAAAGATCATGTAGTAATGGCCAAGAGCATGGACTCAACGCCAGACTGTCTAGACTAGAATCCAGGCTTTGCTACTTCCTACCTGGGTAACTTTGGATAAGTTACTTCACCTCTGTACCTTGGTTTTCTTACAAAATGGGGGAATAATAGTAACTATCTCATAGACTTGCTGTGGGGATTAGATGAGATAATGTGTGCAAGATGGCTGATACACTGCTTGCAATTATTATATACGAATAAACTCAGCCTCCTCTGCTAGAACCCCAGATACTCCTTCCATTTGTTTCTGCACTGATCCTATTGCTTATCCTTCTGCCACAGGAAGTTTTACTACTGAGTCCCTCCTCTCTTTTCTTCTTCTTTGACTTTTCTTATTGACTCTTCACACACCCCCTCCCTGCAAAATGCCCTTTAGCAAGCTGCTGTTAAGCCACCAGAGTGTCTGGACTCAGTACCCTTTCCAATCCCAAGACCCAAGGTTGCTTTCTCTTGCAGAAGTTCCAGCTCTATTAATGAAAAATAGTCAAATCCAGGGCATGGGGTTTGTCCTGTGGAGACTTTCTGGGGTAAGATAACAGCTGTTCTAACCACAAGTGGTGTTTCTGAGAACTCTAAAGCACTCAGAATAGACCCAAGTCAAAAGTAATTCTTTTGGGCCACTGAGCATGCCCCAATGAATTTATAGGCTAAGTGTACCTTCATCGCTAACTGGAGCATGTCTGCAAATCCTCATTTGCCTTACTGTGTACTTCTTTGCCATCTTCTTGCAGCCTTCCCATGTCCTCATGCCAGCCATCACTACATATGGATGCCATCTGTTCTTCAAGCCCCTTCCATAAAGGCTTTTAATAATTTTCCTTTACATTTTGCCCTTTGTTTTCAACTCTAAGCCAGTAAAAATAGCCAATCAAGAATATCAGATTAGGGGCACCTGGCTGACTCAGTTGGTAGAGTATGTGACTCTTGATTTCAGGGTCATGAGTTTGAGCCCCACATGGGGCATGGAGATTACTTTAAAAAAGAAATTTAAAGAAATAAATACTGAAAATCAACTTAATTAGAAGTAAACAGAAATTAGAAGAGGACATGTATTATATCATTGGAAATATGTATTTTAGGAAAAGAAATTTAAAAAGAAATTATAAACTTTGATTTCACTGTTTAAACAACTTCTATACAATAAAATTGAAAATCCTTTTGATAACCTACAAAGCTCTATATAATCAAGATCGCTGATTCCTCTCTGACTTCACCTCCTCCTCTGCTCACTCTGCCCCAACTACCCTGGGCTCCCTGAACATATCATGCACAATTTTTCTTCTGGGCCTTTGCACTTGCTGTTTTCCTCTGTCTGGAATGCCCAGGCATTCTAGCTCTGTTTCATTGTAATTTCCTCACCTCTGCTTGGGTCTTTGCACTGGCTTCATCCTCAGGCAGCTGTCCCTCATTGTTGCAAACTGGTTACCAGACCAAGGAGACTATATGCTTCTTCTTGAATATATTAGGAGAGACAGCCTGCTGCCTTTTATAAGCATGGAAAGAAGTCCTGAGCTTCATGATGACTGGGCCATCGCCAAGCCAATTTCTGTGGCCAGGAGAATACCATATGCTGAATATTTTAGGCTGGGGTTACCTCGACCAGATACTATGGCAAAGGGGATGGATCACTCAGATTGGCTGAGACGAATGAGGGCTCACACTTGGAGGTGGTGGTAGGTTCAATTCCACACATATCAGATGGTTGCTAGGGAGAGAACTCCAATGTCCACTGCAGAAAGCAATTTAGATATACCTATCAGAAACCTTTAACGTAGTGATGATATTTATTCTAAGGAATTTATTCTAAGGAATAAATGAAGAAAAGCTATGTGCATCAATATTTACTTTATCTCTGTGTTATATGAATAGTGAATAATGAATTAATGAATAACCTTTAGAAGCAAACAGAGTAGAACTTAAATGCCCAACCACTGAGAAATACCTAAAGATGTTACATTATGTGAATCAATATTCAATAAAATATTATGTAACTATTAAGAGTAAAAATTATAATGATTATGTAATGACATAAGGAGAGATATAAACACTGTTGCTTTATATATGCATATAACATAATAAAAATCTCAATACAGACTTCTGTGTATACTAATGTTGGAATGGTACATGAAAAGATGAAAACAGTCATGTTTGGGTAGGAGAATTAAGGGTGATTTTTCCCTTGTAAGATTGCCTTTAATTTTGTCTCTCTACTTAATTTTAAAATCAAAGAGAGGCAATCTGAAGACAACCAACAAATTCCTGAGAAGTATGTGTGTTCTAATGATAAAATCAGACTCCAGGTTAAGCCAATGGCTCCATCAAACCCTGGGCAAAGCTGGTCTTCAGCTGGGCTCTCCTCATAATCAGAGCCTCCCCTTCCTTTTCCCACTTTTGCATCCCCTCCTCCCCTGATCCACTGATCATTAGGTTTCCTAGAATCTCCAGGCATTGTCAAAAAGATCTTAGAAACTCATTTACACTGAGGTTCCCTGGTGGGAGGGCTTACAGAGTGGGGGTGGCAATGCTTTACCCAAAGAAATATGTAGATGAAAATGGATGATTAGGTCCAGCTCAATTTTGGAGTGGAAAAGAAGAGTCCATTTTGGAGATGGAAGAGAAGAGGCCTTCCAGTACCTGTCATGTGTCAGTTATTTGAATATTGATGTATTATCCAAATATTATTGTTACCATTTTGAAATATCTAATTACTAAGCTCAAAACACAGTGGGAGAGTTATATATGAATAAAAGTTACAGACTAGAAAAAGAGATGAAGCCTATATACAAACAACCATAATAAAATGATGAAAATAAGAACCATAAGTGGGATTAAATGATATAGGAACTCAAAAGCAGAAGATTATTTCTAGCTGGTGATATTAGGAGAGGTTTCATAGAGGAGGCTATACAGTTTCTATGGCTTGAAGAAAGAAAGGTTTTAGTATGCATAGAAAGGGGAAGAAGGCAAGAGCAGCAAAAGCAAATATAAACTATTAGGACTACGTCAAACTAAAAAGCTTTTGCACAGCAAAGGAAACAAGTGAAACGAAAACACAACCTGCGGAATGGAAGAAGGTATTTGCAAATCATATGATTGAAAAGGGGTTAATATGCAAAATATACAAAGAACTCATACAACTCAACACCCAACAACACAAACAATATGGCTACAAAATGGGCAGATCTGAATAGACATTTTTCCAAAGAAGACATCCAGATGGCCAACAGACACATGGAAAGATGTTCAACATCACTAATTATCAAGGGAATGCAAATCAAAACTGCAATGAGATATCACCTCGCACCTGTCAGAATGGCTAGTATAAAAAGACAAGAAATAACAGTGTTGGTGAAGATCTGGAGAAATACTTATGAAATGGAAGTGGAGAAATAATTATGAAATACTTTCTTCATGCACTATTAGAGTAAACTGATGCAGCCATTTTAGAAACCAGTATGGAGGTACCTCAAAAAATTTAAATATAGAAATACCATATGATCCAGTAATTCCACTTCAGAATATTTACCCAAAGAAAACAAAAATACTAATTCAAAAAGATATATGCACCCCCATGTTCATTGCAGCATTATTTATAAAAGACAAGATACAGAAGCAACCTATGTGTCCATTGATAAGATGAATGGATAAAGAAGATGTGGTATATATGCACAATGGAATATTACTCAACCACAGAAAAGAATGAAATCTTGTCATTTATGGCAACATGGATGGACCTAGAAGGTATTATGCTAAGTGATATAAGTCAGAGAACGACAAATACCATATGATTTCACTTACATGTGGAATCTAAAAACCAAACAAACTGGAGCACCTGGGTGGCTCAGTCAGTTAAGTCACTCTGGTCTCGGCTAGGGTCATGATCTCAGGGTTGTGAGATTAAGTCCCGCACCGGACTCCTTGGTCAGTGCAGAGTCTGCTTGGGAGTCTCTCTGTCTTCCTCTGCCCCTCCCCCTGCTCATGCTTTCTTTCTCTCTCTCTCAAATAAATAAAATATTTTTAAAAATAAAGAAATAAAGTTAAAAAACAAACAAAAAACGGAAACAGACTCATATAGAACAAACTGGTAGTTGCTGGTTGGGGTCATGGGGATAGGCCAGATAGATGAAGGAGATTAAGAGGTACAAATTTCTCATTATAAAATAAATAAGTCACGGAGATCTAAAGCATAACAGAGGGAATACAGTCAATAATACTGTAGTAATTTTGTACGGTGACCGGTGATAACTGTGGTGAGCATTTCATAATGTATATAAATGTTGAATTACTATGTTGTACACCTGAAACTAGAATAATCTATGTTGACTATGCTTCAATTAAAAATAACTTAATTAACTTTAAAAAAAAGAAAGGGGGGATCCCTGGGTGGCGCAGCGGTTTGGCGCCTGCCTTTGGCCCAGGGCGCGATCCTGGGGACCGGGGATCGAATCCCACGTCGGGCTCCCGGTGCACGGAGCCTGCTTCTCCCTCTGCCTGTGTCTCTGCCTCTCTCTCTCTCTGTGACTATCATAAATAAATAAAAATTAAAAAAAAAAAAAAGAAAGGGAGGGATCCCTGGGTGGCTCAGTGGTTTCGCGCCTGCCTTTGGCCCAGGGCGCGATCCTGGAGTCCCGGAATCGAGCCCCACGTCAGGCTCCCAGCATGGAGCCTGCTTCTCCCTCTGCCTGTGTCTCTGCCTCTCTCTCTCGCTCTCTCTCTCTCATAAATAAATAAAAATAAATCTTAAAAAAAGAAAGGGAAAAGAGATTCCAGGCAGGGTACCTTATGGGAAAATGCACTGAGGTGTACATAAGAATAGCAAGTACTGGGGATCCCTGGGTGACTCAGTGGTTTAGCTCCTGCCTTTGGCTGAAGGCATGATCCTGGAGTCCCGGGATCGAGTCCCACATCTGGCTTCCTGTATGGAGCCTGCTTCTCCCTCTGCCTGTGTCTATGCCTCTCTCTCTCTCTCTCTCTGTCTATCATGAATAAATAAATAAAATCTTAAAAAGAGAGAGAGAGAGAGAGAGAGAGAGAATAGCAAGTACTATCTTTCTTACTGAAGACGGCGCTAAACCGCTGAGCCCCCCAGGCTGCCCAAGTACTGTCTTTCAATGAATCTTGAGCCACCAGTGACTGTAGGATACACTGTTATTTTATTTTTTAAAAGATTTTTTTTTTTTAATTTTATTTATTTATGATAGTCATACAGAGAGAAAGAGAGAGGCAGAGACACAGGCAGAGGGAGAAGCAGGCTCCATGCGCCGGGAGCCTGATGTGGGATTCGATCCCGGGTCTCCAGGATCGCGCCCTGGGCCAAAGGCAGGCGCCAAACCGCTGCGCCACCCAGGGATCCCTATTTTTTAAAAGATTTTTAATTTTTAAGTCAATCTACACCCAATGTAGGGCTCGAACTCACAACCCCAAGATAAGGAGTTGCACCCTCCACCTACTGAGCCAGCCAGGCACCCCTTTCTACTTTTTCTTTTTTAAAAAGATTTTTGTCATTGTTATCTTATACAACACTAAGAAAAGATAAACACTGCCAACCAAACAATAACTCAGTAGTTTCTTTTCATTTGGAATTTTTATTCTAGGTTACTGAAGGAGCTCTTTTAGACTTAGGTATATACAAAACAAAATAAAATAGTTGTAATATTCCTGAAGCTTCTTCATGGTGAGTGAGGAAGGGGCCAGGTGATGCAGGACTGTGCAGACAATGTTAAGAATCTGGGCCTTCACAAGGCAGTTCATATTGGGAAATGTTTTCACCAGTAAAATACTGGTGGTCCACTCTGATCTTGCTTCTCCTGGGATGACCATTATCTTCCACCCCTGAACTCTTCCTTCATAATCTTCATGGATTACCCTCACAAGAGTAATTCTTAAAGAATGGGTTTCCCTTTTCTTCTGAAAAGTGAAGGACCAAAATACCACAAAGTCAAGAAGCAGGAATAGGGCCATATATATTATCAAATCATATTATTGAAGGATACCTAAAGTAAACCACAAATAAACTAAATTCTATTTATGCCACAATAACTTAGGGGGAAAAATGAACACAGGTTCTGGCCTACTCTGTAATTATTAATAACCAGAAGCTCATAATTGAGAGATCCTGCAGTTCCATTGCAAAATAAAACCTCCAGCAATATAGAAAGATCAAGAAAACCATTTTATCATCCAAATTGCTATTCAAAAGGCATAATATTAGCATAGGAAGGCAAGAAGAGAACTATTTGAATTTCACAAAATGTATACATACAATCTATACATCAGAAATGCTTTCAAAGGTTATTATATAGTCTCTTCTCCAAAATATATGCAATATATTTTGCATATTATAGTTATCAAATATTGCTCAAATTAATGTACCTAACAGTTTTATTTTGTGAAAACAGTCTGTCATTTTATCTTAATTTTTTTCATTAAAAATTTTTTTTGGTATATTTTTTACTGGAGTTAGATTTGCCATCATATAGGATAACACCCAGTGCTCATCCCATCAAGTGCTACATAGATGAAGGAGCATCCTCATAATATTGAAAATGTAATTTAGCAATTTAACAAGGACACCAACAATCCTTTGAAAATGAACAGCTTTTAAATGAGTAATATAACTTACCTGTCATACTAAACAAATAATACACTAATACCTAATAGTTTCTCTTACTACTGAGTTTAAAATCACAGATTATCAAGGTGCCTGGGTGGCTCAGTTGGTTAAGCCTTTGCCTTCCGCTCAGGTCATGATCCCCAGATGGAGCCCTGCAATGGGCTCCCCACTCAGCAGAGAATCTGCTTTTCTTTCTCCCTCTGCTCCTCCCCTACTCACGTGTGCTCTCAACTCTTAGAAGTATGAGTTACAGAAAGATTTAAAAAAAAATAGGGGTGCCTGGGTGGCTCAGTCGGTTGAACATCTGCCTTTGATTTGATCATGATCCCGGGTCCTGGGATCTAGCCCTGCATCAGGCTCCCTGCTCAGTGGGGAGCTTGCCTCTCTCTTTCTTCTGCCCCTACCCCCTGCTCATACTTCTCGCTATCTCTCTCTCTCAAATAAATAAATAAAATCTAAAAATTTTTAAAATAAAATAAAATAAAATCACAAATTATTTTTGTATCCAGACTTTTAATTTAAAATTCCAAGATTTGGGATCCCTGGGTGGCGCAGCGATTTAGCGCCTGCCTTTGGCCCAGGGCGCGATCCTGGAGACCCGGGATCGAATCCCACATCGGGCTCCCAGTGCATGGAGCCTGCTTCTCCCTCTGCCTATGTCTCTGCCTCTCTCTCTCTCTCTCTCTGTGTGTGTGACTATCATAAATAAATACAAATTAATAAAAATAAAATTCCAAGATTTTTTATAGTATACTAAGTAGGTGTGTCTTCTTGAAATATGCAAATATTAATCATTGTCATGACAAATTACCACCACAATATTATCACTATAAAGAAATGTATTATAGGATTTTACGAAGGACTATGGAAAGTAATAGATTAAAAGTGAGGACAGAAATTATATTAAAATGTACTCACCTTCAATTTTTAGGATTATGATTACATCTATGATTAATCTATATAGAGAATATTCAACATAATACAATATTAAATATGCTGTCACCATCTCACAGACTGACTACAAGGCAAATTAAAGTGTCATGAAGTCATCCTGCTAACCTTCAGGCTAGTGCTTCTCAGACTCTAATGTACATGCCAAACACCTGCAGATCTTGTTAAAATGCAGATTCTGATTCAGTAAGTTTCCATGGGACCCATGAATCTGCATTTTTAACAAGTTCCCAGGTGGCACTTGTGCTACTGACCACAATTTGAGTAGCAAGGCTTGAGGCTGCAAAAAAAAAAAAAAAAAAAAAAAAAACCTTTATATTCTGCAGGAAACTTTATGACAAATATGTTTTTAGTTCCCACTTCTTTCATTCACACTTCCAACATGTTCAACAAAAAGTGAAAATATTTCCTCTGGATAAAAATGCTCCCTGTTCACATTGCTACATAGTAGATGTTGGCATTAGGGACCTTAGCCTCCTACCAAACACAGAGAAAATAATTAATAAAAACCTGTTGGCTGACTGACTTTTTAAAATAACAGCTTTATTGAGACATAATTCACATAGCATAGAATTAACCTTTTGTAGTGTATAGTCCAGTGGTTTTCAGCATACTCACAGAGTTGTGCAGCCATCGCCGCACTCTAATTTTAGAACATATTCATCACTCTAAAAAAGAAACCCGGTACCCATTACCGACCACTCTCCATCTCGCCCTAACCCCTCTAGCGCTAGGCAACTACCAACCTACTCTCTGTCTCTATGGATTTGCCTGTTCTGAATACGTGATCTTTTGTGACTGGCTTCTTTCACTTCGCATAATGCTTTCAAGGTCTGGCAGTGTTACAGCAGTGTATTAGTACTTCATTCCTCTCGTGCTGATTATATTCCATTGTATGCATATGTAACGTTTTGTTTATCCATTCATCAGTTGATGGACATTTGAGTTGTTTCCATTTTTTGGCTTTTACGAATAATCCTACTGTGGACATTTGTGTATGAGTCTTTGGGTGGGCGTATGTTTCAATTCTCAGGGGTATATAGTGGGGGGCGGGAGGGGGGCAGTCACATGTTAGCTCTATGTTTAAATGTTTGAGGAGACCTAATCTGTTTTCCAGAGCGCCTGCACCATTTTACATTTCCAGCAGCAATATACAAGGGGTCTAATTTCTCCGTATCCTGGACAACACTTGTTGTTGTTGTTGTTGTTGTTGTTACTACCCTAGTGGATGGGAAGTGGTATCATAGTGGTTTTCATTTGTTTTTCCCAGATAGTTAATAATAATGCTGGGCATCTCTTTATGTGCTTATTGACCATTTGTATATCTGATTATTTATTATTTTTATTTATTTTTATTTATTTTTTTGTATATTTTTTATTGGAGTTCGACTTGCCAACATATAGCATAACACCCAGTGCTCATCCCGTCAGGTGCCCCCCTCAGTGCCCATCACCCAGTCACCCCAACTCTCCACCCACCTCCCTTTCTGCCACCCCTTGTTCGTTTCCCAGAGTTAGGTGTCTCTCATGTTTGTCACCCTCACAGATATTTTCACTCATTTTCTCTCCTTTCCCTTTACTCCCTTTCACTACTTTTTATATTCCCCAAATGAATGAGACCATATAATGTTTGTCCTTCTCCGATTGACTTAATACCCTCCAGTTCCATCCACATTAAAGCAAATGGTGGGTATTTGTCGTTTCTAATGGCTGAGTAATATTCCATTGTATACATAAACCACATCTTCTTTATCCATTCATCTTTCGATGGACACCAAGGCTCCTTCCACAGTTTGGTGATTGTGGACATTGCTGCTATAAACATTGGGGTGCAGGTGTCCCGGCGTTTCACTGCATCTGTATCTTTGAGGTAAATTTATGAAGCATTTACCACATGCCAGGTCATTTTCATTCATTGTCTCATTTCAACTTCTCAACAGCCATAAGAAAAAAGTACGATTTTTAAAAACAGCTCTTTAAAGGTATAATTGACATACAATAAACTGCACATTTAAAGTGTAAATTTGATGAGCTTAGACATATGTATACACCCCATGAAACCATTACCATAATCAAGATAATTAACATATCCATCATCTCTAAAGTTTTCTTACTCTGCTTTGTTATCCCTCCTTTCTGACCCTTCCCATCCCCCCTGCCAAGCAACCACTGATCTGGTATCTGTCATTATAGATTAGTATGCATTTTCTAGAGTTTTATATAAATATAATTAAATGGCATATACTCTGTTTCGTCTGGCTTCTTTCACTCAGTACAATGATTTTGGGATTTATCCAAGCACTTACATGTATCAACAGTTCATTCTTTTTTTTTTTTTTTAAACAGCTTCATTGAGATATAATTCACTACCATATACTTCACCCTTTTCAAGCGTACAATTCAATGATTTTGGTATATCACATTATTCATTTTTAAATTGTGGCATAATATATGTAACAAAATTTGCCATCTTAGTACATTTTTATGTTGCTGAGTAGTATTCTATTGTATGGATCTACCATAGTTTATCCATTCAGACAGGTAATATTATATTTGTGCTCACTTTACAAATAAGGCCCAGGGAAGCACGGAGAGAAGTTAGCTGTGATTGTTCTAAATCATAGGCAAATAAATAAAAGAGCTGGGATTCAAACCCAAGTCTGTCCAATACCAGAGGGTTTTTTTAAAAATTGTATTTATTTATTTGAGAGAGAGAGAGACCGAGCATGAGTAGGAGGGAGGAGGCAGAGAGAGGGGGAGAAGCAGATACCCTGCTGAGTGGGGAGCCTGACATAGTGCTCAATCCCAGTACCCTGAGATCATGACCTGAGTCAAAGGCAGCCACTCAATCAACTGAGCCACCCAGGTGCCCCAATATCAGAGTTTATGCTCTTCGCCATTATGTTACACTGTCTTTCCAAACTGAAAAAACCTAGCTGTATTCTAAATCAAATGTGTGCGGTCCCCATGGCCAACAACATATCAGTTCTTGTCACAGTGTAGCACTGGATCATGGTTCTCTTCCCCTAATAATCTAAAAGATCCTTTAACACTCACAAAAGGTAAAGTAAAAGCCCTTGTCAGTATAAGCCACAAACACTAAGGTGACTATACTGTAAACAGCAGGCAGGGTTCCAGAATCAAGGATCAGACATGAGTCCAAGGAGCTAGATATTAAGCATGACCAAACAGGTTAGTGTCAGAGAGGTGAGCTTTGCCTAATCATCAGGAAAATAAACTGCCCTCCTCAGGCTTGTGCAAAGGATTAATTGAATGCAAACTTGGAGAAGAAAAGGTCTTTTGGGATGCCTGGGTGGCTCAGCGGTTGGGTGGCTGCCTTTGGCTCAGGTTGTGATCCCAGGATCTGGGATCGAGTCCCGCACTGGGCTCTTTGCGGGGAGCCTGCTTCTCCCTCTGCTTATGTCTCTGCCTCTCACTCTGTCTCTCATGAATAAATAAATAAATCTTTAAAAAAAGAGAAAAAAGTCTTTGTGTGATAGTAGTTCAAGTGGAACAAGTACCCAAAAGAGTTACTTCAGCTCTCAAGGGAGTTGATTCACCCACCCCATAGTAGCGCTTCAGATTGGGGGGGACACTAAGACATACTCTCCGCTTTTTCCTAGAAAGAAGTGTGAAGATTAATGCACTAAACTACCTTCATAGGATCATAGGACATAAAGGCTGCCATGGGAGAAGGCAGGGGTGGCCTCATCTCTATTATCACTAATTCAGGAAAAGAGGAAATGAGGTGTAGTACAAATAGAAAGGCATTGCTTGACAATATTATAAACCATTGTAATATAAGCTGTCAAAGGAGGCTGTGGAATCTTCTTCCCTGGAACTCATTAAGAGCGAGAGAGATACCCACTTGGAATACAGCCAGGAGAGTCAGAGGAAGACAGCCACTTAGAGACATACAGAGAGGAACTAACCGTGGTCTGCCGCAAGGGCTGACTGCAGTCAACCAACTGGGTCGCAGCCAGTTGCACAGGCTAACCAGCCCAATAGATTGTAGGGATTGCTTTACCCTCCCCCCACCCCGTGTGGCTAGATAGTCCCAATGAGTAGTTCCTAGAGAACTGGACTCTATGCTTCTACTTAATTTCATCTACTTCTTTCTTCTGTAAGAACATGGCCATACCAGGGCCACTAATATAACATCTGGAAACCAGAATATGATTCAGTTTAAGCCTCCAGGACCTTTGGTTTGAAAACACATATTAGACACAGAAATAGCAACTGATATTTCAAAAAACAAACCTGAAACACATGGATCCTGATCATTATAGGCAGTAGCCATCAAAATTAGGAGGGGGGCTGATAGAATAGGGCACAGCTCAAGACAAAGGAATCTTAATTCCTGACCACAGCTCTAAGATCATCTTCAAGGGTCTGATTCCAATCTCTATAGGCCTCCTCTACTCACAGCTGGAACATCAATTTGATCCCAGCTGGAGGCTCAACACTCACTCTAGCAGAGTTTTAAGAAGCTCCTCCCTAACATCCTAAGCCTCAACGTCAATTTGCTACAAGTCCCGTGCTTGTGGCCCAGTTTTTAAAACCTGGAATTCCGGGCAGCCCGGGTGGCTCATCGGTTTCGTGCTGCCTTTGGCCCAGGGCCTGATCCTGAAGACCTGGGATCGAGTCCTGCATCAGCCTCCCTGCATGGAGCCTTCTTTTCCCTCTGCCTGTGTCTCTGCCTCTTTCTCTCATTAATAAATAAAGAAAATAGGGATCCCTGGGTGGCGCAGCGGTTTGGCGCCTGCCTTTGGCCCGGGGCGCGATCCTGGAGACCCGGGATCGAGTCCCATGTCGGGCTCCCGGTGCATGGAGCCTGCTTGTGTCTCTGCCTCTCTCTCTCTCTCTCTCTCTCTCTCTCTCTCTGTGTGTGTGTGTGACTATCAAAAATAAATAAAGAAAAATAAATAAAGAAAATATTAATAAAAATAAAAACTGGAATTCCTTCCCCACTCTGTCCCTCCCACCTTTTCTTCCTCCGTCTCAGCCCTCCCTCCTTCTTCCCCATCATCCAGCAATTCCACTCTCAGGCTTTTACCCAAGAGAGATGAAATCATATGTCTTTAAAACGATTGGACTATCAATGTTCATAGCAATTTTATTTTTATTTTTTAAAAGATTTTCTATTTTTGGAGTTTAAAAAAATTTTTATATGTTTATTTTTGGAAGTAAACTCTACACCCAATGTGGGGCTCAAGTTCATGACTCTGACATGCTCTACCAACTGAGCCAGTCAGGTTCCCCTGAGACTTGATTTTTAATAGCTAAAAAACGAAAAACAGCCCAAGTGTCCATCAACAGAAGAATTGAGAAACTGTGGCACATCCATACAGTGGAATACTACTCAGCAAAGAAAAGGAATTAAGAACTGCTATATGCAACAACATAGATGAATTATAAAAACATGCTGAGTGAGAGAAGCTAGACACAAAACAATACATACTACAGTGATTCCATTTATATGAAATTCTAGAACAGGAGAAATCAATGGTGGAGAAATCAGAATAGCAGTTGCATCTGGGCATGTTATGGGTTGAATTATGTCTCCCCAAAAGATACAATGAAGTTCCAATCCTCAGTACCTGTGAATATGACCTTATCTGGAAATAGAGTCTTTGCAAATAAAATGAAATTTAAATAATGTCATTAGAATGGGCCATAATCCAATAGGACTGGTGTCCTTATAAACGAGAGACAGACACACCCAAGGAGAACACCATGTGATCAGAGAAACAGGGACTGGAGTGATGAGTCTATAAGTCAAGGAACACCAAAGATTGCAAGTATCACCCAAAGCTAAAGGAAAGAAATGGAACAGATTCTTTCCCTAGAGCCTTCAGAGGGAGCATGGGCCTGCTAACACCTTGATTTTAGACTTCTAGCCTCCAGAACTATGACAGAATACGTTTCTGTGGTATTAAGCAATCCAGTTTGTAATAATTTGCTACAGTAGCCCTAGGAAAGTAATACAGGATGGGTGGAGCGGGGCTTGGCTAGAAAGAACCTTAGGTGACTCTGGAGGGTAAAGGAAATGTTCTATATTTTGCTAGAGGTTTGGGTTACACGGATGTATGCACATGCCACAACTCTCTAATAGTGTACTTGAGATTTGTGCATGTTACCGTATATAAAGTTTACCTCAAAAACAAAAAGTACCATAAATAAACACTGAATTCTAGTTAATGTTATGCATGCTGAAGCATTTGGGGTGAAGTGTACTGATGTCTGTGACTTACTTTAATTGGTGGGTGGAAGGATGGACAGACATGTGATAAAGCAAATAGAGCAAAATGTCAACTGCTACAGAATCTGGGTGGTGAGCATTTGGTGCTGGCTCTACACTTCTTTTCACTTTCTTATGTGTTTGGAAGTTTTCATAATAAAACAACAGAGAGGAAACAAACTCAGCTTGCTGTGTGAAAGCATCTTCGCAACCGGTTCCTTAGCCTACCATACCTCTGCTCCTTCCAACCAGACCAGAAATTCACGGGAGCCGCCACTGCCTCAGAAACATTTTACAGTTGAGAAAATTGAGTCACAAGGTAGTTCTGTCTGTGACTTGCCCAAGGTCACACTGCTAGTAGTGGGGCTCAGGCCATTTTGATTCCTCAACATGCCAAAGCTGGGATCACCCTGCCCTAGTCGTCATTGTATACCCAGTACCCTAGCACAGCACTGGTCTCTGGCATGTGGTAGAAGCACGAAATGAATGAAAGGCAGCAAAGCTGTGCTTTTTTTACAATTCACACCCCCTGTCCTGAGGTCCAGGCCCTGCTTGTGCCCCGGTCCTGGTCACTGGAACTATGCCTCTTCCCTGAGCTTAAGCCCTCACTCTGGTGTCCCACCTAGTACGGCTCCCTCTCTGCGGACGAAGATCTTATTCCCCTCCAGACTATGGTACCTGTTAACAACTTCCTACTCTCCAAGGTAGACAGTCAGCCTACCTTGACTTCTCATGTTATCTACCCTATTCCTCCCTGCAACAGTAACCCAGCTGGCTAGCAGCACCTCCCACCGCTTTTGGCACACACACTGACCCCTCCTTCGCCTAACACTGTATGGCCTATTGTAGTCACGCTTTGCCTGATGGTCTGGCCTTTGCAATGGAAAGAAAAACAGAAATGGGGAAAAAAAGCCTTTACATCAAACCCTTCCAAATGCCACCTGCTTCCTGGTTGTCTCTGGCTTTATCTGATCCCAATGTGATCAGAGACTCAGAACCCTGGCAAAGTGCCAGACTGCCCCAGACTGAGCCGCAGCCTACTCTTCTAGGAACTGAGACAACCTCCTGAGCCTGAAGAGAATAGGAGGGAAGCAGAGAGGGAAGAAAAGGAGAGAACACAACAAAAATGACTCCTTCATCTTCAAACTGTAGGGCAATATGTGAGAGTGCAGGCGTGGAATAGAAACTACATTTTTTAGAGGGAACAAAACACCAAAATCACTAACCCAGCATTTGGGGGAGGGGACAGAGGCAAATAGAATGCAAAATGGGACATAAAATGGGAAGAGATCAACAACAGTTGTCAGCACAAAGCACCTGAGGCCCACGAAGGAGAAGCTAGAGAGAAACGTCCAGACTTCTTATTTTTCATCAACTTGTTGTATCCTTCTAAGCTGTACTAAGACTCAGTGGGTACCTTATATAGAAACTGTTTCTGGGGATCCCTGGGTGGCGCAGCGGTTTGGCGCCTGCCTTTGGCCCAGGGCGCGATCCTGGAGACCCGGGATCGAATCCCACATCGGGCTCCCGGTGCATGGAGCCTGCTTCTCCCTCCGCCTGTGTCTCTGCCTCTCTCTTTCTCTCTGTGTGACTATCATAAATAAATAAAAAAAAAAAGAAACTGTTTCTGAAAATCCTTCTCTGGTCCCCAGGCTCTTTCAAATGAATGCCTACATTCACAGACATGTTATAAACTATATATACAAATATATGAATATATATAAATAAATGTGTATATGTGTATATATTACTGACACAGCTTGCATGTGGCCTGCAGGTGGCCAGCCTGACTGAAGTGGAGAGAGGGCCCAGGAAGGCAACCCCTCCAATTGGAACTGCCTCACCAATCAAAGATAATTCCGCAAAAGAATTCTTTTCACTTCAATTCACTTCAGATGAAATTAGCCAGTGACTAACACAAGATTGAGCATAATGAGTCCCTTTACCTTAGATAGGCATACAGCAGAATGAACGATGTCTCCTGCACTCCATACCCCAACTCTGGAAAAGCTCTTGAACTTAGCAGCACTGGTGATTGCAATTAGCCTCTTAATATATAACAACCTCGTTTGTATTCATATCAACTTACTTGTAATAGTCTACAAAAACTTTGTTCTCATAAAACTGAATTCACTCACCCTTCCTTTGTGCTTTACATCTTTACACATTAAGAGCCCATGAACACATATTTATAATTACTGCTTTTTTGCCACTGTCTTTTAAATCAGATAGGAGAAAAACACATTACACGGAAAGATACATAGATACTGTCTTTTATGTTTATCTACGGAGCTAACTTGACTGAGGCTCTTTATTTCTTCATGTGGATTCAAGTTACGGTCTAGTGTCCTTTCGTGTAAACCTGAAGAATGCCCTTTAGTGTTATTGGGAGGCAGGTCTGTTAGTGAAGAATTCTTTGTTTTTATTCATTTGGGGATGTCTTAATTGCTTCTTCTTTTATGGAGTATAGTTTTGATGTATTTAGAATTCTTGGTTGACAGACTCATTCTTCCAGCACTTTTTTAAAAATATTTTTTTTATTTATTCATAGAGATGCAGAGAGAGAGAGAGAGAGAGGCAGAGACACAGGCAGAGGGAGAAGCAGGCTCCATGCAGGGAGCCCGATGCGGGACTCGATCCCGGGACTCCAGGATCACGCCCTGGGCTGCAGGCGGCGCTAAACCGCTGAGCCACCAGGGCTGCCCTCTTCCAGCACTTTGAATAGGTCATGCCACTGCCTTCATACAGGTAATATGCCTCCATGGTCTCTGATGATAAGTCACTGCTAATCTTATCAGGGATCCCTTACTATGTTTTGGATCACTTTTCTCAAGCTGTCTGCAATATTCTCACTTTATCATCTTTCAACAGTTTGACTCTGATGTGTCTAGGTGCAGATAGAACTTAGCAGCACTGGTGCTGCTTTCAAATGAATGCCTACATTCACAAACATGTTATAAACTATATATTGTTTATATATAACAATGTTATATACATTGTATATACATTGTATTGTTATATACATCTCTGTTGTTTTATTATGAAAACTTCCAAACACATAAGAAAGTGAAAAGAAGTGTAGAGCCAGCACCAAATGCTCACCACCCAGATTCTGTAGCAGTTGACATTTTGCTCTATTTGCTTTATCACATGTCTGTCCATCCTTCCACCCACCAATTAAAGTAAGTCACAGACATCAGTACACTTCACCCCTAAATGCTTCAGCATGCATAACATTAACTAGAATTCAATGTTTATTTATGGTACTTTTTGTTTTATGGTACTTTTTGTCTTTGAATTTAATCAATTAGAGTTTGTTGAGCTTGTTGGGTGTGCAAATTAATCCTTTTCATCAAATTTTGCAAGGTTTTTGGCCATTATTTCTTCCAATATTCTTCCTGCTTTTTGCTCTCTTCTCTTCTGGGGCTCTCATGCACATGTTGGTACATTTGGTGGTATCCCACAGGTCTCTGAGGCTCTGATTATTTTTCATTCTTTTTTCTTTCTGTTCCTTAGACCAGATCATTTCAATTGACTATCTCCAAGTTCTCTGATCAAATATCCTGTTGAGCCCTCTAGTGAATGTTTCATATCAGTTAGTGTCTTTTTCAACTCCAGAATTTGATTCTTTTCTCTTTTTTACTTTATTTATTTTTTAGGTAATCTTTACACCCAAAGTGGGGCTCAAACTCATGATCCTGAGATCAAGAGTTGCATGCTCCACAGACTGAGCTAGCCAGATGCCTCCATATGGTTCTATTTTAATGAATCAAAGTATATTTGATACACAACATTACCCTCATTTCAGGTGTATAACATTGTGATTCAACAACTCTGTATGTTTTGTGTGCTCATAAGTGTAGCTACCATCTGTCACCATACAACACTATTGCAACACCATAGAATATATTCCCTATGTTATGCCTTTATCCCCGTGACTTATTCATTCTGTGGATAGAATAAGTATCTCCCACTTGCCTTCACCCATTTTGCCCATCCCCCAACTTCCCTTCATCTGGCAACAGTTTGTTCTCTGTATTTATAGATCTGTTTCTGCTATTTATTTGTTCATTTGTTTTGTGTTTTCAGATTCTTCATATAAGTGAAATCATTTGGTATTTGTCTTTGTCTGATTTATTTAATCTAGCATAATACCCTCTAGGTCCATCCATATTGTCATAAATGGCAAGATCTCATTCTCTTTTTCCATTTGGTTCTTTTTATAATTTCTATCTCTTGATTAATGTGCTCTATTTAATGATACATCATTCTTTTTAAAAAGATTTTATTTATTTATTCATAGAGACCCAGAGAAAGAGAGAGAGAGAGAGAGAGAGAGAGAGAGAGAGAGAGAGGCAGAGAGAGAAGCAGGCTCCATGCAGGGAGCCTGACATGGGACTCAATCCAGGGTCTCCAGGATCACACCCTGGGCTGTAGGCAGCGCTAAACTGCTATGCCACCAGGGCTGCCCATGAGACATCATTCTTATACTTTCTTTTAGTTCTTCTGATATACTTTACTCTAGTTCTTTGAACATAGTATAAGCGACTGAGTTAAAATATTCGTCTAGTAAGTCTAATGTCTTCAGTGACAGTTTCTGTTTATTGCTTATTATCCTGTGTGCGGACCATAGTTTCTCATTTCTTTGCTTATCTTGTAATATTTTGCTGAAAACTGGACATTTTAAGTAATACAATATAAAAACTTTGGAAATCAAATTTTTTCTGCTCCCCAGAGGAAGTTGTTATTGCTGTCTTTTGTAATTTTTGTGGCTTGTTTAGTGATTTTCCTGAAGTAATTCTATAAAGTCTGTATTCTTTGTCATGTGTAACCATTAAAAATCTCTGCTTAGTCGGCTTAATAGTCAGTTATCCATTGAACAGGAATTTCTTTAAAATTCTGAAACCAATAAGTCTAACAATCTTTGCTGAGGGGCTCTGTATGTGTGTTAGGGCCCATGTTCAATGCTGCAGCAAGCAATTTAAAACTTTACCTTACTGTTCACTTTCTGCTTTTGCAGAGCCTCAAGTCAACCAGTGGTGAGAGTTTAGGGCCTTCTCAGGTCCTTCCTGAGTATGTGAACAACTCTGAGGTTGCACACGGCCTTCTAGATTCCCAGGAATACATCAGACAGCTTTTCAAAACCTCTATGAACATCTCATTCCCTAGCTTTATTTTAAGGGTTTGGGTTAACTTGTTGTTTTCTACAACTGCTATCACTTCCCTAGACAGCCAGGAAGTTAAACAATTGCCTTACAAATTGCTTTTGACAAATGCCTCATGGGGAAAAGTTTTTCACACTAAGTAAGCTCTGAGTCAGGTCAAGTGCAGACACACTTGCAAGTGGGGTCTTCCAGGGAGCCACCAGACAGATTTACTCTTGGGAAATGAGTCTTTGAAAGCCCTCTATACTGGTTTTGCTCCCTCTGTTGGCTGCCAAGATGAGAAGGTCGGCTGTTGTTTTTCAAGGCTACCAGGGAGCTCAAGAGTAGGGGATAAGAAAGGGATGAAAGCAAGTCAAGAAGCCACAAAGCCCACTGCTCTCACCTAGCCAGGTATTTTTTTCTTACATAAACACTCCCTGATTGCTGCAAATATTTGGTTAATTTCCAAAGTTCTGGAAAAGTTAATTCTTTTTTTAAAAAAGATTCTATTTATTTATTCATGAGAGACACACAGAGAGAGAAGCAGAGACATAGGCAGAGAGAGAAGCAGGCTCCACGACGGAGCCTGATGCGGGATTCGATCCTGGGACTCCAAGATCATGCCCTGGGCTGAAGGCAGGCGCTCCAACCACTGAGCCACCTAGGCATCCCTGAAAAAGTTAATTCTGACATTTTTTCCCAGCACTGGGAAATGAAATGAAAATTCTTTCATTTTATTATGTGTACCAATCTCTCCTATACTCCCTTGTTTTTTTTCTACACAGATTTTTAAAAATCCTCTTTTCCCCATCCCCCACCTACCTCCTCTCTGGTAACCATCAGTTTGTTCTCCATAGATAAGAGTCTGTTTCTTGGTTGGCTCCTCTCTTTTTTTTTTCCCTTGCTCATCTGTTCTGTTTCTTAAATTCCACATATGAGTGGGATCATATGGTATTAGTTTTTCTCTGACTGACTTATTTCACTTAGCAATATACTCTCTAGCTCTATCCATGTTGTTGCAAATGGTAGGATTTCATTCTTTTTATGGCTGAATAATATTCCTTTGTATGTATGGGTGTGTACCACATCTGACATTTTTTGACAGTTTTCTTATTCCTTGATGCAGGGACATTTCAGAGGTCCTCACTCTGCTATTTTCACTGGTATCACTCTCTCAAGGATCACTTTTGGACCTTTTTCCACACATTCTTTTTATGGGACATAAACTGGATGACAGAAACGATCATGGCCATTGTGAAAGTAAGGCATCTAGTTTTATAAACAGGCTACCAGCAATGTTCTCAAAACATCAGAGTCATGCATATATCTGAAGGATAGGACCAGAGGCAGAGAGCAGCAATGACCAGTGAAGAAAAATCTAGTGTAAACAGGGCGGGTTCTTTTTTCACCAACATTTCTCAAATATTGCAGACTGATAAGCAGAGGTACCCCCTGGAGTCTGTCCTCTAAATTTATATCTAAGTAGCCTTCCATTGCCAAAAGGGAAAGGATCTGTCATGATCCATTTACCTTAAAATGACCATCCCATTTTTTTTTCCTTTTTAATACAAACTTCTGGAAAAATGGAAAAGTTAATAGTAGTCCCTCCTCAACCTCTGTAAAGGCAGAAATACAGTTGCTCAGACTCAACCTATCAAAAAGGGAAGAGACATGGTGCTGTGAACTGAATTACACACCCCCTGAATTCATATGTTGAATCAGTAACCCCTCAATGTAGACTTATTTGGATACAATGCCTTTAAAGAAGTAATTAGGGTTAAATAAGATCATGAGGTTGGGGCCCCAATCCAATAGGACTGGTGTCCTTATAAGAAGAGGAAAACACATCAGGAGTACATGCACATAAAGGAAAGGTCATGTGAGGACACAGAGAGAAGATGGTCCATCTGCGAGCCAAGGAGAGAGGCCTCAGGAGAAACCAAACCTGCTGACACTGATCTTGGACTCATGGCCTGCAGTATTGAGAGAAAAGAAATTTGTATTTTTTAAGCCACCCTGTCTGTTGCACTTTGTTACGGCAGCTCTAGTACAAGCAGTAGCCTTGATGGGATCCTGAAACAGAAATATATTAGGGAAAAATCAATGAAATCCAAATAAAGTCTGAAGTTAATAGTACTGTATCCATTTTGATTCATTATGACAAATGGACTGTAACAATGTAAGATGTTTACAACAGCGGAAACTGGGTGTGAGCTACAGAGGAGTGCCCTGTGCTTTCTTTGCAACGTCTCTGTGCATCTGAAACTATTTTAGAATTAAAAGTTTATTTTAGGAAAAACTGAGAAAGGAGAGGTACCCAAAGCCCCCAGGGGCAGGGCAGCAGAGGTTCTAGACTTCCCAGGCAATACTCCTGTTGCCTCTACCACTACTTCCTCCACCATTTCCTCTACCACTACTTCCTCTCTCTAGACATATGCCAGAGCCCCCCAGCTCTCCTCTTGGGCTGCCTTCCAGCATGTGAAGCAAGGTGTGGGTCACCCCCACTCCGGCCCCCTTGAAGCCCACTGCATGGGTGTTTCTCTCAGAAATGGATTATGCCAAAGGAAGATGGAAAATCTGGAAAATCGGATGGTGTTTCCAGCCCCCAAGCTCGGGGGGGGGGGGGAACACTGAGGTGGCTGCTTCTTTTCAGCCTCTCATGGGGAGAGGAAACAAGGTTGCCAAAACTCACAAGCCCAGGGCAGTAGAGGCCTCTGAAGGAGAGGAGGGTGTTAAACCGGAAAATACACAGCCTAGCTTCTCTCTTGCCCCCAAATCAACAGAGATAGTATCACTCTTTGGGTACCTGTCCCCCCAAAATCTCCTTCCGTGAACCTTTCATTCTACCTCTTAAGGCAAGCTTCCAAGCTTCAGCCAGGCCCAATCCCCATCTCTGTAGATGCTCCTCGAGTGTGACCAGAGAACAGCACTGGAAAAGGGGGCCATCAGGAACCCCCAGCCCCGAGTGCGATAATCGAGCAATAGGATGGGATCCACAGCGTGAGAAGCCCCAGAAGGAGCTCATGTGAATACGGCTGCTCAGCCTTCACCCCTTCTCTGCCCTATCATGGAATACTGCCAGAGGCCCCCGCCAAGGACTCCCACTTTTTCTCCCTTTGGACTAACTCCAATGCCGACAAGCAAGTCTGGGGCCTCTGTTGATCTGTTCTTGTTATGAGCCACCCGGCACTCTCCCCCTGAACAGCAAGATGGGGAGAAGACATCAGTCACCACGAGCACCTGGCCTGTATAGAGCCACGAACACCTCAGTACAGGTGAAATGAGAAAGGAAATCTAAGGAGCCTGAGGCACAGGGCAGCACTGACCGTGAAGCCGGAGCTGCTGTGAACAGGTCAGTGAAGTCACCCGTTCCTTTGTCCCTGCTGCTTTTACTGTGGAGAAAGCTGTTAACTTGTGTCTTGTTTAGGTGCTACGGGACAGCCCTCTGCGGGTCCCCTTCCATTCCTGCAAGGGAAGCAAAGGTCATTCAGGACCTGTTCCTCATATAGTCTTTCCCTTGGGGAGTAGATAAAGCTGGAAGAGGAAAGACATTCAGGAACTGTAGTTCTTTATCTTTAGGAAGCTCCATCACTCCCAACAGCGTAGAACAAACAAGATTTTAGGCATGGCAGGAGAGAAGCAGGTGAAAATTTTGGCCTTTACAGGTCATTTTCTAGACAGCTGTAAAGAAAAGACCAGTAGCAGTAAGATTCAGATTGGCATCAAAGTCCATGTGGCCATCCTGATAAGGGGCAAGGGGCCTGGAACACAGAACTGCCTCCTAGGCATGAGCTTCAAGGAGCAGGCCAGGCCGACTGGAATCCTAACCAGGAAGGAAGAATGAACACTTGGGTTTGCCTAACAAAGCACAACGGGAAGCCATCTCCTGGGTGAGGTGAACTTTGGAGCAGCAAAGGCCAATTGAGCAGTGAACCCCCAGCCAAGGCCTAGGCCTTCCTAACTGCCCCCTACTGATGCCTGGGCCATGTGCTCTCCCCTGGGGATGGACAGGAGTCAGGTCCCCTTGCTTTTTACACACCCCACGCGGTACAGAGAGCTATTTACCACAGCATTCTGCTGGAAAGAAAGTGGATGGTGTGAAGTCTGAAGGAATAGCATCTTATAACTAACAAAAGAAAATGTGAATTGAAGCATAATTACCAATTCACAATGCCATAGCGGTTTCTAGATGCTATACTTAGCAGAAGCCCACAGTCCCTTCTTTGTAATTATTTGTATGCATCATCCAGACCTTCAAACTATCTGTATTATCCACAATTATTAACTCGGCTCATCTACACGTTCTGTTTCCCAGGAGGTGAAAAAACCTCTCCTGATACTTAATTTATGAATTCTGGGGAATCTGACTGGAGGAGATGTGGAAAAGCAAACAATTGGTAAGGCATATAATTATCTCTTTCAAAGGAAACATTCACCTCCAGCTGGCCTACTTGTGTGGGTTCTAATGCCTGAAAAGAGAATTAATTAACCCAAGCAGGTCTCCAGTGCTTGCATGTCCTCCTTCAAACCTATTTACAAACCTGCTTAGAAATGCTGGGCTTTTGCAAGCAGAGAGTTCACTTAGAAATACAGTTGCACATGGAATTCTTTGAAAATGTAAAAGGAAATTCTGAACAGGAATAACTTGACATTTGATTCTGGAACAATGGTAAAATGTCAACATCTGCCATGAAAATATAGAACCATAAAATAATGAAAAGGGTCCTTTCAGTTTTTAAATCTGTAGCACTGTTTGGGTTTGGTTTTTTACAAAGCTGTGTAGTACCACTTTGCTTCAACAAACTTACATTAAGTAATATTATTTAAGCAGTTGATATAATAGGCATACTGTAGATTTTTAATTTTATTGGAACATAGTAGTAGCCTCATTCTGTGAGAGCTGTGGTCCATCCAGGCCAGAAGTCTATTTTTTCCATGCACCAAAAGCTAGGTTGTTTGACAGCCTATCATCCTCTATTTAGTGATCTTTTTAAAGATCTGGAGCGTCAAACATCCCAAATTCTGTTAAAAATCCATTTTAGGGATCCCTGGGTGGCGCAGCAGTTTGGCGCCTGCCTTTGGCTCAGGGCGCGATCCTGGAGACCCGGGATCGAATCCCATGTCGGGCTCCCGGTGCATGGAGCCTGCTTCTCACTCTGCCTGTGTCTCTGCCTCTCTCTCTCTCTCTCTGTGACTATCATAAATAAATAAATAAATAATTTAAAAAAATCCATTTTAATGTTATCACTTATAAATATACTTAAACCTTTTTAAAACTTATTTACAATAAGAACCTGTACCAGCTCAGGAGTGGCTAATTAATCCTTGAGTTGGCTGCCTGTTGTGTAAAGTAGCACCTCCATCATTTCTTTCTGTTTTAAACTTTTTTAATTGTGTTTTTTTTTAAGTGCACAACAGGGGCACCTGGGTGGCTCAGTTTGCTGAGCATCCATCCAACTCTTGATTTCAGCTCAGGTCATGATCTCAGGGTCCTGGGATGGAGCCCTCTCCCTGTGTTAGGCTCCCCGCTCAGCGGGGAATATACTTGTCTCCCTCTCTCTCTGAACTTCCCTCCTCCCCTTCCTCTCCCTCTGCCCCCCAACTCGTGCACAAGTTACACACACACTCTCTCTCTAAAATAAACAAATATTTTTAAAAACCCACAACATAAAATTTACTATCTCAACCCTAAGTGCACTGTTCAGCAGCATTAAGTATATTCACATTGTTGTGCAATCAATCTCCAGAACTTTTTCATCTTGCAAAACTGAAAGTCTATTCCCTATTCCACCCCCCTCTGCCCCTGGCAATCACCCTTCTACTTTGTTTTTTGTGAATTTGGCAATATTAGATACCTCCTATAGGTGGAGTCATGCTGCACACGTTTGTCTTCTTGTGACTAGCTTATTTTCACTTAGCATAATGACCTCAGAGTTCTCATGTGCAGCATGTGACAGGAATTCCTTCCTTCCTTTTTTTAAAAAAATAAGTTTATTATTTTAATTCCAGTAGAGTTAACATACAGTGTTATATTAGTTTCAGGTGTACAATATAGTGATTCAATGATTTCCTTCCTTTTTAAGGCTGAATAATAGTCCACTATATGTATAGACCGTATTTTTAAAAATTGGTTTACCGATTGATGGACCTTTGTGTTGCTTCTGCCTCTGAGCTATTGTGAACAATGCTGCTATGACCATGAGCATGCAAATAATCCTGCAAGATCCTGCTTTCATTTTTCTTTTCTTTTCTGTTTTTTTTAAAGATTTTATTTATTTATTCATGAGAGACACACAGAGACAGAGAGAGGCAGAGACATAGGCAGAGGGAGAAGCAGGCTCTATTCACGGAGCCCGATGTGAGACTCAATCCCGGGACTCCAGGATCACATCCTGGGCTGAAGGCAGGCGTTAAACCACTGAGCCACCCAGGGATCCCCTGCTTTCATTTTTCTGGGTCTATACCCAGGTGTGGGATTGCTGGGTCTTATAGTAAGTCTATTTTTAATTTTTTGAGGAACTACTGTATTACTTTCAATGACAGTCATACCATTTTATATTCCCACCAACAGTGCACAAAGGTCTCAATTTCTCTGTATCTTTGTCAGTGCATGTTATTTTCTGGGTTTTTTTGATAGTGGCCAACCTGATAGATGTGAGGTGATATCTCATTGTGCTTTTGATTTGCATTTCCCTGATATTGAGTAATGTTGAGCACCTTTTTATATATCTCTTGGCCATTTGTATATTTTCTTTGGAAAAATGGCTCTTCAGAACCTTTGCCTGTTTTTTAACCAGGTTATTTGGGTGCTTTTGTTATTGAGTTGTAGGAGTTTCTTATACATTTTGGATATTAATCCTTTATCAGATGTAGAGCCTGCAAATATTTTTCTCCTGATCCATAGGTTCTTTTATTTTGTTGATTGTTTTATTTGTTCTACAAATCTTTTTAGTTTTACATAGTCCCACTTGTCTATTTATGCAAGACATAATAGTTAATTGGCTGTGCTTTTTGTGTAATATCCAAGAAACCATTGCCAAGATCAATGTCAAGAAGGTTTTCCCCTATTTTTTTCTTCTGGGAGTTCTACAATTTCAAGTCTTATTTAAGTCTTTGATCTGTTTTTAGTTGGGCTTTGTGTATTGTGTAAGACAAGGGTCCAATTTCATTCTTTTGCATGTGGATATCCAGTTTTCCTAGCATTGCTTGTTGAAGAGACTGTCCTTTCCTCATTGAATGATCTTGGCAGACTTGCTGGAGATCAGTTGACTATATATGCGTGGCTTTCTGGGATCTCTATTCTCTTCCATTGTTCTACATGTCTGGTTTTTTTAATATGTCTGTTTTTATGCCAGTACCATATTGTTTTGACCACTATCACTTGATAATATATTTTGAAATCAGGAAATATGATGTTTCCAGCTTTGTTCTTCTTGCTGAAAATTGCTTTGGTTATTTAGAGGTTTTGTGGTTCCATATGAATTTTAGGATTGTTTTTCTATTTTTGCAAAAAAAAAAAAAAAAGATAATGGGAGGGGTGCCTGGGTAGCTCAGTCCATTAAGCATCTGACTTCAGCTCAGGTCATGATCTCAGGGTCCTGGGATCAAGCCCTGCATCAGACTCCATGCTCAGTGGAGAATCTGCTTGTCTCCTTCCCTCTATCTCTGCCCCTCCCCCTGCTTGTGCTCTGTCTCTGTCTCTCTCTCTCTCAAATAAATAAAATCTTAAAAAAATGATAATGGGATTGGATACATTGAATCTCTAGATCATTTTGGGTAGTATGGATATTTTAACAACTAATATTTCTGATCCATGAACATAGGAAAACTTTCCATTTTTTTATGTCTGCTTTAATTTCTTTTTTTTAAAGATTTATTTATTTCGAGAGAGAGACAGAGCACACAAGCAGGAGGGAGGGAGAGAGAGAATCTCCAGCAGACTCCTCACTGATCATAGAGCCCAACACAGGGTTCAATCTCATGTATCATGACCGAGATCATGACCTGAATTGAAACCAAGAGTCAGACACTCAATTGAATGAGCCATCCAGGTGCCCCTGCTTTAATATCTTTCATCAGGGGTGCCTGGGTGGCTCAGCGGTTTGGTGCCTGCCTTTGACCCAGAGCATGATCCTGGAGTCCCAGGATCGAGTCCCACATCGGGCTCCCTGCATGGAGCTTGCTTCTCCCTCTGCCTCTCTCATGAATAAATAAAATCTTTTAAAAAAATTCTTTCATCAGTGTTTAGCTTTATTAATGAATAATATTCCATTGTATGGATATACCATATTTTGTTTATTCACTCATCAGTTGGTAGACATTTGAGTTGGTCCACTTTTTGGCTATTATGAATAATTATGCTATGAAAATCCGTGTACAAGCTTTTGTTTGGATGACTTTCAATTCAATGGTTTTTTTAAAAGATTTTATTTTTTTTATTTTGTTAAATGTATTTATTCAGAGAGAGGGGGTGGGCAGAGGGAGAAGCAGGCTCCATGCAGGGAGCCTGACGTGGACCTGATCCTGGGTCTCCAGGATCACGCCCCAAGCCAAAGGCAGGCGCCAAACCGCTGAGCCACCCAGGGATCCCCTCAATTCAATGTTTTAAGTATATTTACAAGGTTGTACAATCATCACACTTCCTGATTCCAGAACATTTTTACTCCTTGAAAAGAAATCTCACACCCATGCAATCGCTGTCCAATCTTTACTCCTTCCTCTAGATTCTGGCAACCACTATTCTATTCTCTGTCTCCATAGATTTGCCTATTCTAGACATTTCATATAAATGGAATCATACAATAGTTGTCCTTTTGTGTCTGGCTTCTTTTAATTAGCAGAATGTTTTCAAGGTTCCTCCATGCTGCAGCATGTGTAAGAACTTCGTTTTTATAGCTGAATAATATTCCATTGTATAAATATATAACATTTAGTTTATTCATCAGTTGATGGACATTTGGGTTGGTTCCACTTTTTAGCTTTTATGAATAATGCTGCTATGAACATGTGTATGCAATGTTTTATGTGGACATGTTTTTGATTCACTTGTGTGTTTTCAATATATGACCCAGTGATATTGCTGGGTCATATGGTCACTTTATATTTAAGTCCCTAAGAAACTTTCAGTTTTCCAGTGAAGTTAAACTTTTTATATTCCAACTAATAACGTATGAGGATTTAAATTTCTTCATGTCCTTGCCCACACTGGTCACAGTCTTTTTTATTATAACCATACCAATGAGTTGAAGTGGCATCTCATTGTGATTCTGATTTGCATTTCCACCCTAAATGATGCTGAGCATGTTTTCATGTGCTTAATGATTATTTGTATGTCTCTTTTTGAAGAAATTTCTATTCAAATCCTTTTCCCATTATATCATTGGGTCATCTACCTTTTTATTTTTGAATTGTCATTGTTCTTTATATATTTTGGATACTATGCCCTTATCAGATATATTTTCTAACATTTTCCCATTCTGGAGGTTGTCTTTCCATTTTATTGATTATATTATCAATAGCACAAAAGCCTTAAAAATTTTGTGTAGCCCAATTTATCTCCTTTTTCTCTAAAGTCTAATTCTTTTAAAATTGTGAAATTGGACCAAAAGTAAAGCAAGAGATGAGGCACACAATCTTGTTATGTTTATACTTCAAGTGCACATATGTATGTGAAGTAGTAACTCAGCAAAGAGGCCACAGAGAAAGTAAAGAAGCTGTGAACAGTGGGGGTTCAGTTTAGGGAAATGAAATCAACTGCTGGATTCCCTCTTGTAGGTGATAGCAAACAATTTAAATCACTGGCCAAAAGGTCAAGATAGCCTGGATCTTTAATTACTCTAGCATTGGTGTCTAAGAGAGTCAGTCTACAGAGTAAAGTTATGGCAGCAAGGGTCTCCACACTGGAGTGAATAAACCTGTGAATGAAGTGAGAGTCAGCAACATGGTTTGGAGTAGTCCATCCAGTGTAGAGTAGAACTGCCATCAGCCACTCAGAATACAGAGAATGGGGGAAAGAGTTGGTGAAAGGAACAGCAGAGAAAGTCCAGGAAATGAAGGCAGAATTCTATAAGTGCAGACTAGCAAAAATGGTACAGGAAAGAGAAGAACATGAGGAATTAAAAGAATAAAGTATTTAAGGTTCATTCCCTATTTACCACTGGTGATGGCTAATTTTATGTATCAACTTGGCTGAGCCATGGGGTGGCCAGCTATTTGGTCAAACATTATTCCAGGTGTTTCTGTGAAGGTGTTTTTGGCTGAGATAAATATTTAAATTAGTAGACTGTGTAAAGGAGATTGCCCTCTATAATGTGAGTGGACCTCATCCAATCAGTTAAAAACCTGAGCAGAATTAAAACATTGACCCTCCCCTAAGTAAGAGAGAATTCCTCCTGTCTGACTGCTTTGAGCTGCAACATCAGCTTTTTCTGCCTTAACTCTTGAACAGAAACATTAGGTCTTTCCGGATTTCTTTTTTTTTTATTGATTCTTTTTTTATATAAATTTATTTTTTATTGGTGTTCAATTTGCCAACATATAGAATAACACCCAGTGCTCTTTCCAGATTTCAAGCCAATCTTCAGAGTGGAACTATACCATTGCCTTTCCCAGCTCTTCAGCTTGTCAACTCACCCTGCAGATCTTGGGACTTGTCAACCTCCACAATCACATGAACCAATTCCTTATCTAAGAGATGTATTATAAGGAATTGGGTCATGTGATTATGGAGGCTGACGAGTCCATACATATTATATTCATGTATATACATACATATCACTGGTTCCATTTCTCTAGAGAACCCTGATCAATACTCCAGGTTCAGGGAAAGCCAGACTCCATTGGTTATGGGGAGCTCCTCAATAGCATGTTTGCTTTCAGAGTGGCTCATGCATTGGATAGGACTGAGCTTTCAAGTTTGAAAGCATTAATACATATTACAATATTGCTAAAGAGGTAAGGAATGAAAAGTTCTAATACTGAAAGATGACAAACAAGCCTATGGTCACCAGGTGGGTTTCACAGTGTATAATAATATTACTCCTTGGCCTTCATTTTCTGGCCTGAAAAGCATATGATGTTAGATATTTAGATTTTCATGCCTCATATAACAATCTCCTCTATTTGCCTGAGTTTCAAAAATGCTCTCCTCAGGACTTTCTGTAGTTCCATCCAGTCCTTTTTAAAGTAAAGAGATCAGAACTTCTAATACTGCTTCAGGTTCAGAAATATCTTGGTTTCATTGAAGAAGAAGCTATTTGGGCTTTCTCACCAGTTGACTTCTCTATTTCTCAGCACTTTGTTGGCCTTCCCTCACTATGGTTGTCTCAGATGGGGCTGTGCTCAGAGTCTTCCTGCCTAGCCCCTCTAGTGGGGTTAACTCAACAGACAAGAACAAACAATCTGATCAAGGTGTTTGATTTTTGTTTCCTGCTTTCTCTATAATGACTCATAATCCAGATGCTCCCATGGGAGTGGGCTTTCAGAATCCTTTCATTACACCATTACTATATCATAATACTTTAAAGATGATAATAGCACACTTTTCACCAGAAGGATGTCCATATTTCTTCATAACTTCAATATGTCTTCTACCTACTTCTTTGTCTACACTAATCAAAAATTGAAGGAAGAAAGATGGATGATGCATCATGCTGCCCTTCTTTTATGCTAATAGCTTAAGATCCTGTAATGAATTTTGTGAAATCCAAATATGGTTACCTAGGAAATCATGAGTCTCCCAGGAAGCTCCTGCTGTCTTTCCTATATATTCAGTCTTCTGTTTCCACTTATTTCAATTGAATCAATCTTTAACATGCAATGAAAATTCTCAAATATGTAGATGCTGACAGTTTTTAAGCAATTGCAGCTATGTAAAGAGGCTTTTCCATTTTTAAAAGTTGGTATTTTAAAACACATCTTAAACACAAAATTGTTTTAAAGAGGGTTACACAGTTTTCTGACAGGAGGAGAGAATGACAAATTTGTAAACAATGTTTAAGCATAGTCTCAAAAAACATCATCTATTACCCCCTTTGAATTTCATTTGTAGGCAAGAGTATACTTTTAAGAGACACGGAGGCACACAGTCTTTCTGCCTCCTGCTGGAAATCCAGAGAAATGAATTGCATTTATTTCTCAGCCTTAAAGTTGATAAGTAGAACTCTAGAGCATTATAACATCTGTTTACATTTGTTTAGAAGGAAGTAGTAGTAAGCAATTTTTCAGTGATTTTTAATATATTTACAAGGTTGGACAGACATCACTACTCCTAAATTCTAAAAAAAAATTTCATTAAACTAAAAGAAACCCCATATATATTATCAGTCATTGCCCATTCCTCCTTTCTCTCAGACACTGGAAACCACTAATGCACTTTATGCCTCTGTGGATTTCCCATACCGGACATTTCATGCAAAAGAACACATACGACATGTAGTCTTTCTCACTGGCTCTTTTCATGCAGCATATGATGGTTTCTGGGTACATTGATGTTGTAGAAGGCATCAGTACTTCAGCACTATTCCACTGCATAGATGCACATTCTATTTTCCCTTTTATCAGTTGGTGGGCATTTGAGTTGTTTCTCCCTCTTGGCTACTAGGAATAATGCTGCTATGAACATTTATGTACAGGCTTTTGTGAGGATATTAGTTTTCATTTCTCTTGGATATATACCTAGAAGTGGAACCAAAGGCAGACGCTTAACTGACTGAGCCACCCAGGCGTCCCTCATATATGTGATTTGCAAATATTTTCTTCTAATCTATGAGTTCTCTTGTCACTTTCTGGATGATACCCTTTGGTGTATAAATTTAAATTTTTTTTTTATTTGAGAGAGAGAGGTCAAGCAGGGGGAGGAGCAGAGGGAGAGGGAGAGAGAAGCTGAAGCAGCCTCCACCCTGAGCACAGAGCCCAATGTGGGCCTCGGTCCCACAACCATGATATTCTGACCTAAACTGAAACCAAGAGTCAGATGAATAACAAACTGAGCCACCCAGGTACCTCATAAGTATTTTTTAACTTCAATGAAATTCAACTTACCTATTTTTTTCTTTGGTTGTCAGGCTTTAGGTGTCATGTCTAAGAAGTGCCTAAATTGGAGCACCTAGCTGGCTCAGTCAATGGAGCATGTGACTCTTAATCTCAGGATTGTGAAATCAAGCCCCATGTTCAGTATAGAGACCTCTTAAAAATAAAAAAAGGTACCTAAATTGCCTAATCTAGGTCATGAGGATTTATACCTATTTTCATTTTAAGAGGGTTTTTAAAAATATTTTATTTATTTATTTATGAGAGACACAGAGAGGCAGAGGAGACACAGGCAAAGGGAGAAGCAGGCTCCATGCAGGAAGCCCAACGTGGGACTCGATCCCAGGTCTCCAGGATCACACCTTGGGCCAAGGGCGGCGCTAAACCGCTGAGCCACCTGGGCTGCCCATTCTTAGAGTTTTATAGTTTCAGGTCTTTGAACCATTTTGAATTCATTTTTTTTTTTTTTTTTTGGTATATGGTATAAGATAAGGATTTAATCTCATTGTTTTACATGCAAATATCCAATTGTCCCAGAATCTTTTGTTGAAAAGACTACTCTTTACCCTTGAATGGTTATGGCACTCTTGTTGAAAATCAATTGACCATAGATGTGAATGTTTATTTATGGACTTTCTATCCTATTCCATTGATCTATATAGGCCAGCATCACACTGTCTTGATTAATGTGGTTTAGCAGTAAGTTTTTAAATCAGGAAGTATAAAGTCTATATTCTCTGTCATTTTGATCCCTCTCATGGCTGTTAAGTTGCTGGTTTTCACTGTGATTGTGAGCTGTTGGTTTTCAAGGCTACCACAGAGTTGGGGAGGGAGTATGGGAATAAGGGAAGTTCTAATGACACAAGGTTACTGTTATTAGCAAATTTAAATCATTTTTCTTGAGGAAAGGCTCTCTCAATTTTTGCAAGCTTTTAGTTAATTTCTAGAGTTCTGGAGAAGTTGTTTTTGACATTTTTGGCTAGTGTTCTCATTGCCTTTTTTTTTTTAGAGAGAGAGAAAGGGCAAGCATGAGTGGGGCTCGGGGACAGAGGGAAAGAGAACCTCAAGCAGGCTCCTTGTCCAGTGCAGGGCCTGACAAGGGGCTTAATTTCATGACCCTGAGATCATGTTCTGAGCCAAAATTCAACTGAGCCACCCAGGCGCCTCCTCATTGTTTTTATGGAAGAGAGGTTTCTCAGAGTTCCTTACTCCACCATTCTTGACATCATCAAGATCTGAGCTTTTAGCCTCCACTACTTTCGCCTCCTTTGTAACAAATGTTAGACCAACTTGCGCTTTTTCCGAGGAATTAAGTAGATGACAATATCACAAATTATCATGTGCGCTATAAACCAGCATAAAACTGTTGGGATTTAGGCAGCCCTGGTGGCTCAGTGGTTTAGCACTGCCTTCAGCCCAGAGCGTGATCCTGGGGACCCGGGTTCGAGTCCCACGTTGGGCTCCCTGCGTGGAGCCTGCTTCTCCCTCTGCCTGTGTCTCTGCCGCCCCCCGCCCCGTGTCTCTCGTGAATAAATAAAATCTTAAAAAAAAAAACAACTGTTGGGATTTCCAGAATATTAGGCTATGTGAGCCAGGATCCTTGTCTTTTTATGTTTTAATGTATCTCTTATCCATGAAGCACAGTGTTAAAAAGAGAATATCTGGGGCAGCCGGAGTGGCTCAGCAGTTTAGTGCCACCTTTGGCCCAGGGCCTGATCCTGGAGACCCAGGATCGAGTCCCGCGTCAGGCTCCCTGCATGGAGCCTGCTTCTCCCTCTGCCTTTCTCCCTCCCTCTGTCTGTCTCTCATGAATGAATGAATGAATGAATGAATAAGTAAAATATTTTTAAAAAGAGAGAGAGTGAATATCTGTCTCCAAATTGCTGCTGGAAAATATATGTGACAAATACCCATCATTCCTGTTATGGACTAAATGTTTGTGTTTCCCTAAAATGTTGAAACCATAATCCCAATGTGATGTTACTTGGAGCTGGGGCCTTCAGAAGTAATTAGGTGATGAAGGTGGAACCCTGATGAATGGGATAAACGTTCTTATAACAGGAGACCAGAGAGCTAGCTAGTTCTCTTTCCACCAAGTGAGGACACAGCAAGAAATCAGCTACCTACAACCAAGAAGAGGGCTCTCATCAGAACTTGACCATGCTGGCATCATAATTTCCAGCCTCCAGAATTGTGAAAAAGAAATGTTTGTTGTTTAAGTTACTTTGTCTGTGGTAATTTGCTATAGCCAACTAAGACAATTCTAAATGGAAATATCAACCTATCCAATGAAGGAAATGCTTGGTGCATTATAAAACAGTGTACTACGAGCCTCTGGTCTATTCAAGAGAAGAAGAGAATGATTAGGAAGGTAACCAATGAGTGAGGATTATTTAGAAGACTGTCATAATGCAGTGCATTTCTCTCCCCACTCTCCTGATCTTCAAACTAAAGTAAAGGGCTTCAAGGGAACTACTGTGAGCTTGATATGTATTCTCCAGAATTTGAACACTTGATATGTGCCTTTGAAGTTCAGAAGGCCCAAGGACTAGTGACCGAGGTTTACCTAAAATAATAAATTGAAAGACCAGTTGGAGTTGTCTATGACTGCCGAGCAAAGACAGTAGGTTGCAGTGGGTGTTGTCTGAACTTCAAGTATTTGGTAGGACAAAAGTATGGAGTATTTACCATGTGACAGAAAGGATCCCAAGGAAGATACCCAGGCTTGAGTTTTCTTGAAAGGCACCTGCTGAAAAGGTATGCATGTTAGGGCGAGGTGATCTTAATCACCAGAATCTAGGTGGGGTGTGCAGCCAGCCAGAGTTGGAAGCAGAGGGGAAGAACAGTAAGCAAAGAATAATGGTAACAGTGGCAGACACTGAGACAATGAGAGAGAAAGCTGGTAGGAAAGAGAGAAGTTTTGAGTTTGAGTTTAGACATCATTTTCAATATTCAGCATCCTGATGATTATTTCACATCAGTTAAAAGGTATCTCTGCAAAATTCTTTGTATATACTTAGTATTTCCAAAATATTGTAGAGGACTTGGCAATATTTTCATTGGACCTGAGATGCTTCACTAAAACAAGGAACAAAGAGCCTAAATTCTTTTTTTTTTTTTTAAGATTTTAGGTAATGTCTACACCCAACATGGGGCTTGAACTTACAACCCCGAGATCAAGAGTCATATGCTCTACTGACTAAGCCAGCAAGCACCCCCAGAAAGCCTAAATTCTAATACCGGTTCCATCATTATGTTGTCTGGGACCTTAGCCTTTTTTGCCTCAGTTTCCTCAATATAAAACGTAGATAATAGGGCAGCCCAGGGTGGTTCAGCGATTTAGCGCCGCCTTCCACCCAGGGTGTGATCCTGGTGATCCGGGATCGAGTCCCGCGTCAGGCTCCCTGCATGGAGCCTGCTTCTCCCTCTGCCTGTGTCTCTGCCTCTGTGTGTGTGTGTGTGTGTGTCTCTCATGGATAAATAAATAAAATCTTTTAAAAAATGCAGATAATAGCTTCCCATCTCACATGGTTATGTGATCATGAAAGAAAATTCAGGACAATTTATGTTAAATTTCTTTGGCAAGAATTATGCAAGATTTATTCCAAATCTGTTTTGCATAATTAGTACATACTAGTAATCTAAAAGAGGGCAGAAAGCAATGAAGCTCCAGTTTGTATTCCAAGACAGGAATCTAGCCGCCCCCAATAAATGTAATGAAACAACCAATGTAAGTTATGGCCAGTGCTCACCTGGAACAAAGTGCTCACTGAGGGTGGGGATCTGAGAACTGCAGAGGTTTTGCTCTGAAACATTAAGAAATGACAGGACCTAAATAAATAAATAAATAAATAAATAAATAAATAAATAAAATAAAATAAAAAGAAATGACAGGACCTACCGGGTGGAGATGTTGCATTTTAGAACACTGGATAAGTTAAAAGTATAACAAAACATCCCGCATTTCTCCATTCAAAGTCTAGACTGAAACTCAAGGCTTGACTCTGCTAAAAGAATCTCATCTCTAGCCAGAGGAAGTAGCTCCCCACCTCCCACCCCACACACACTCCAAATGCAAAGTCACTATACAAGAGCCCAAAAATGGGCAGCCTGGGAGGCTCAGCGGTTTAGTGCTGCCTTCAGCCCGGGATGTAATCCTGGGGACCTGGGATTGAGTCCCATGTTGGCTTTCCTGCGTGGAGCCTGCTTCTCCATCTGCCTGTGTCTCTGCCTCTCTCTCTCTCTCTCTCTCTCTCTCTCTCTGCCTCTCTCTCTCTCTCTCTCTCCCTCTGTGTATGTGTGTGTCTCATGAATAAAATAAAATCTTAAAAAAAAAAAAGAAGATCCCAAAAGACTTGCAGGAATTGGTGAGTTTATACATACCAGAAACTTAGGATGCCATACTAAGGAGGATGGAGTTTGCCCATATCTTTGCTAGCTAGAGCATCAGGATATACCTCTATTGTCTCACAAATCTGATTAGCATGAATCTAGACTAGATGCTGAAACCCTAGAAATCCCCCAGCATGATGCAAAGGAAGGAATTCAAGGACTTAGTGAGAGAAATATACGAGTGTAAATTTATCATGTGTGACTTGCCTGCTCACTCCCTAAGTATATCCTCTGAAACGCCAGAGGACTATCCATTCACTAAAAACTTGAGACAAATTATCGAGTTAAGCCCAAATATCTTTTTGTTTTGTTGAAAAGAATGTGAAACTTTTGGAAGGATTAGAAGAACACAAAAAACACATATATACCCTTTAACCAAATACATCTATTATTAACATTTTACCTATTTGCTTTAACATTTGTGTGGGGCTCTATGTGTGTGTGTGTGTGTGTGTGTGTGTGTGTAATATTTTCTGAATCCTTTGGGGTTGTTTTTTTTTTAGTTTTTTTTTTTATTGGAGTTCAATTTGCCAACATATAGCATAACACACCCAGTGCTCATCCCGCCAAGTGCCCCCCTCAGTGCCCATCACCCAGTCACCCCAACCCCCTGCCCAATTTCCCTTCCACTACCCTTGTTCAATTTCCAGAGTTATGTTTTATCACTCTCACTGATATTTTCACTCATTTTCTCTCCTTTCCCTTTATTCCCTTTCACTAAATTTTATATTCTCCAAATGAATGAGACCATATAATGTTTGTCCTTTTCCGATTGACTTATTTCACTCACCATAATACCCTCCAGGTCCCTCCACGTCGAAGCAAATAGTGGGTTTGCCTTGAGTAGTATTCCATTGTATACATAAACCACAGATTCTTTATCCATTCATCTTTTGATGGACACCGAGGCTCCTTCCACAGTTTGGTTATTGTGGACATTGCTGATAGAAACATCGGGGTGGGGGTCCCTGGGTGGCGCAGCGGTTTAGCGCCTGCCTTTGGCCCAGGGCGCGATTCTGGAGACTCGGGATCGAATCCCACATCGGGCTCCCAGTGCATGGAGCCTGCTTCTCCCTCTGCCTGTGTCTCTGCCTCTCTCTCTCTCTCTGTGATGACTATCATAAATAAATAAAGAAAAAAAAAAGAAACATCGGGGTGCAGGTGTCCCGGCATTTCATTGCATCTGTATCTTTGGGGTAAATCCCCAGCAGTGCAATTGCTGGGTCGTAGGGCAGGTCTATTTTTAACTCTTTGAGGAACCTCCACACAGTTTTCCAGAGTGGCTGCACCAGTTCACATTCCCACCAACAGTGTAAGAGGGTTCCCCTTTCTCCACATCCTCTTCAACATTTGTTGTTTCCTGTCTTGTTAATTTTCCCCATTCTCACTGGTGTGAGGTGGTATCTCATTGTGGTTTTGATTTGTATTTCCCTGATGGCAAGTGATGCAGAGCATTTTCTCATGTGCTTGTGGGCCATGTCTATGTCTTCCTCTGTGAGATTTCTGTTCATGTCTTTTGCCCATTTCATGATTGGATTGTTTGTTTCTTTGATGTTGAGTTTAATAAGTTCTTTATTGATCTTGGAAACTAGCCCTTTATCTGATACGTCATTTGCAAATATCTTCTCCCATTCTGTAGGTTGTCTTTTAGTTTTGTTGACTGTTTCTTTGGCTGTGCAGAAGCTTCTTATCTTGATGGAATCCCAGTAATTCATTTTTGCTTTTGTTTCTCTTGCCTTCATGGATGTATCTTGTAAGAAGTTGCTGTGGCTAAGTTCAAAAAAGGTGTTGCCTGTGTTCTCCTCTAGGATTTTGATGGAATCTTGTCTCACATTTAGATCTTTCATCCATTTTGAGTTTATCTTTGTGTATGGTGTAAGAGAATGGCCTAGTTTCATTCCTCTGCATGTGGATGTCCAATTTTCCCAGCACCATTTATTGAAGAGACTTTTTTCCAGTGGATAGTCTTTCCTGCTTTGTTGAATATTAGTTGACCATAAAGTTCAGGGTCCACTTCTGGATTCTCTATTCTGTTCCATTGATCTATGTGTCTGTTTTTGTGCCAGTACCACACTGTCTTGATGACCACAGCTTTGTAGTACAACCTGAAATCTGGCATTGTGATGCCCCCAGCTCTGGTTTTCTTTTTTAAAATTCCCCTGGCTATTCGGGGTCTTTTCTGATTCCACACAAATCTTAAAATAATTTGTTCTAACTCTCTGAAGAAAGTCCATGGTATTTTGATAGGGATTGCATTAAACGTGTAAATTGCCCTGGGTAACACTGACATTTTCACAATATTAATTCTGCCAATCCATGAGCATGGAATATTTTTCCATCTCTTTGTGTCTTCCTCAATTTCTTTCAGAAGTATTCTATAGTTTTTAGGGTACAGATCCTTTACCCCTTTGGTTAGGTTTATTCCTAGGTATCTTATGCTTTTGGGTGCAATTGCAAATGGGATTGATTCCTTAATTTCTCTTTCTTCAGTCTCATTGTTAGTGTATCGAAATGCCATTGATTTCTGGGCATTGATTTTGTATCCTGCCACACTGCAGAATTGCTGTAGGAGTTCTAGCAATGTTGGGGTGGAGTCTTTTGGGTTTTCTAGGTACAGTATCATGTCATCTACGAAGAGGGAGAGTTTGACTTCTTCTTTGCCAATTTGAATGCCTTTTATTTCTTTTTGTTGCCTGATTTCTGAGGCTGGTACTTATAGTACTATGTTGAATACCAGTGGTGAGAGTGGGAATCCCTGTCTTGTTCCTGAACTTAGGGGGAAAGGCTCCCAGTGTTTCCCCACTGAGAATGCTATTTGCTGTGGGCTTTTTGTAGGTGGCTTTTAAGATGCTGAGGAATGTTCTCTCTATCCCTACACTCTGAAGAGTTTTGATCAGGAATGGATGCTGTATTTTGTCAAATGCTTTCTCTGCATCTATTGAGAGGATCATATGGTTCTTGTTTTTTCTCTTGCTGATATGATCAATCATACTGAGTGCTTTACGAGTGTTGAACCAGCATTGCATCCCGGGGATAAATCCCACTTGGTCATAGTGGATAATCTTCTTAATGTATTGTTGGATCCTATTGGCTAGTATCTTGTTGAAAATTTTTGCATCCATGTTCATCAGGGATATTGGTCTATAATTCTCCTTTTTGGTGGGGTCTTTGTCTGGTTTTGGAATTAAGGTGATGCTGGCCTCATAGAATGAGATTAGAAGTATTCCATCTCTTTCTATCTTTTCGAACAGCTTTAGTAGAATAGGTATGGTTTCTTCTTTAAACGTTTGGTAGAAGTCCCCTGGGAAGCCATCTGGCCCTGGACTTTTGTGTCTTGGGAGGGTTTTTGATGACTGCTTCAATTTCCTCCCTGGTTATTGGACTGTTCAGGTTTTCTATTTCTTCCTGTTCCAGTTTTGGTAGTTTGTGGTTTTCCAGAATTGCGTCCATTTCTTCTAGATTGCCTAATTTATTGGCGTATAGCTGCTCATAATAAGTTTTTAAGATCGTTTGCATTTCCTTGGTATTGGTAGTGATCTCTCTCTCATTCGTGATTTTTTTTTGTCTCTTCTTTTTAATAAGACTGGCTAATGGTTTATCTATATTATTAATTCTTTCAAAGATCCAACTCCTGGTTTTGTTCATGTGTTCCCCAGTTCTTCTGGTCTCTATTTCATTGAGTTCTGCTCGAATCTTTATTCATTCTTTTTCTGCTGGGGGTAGGATATATTTGCTGTTTTTTCTCCAGCTCCTTTAGGTGCAAGGTTAGCTTTTGTATTTGAGTTCTTTCCAGTTTTTGGAGAGATGCTTGTATTGCAATGTATTTCCCCCCAGGACTGCTTTTGTTGCATCCCAAAGATTTTGAACGGTTGTATCTTCATTCTCATTAGTTTCCATGAATCTTTTTAATTCTTCTCTAGTTTCCTGGTTGACCCTTTCATCTTTTAGCAGGATGGTTCTTAACCTCCCCGTGTTTGAAATCCTTCCAAACTTCTTCTTCTGATTTAGTTCTAATTTCAAAGCATTATGGTCTGAAAATATGCAGGGGACAATCCCAAACTTTTGGTATCAGTTAAGAACTGATTTGTAGGGATGCCTGAGTGGCTCAGAGGTTGAGCGTCTGCCTTTCGCTCAGAGCGTGATCCTGGGATCCAGGATCGAATCCCACATCGGGCTCCCTGCATGGAGCCTTCTCCTTCTGCCTATGTCTCTTCCTCTCTCTCTCTGTGTCTCTTGTGAATAAATAAATAAAATCTTTAAAAAGTTTTTTAAAAAAAAAGACCTGATTTGTAACCCAGGATGTGGTCTATTCTGGAGAAAGTTCCATGTGCACTTGAGAAGAATGTGTATTCAGTTGCATTTGGATATAAAGTTCTGTAAATATCTGTGAAATCCATCTGGTCCAGTATATCATTTAAGGCTCTTGTTTCTTTGGAGATGTTGTGCTTAGAATATCTGTCGATTGTAGAAAGCGCTATATTCAAGTCACCAAGTATAAGTGTATTATTATCTAAGTATGTCTTAACTTTGATTATTAATTGATATACTTGGCAGCTCCCACATTCGGGGCATAAATATTCATGATTGTTAGGTGCTCTTGTTGGATAGATCCTTTATTTATTATATAATGTCCCTCTTCATCTCCTACTACAGTCTTTGGGATAAACTTTAATTTATCTGATATAAGGATGGCTACCCCTGCTTTCTTCTGAGGACCATTTGAATGGTAAATGGTTCTCCAACCTTTTATTTTCAGGCTGTAGGTGTCCTTATGTCTAAAATGAGTCTCCTGTAGACAGCAAATAGATGGGTCCTGCTTTTTTATCCAGTCTGAAACCCTGCGCCTTTTGATGGGGTCATTAAGCCCATTCACGTTCAGAGTTACTATTGAAAGATATGAATTTAGTGTCATCCTGATACCTATTCAGTCCCTGTTTTTGTGGATTGTTTCCTTGGACTTCCTCTTTCTTTTACAGAGTCCCCCTTAATATTTCTTGCAGAGTTGTTTGGTGGTCACATATTCTTTCAGTTTCTGCCTATCTTGGAAGCTCTTTATCTCTCCTATTCTGAATGAGAGCCTTGCTGGATAAAGTATTCTTGGCTGCATGTTCTTCTCATTTAGGACCCTGAATATATCCTGCCAGCCCTTTCTGGCCTGCCAGGTCTCTGTGGAGAGGTCTGCTGTTATCCTAATGCTTCTCCCCATAAAGGTTAGGGATTTCTTGTCTTTTATTGCTTTAAGGATCTTCTATCTTTGGAATTTTCAAGTTTCACTATTAAATGTCGAGGTGTTGAGTGGGTTTTTATTGATTTTAGTGGGTATCTATCTCCTGGATCTGAATGCCTGTTTCCCTTCCCAACTTAGGGAAGTTCTCAGCTATGATTTGTTCAAATATACTTTCTGGACCTCTGTCCCTTTCAGCGCCCTCAGGAACCCCAATTAAACGTAGATTTTTTCCTTCTGAGGCTGTCATTTATTTCCCTTAACCTATCCTCATGATCTTTTAATTGTTTTTCTCTTTTTTTCCTCAGTTTCCTTCCTTGCCATCAACTTATCTTCTATGTCACTCACTCGTTCTTCTACCTCATTAACCCTCATCATTAGGACCTGTAGTTTGGACTGCATCTCATTTAATTGATTCTTAATTTCGGCCTGATTAGATCTAAATTCTGTAGTCATGAAGTCTCTTGAATCCTTTTTGTTTTTTTCTAGAGCCACCAGTAGCTTTATAATTGTGCTTTTGAATTGGATTTCTGACATTGAATTGTAAACCAAATTCTGTAACTCTGTGGGAGAGAGGACTGTCTCTGATTCTTTATTTTGTGTTGGGTTTTTCCTTCTAGTCATTTTGCTCAGTGCAGAGTGGCCAAAAACAAGTGGTACTAGAAAAGGGAGAAAAAGAGATGGAAAAAAAGGGGGGGGACAAACAGAAAACAATAAACAAGGGGGAGTATCCTCTGATTCTATATACTGTAAATCCCTTGACTTCCCCTGGAACTTTCCAGTGCTGTTTAGTCAATAACTTGCTTTTCCCCTGTCATTCTAGCTGGTCTTCTAGGGGAGGAGCCTGCTGTGCTGATTCTCAGGTGTGTGCATCTGGGGGAGCTGCACAGCCCCCTGCCATGTGTTCGGCTCAGTGGGAGCTGTTTGTCCTGTGAGGCCCCTGCTCCCTGGCGGCCCTGCTCAGTCCCAGGCACAAGGTGACACCAGGAGGAACAACAACAGTGGTGGCGGCCAGCTCTCCAGCTCTAGAGTCAGTTCCCGCAGTAACTACTGTAGCTCCCAGTCCGCAGGGGCCTGGATGCTCCGGGGGCGGGGGGGGGGGGGGCGTCCATCCGCACAGCTCGGGCCACCCAGTGGCAGGAGCGTCCTTGCTGTCCTGTGTCCTCCCAGCCTCCGCCTGTCCCGGGGGAGCTCGGGATCTTGGGCTGAGTCCCCCAGTGCCCTGGGCTCCAGGGCCTGCACCACTGGAATTGCAGTCCCGGCCGCGCAGCCCCTCCTTGCGGAGCCACCGCCGGAGCCGGCGCCCAAGATGCTCCCGGGCCCTGCTGGGGCAGCTGCAGCCGTTTAGGGAGCTTGGCCCAGGCGTGTGGCATACTCTCCTCCGGGGGTAAGGTCCTCTGTTAGTGCCCCTGGGAGCCTGAGGGCATCCCTGCCCCTCCTGGGATCCTGCCTGAGATCCCGGGGAGTGCCTTTCCATCCGGGAAGATTGGTAAAGCTCCTGCTTCTCCGGGACTGGGGTCTCCTGACCTGGGGGCACTCGCTGGGCGGCCTTATCCGGCTCCTCGTGGGGCACCTCCCCCTTGGTTGCTTTTTTATTTACTTTTTTCCGTCTTCCTACCTTGATAGAAGCGCAAGCTCTTCTCACTGTAGCATTCCAGCTGTTCTCTCTTTAAATCTGACTGAATTCGCAGGTTTTCAGGATGATTTGAAAGTTATGTAGGTAAGTTGGTGGGGACAGGTGACTTGGGGACCCTCCTCTTCCGCCATCTTGCCCCGCCTTTCTGAACCTTTTGAAAATAAGTTGCATACTTCATTGCCCTTTCCCCCAAATTCTTCATGGTATATTTTCTTAATAGGAATATTCTCTTAGGTAACCACAGTACAGGTATGAACTTCACTGAGTTTAACACGAATACAGGGGCCCCGGCGGCTACCCACGCTGAGGTGTGGGTGCGGGAATCTCCCCGTGTGGCCCACCGTGGCCCAGGATGCTGGAAGAAGCTGGTGAGGTGCTGGAGAACATGCCAAAAGCGTTGCGCCCGCCGCTCAGTTCCGCCGTCCAACGCATGGCACGAGTTCATCCACCGCCTGCAGCAGTACGACCCACATGGGCGGTCCAACCGTCTGGTCCCGTCAGGAGAACCACCGGCTTCGGCCCAGTGGCCCCAGGCCCACCCTCACGGCCTGCACCCAACCTGACCTGCCCCCGCCCAACCACCCAAGCCCTGGGAAGGCAGCGCTCCACACGCAGGCGCACGCCAATGCGGGCGTGCTGGACGTGAGGAGGCGTGGTGGCTGCTTCCGGCCGCTGGGCTTCCGCGAGCAGTACCAGAAGGCCTTGTGGTGGGCGGGCTGCTGTGCTCGGCATCCTGCCTCAGGCCGCGGACTTTGTGTCCCAGGACATCATTCAGCAATTCATGGAGATGGGGCCCAAGGTGCTGGCCACGCAGACCGTCGTCCCCACGTTCTTCCCTGTGCATGATGAGGCCCTGCTCTCCCATCTACACGCAGACACAGGTCAGGTCTGCTTCCAGGGCTCTGCCTCTGTTGCCAAATTACTGATCCATCCCGCCACTGCTGGCACCTTCCAGATGGTCACGAGCGGGTCCGCTGAAAGTGACTGGTGGCTGATGGGGCTGGGTGGAAAGGACCTTACCACCCTCATCATCATCATCCTTGTGGCTCACTACGACGTTTTCAGAGTGGCCTCTTGGCTGTCGCATGGCTTGGACTCCAACGTGGTTGGCCTCTCCGCACTGCTAGGACTCTCTCGCCCCTTCTCCAAGCTCTACACCAACAAGCACACCCATGCAGTGTACAACTTCCTGCTCTTGGCTTCCGGAGGCGCAAGTTCAGCTACCAGGGAACCAAGCATTTGGTTGGAAGACAACCTGGACCACACAGATTCCAGCATACTCCAGTACAATGTGACCTTTATCCTCTGACACCATGGGCCAAGGGGACAGCCTGTATCTTTATAAAAAAGATTTATTTGATAGAGCATGCACGTGTGCACAAGTGGGGTGGGGGAGGGAGAGGGAGAAGCAGACTCCCCACTTACCAGGGAGCCCAATGCGGAGCTCATTCCAGGACCCCAGGATCATGATGTGAGCTGAAGGCAGCTGCTTAGCAGACTGAGCCACCTAGGTGACCCCAAGCTGTATCTTTTTTTTTTTTTAAGATTTATCTATTTATTCATGAGAGACACCCACAGAGAGAGAAGTAGGCTCCCTGCAGGGAGCTCGATGCAGGACTCGATCTCTCGGACTCTGAGATCACACCCTGAGCTGGGCGTCCCCCCAGGCTGTATCTTCTCATGTCTAAGCCACCTTGGAAGGAGACTCTGTGGCATACCTTCCTGCCGGAGCTGGAGATAGTGGCTGCCAATTCCAGGCCACCAGTTCCTGGAGGTGCAGTTCTCCATGATGCACAAGATCATCATCCTGGCTGAGGACAGCTTGGCCTGGGAGCATGAGCGCTCCTCCATTCTCTGTATACCTTCATTCACCCTGTCCCACCTGGAAATCCACCATAACAGCCAGTGCAGCAGCATCATGGACACAAGGTCTCAGGTCAGTTCTAAGACACTGACCTGCAACTGGACACCCATCACAGAAGCCCTGACCTGAATCATTTACAACCTAACCACCTAGAGAACCCCTGACACCTGCCAGTCTTCCCAGAGCAGATGATCCAGCAGGAACAGCCGGACGTGGTTATGGGCTGGCTCACCAACCAGCCCCAGGCCACCCAGCTGGTGGACAAATACTACATGTTCCTCAGCATGCCAGAACACTATCTGAGTCACTACCTGAAGGAGGTGAAGCAATATTGCCTCAAAGCCGATACACTGGACCCCAGGTTTGTCTTCCATAACCAACTGAAGTAAGCGATGAATGCCTGTGAGGTCAAGCCAGCCATTTTCTGCATGTTCCTGGCCATCTGCATTGTTACCTGCCGTGGGATAGCCTACACGGCAGTCCAGGTGAGCAGGCAGGGGCTCAGGTGGGATGCAAGACCTCTGTGGGAAGGTCAGCCTGGCCAGATGAGCCCTCACCTCCCCCCATCCTGCCTAGAAGCAGGTGACCCCACAGGTGGTGCCCAGGCCTTCCTTGAGGCAAGATTTGCTCCTGACCTCACTCAAACCCTCCTGCTGCCCCCAGCACTTCCACCTCCTGTACAAAACAGTTCAGAGGCTGCTCCTGAAGGCCAAGAGGCAGTGACATGGCCACTCACCAGCAGAGAGAGCTTTCCACCTGCCACCCCTCCCTACTCCACAGCTGGCAGGAGGGCAGGGCTTCACCCCTTGCTAAGAGGCCCCAGCCCTGAATTATAGAGCTTTTCTGGGTTGCTCTTAAGGACTTAGGGGATTCTTTCTCCTTTTTGTCTCCTGAACTCCCTTGGAGGAACATTTGGTGGACGTCCCAGGGCCAGGCCATGGGCTTGAGAAAAGCCTGCCATGAGCACTCAGCCCTGGCAGCAACCCCATGGTTCTTAGCGCTTGTGAGCCAAGATAACGGGAAATGCCCCCAGCACAGCTTCAGCGGCCTTCCTCCTGCCCGCGATGCTGAGCAGGGACTCCTAGCTCTGTGTCTGTCCTCCACTCTGCTCCAGTCACCATCTGGTGACTGGGATACTCTCTCCTCTTGTCTGAAGGAGGGCAGGGCCAGCCTCTGGGTCCGTAGCTCTGGCCCCTCCCTCAGAAGCCTTGTGTCCCCCGACCCTGGCCAGGGCCAAGGGGAACCAGCTCAGGGTGCAACCTTGGATGTGTCTCCCCCAAGCCCCGACAGATGGCCGGTGCCCTGAACATGCAGCAGCCTCCCTGTCAGGCTCCTTGCACCACCTGCCCTCCCCTGTGCTCCTCACTGCCTCTGCCCTCCTACTGCATCCTGGGGAGCTTGGGCCTGTCCCCCTGGGGCCCCAAGTGCCTTCAGAATCCCTGGGGCAGGAGGCAGCCCTAGAGGAGGACCCAAGGTTCCTCTGCCTCTGGCTCTCTGGGCCTCAGTTTCCTCATCTGTAGAGAAGAGGATATGTTCAGGGGCAGCTGGTGCTTCTGTGTCCTAGAAGGGATTCCAGCCTGGGGGTGGAGCGACAGCATTTTCTGGAGGAGATGCAACTGACAGACCATGGAGCTGACAGGGCTGCCTTCCCAGGACCTGGGACCTGAAGAGGGAGGTCAGGGCCTGAACCCCACAGATCGGGTGTCTCATAAGGGAGGGGTATGGAGAGACCTCACAGAGACACAGGTGTTTATTCTAGGGGTACTGATTCATTAGAAATATAATCAATTAAGTGTTTTGTGCTGGGAGGAGGTTCAGGATGAGGGATGAGGTGCTCAGGCAACTGCCTCCTCTGCCACCAGGGAAGTCTTGCCATCTTCCCTCATGTCTGCTGCCTAGCCAGGCACTCCCCACTCAGAACCCAGCTCTCCATTTGCTGGAAGGGAAAGTTCCTGGAGGACTGTGTATCTGTCTTCGTCTTGGGCCTCCTGCCTTTGCCAAGCCAGACCCTCCCTGGCAAGTCTACTGTCCCAGCCTTCCCGGCCTTCCAGGCTTTCTAGGCACCAAGCTAAGCCGGGACCCAAGAGAGGCAGACATGCAGGCCACAGGTTCTCTTTTGCCCGTCCCCCCTTCTCTGCCCCGCTGGGTGGCCTTTCTCCCCCAGAGACTGTTTACTGAGTGCCCAGCCAGACAGCTCATCTCTGGGGTGTTGGATGCAGGGACCAGCATTATCTCATTCTTCCCTCACCCTCCCTTCCCAAGGCAAGTTGTCGGGACCGCTGACTGTTAAGAGCTCAGGCTGCTTGTGGGACACAGCTGGATGATCAGAAACTAAAGCCATATCAAACAATCAAAAAAAATAAAATGAATACAGAGCTTTGATCTGATCTAACTTCTATAATTCAATTTTGTCAATTGACCAATAATACCCTGTATAGCACATCTTCACGCTTGAGCACAGGATCCAGTCTAGGGTCACATATTGCTTTTAGTTGCCACATCTCTTTGGTCTCCTCTAGCCTGAAACATTCAGTCTTTCTTCTATAACATTGAAATTTTTGACGAATACAGTCCTTGTTTTAATGCTCCTCATTTGTAGCTTGTCTAATATTTCCTCATGTTTAAATTCATATTATGTATTCCTGGCTAGACAACTGCATAATTGATGCCATGTCCTTCTTAGAGCATAATATTGGGAGGCACAGGATGTCTGTCTGCCCCTAAGGATGATTTAAATTTCAATCAGCCAATCAAGTTGTTTCGTGAGTTTTCCACTTCACAATTACTGTTTTTTTCTCTAGCAACTAACAAGCAGTCTGTGGAGAGACATTTTAAGAACAGTGCAAATAGGGAAGTCCCGGTGGCCCAGTGGTTTAGCACCGCCTTCAGCCCGGGGCGTGATCCTGGAGACTGGGATCGAGTCCCACATCGGGCCCCCTGCATGGAGCCTGCTTCTCCCTCTGCCTGTGTCTCTGCCTCTCTCTCTGTGTGTGTCTCTCATGAATAAATAAATAAAATCTTTAAAAAAGACTTATTTAAAAAAAGAACAGTGCAAATATTCTGATCTTCATCAAGACTTCACCCCTTTGTTTTAGCATCAGTTGATTTCCTGCCTAAACCAATCTTTACTATAATGGTTGGAAGATGATGATTTTTCCAACTCCAGCACTCCCTCCACATTTGATACTCAAGTCCTCTTATATTTTGGAACAGTTTTATTACCTGTTTCTCTAGGTGGGGATGCTGGTGTGATGTATTGCACTCATAATGAGCTTGCTAATCTCAATGGGGGATAATTAAGGGCCTGGGATAGCAAAGGCTAGTTGGGGGCACTGACCAAACATAGACACAGTGAGGGTGACTACTAGAATCCATAGCAAGACCTGTATAGTAGTTAGAAATTGTAATTCACAAGGATCTTTGACATGTAATTGAGCAGGAACCCTAGGACACAAATGTGTGGGCAGCCCATGAGAACCCTTCCATAACTGACAAAAATCCTGGCTAAGTGAATGGAAACCTGCCTTGATCTACCGTAAGGGTGAGTCATAACCTTTCACTCAATTACCAGATCTAAGTTGATTTATAAATTTAGGATCCCATAAAAGAAAGGGAGGCCAGATACCTTTAAGGAAGAACACCCCAAGTATGTATACCTTTTTCTCCTAGCTTCCCCCTTGGTGAACCTGCAGCCATTTTCCCTAGTACAAGGGAAATACCCCAACCGTTGAAGAATAGTAAATCCTAATTCTGAGTTAAACACTAACTTCTGATCAACTAGGACAGTATAGCTACCAGTTATACACTTAGGGTAAGAAATGACAAGATATAAGTGCCGTGTTTGACTCTTGTCGGTCTCGCCAAAGGCCCAAGGAAACCACCAAACCCAATCCAGTGGAAATATCTGCAGTTCCTGAGGCTATAAATGACTTGCATATCCTCAGGAAATAACAGAATTCCCACCTGGGCTCCTTGAGCCACAGAGGCAGGGCTTTTAAGACTATTACAGAAGAAAAGGCCAAGTAGAAACTCCTGAAGCTCCAGTTCTCTAATAAGAAAGCACTACTGCCTCCCTGGTAGATAGAATTGCAGAGATAAATACTACCATCAATGACTTGGAAGATGTGGGAGCGATTATTGAATTCACATTTGACTACTTGAAAAGGCAGGTGAGTGGGAAATATCAGAAAGGGAGACAGAACATGAGAGACTCCTAACTCTGGGAAACGAACTAGGTGTGGTGGAAGGGGAGGTGGGTGAGGGTGACTGGGTGACGGGCACTGAGGGGGGCACTTGATGGGATGAGCACTGGGTATTATTCTATATGTTGGCAAATTGAACACCAATAAAAAATAAATTTATAAAAAAAAAGAAAGAAAAGGCAGGTGGGTCTCAAAGTGACCTTAGATTATCATAAATTATATGTCAACTGTAATTGTGGCTAGTGGTCCAAATACCTTATAAACACTTGGCAAGTAGCATTGATCCTAATGGAAGCATTTTCCCTATACATCAATCAGGATGGGGTTAGGGTGAGATGAGTGAAGTGCTCACATCAGACAAAATTTAAGGGAATGTCAGAATGCTTAGTAAGAACCAAGATAAGTAATATTTTAATGCAATATTTTATAAAACTAAAATTGATGCAAAAAAATTATGATGTACAAAACAGCAAAATTTTAAACAGAGACAAAACTAGCAATAAATAGAGAACACCAGAAGCAGAACACCACTATCTTGCCACAGTGTACATCAGCTCTTCAGCCATGTGCTACTAACTTGCAGGGAATATTAATCATCTCATTGTCCCATGAAAGATCATTATACTAGTCCACCTTCAGTGACATTGTGTTGACTGAATCTGGAGAGCAAAAGTGAACAGGTACCCCAGATGCTAGAAAATAGGTAATGATTCTCCAGAAAGTACTGAGGTGCCTGCTGACACCTCAGTAAAATTTAGAGGTGGGGGGCAGGTATATCCAGTGATCTGGGACATGCCAGATATCCTGTCCACTGTGAATGAAAAGTTGTTACATCATGGAGCCCCTACTATTTAATGGACTTCAGTGGATGTTGGATGTGTTTAATGGACACATATCACATTTGATTGGTCACTTCTTTCCATTTACTGGCCTAAAAAGCTGCAACCTTCTATCTTTGAGAAGGCCCAGAGCAAGAGATGGTGTCTCCTCTAAGCCAGGCTATAGTGGGAGTGGTTCTACCCCCCAGCCCTTATTATTCAGTAAACCCAGTGGTAACCAAAAACATTTCTGGCACATTGGGATTTTATGACAATGTGTGGAAAATCCATTCCAGTGAATCACAGTAGGAAGCCACTGGAGCTCTGGAACAAACCTATGTTCCTTTTAGGAAGTAACTTTGCTCTTTTAAAGCCATTTCCTGTCTTGCTTCTAGTTTTTGATCGAGATCGAATTCCTAGCATATATCTTCAAGTGACCACGTAATAAAAACTGCCTGTCATAAATTGCATGCGGAAAACTCCCTAGCTGTAAATTTAGGTGTACCCTGAAGCATTTCATCTTCGGTGGAAGCTGTGTGTTTGGAACGTGGCTTGAACAGATCTTGAAGGTAAAAGTCCTAGCATATCTCTCCCTACCATATAGGTATTGTTCCAGTGACTCACACCTACAACCTCATAGAGTGTTCAAGGCTTGTTTACAAATAACTCTGCATTATATGCCCACAACAGGCAGAAGTGAAGTATTCCAGCATTCTAACCCTCAGGGGTATCTCTGAGGGGCAATGGAGAAGTAAAATCCTCCAGTGGGCAGGCCTTCAAGGAGTACTTCTGGTCCACTTTGTTTGCCTGGCCTTCAGGCCAGGATCTAGACTGGGAATTGGCAAGCATTTTTCCTAAAGGTGCAGATAGTAAGTATTTTCAGCTTTGTAGGCCACATACGATCTCTGTGGCAGCTGCTCAACACAACCCTGGCAGTGTGAAAAACAACCATAAATGGTATGTAAATATGTGGATCTGGTTGTGTTCCAATAAAACCTTATTCAGAAAACCAGGTAACAAACTAGAGATAACCTCTCATCTATACCAATTCATTGGCAGAGGTTAATGGTTTGGTCAGACAGTTATGGATTTGGAAGTGAAAGTAGAGGATTGATAACAAGTTTAGCCTCTTAATTTGGGGTCCCCAGAACCCTAAGTGGCCTGAAGATAGAACAATGTAATATTATATAATAATGGTTTCCTTACTAATTTTATGTGTTTAATATGTTACACTTTATTACTCTGAGAAAAGGTCCATAAACTTGACCAGACCATAAACTACCAAAGCCTTTGAAAGATGAAAATGTGAAGAACTACTTAAAATGGGTGTAGACATAGATCAATGGAACAGAACAGAGAACCCAGAAGTGGACCCTGAAATGTATGGTCATCTAATATTCGATAAAGGAGGAAAGACTATCCATTGGAAGAAAGACAGTCTCTTCAATAAATGGTGCTGGGAAAATTGGACAGCCACGTGTAGAAGAATGAAACTGGACCATTCTCTTACACCATACACAAAGATAAACTCAAAATGGATGAGAGATCTAAATGTGAGACAAGAGTCCATCAGAATCATAGAAGAGAACACAGGCAACACCCTCTTTGAACTTGGCCACAGTAACTTCTTGCAAGATACATCCACAAAGGCAAAAGAAACAAAAGCAAAAATGAACTATTGGGACTTCATCAAGATAAGAAGCTTTTGCACAGCAAAGGATACAGTCAACAAAACTAAAAGACAACCTACAGAATGGGAGAAGGCAAATGACATATCAGATAAAGGGCTAGTTTCCAAAATCTATAAAGAACTTATTAAACTGAACACCAAAGAAACAATCCAATCATGAAATGGGCAAAAGACATGAAGAGAAATCTCACAGAGGAAGACATGGACATGGCCAACAAGCACATGAGAAAATGCTCTGCATCACTTGCCATCAGGGAAATACAAATCAAAACCACAATGAGATACCACCTCACACCAGTGAGAATGGGGAACATTAAGAAGACAGGAAACAACAAATGTTGGAGAGGATGCGGAGAAAGGGGAACCCTCTTACACTGTTGGTGGGAACGTGAACTGGTGCAGCCACTCTGGAAAACTGTGTGGAGGTTCCTCAAAGAGTTAAAAATAGACCTGCCCTACGACCCAGCAATTGCACTGTTGGGGATTTACCCCAAAGATTCAGATGCAATAAAACGCCGGGACACCTGCACCCCGATGTTTCTATCAGCAATGGCCACAATAGCCAAACTGTGGAAGGAGCCTCGGTGTCCATCGAAAGATGAATGGATAAAGAAGATGTGGTTTATGTATACAATGGAATATTACTCAGCAATTAGAAACGACAAATACCCACCATTTGCTTCAACATGGATGGAACTGGAGGGTATTATGCTGAGTGAAATAAGTCAATTGGAGAAGGACAAACAGTGTATGTTCTCATTCATTTGGGGAATATGAATAATAGTGAAAGGGAATATAAAGGAAGGGAAAAGAAATGTTGGGAAATATCAGGAAGGGAGACAGAACATAAAGACTCCTAACTCGGGGAAACGAACTAAGGGTGGTAGAAGGGGAGGAGGGCGGGTGTTGGAGGGGAATGGGTGACGGGCACTGAGGTGGACACTTGACGGGATGAGCACTGGGTGTTTTTCTGTATGTTGGTAAATTGAACACCAATAAAAATTAATTAAAAATAAAAAAATAAAATGGGTGTAGACGGTGAGAATTTGCATGTCTCAAGTAGAATGCATCCCAACAGGCCCATAGCAGAGGAATGGTACCAGCAGGCTCAGGGAGAGCAAATCCAGAAATAGTCTGTTTTCTACTTAGGGAAATTGCCACTCCATCCATAATGGAAGGGGTTTAATGTAATCAACCTGCCATAAGGTTATGGATAGTCACCTCAAAGCACAGTATTTTATGGGGAGCTCAGAATTTGTTGCTTCTACTGATAAGCTGGTTTGAAGTCCATGAGATTCACTGGCTTTATGTACATCATCTCAGAAGCAGCAGATCTCATAGATTGTTGGAAAGGCTTACTGAAGACTCAGCTATGGTACCACCTGGGAAATTAACTTCTTGCATGGTTGGGATGATGTGCTATAGGATGTGAAATCACTCTGAACCAACCAACAGCACATAAATAATGCTGTTTCTCTCATTGTCAGAGTACGTGAGTCTGGGGTCCAGGGGCTAGAAAAGGGTTACTGGCACCTCTTGTGGGTCATTAAGCCTAATTGACAAAAACTTTTGTTTCCCATACATGAAACTTAAAAGTTGAGGACAGCAGTACCTATGGTAGACCTAATGAAAGAGTATAGACAAGACCACTTGAGAGCTGAGTTTGAATGAGATTACATTCTCAGGGAGTCCAAGAAATAACAGGAAGGGGGTTGGTATAAAGGAGAACTAGAGATTCCACGAGACTCGATGGAAACAAATGAAGAGAAATGCTGTGTGTGACTTACTCTGACCACACTGTGATTATTTAGACATAATAATGGCAGTTTTCTCTGTGAAATCTGTGAATTTTACAGTCATATGATTGAAGGAACCATGAATTAACCATTACTTATGTTTTACAATTTATATAGCTGTTTTCATCTATTTTTGACAGTTTTGCCTCTTTTAACTGTTAACATTTCTTGTGTCTCTGGGAAAGTAGATATGTGCTCCTTTATCCATGTTGTACCCACCTTTACTTTTAAGAGGAGAAGAAAAAACCTCAGTCTTCCTCCTGTGTATCTCTTTTTCTCAACTCAACTCAGTTCTGCCACTGTCTACCTGGAACTAGCATCAGATCCCAAAGGATAAAGGCTCAGTTCCAGAAGACTGCCCCCACTCTACTTCAGATGCCATCAGGAAGTCCAAGTTGTCACCTGTGCCTCTGACCTACCCACTATAAATCAGAGATTCCCACAATCCACTCCTCAGGTTCAATTAATTTGCTAGTGTGGCTCACAGAACTCAGGAAAACAGTTTACTTACCATTTGCCAGTTTATTATAAAAGGATATGATAAAGGATACAGATGAATAGCCAGATGAAAAGATACTTAAGGCAATGTCTGGGATTCTAAGCAAGGAGCTCTGGTCCCTACATAATTGGGGTGGGTCACCCTCCTGGTAAGTAGATGTGTTCGTCAACCTGGAAGCTCTCCAAACCTCATACTTTTGAGATTTTAGGGAGGCTTCCTCATATAGGCATGATCTACCATTAACTCCATTTCCAGCCTCTCTCCCCTCTCTGGAGGATGAGGAGTGGGGCTGAAAATTCTAATCTTCTAATCATGGCTTTGATGACCAGCCCCCACCCAAGAGCCCACCAAGAGTCACCTCATTTGAACAAAAAGACACTATCACCCCGGACATCTCAAGGGATTTAGGAAGTCTGTGTCAGGAACTAGGGTAAAGGCCAAATATTAAAAGATGTTCTTAAGTGCTCTTATCACTAAGGAAATTACAAGGGTTTTAGGAGCCCTGTGCCAGGAACTGGGGACAGAGACCAATATACTTTATCTATTACAGTGCCGTGAGCATCTCACTACAGGCTGGTGTGGTCTGGGGTAACAGATTATAATACAACTTTATGCTTAGTTATACATATTCTGGTAGTGTTCACCCTGATGAGTTTCTTTGTTCCTCAAGTACAGGCTCTATGTCTTACGTCAGCACTGCTCAAATTGTTGTCATCTGTGGACTATTTGTTACCAGTCCCTACCTAGATAAATTCAGGAATTAAGATTGAGCATTTAAAAATGTTGTAGAAATCTGACAAGGTAATTTTAATGTCTACAGAATCTTTCAGATTTTGGGGTTTTTATTCCCTATGCCTTGGTGATTTTTAAAAATATTCTTCTAATAGTTAATTTTTATTGTATTTTTAAAAAAGTATTGGTCCACTATGAATTGGAAATTGTTAGAAAAGAGCTTGAAGCACTATTTTTTATACAACTTTTACTTTTTTTCCTATCAAACCTTCGAGTTTCATTTTGAGGCCAGGCTTTACATTTTAATTAGAAAGACTGAAATACAAGTGACAACATGGGCAAAATATTACCAGAGAAATAAGAGGAAAGATACGAAACAAAAATAAATCATTGGTGTATATTACCGATATACACCCATAACATTACAGACACCATCAGATATTTCTTTTAGCTCAACTTATTTCAGATGACAGACAAATGATAAGTTGCAACATCTCTCGGTTCTAACATGAATTTTTTTCTTTACAAAGGGAAAAAAGGGATTCCATGTTTGCACTATTGTCCACAGAACAGATTTGTCTTTGTGAAACCAAAGTTTTTGGTATATATAAGTTTGCTTTGAAAGATACTTTGTAAAACCTTTTATCACTTGTGACTCCTAAAGTATATCTTTTAAATGGTGGATCTTACACTGGTTCAACTTCTTTTTTGCCTAGTAAGATGCTGGTTCTGAAATGTATGACTGCATAGGGTCTAGGACAAAGAAAATCCTGAAAACTGACTTTTCTCACCAAAATAATGAATAAAAATTATGTCTAATAACTAACAATTCATTCAGCATGTATTAGACATCTGTGTGCCAGATGCCCAAAGATAGGCCATGGCAAAGAAATGTAATTTTAACTTTCTTACAACCAGGGATCTTCTTATTCTGTGCCCCAATAATGGCCAGGTAATATATCCTTGGAAAAGCTTTTATTTGCCTAATACCAGAAGCCTAGTTCTGAATTCATAATTACTGAAAAATGAGCTATTCTAGTACTTCGTGGATTTACCCATTTCCATATTATAATACATTATAAGGTGAGAAAAGCAGGATATAAGATTATATGTACACCACAATTACAAAAGAGTAAAACATGCATATGAAAATAGCCTAGAAGGCAATAAAAATGATAATAGCTGTATCAGACTAGTGGCATTAGGGGTGGTTTTTTATTTTCTGTTTTCCAAATCCTTTGTAATATATGACTTTCACAATTCAAAAAATAGAGACAGTAGACATGAACAGACATTTCACAAAAGAAGACATTCAACTAGTAAGCAAACAGAAAACCATTCATACTCTGAGAAAGGAGTATATATTAAAACACCACTATGGGGGCAGCCCCGGTGGCTCAGGGGGGTTAGCTCCGCCTTCAGCCCAAGGCGTGATCCTGGAGACCCAGGATCGAGTCCCACATCAGGCTCCTTGCATAGAGCCTGCTTCTCCCTCTGTGTCTCTGCCTCTCTCTCTCTCATTCTGTGTCTCTCATGAATAAATAAATTAAATCCTTAAAAAAAAAAAAAACACCACTATGGTGCAGTTCTCCACCTAGTTGGCAAAAGAATTACTTTTTAAAATAACACCTAATGTCATGAGGATACAGGAGAACAGACATGCTTATACACTGTAGATGGCACTGTAAATTGGTTTGACCCTTGTTATGGGTTGAATTGTGTCCCCCCAAAATCCATACATTGAAGTCCCCTCCCAGTACCTCATAATGTGACCTTATATGGGAATAGGATCATTGCAGATGTGATTAAGTTAGGATGAGATCATGCTCGAGTAGGTTGGGTCCCTAATCCAATGTGACTGTTGTCTTTATAAAAAGGGGGAATTGGGGGGACGCCTGGGTGGCTCAGTGGTTAAGCGTCTGCCTTTGGCTCAGGTCATGATCCTGGAGTCCTGGGATCAAGTCCCACATCAGGCTCCCCACAGGAAGCCTGCTTCTCCTCCCTCTGCCTATGTTGCTGCTTCTCTCCCTGTGTCTCTCATAAATAAATAAATAGTAATTTTTTAAAAAAGAAAAGGTGAATTGGGAGCAGATATGCACACAAGGAGAAGGCCATGTGACAATGAAGGCAGATGTTGGGGCAATGCAGCAGAAGCCAAGGAGCGTCAAAGGCGACCAAAAAACCACCAGAACCTAGGGAGAGGACTGGAACAGATTCTTCTTGCTCTTGGAAGGAACCAACCCTGATGATACCTTGATTTCATGGCCTCCAGAACTGTGAAGACAAAATTTTGCTGTTTAAACTACTCGATGCATAGTATTTTGTTAACAGCAGCAGTCCAACTGACTGAGCCACCCAGGCACTCCCTATGTTTATATTATATAACATACTGATATAACATTGATATTTTGTATTTATATTTATTGTATTTATGTATTTTATAAGTGTATATTTATATATATGAATATAATTATATATAATTATGTTAATACTTATATATGTGAAATACAAGTTATATATTAAAAACTATGGCATTAAAATGATGTAGGAGAGGGGTGCCTGGGCAGCTTAGTGGTTGAGTGTCTGCCTTTGGCTCAGGTCATGATCCCGTGGTCCTGGGATCAAGTCCTGCATCGGGCTTTCCTGCAGGGAGCCTGCTTTCCCCTCTGCCTCTCTCTGTGTCTCTCATGAATAAATAAAGTCTTTTTAAAAAATGATGTAGGAGAATTGATTTTTCCTTTTCTCTTTTGCCACTTTATTTAGTGTATTTATAGTACTTTTTTTTATAGTACTTTTTTAATGGAAGAAAAATTAATAAAGTGTAAAAATAAGAGTAATTTGTTTTTTAATTCTCTTATCAATTCATAGACCAGTATTGAGAAATACATCTCTTTAGTCTCTAGAGAACATTTGAATTCTGAAGTTTTTGACTCTGCAAAATGGACAACAGTTTCCCTGATGGTGCATTAATAATATTCCTTGTAGGTTAAACAACCTTCCAAGGATAGATGGGTGAAAAATTCAATCAGAACCTTACTGCTTAAAAGGAGCCCAAGTCAAATATACAACTGCAGGATTCACTGAATTCCCCACATCCTCCATGACAGATGCCCATCTGGCTTTTGCCCAAGTACTTACAATAATGACAGGGAGGTCACTGCTTTTCCAATTAGGCCATGCAATTATCGCATAACAATCATAGTTAAAGTCTTCAGTATATTGAGCTGAATTCTGCTTCTTCTTATTGTGTCCAGGGTTCCCTTTGGAGCAACACTAACTGTATTACCTGATTCATAGGGCTCCTGTTTAAACATATGAAGTCTTTTCAGATCCAGTGTTTAATTCCTGAAATGGCTCCTCATGTGCTATTATTGCCAGAGATCCTCTTTTCATGCTTGCCTGGTCATTCGCTAGTCTCTCAGTGTGCTTCAAGATATGTTATAAAGATAAAGTTCTCCAGGTATAAAATGAACAAAGCAGATTATTGTGGCTAAATTACCAGAGTTGATCTAATACAAGACTAAGCACTAAAAAATATTACTACTAACAAGTACTTTGCATAATTCTTTTTTTTCGTTCTCTCCATCACCATACATTGTGATCAGTCATATTTGACAGTTAAGAAAACTGAGACACAGAGAGGTGAAGTAATTTGCCTAAGGTCACACAGTCCAAGCTGAGAACAGTTGAAATCCTAAGCCCTTCCTCTTAACCAGCTGCCAATATGCATTTGCTGAATACATGCTTAATAAATACTTGTGGAATGAAGGTGGGACTTATATATTTACATTCTAGTAATTTTTGCCCTGTCCTAATCTTGGCACTTAGGGAATTTGCACTTAACTGAAATCCCCAGATACTTTTCATATTAACAGCCTTTAACTCTCATCCTAAGCAGCCACAGCCCTCAGCACTAACCTAAATGCAAAAATGTACATTTCTCTCCATTACATTTCACCTTGTTGGTTTGGGCTCATCATTATAGCTTGTTGAAATATTTCTGAATCTTGACTGTCATATGGTGCTCTCCTATCTCTGTGTCATTGCAAATTTAATGAGCACACCTCCAATAATTCTGCAGTTTAGAAAGAAAAAAAAATAAAGACCTTTTTCCTAGTTTTCTATGATAAAACTATTGCTTTTATAACTACACGTTCTTCATAAAGTAAAAGTAAGGACAAAAGAAAGGCATGCTGTGCAAAATCAGTTTTAATTATTTCATGTTGACATTCAGCCCTAACGGGGCTGAAACTATGAAATTTTAGTGTAGTGTCAGGAAACCGAGAATGATGTCACCTAATGCTATATAGGAACCATCAGCTTTATGTAGTATGTCAGGGTGCCTGGATACAAGTAATAGAAAACAGCTCAAACTAGCTCCAACAATTGTGAGTTTATTAAGCCCTATGGCAAGGACAACTGAGATAAGGCAGTTTGGGTAATTCACTGACCCCACAATACTATCAAGGATTCCTCCTCCATCCATTTCTTCATTCTGAGTTTCTGTTTATCTACTCTCCTCATAGCTACAGAATGGTTGCAGCAGCCCCAGGTATCATGTCCTCAAACAGTGACATCCAAAGGCCAGAAGAGAGGACATCCTTTTCTGGTTCCCCTTTCTGAGAAAAGCCTTCCCAAAAGCTCCCCAACAGACTTTTCCACATGTCATTACCAAAATTATGTCTGTGCCTAAACCAGTCATTAATAAGGATAATGAAATTACCGTGGCTCCAGACTGAGAAAAGATTTGCAGAAGACACACCTGATAAAGGAATATAACACAAAATATAAAAGAACAGTTAAAACTCAGTAAGAAAACAAGAAACCTGGGGATCCCTGGGTGGCGCAGCGGTTTAGCGCCTGCCTTTGGCCCAGGGCGCGATCCTGGAGACCCGGGATCGAATCCCACATCAGGCTCCCGGTGCATGGAGCCTGCTTCTCCCTCTGCCTGTGTCTCTGCCTCTCTCTCTCTCTCTCACTGTGTGCCTATCATAAATAAATAAAAAAATTAAAAAAAAAAAGAAAAAAAAAGAAAAGAAAACAAGAAACCTGATTAAAAAATAAGCCAAAGACCTTAACAGACACCTCATCAAAGAAGATATACAAATGGAAAATAAGCATATGAAAAGATGCTCCTCACCATAAAGGAATTGCAAAGTAAAACAATGAGATACCATTAGATACTAACTAGAATGGCCAAAATCCAGAACACTGACAACGCCAAATGCTGCTGAGGAGGTGAAGCAATAGGAACTCTCGTTCACTGCTAACAGGACTGCAAAATGGTACAGCCACTTTGAAAGACATTATGACAACTTCTCATAAAACTAAATGTACTCTTGCCTTATGACCCAGAAATCACACTTCTTGTTATTTCCCCAAAAGAGTTAACTTGTGTCCACAGAAAACCCTGCACATGTTTATGATAGCTTTACTCATAATTACTAACACTTGGAAGCAACCAGGATATCCTTCAGTAGGTGAATGGATAAATTGTGGTTCCTACAGACAATGGACTAGTATGTAGTGCTAAAAAGAAATGATGTATCAAGCCATGAAAAGACATGGAAGAAACTTAGAGGCATATTGCTAAGTGAAAGAAGCATCTGAAAAGGATATGTACTATACAATTTGCATCTTGGAAAAGGCAAAACTATGGAGACAGTAGAACAATCAGGGGTGGCCAGGGGGACAGGGAGGGATGAATAGGCAGAGCCCAGAGGATTTTTAGGGCAGTGGAAATACTCTGCATGATACCATAATGATGAATACATGTCATTATGCATTTGTCCAAACCCATAGAATATACAATACCAAGAGTTAACAGTAATATAAATTATGGGCTTTGGGTGATAATGGCGTGTCAATGTAGGCTCATCAATTGTAACAAATGTTAACTCTGGAGGGAGAGGTTGGTAACGGGGGTGGGGGGGGCTATGCATGTGTGGTGATGAGAGATATATGGATAATCTCTTACTTTCTCCTCAATTTTGCTATGAATCTAAATTGGCTCTAAAAAATTAAGTTTTAATTTTAAAAAAATTACCAAAAAATAAATAAAATAAAATAAAATAAAATAAAATAAAATAAAATAAAATAAATTACCAAGGTTGGCTTAGCCAGGTTAAGGACTGGGGCTGGGAAAGGACTCATTCTCTCTTAAAACCCATGGCACCTCATACCAGCACAAATTGGGGTTCTGTTATCATGGTAGTAATAGGCAATAAATGGTGTCTACAACATGTAATAGGATATGTTCAGACATTTTAAAATGTGGAATGAATAGATGACATCCAGATGTACTTGCACAATTATATATAGAAGACTTAGAAACTACTTAGCAATGGGATAAACCTATTAAAATCCAAACCCATTGGAAAACCTAAAACAGCACAGTACTCTACTTGATGGGCATTATCATGGATGAAAAGTGGGCCTGATCTCAATATGTTAAAAACAAATTGCCACATGTTTCATCCATTCAAACAAGGATTGCATCAAAAAGAAAAGAGAACTTTCAGAAAATCCAAGTAGAACACAGTAAATGTACAATGAAGTATCATGATTTATTCCATAGAAAAATAAGCAATATACTTCAGGCTTCCTTGTGTTTATACAAGTACACTCCGTAGTTTCTTTGATGTCTTCAGTATAAAGGCACACTAATACTAGTTTTAATAAGGAGTAAGAGTGATACAGTGAATATTTCATTTTGAGGAGTTGGCAAAAAGATTATTTTTAAGTTTACTTCAAAGGAAAAGGATGAAATAATAAAAGATGAAAGACCGATTCATGTTCTCAGTGCTAGTTAATTCAGAAGACTCCATGGTCCCATTTTTATCTGCTGACTGCAATCTTTCTAAGATAATTGATCTAAGTTTCTGTTTGATTGCATTTGCTGTCACTCATTGCATTGTTTGCCAGATTAGAAGTGTTTGATACAAGTTTATGTACCAGGTATAATTTCAACATGTCATCCAGTCTTTGTTCATCCTTCACTGTCAGTTGATGGCTTAAAATTGGCTCTCCAGGAAATCTTAATTCACTATAATCTAACTGCTGCATTAAAAAATACTGAGGAAGGGACTTCATCACCTACAATTTCAAACATAATTCCATAAACCCTGCACACTCAGAGCTACAGCAAAATTAGTTCAGTTGAACTTTGAATTACTCAGTCCAGTTCACAATTTTATAAAAATAATATTGCAAGTCCATGAACCAGATTCATTTCCTGGATTAGGAAGACAGGAAGTATTTCTAAAACAATTCTGAAGATATCAGTGGTTTTCACAGGATCAAATGGCTAAGAAGTACAATATTATCCAATAGTGTATAGGAAAGTTTTTTTATTTGGTGGCATTGGTACATTTTGTTTTTGTGACAAAGTAAAACAGACTGTAAATATGGGTGTACCTGCTAACAGAAAGGAGGTTTAGCCACGTTCACTGGAGAGTACATATGCCTCAACTGTAAACCAAGAGAAAATACTAAAGTGTCAAGAGGAAGTTTCTTCCCAGCTTTCTCGGTGATGTTGTTTTTCATATAGTAAGGGAGGAAAATCTACAAAATCTACAAGAGGGGATGATCCGTGGAATTCAAGGATGAGAGCAAAGATATCTCAGAAAGTAATGATTTGCTTCAGAAGTTTCTAAGAAGCTGTGGTGAGTCATGCATTACTCAGAAGCCGTTAACCCACAATTCCCCCTGAGGGCAAGGCTGCTGAGAGCCCCCCCCCCCCCATCAAGTTACAGAGCAGGGAACTGTTGTGCTTAATTTCAAACGAGTTTATCAAGACTGCGGTGGTTCAGGAAATGGGCAACAAAGGAAAGTACAATAAACAAAGCACTCCTTACAATGAAATTTGTCAAACTTTTCAAGAAAAGTCACTATCAAAAGAATTTTGCATAATACCTTACCCCGGGGGGTTGAAATCAAAGTTTCACAAAGTCTTAATCTTATTGCAAAGTTGGAAAAGAGCAACCTGATTCTTTCAATAAACATTTATTTAACACCTACTATATGTAAAATTCTGTGTAAAGCACAGAGGATAAAAAAACAAGGTAAGATACAGTATTGATCCCCGAAGAGGTGTGTTGAAGGGAAACAGACACTCATTGATTCCAGTCAAGTACAGGGAGTCCTAGGCTAGAGAGCTGCACAGGGGTTACTCCCCACCCCTTCATTTTATACTCTGGGCAGCCTTTCTGTCTACTCTCCAAAAAAATGTACAGATGGAAATAGAAAATGGTGGGAAAAGGAAAGACAGACTGGTTTGTGGAATGAGCAGAGGACAGCTGTAAAAGCTAGAAATCCAGAATGTAGGAAATTGATCAGATCTGGTTTCTTCAGCAAATAAATCACAGGTTAAAGAAGATGTGGTCTATGTATACAATGGAATATTACTCAGCCATTACAAACGATGAATACCCACCATGTGCTTCGACGAGGTATTATATTGAGTGAAGTAAGTCAATCGGAGAAGGACAAACATTATATGGTCTCATTCATTTGGGGAATATAAAAAATAGTGAAAGGGAATAAAGGGGAAAGGAGAAAAAATAAGTGGGATATATCAGAAAGGGAGACAGAACATGGAAGACTCCTAACTCTGGGAAACGAACTAGGGGTGGTGGAAGGGGAGGAGGGCGGGGGGTGGGGGTGACTGGGTGGCGGGCACTGAGGTGGGCACTTGACGGGATGAGCACTGGGTGTTATTCTGTATGTTGGCAGATTGAACTCTAATAAAATTTAAAAAAAATAAATCATAGGAAAAAAAAGAGGAAGGGTGAAACTTAGATTCAAAGAGATTTAAAGAGCATAACCAACAGTGTGAAATTTGTTTAGATCATGATTTGAACAAATCAAAAGCTATAGGAGGGGCACCTGGGTGACTCAGTCGGTTAAGTGTATGACTCTTGATTTCAGCTCAGGTCATGATCTCAGGGTCATGAGATTGAGCCCAGGTCGGGCTCTGCACTGGACGTGGAGCCTGCTTGGGGCTCTCTCTCTCCCTCTGCCTCTCCCCCAACTAGCACATTCTCTCTCACTCTCTCCCTCTCCCTCTCATCCTCTCTCTCTCTCTAAAAAAAAAAAAAAAAGAAAGAAAGCTATAGGACAGGGAAAATTGAACACTATCTGGATATTTGATATTAAGGAGACTATCAAATTTTTTAAGTGGATAATGGTATTTGGGTAGTACCCTTTTTTAAAAGGTCCTTATATTTTAGAGAACCTTACCAAGTATATACACATGAAGTAATAGGATGGCTGAGATTTGTTTTCAAATTATCGAGTATGGGGAGGGGAATGTGTCAGGGTATAGAAGAAACATGACAATTGGCTATGGATAATTATTGAAGCTCAGGGATGATTACATGGTGGTTCATTATATTATTTTCCTTACTTTTGTGTATGTTTGAAATTTTCCCTATTAAATCAACCTGGGAATCAGAGGTGGCTTCCAAAAGGAGGTTTTAAGTGAGTTTTGAAAAGAGCTATCGAGCTAAAGGAAGGGCCATCCTCTCATCTCAAAGAACGTATAAATAATATTACCTTTCAAAAAAATAACTTTAAAAATTGTAATTTTTTTATATTGTATTGTAGATATAATAGTGTACTTAATGCAGGTACACAGTTTAAAGAATAATAATGCAAGAAGTTGCTGTGGCCAAGTTCAAAAAGGGTATTGCCTGTGTTCCCCTCTAGGATTTTGATGGATTCTTCTCTCACATTTAGATCTTTCATCCATTTTGAGTTTATCTTGGTGTATGGTGTAAGAGAATGGTCTAGTTTCATTCTCCTGCACATGGAGGTCCAATTTTCCCAGCACCGTTTATTGAAGAGACTGTCCTTTTTCCAGGAGATAGTATTTCCTGCTTTGTCGAGGATGAGTTGACCATAGAGTTGAGGGCCCATTTCTGGGTTCTCTATTCTGTTCCATTGATCTGTGTGTCTGTTTTTGTGCCAGTACCAGTGTCTTGATGATCACAGCTTTGTAGTACAACCTGAAATACAGTAGAATATTACTCAGCCATTAGAAACAACAAATACCCACCATTTGCTTCAATGTGGATAGAACTTGGAGGGTATTATGCTGAGTGAAGTAAGTCAATTGGAGAAGGGCAAACATTATATGGTCTCATTCATATGGGGAATATAAAAAATAGTGAAAGGAACTAAAGGGCAAAGGAGAGAAAATGAGTGGGAAAAATCAGAGAGGGCGAACAGAACATGAGAGACTCCTAACTTTGGGAGACTAACAAGGGGTGGTGGAAGGGGAGGTGGGTGGGGGGATGGGGTGACTGGGTGACGGGCACTGAGGGGACACTTGACGTGATGAGCACTGAGGGTTATACTATATGTTGGCAAATCAAACTCCAATAAAAAATTTTTAAAAATTAAAAAGCAAAACAAAATTAAAAGGCTGATATGATGATAAAAAGAAAAGAATAAGAATGAAAATCTATGACCCGCCACCCAGCCTAAGAAACAAGAAACAAAGCCTTCCAAGCCCCTCCTCAGCCTAACATCTTCCTCTCCACCTCCAAGATTCTGAAAACTCTCCTGAATTTTGTGTTAATTATTCTTTGCTTATCTCTATAGTTTTTGTCACATGTGCGTTTATCTTCAACCAAAATGGTATTACTTCGTTTTGCCTGGTTTTGAACTCTACAAAAATGGAATTATACTGCATGTGTTCTCAGATTTACTTTATTCAACAATTGTTTTTCAGATTAATTTGTGATTTTGTGTGTACTTGTGGATCATTCTCTTTGCTGTCCGTGTTCCATTTTATGAATATGCCATAATTTAATCATCCATTCTACTATTGATGGACATTTGGGTCATTTTCAGTTTGGGCCAGTTTGCTACTATAAGTGCTCATTTACATGTCTTTGGAGCACAGGTGCGAGTTCTTCCTAGGGTATAATGGCCTAAGAGTGGGATTTATAGGTAGGATTAAGATTGCTGGGGGATCCCTGGGTGGCTCAGGAGTTTAGCACCTGCCTTCAGTCCAGGGCATGATCCTGGAGACCCGGGATCGAGCCCCACGTCGGGCTCCCTGCGTGGAGCCTGCTTCTCCCTCTGCGTCTCTGCCTCTCTCCCTCACAAAATCTTTTTTAAAAAACTAAAAGGATTAAGATTGCTCTTTGAGGTGCTCCGGGGAAGACGGCTGCCAAAACTTTTGCTTCCCGCCTCAGAGGCTCCGGGCGCTCTCGGGAAGTCTTCGTGGCCGAAGCTGCGGTGGGCACCGCGGGAGGCGGGTTCGCGGCCGTGCAGTTGCTCGAGAGGCAGAGCGCTGAGGCGGCGCCGCAGTGACGGAGCCCGACGATCTTACTTGCTCCTTCTGACACTTCGCATCTAGCAAGAGACCTACTGGGGTTCTGCAGAAAGGTCTCTCCAGCACAGTGTATGTGTTTTTGTGAGTGGCTTATTTCACTTAGTATAATCTCCTCAAGATTCATCCATTGTAGCATATGACAGGATTTCCTTCCTTTTTAAGGCTGAATAATATTCCATTGTATGTGTATGCCATTGTGATTTAATAGAAAATGTATATATTGATCTCTGCCCCTGGCTCCTGGCACAGAGCTCATGAAACCCTTGTAAATTCCTAAGTGATAAAAGCACTAAGAAGATCATTGTTGATCGAATAGTTGTTCTTTGATGCAAGTTCCTGATAACGGAGCTTTTAAATCCCCTGGAATTTCCTGGATGATAGGAGGATCTTTTGTCCTAATGAGGCAACTTTGGGTGGTCTCCTGGATGGCCCCTGGATGGGGGTTGGTCAACAAAAAGACCAAGTCATGAATAGAAGCTTGGAATTTTCAGCCCTGGCCCCCACTTCTCCAGAGAGGGGAGAGAGACTTGAAAAGGAGTTAATGATTGATCATGCCTACGTCAAGAATCCTCCTTTAAATCCCAATACTTGGGGGTTTGGAGAGCTTCCAGGTTGGTGAATACATCCATATACTGCAAGGGTGATGCCCCCCCAATTCAATGGGAACAGAAGCTCCTGTACTCAGAACCCCCCCAGACTTGTATATCCCTTCATCTGGTTGTTCATCCATATCCTTTGTCATATTCCTTAATAAACTGGTAAACATTAAGTATCTCCTTGAGTTCTGTGAGCTGCTCTAGAAAATTAATCAATCCCCAGGAGGGAGTCATGGGAACTTCCTATTTGTAGCCATGTTGAACAGAAGTGTGGGTAACCTGGGGACCTACTATTTACAATTGGCAGAAGAAGGAATGGTCTTGTTGGACTGAGCCCTTAAGCTGTGAGATCTGATGCCATCTCCAGGTAGAGAGTGTCAGAAGTGAGTTAAACTGTACAACACTCAGCCTGTGTTAGAGAATTGCTAACCCTCACACAACTCATGTTAGAAGTGTTGTGAGTGTGGTAGTCACATTAGAAAAAGCAGGAGGAGAGGACTCGGTTTTTCCCTGTACATTTTGCTTATCCATTCTTCCATTGATGGACAATGGTTTAGCTATTGTGAATAATGCTGCTTTGAACACATGGGTGTACAAATATTTCTTTGAGACCCTGCTTTCAATTCTTTTGGGTATATACCCAGAAGTAGAATTATTGGATCATATGGTGGTTCTATTTTTAACTTTTTTTTAAGAATTTATTTATTCATGGGAGACACACACAGAGAGATAGAGAGAGAGGGAGAGAGGCAGAGACAAAGGCAGAGGGAGAAGCAGGCTCCATGCAGGGAGCCCCACGTGGGACTCTATCCCGGGACTCCAGGATCACGCCCTGGGCTGAAGGCAGGCGCTAATCCGCTGAGCCACCCAGGAATCAGGTTGAGGAGCTGCCATATGGTTTTTCACAGTGGCTGCACCAGTTTGCATGCCCACCAACAGCACACAAGTTTCCCTCCTCTCCATATCCTCACCAATGCTTGTTATTGTCTGCTTTTTTTTTATAGCAGCCATCCTAATGGGTGTGAAGTAGTATCTCATTGTGGTTTTTATTTGCATTTCCCCAATGACTAGTGACTTTGAGCTCATGTGTTTACTGACCATTTGTATATTTTCTTTGGAGAAATGTCTATTCAAGTCTTTTGCCCATTTTTGCATCAGGTTGCTTGTTTTCTTGTTGAGTTTTAGAAGTTCTGCATATATTCTGGATACTGGACATATGATCTTCAAAGATTTTCTCCTATTCTGTGGGTTGTCTTTTTACTCTGCAGATAAAGTTTTTTTTTTAAGATTTTATTTATTTATTCATGAGAGAGACACACACACAGAGAGAGAGAGAGAGAGAGGCAGAGACACAGGCAGAGAGAGAAGCAGGCTCCATGCAGGGAGCCCGACGTGGGACTCTATCCCGGGACTCCAGGATCATGCCCTGGGCCGAAGGCAGACACCCAACCGCTGAGCCACCTGGGCTGCCCTACTCTGTGGATACATTTACTCTGTGCCTTCTTACTCTATTTTACTCTTTTCATGCACTAAATTTTTAAATTTTCATGAAGCCCAATTTGGTTTTTTTTTTTCTTTTGTTACCTGTGCCTTTGGTGTCATGTCCAAGAAATCACTGCCAATGAAGTTTTCATCCCAGGTTTTCTTCTAAGAGTTTGATTGTTTGAGGTCTTACATTTTAGGTCCTTGATTCATTTTCTGAGTTAATTTTTATATATCTATATTATTTTTGATCTTCACAACCACTCTTGATGGTGGAAAGTATTAGCATTCCTATTTTTACAGAAGAGGAAACAAATTTAAAATGGTAAACGTCTTATGGAATGACTAAGTCACAGCATATGACTGTGGATGAAAGGCCACAGGAATGAAAGGCACAGCATAGGTTATATAGTGAATGGCATTGTAATAGCACTGCGTGGTGCCGTATGATAGCTATACTTGTGGTGAGGCATAACATAATGTATAGAGAAGTTGAATTACTATGTTGTACACCTGAAACTAATATAACAGTGGGTGTCAACTATATTCAACTTTAAAAATTTTTAATAAAATGAGGACTACCTTGTCAAAGGCCATCTCTGAAGATGGTAAGTGGAGGAGTTAGGATTTGAAGCCATGTCTGTATGACCCCAAAGCTCAGGTCCTTGCCCTAACTCACACAGTCAAAGCTTGGCCAAGAGCAGGAGGAAGTTATAGCCAAGTGAACCAATGTCTGACTTTTACTTGAGAATAGGAGGTGTGGGGTTTTCCCAGGGTCAGGGATTAGCCCAGGGGACTTTAGAGTTTGGCCCTGGTGTGACTGAATGTAAAGCCAGTTGGGATGTGAGTGTAGCTAAGAAAGTGGGGGACAGTGTGTGTGATGGAGTGGGGACCATCAAAGCAGAGGAAGAACTTGAAGGCCTAGAAAAAGTTAGAGCCAGTGTAGAAGGCTGTGGTCCAGATGGGAGTTTCAGAGTTTGTGGTGAAATCTTAGGAGATGTAGCAGATCCCAAAGCTGGCCATACTCATGCTCCCTCCTGTGGATCTTTGCACGTGAAATTTTCTCTACCTTAAATATGATTCTCAATGCCCACTCTACACTCCAGTCACACACACACACACACACACAGTGATCTTGCCTGGCTAAGTCCTATTCATCCTTCGGGTCTCAATTTAAATGACCCCAGCTGAATCGGATGCTTCTTGTCTGTGCCCCCACAACCATCTATGCTTAATTGTAATCACCTGACTACCCTTTATTAGAACTGAGAGCTTGCTTCTCTCTCTCCGATAATGTGTGAGCTTCCTGAGGGCAGGAATAGTTTCTTACTCATCTGCTTGTCCCCAATACCTACTCTAGGGCCTGACCCAGCATATTTTCTCAATAGGTATTAAGAAGCAGTATGAATGGAGCACTTGGCAGGCTTAGTCAGTAGAGCACACACCTCTTGATCTCAGGGTTGTAGGTTCAAGCTCCACATTGGGTATAGAGATCACTTTAAAATTTTAAATCTTAAAAAAAATAAGTGAGGATGCCTGGGCGGCTCAGTTAGTTAAGCACTCCGCTCTTGATTTCAGCTCAGGTCATAATCTCAGGTCCTGGGATCGAGCCCCATGTTGGGCTCCCTGCTCTGGAGGGAGCCTGCTTCTCCCTCTCCCTCTGCCGCTCCACCTGCTTGCACTTGCTCTCCCTCTCTGTCAAATATACATATAAAAATTTTAACAATAATAATAATAATAATCTCAGAGTCCTGGGATTGAGCACCATGTTGTGCTTCCCACCCAGTGAGGAATCTGCTTCTCTCCCTCTCCTTCTGCCTCCTCCCTTGCTTACACATACACACACATACCCACACACACACACAGTCTCTCTCCCTTAATAAATAAATGAATCTTTTTTAAAAAGAAGCAATATGGTTCTAAGAGTACACTTGTCATGAGCACTGAGTAATGTATACAACTGTTGAATCACTATATTGTACACTTGAAACTAATATAATATGTATGTTAATTATACTGGAATTCAAAAAATAAAAACAGAAACAGAAGCAGTATAGCTAAACACAATGTGGCATTTTGAATTGGATTTTGGAACAGGAAAAGGATATTAGCGGGACAACTAGTGAAATCCAAATTAAATATATTATATTAATTATTATTATTAATAGTTACCAGTCTATAGTTAATAATAGTAACATAGTACCAACATTAGTTTCTTGAGACAAATGCAGATGGTTATGTAAGATGTTAACATAACTGGAAACTGAGTATAAAGTATATGAGAATTCTCTGATCTTTGAACTGTTCTGTAAGTTAAAATTATTTTTTGGAACACCTGGGTGGCTCAGCAGTTGAGCATCTGCCTTTGCCTCAGGGCATGATCTGGGGGTCCGGGATCGAGTCCCACATCGGGCTCCCTACAAGGAGCCTGCTTCTCCCTCTGCCTATGTCTCTGCCTCTCTCTGAGTGTCTCTCATGAATAAATAAATAAAATCTTTTTAAAAGATAAAATAATAAAAAAAATAAAATTATTTTTCAATTTAAAAGTTTATTTAAGTGGCACCTGGCTGGCTCAGTACATAGAGCATACAAATCTTGACCTCAGGGTTGTGAGTTCAAGCCCCACATTGGGCATGGAGCCTGCTAAAAAAATAAACAAACAAACAAAAGAATCAGGGCATCTGGGTGGCTCAGTTGGTCGGGCAGCCAACTCTTGATTTTGGCTCAGGCCATGATCAGGGTCCTGAGATCGAGCCTCATGTTGGGGTTCATGCTCAGCAGGGAGTCTGCTTCAGGATTCTCTCTCTCTCTCTCTCTCTCTGCCCGTTCCTCTGCTTGCTCACTCACTTGATCTCTAAAATAAATAAATAAATATTTTTTTTAAAAAACAACCAATCAATAAAAGATTATTTCAAACAAAAACAGGGGCACCTGGGTGGCTCAGCAGTTGAGTGTCTACGTTTGGCTCAGGTCGTGATCCCATGGTCCTGGAATGGAGTCCCGTATCCGGCTCCCCACAGGGAGCTTGCTTTTCCCTCTTCCTATGTCGCTGCCTCTCTCTCTGTGTGTCTCATGAATAAATGAATAAAATCTTTAAAACAAAAACAGAAACAGTATTGTGGTTAGGAGGGGAGGCTGTGTGACCTTAAAAACCTACTTGCCCTTCCTAAACTTCCATTTTTTTATCTGTGAAATGAGGATAATTAGACTATCTCCCTTCTTGTATATTTATTTATTTGAGACAGAGAGATGGAAAGAGAGAGAGTACAAGCAGGGGAAGGGTTGGCCAGGGGCAGAGGGAGAGGGAGAAGCAGACTCCCTGCTGAGCAGGGAGCCCACAGTGGGGCTCCATCCCAGGACCCTGAGATCATGACCTGAGCTAAAGGCAGACGCTTAACTGCCTAGTCACCCAGGCGCCCCCAGAGTATCTTCTTGATAGAGCGGGAAGTTTTTCTATACATATAGATTTTATTATCTCTCTCTAGAGAGAGAGACAGAGAAATGTATATATTACAAACATATGTCCTTGCAAATAATAATGTTCACTGGATGGAAATTACTGTTCTAAGTACTTTACATATGTTCATTTCTTTTAATCTTCTTCCAGCCCCATGAGGTAGGATCTAGCCACAGCAGCAGCAGCATCCCCCTTATACAGGTAGAGAATTTGTTCGAGGTCAACATGTAGGAAGTGGTACAGCTGAACCATGAACCCAGACAGTCTGGCTCCAGAGCTGATGCTTGCATTATGTTACCTCCTTTTAAGGTTAACTGAGTTAATACCTGTAGAGCATTTACACCAGTGCTCAGGACAGAGGAAGCACTGAATAGCATTAGCTATTATTTAATTACTTCTGAAAGTCAGATCTAAGGTGGGATTCTACTTGTGAGCTCCAGGATGGGATGGAGGTAAAGAGCATAGAGGTTTATAAAAATAAAACTTCAAGCCAAGGAGTTTGGAGGTTAGAAAGGAATAAGCAAGAAATGAAGACCCGTTCTTTGGCTTGGGTTTTTCCCCCGTTCACTTCCACTGCTTTTCATTCAACTTGGTCTGAAAAAGATCTAGAAGTCTTCTCTAGTGCTCAGGATTCTATTGCATTTCTGAGGATTATTTTTAATTATCTAACCCTGCAGTAGTTTTTAAGCCATCAACACTTTTAAAAGTCCATTTTTATTAACTTATTTAAATTCAATTAGCTAACATATAGTGTATCATTAATTTCAGATGTAGAGTTCAGTAATTCATCAGTCACATATAACACCCAGTGTGCATTACATCATGTGCCCTCTTTCATGCCCAACACCCAGTTACCCCATCCCCCCACCCACCTCCCCTCCAGCAACCCTCAGTTTGTTTCCTAAAGTTAAGAGTCTCTTATGGTTTGTCTCCCTCTTTGATTTCATCTTATCTTATTTTTCCCCTCTTTTCCCCTATGATCCTCTGTTTTGTTTCTTAAATTCCACATATGAGTGAAACCATATGATAATTGTCTTTCTCTTATTGACTTATTTCACTAAGCATAATACCTTCCAGTTCCATCTATGTCGATGTAAATGGTAAGATTTCATCCTTTTTGATGGCTGAGTAATATTCCATTATATATCATTATATATATAACATTACATTCCATTATATATCAGTATATATATATATACTGATATAATATATAAAACATCTTTATATATATTTATATACATTTATATTATATATATTTTTTATATATAAAATATATTTATATTTTATAAACATATATATAAAACATCTTTATCCAGGCAGCCTGGGTGGCTCAGCAGTTTAGCACTGCTTTCAGCCCAGGGCATGATCCATTATATATATAACATTATATTATATATCAGTACTGATATATATAAAACATCTTTATATATATTTATATACATTTATATTTTATAAACATATATATAAAACATCTTTTTTTTAATAAAACATCTTTATCCAGGCAGCCTGGGTGGCTCAGTGGTTTAGCGCTGCTTTCATCCGAGGGCATGATCCTGGAGACCCAGGATCAAGTCCTACATCGGGCTCCCCACAGGGAGCCTGCTTCTCCCTCTGCCTATGTCTCTGCCTCTCTCTCTGTGTCTCTCATGAATAAATAAATCAAATCTTTAAAAAACATTTTTTAACCATTTATAACATCCACAGTTTGACTACTATGGATATCACTGCTATAAACATTGGCATGCTGTTGCCCCTTCAGATCCATTTTTTATGAAGCCTTTTCTGGTTGATTTTAAGTCACATGCAAACTTAAAGCACATTTTTTAAAAATGTATAGATAATAAAAGGGAATATACAGATAACTTTTAGCACATACAGGGGCTTGAGGCTATTTTGGTACAATCACTCTATTGTCTGGATAGAGAAGGTAGCCAATTTAATAACATGAAACAAAACAAAACAAAAAACAATCACCTTGAAGCCCCTCTTACTGGTCAAGGTACTAATTCCACACCAGCTTCTTGCCTGATCATCCAGCTCTTTTACATATTCGAAGTCTTACACGTTTCCAATGAGTATTTCTTATCAGCTAAGCCATGATTCAGGATCCCAAGGTGGGGATCACCATGGACCCAGGTCCCCCTTCACCACCCTGGGAGAAGAACAGAGGACAGAGGAGAGGCGGGTGGAGCCAATTCAGGTCTTTCCAGGAAACGTGCCTGCTGCCTGGCTGACACCCAAGACATGGAGCAGAGGGGACTCTACACACACCAGTGCCATCCCCCAGACAGGGACATTACCCCCTTTGGCCATCACTGCCTTCTTACCACGGTGGAAGTCCAGGTAGTTCTGCCAGCAGTTCCTGCTCTGGTTCTGGTTGGGAAAGCAGCTGTCACAAGGGGGCAGTGTGGTAGTCCTCGATTTGGGTCTTGACATCTGCCGCGGTGCTGACTCCTAAAGACACCCCTGAGGCAGCTCACAGCTCATAGTGACCCTCAGTGAAAGCACTTTTTTAAAAAAAATGTATTTATTGATGTAGAGTTGACATATTGAAGTACTTTTTAACCAGTGTTGCTCAACCAGCCCTCTTGGAGCAATTTGCTGCAGCTGGCAACAGCAATGGGGCTACAGCCTATGCTCTGCCAGCCTCCAACTTAACCTGGGACTACTGGATCCGTAGAGGACACTAGAAGTCGTCTAAATCAGGACCCTTTCTCGTATATGGCTTTTTCTGTGCCAGACACTGTGCCAAGTAATTGGGACACAGAGATGAACCAAAACCAAAAACAAAACAAAACACCTCTGACCTCTAGTTCCTTACAGTCTGGTGCATAACACAAATGTAAGCATATAATGTGATAGGTGCTAACAGAGATGTAGAAACAGAGTGCTAAGGTGACAGCTGGCCCTGGGGAGGTCAGGGAAGGCTTCCCAGAGAAGGAGACCCTGCAACTGGATGTTTCGAGTGGAAAGAATAGAATGTAAGAGGCAGCCTGGTAGGTGAGGTTGCTGAGGTAGTCTTCCCTGAAAACACAGGCTGGGCCCCGGGTCCTGGCCCCCAGCCTCTAGCACCATACCACTCATGGTTTTAGGGATGCCTCTGCAGGGACACCCCAGTCTCTTTTATACAGCCATACCCAGCCAGCTTCCAGCACTGCTATGGCCCCAAGTTGAGATCGCCAGATTTAGCAAGTGAAAATACAGGCCACCCAATTAAATTTGAGTTTTGGCTAAGCAATAAATATTCTGTAGCATAAGTAAGTCCCCATAATATGAATGGGACATAGTTGTACATACTTATACTACAGAATATATGTTCTTTATCCGCTGTTCAAATTGAACTGGGCATCCAGTATTTTGTCAGGCAGCTCCACCTAGAGTAAATACATATTTGTGGGAGTAAGAGAGTGGGAGAGGAAGGGAGGAAAAAGGGAAGAAAGGGGAGAAGGGAGCTGGTTCATCAGTGGAGGCTGAACAGGAAGCCTTGCAGGTTTGAGGGAAGCAGTTAGATGTGTCAAGACCTAAAAACCACACAAAATCTGGCCTTAACACAACTTCTCACTATTTCCTTTCTGTTTTCATTTTTCCAGTTTTATTGAGACATAATTGGCATGTAGCACTGTATAAGTTTAAGGTATACAACATGATTTCATATATGTCTATCTTGCAGAATGATCATCACAATAAGCTCAGTTAACATCCATCACCTCACATAGCTACATTTTTTTCTGCTGATGAGAACTTTTAAGATCTACTCTCTAAGCAACTTCCAAGTATACAGTGCAGCATTGTTAACTATCGTCCTCACGTTGCACATGACAGCCCCGTCTCTGTTTTCAGTTCCATCTAGTACAAGATAAGCAGTTGTTCCCCCCCTTCCGTTTTGTTGTTGTTGTTGTTGTTAAGAAGTCTGCCCCCGTGTGGTAGGAAAAAAGTATTAGGCCAGAAGTCTTCATTCTCTAGTCTTTCAGCTCTTTGGGGCAAAAAGTCCCACAAAGACCAGTGATCTGGAACACAGGACGCATGCTAGGAGTTTATAGATTGTTTCTCTGTTTAGGTGGGGCGCAGGGGAGGAATGAGACTACATGGAAAGTGTTGTTACAATAGCTTTAAAATGTGATTCAAAACATACTTGTAGAGATGCCTGGGTGGCTCAGTGGTTGAGCGTCTGCCTTTGGCTCAGGGCGTGATCCTGGGTCTGGGGATCGAGTCCCGCACCGGGCTCCCTGTGAGGAGCCCACTTCTCCCTCTGCCTGTGTCTCTGCCTCTCTCCCTGTGTCTCTCATGAATAAATAAATAAAATCTTTACCACACACACACACACACACACACACACTTGTAACTTTGTACAAACCAGCACAATCTGTTTCTAAGCTGTTTAGGTCAGAAAACAGGTAAAGAGACTGGGCCTAAAATTCACATGGGAGAATATTTAAACAGAGACACGTTACCAACAGTCAGGCACCACTTAAACGTTGTCAATGAGGGCACCTGGGGTGGCTCAGCGGTTGAGCGTCTGCCTTCAGCTCAGGGGGTGATCCTGGAGTCCCGGGATCGAGTCCCACATCGGGCTCCCCACAGAGAGTCTGCTTCTCCCTCTGCCTGTGTCTCTGCCTCTCTCTGTGTGTCTCTTATGAATAAGTAAATACAATCTTTAAAGAGGAAACATGTTGCCAATGAAAAAGCCACCATGGTAATCTCGGATGTGAAGAAAGCCTGGTTTGCACACTTCTTCTAGTCATTAACCCTAAGCAGGTAGCCCGATCCCTAGGCTGCATCCACCACTTCCCAGCTAGGGGTTGCTCTTCCCAGTGGAGGTTGCTCGTTCTCCCCAACCATGAGAAGAAGAGACCAGGATGCCATTTGCCTTAGCTCCAGACTTCCCATACTGCCATCATCCTGGGTAACCCCCGTGCCTATGTGGACACTCCTCCAAACACCAGGCCTCATGGTTCCTGCCTCTCCTTACCTCTGGGGTGTCACAGCCCCCCACACCTCACACCCACGGACATTTCTTTAGCTTTGCCATCTCTGGGTACACCTCCTCTTTTGAAATCTCCAAAATGTCACTCTCAGACTGGGCCATGACTTTCAGACCTTCCAACTTTCTCACTTTTCCATTAAACCAATTCCTTTAACTTCCCATAGACTTCCAGAATCCTGAGAAGTCCCCATTTTCACAGCCTCTTCACCCCCTGGTGACTTCCCATCCTCCCCTCAGCCTGGACTCCACACATGATCACTTAAAGTACCTTCTCCCCAGCACCCGGACCCCTCAGCCTCTTTCAGCCAGGCCAGGCCCTCCATTCCTTCCCCAGGCCAACCATCTGTCCCCCCACCATTCCTTTGGGGGGATGGCTGGCACTGAAGTGAGGGGCACACAGGGCAGAAGGTGCCCTCAGAACTTTCCTTCAGTTCTTTCACCTGCCCTTAATCAGCCGCCTCCTCTCCTTGCCCTTCCTTGGCTGTTCCAAACCTCTGACATCACTAGGATCTCAGCTTCCTCATCCACGAACTAGGGTGATGACACTTGTCCTAAGGGATGTTAGGAGGAGGAGCTGAGGTGTGTCCAAAAGCAGCCAGGCTCGATGCACACCACTGACCTACCGACTGACCACCATTTGCTTCCAGAGCCCACTGCCATCTGCATCTCTCCCTTACCCCGAACAAATGGCCTTGCCTTGGGTACCAGGGAGGTACCAGCTGTACTCCACTCAACCTCCCAACCTGGCCAGTGCCCGCCCACCTGTACTAACTTGCCTCTCATACCAGAGAGTGAGGAGTCCCTCCTCCTGGGCTCAGTCCAGCCTCTCTCTGTCGCTTGTTTCTTCACATCCCCCCTTCCCAGTCTCCTCAGCTCCTCTGCCCACTCACACCCCTCCCCCTCTGCCTCCTCACCTTCCTGACCCCCCCCACACACACACACACACAGGCAGATTGTTCTCTGCCCTCAGAGCCCCACTGATTTGGCTCTCCCGAGGTCAGTGGTGTTGCCAGAGCCAGTGAGTACCCCCCAGATGTCATCCTACTGGGCCCTATTTGACAGTGTGGGCCACTCTGTCCCTTCTGTTGAAGTCTCTAAGGGCCCAGTGCTGGCCGGTCTACACTCCTCCATCACCACCAGCTCATTCTGAACCAGCTCACACTGACTCTCCCCAAACATCTACGTCTGGCCCAGCCCTCTGTCGTGAGCTGTCGAGCTCTTGGCACAGCTGAGGCCAAGGACCCTTTCAGACAAAACCCACACACTTACAAGAAACGTTCACTTATTTTCACATCTCTCTGCGGGACAAGGCACTTACCTGGCAGATAGCTACTCACTCTCCTGACCCTGCTGCTGAGTTCAAAAGTGGCCTCCACCATTTCTCAGCTATGGGAGCTGGATTAAGTTACTTGACCTCATTAGCAAAATGAGATTAATCATGGTGTCAGCCTCAATGGGTTGTAGTGAGGATGAAACAAGATAATCCACGCGAAGTGCTTAGTGCCCTGCCTGGCACATACATTGTAAACACTCACTGTGCCTTATACCCCATTGGTCAGTCTGCCTGGGTCTGAATTCTGGCTCTACCACTTCCTCCCAATGTGGCCCTGGGCAAGTTAGTTACTTAACCTCTCTGAACTTCGGTTGTCTCCTCTGTAAAATAGGGATAACCGGTATTGTGCACCACATAGGGCCAAGGCTGGACATTCAGTAAGTGGGCACATATAGCATGGAGGCGAGTTCTCATAAAGTATTAAATATTCATGTCGTGTCATCCCCAGAAAGGCAAGGACTACATGTGTGAGCCGGTCAGAGCACAGCCATCTGGACCTCGCTCCTGGGTCCCCCTGCAATATAAGAGATGCCTGTACATACGCTCCTTGAGGCCAGCCAGGGAAGGAAAAGCAACACCAGGATAACAGATATCACCTGGCACAGCCCAATGCAGGCTGCTTCAGGGCCAGCTCTTGTGTGGGGGCCAAGAGCCTGGGCAGCTATCTCCGGCTCCCTGATTTCTCACAGCTGGACATTGCTACGTGACACTCCCCTGAGGTCCCAGTTGCCTCCCCTGGACTGTCAGCATCCTGTTCTTTCTTATCTTGCAACTGTCTCTAAGGCCTAAACAAGGATGTGCTGTTCTCACTTGTAAAGAAATGATAAAAAGTTATTAACCCGTAGCAGCCCTGTGCCCTGCTGCACCTGGGAACCCAGCTGCCTTCGGAACACGTCCAACAGGCCCTCCGTGCTGCCCAGTGACCCTGCACCTCCTCCCCTGGTCAGCTTGTGCTTCCACTCCCTCCAAACCCCTCGCTCTCCTTACGCCTCCTGTCTTGCCATCTCCCAACTCTCCCCGCCGCACCCCATCTCTCAACGGCTGACCATGCCTCCTACTTCACAGAGAAAATTGAGGTCATCCGATACAAAACAATCACTCAGGGCTGGCAAATCTAACAGTATGTTCTGTCCGCATCGTTCTGGATGCATCAGCATTTGGCTCTGTTGCTCTCTTGGCCTTGACACAGTTCCATCCCTTGGGTTCTAAGATGCTACAATCTCCTGGTTTCCCTCTCCCATCAGCGACTACTGTTCATCACCCTCCATTGCTGGTTCCTCAACATCAAGTTAACTTTGAGTGTGAGAGAGCTCCATGGCTCTGTTCTTGGACCTCTTCTCTTTACCCACCTTCACCTCCTTGGTGACTGCATCCAGCTTCGTGACGTTACCTACTATCCCCCATCACATTGATGGCTCCCAAATTTATATCTTCAGCCAGACCTCTCTCCTGAACTCTGGGCTCCTCCTGCTGCCTGAGAGATATCTCCACAGACTGGGTGGCTTAAACAAGAGGCACGTATTTTCTTGTAGTTCTGGAGGCAGGAAGTCCAAAATCAAGGAGCTGTCAGAGTTAGTGTCTGGTGAGACCTCTCTTCCTGGCTTGTAGATGGCCACCTTCTCATTGAGTCCTCACATGGCCTTTCTCTTGTATGTGCATGGAGAGGAAGAGAGTTCTCAAGTGTCTCTCTCTCTTCTTAGAGAGATACCAATTCTATAAGATTAGGATCTTACCCTTTTCCTTTCATTTAACCTCAGTTACCTCCCTAAAGGCCCTATAGCCAATTACTATCACCTTGGGGTTAGGGTTTCAACATAGGATTTGGGGAGGGACACAGTTCAGTCCATAACAGATATCTGCCAGATGTCTCCACCTTGATATGTCCAAAATGGAACTTCTTTCTGATCAGGGGCACATCCAAATGTCTGGGTCCTGAAACTTATCCAATTTGGAGCCCCTTCTCCAGAAAAAAATAACTCGAAAATAACTTCCTAACATACTACTAGAGCCTGAGCAAATGAGAGACCTAAGCATCATTAGCTTTACAGTACATCTGTTTCTGCTCTTGTTCATTCTGTCCCTCCCCACAAGCCCCTGACTCTCACATCACCCTTCCTCCTCTAGTCAATGGCAACTCCAGCCTTCAAGCTGCTCAGACCTAAACCTTTCAAGTCATACTCAACTCTCCTCTTTTTCTCTCCCCCTACATCTAGTACATCAAAAAAAAAAAATCCTGCTGCTTCTACTTTCAAAATATGTTTAGAATTTGACTACTGCTCACCATCACTACCACTACCACCTAGTACTAAACCATGATCAACTCTTGCTTGGAATATGGCAGTGGCCTCTAACTGGTATCGTTGCTCCTACTGTTGACTTCAAATGCCTATTTTCAACATAGTGAGACTTTTAAAAGTGTAAACCAAATTGTGTTAGCTCAAAGCCCTCCAATTTTCTTGTTCGACAAACATAATCAAGGCACCATTCTAGACTATTGGGACACAGAAGTGAAAAAAAACAAAACAAAACAGATAAAGAGACCTGCCTTTATGGAGCTTACATTCCAGTAATGCATTCCCTGCTCAATCAGAGTAAAGTCCAAGGTCCTTATAATACATTTTCCTTATTTACTTATTTATTGTGTCTCCCATGACTACAGTGCAAATTGCATAAGGTCAGGAATTTATTAGTCTGTAAACTTAGTGCCTGGCACATGTTAGATATTTAATAAGTATTTGTTGAATGAGTGAATGGCCTTTCCCATACCAAACTGATCCATCTACCCACATCTGTACTTTCTGATCCACTTTCTCTCCTGTTACAGTAAAGGAGGTATCCTTCCTTTTATTTATGGTACAGTGGCTCTCAAACTTGAGTACACATCAGAATCCCCTGAAAGCCTTGTTAAAACACAGCACTCTAGGCCCCACGCCCCAGAGTATCTGATTCAGTCAGTCTAAAGTGAGGTCTGAGAAGCTGCATCTTTAACTAGTCCCAGGTGATGGTGATGCTACTGATCTAGGGACCACATGTGAGAATCAGGGATCTCACCCCACCAACTTTCTCAGGAGCCTTACACTATTAACTGTCTTTTCTTTCTAAATGTCTTCAGTGGCTACCTTTCAGCTGAGTCCTTCCATTCCCTTCCTACTGCTACTATAGCTCTGTCCTCTTTTTTTAAAGATTTATTTATGTATTTATTAGAGAAAGAGAGGGGAGGGGGAAGGAGCAGAGAGAGAGAGGGAGAGAGTCACAAGCAGACTCCCTGCTGAGTGCAGAGCCTGATGCCAGGCTCAATCCCACAACCCTGAGATCATGACCTGAGCTAAAACCAAGAGTCAGACATTCAACTGACTGAGCCATCCAGGTACCCCTAGTTCTGTCCTCTTGATTATCAATCATATTTCTTAAAAGTGTTATCTATACTGGAAATCTCCATTTTTCACCCTCACTCACTTCTCCATCTACTCCAATCAAGCTTCTATTCCCATAACTTCACGAAGACTTTTCTCACCAGGGTCACAAATGATCTGTGTGTCTTCAAATCTAATGGACATGTTTTTAGTCATCACCTTACATGCATTCAACATGCTGAAAACTCTTTCCTCCTTCTTGAAATAGTGCCTTCCTTGGCCTCTTCCTCTTGACCTCCATGAAACTACAGTCTCATTGTTTTTCTTGTACTTCTCTGGCTGATCCCTCTCAGGCTCATCTTCTTCTATCAAAGCATCAAACATTGGAAATCCTAAAGATTTGATCCTACATCATTTTCTGTTGTTGCTCCATATCCTTCTAAGGAGATTTAATATGACCAAGGCTTCAATTTCAAGATGCCAATATTGCCCAAATTAATATCCCTAGCCATATATTTAGATATTACTAACTCTGAATTTGTACAATGACTACCTAGAAATTGACTTCTCTGCTTACTTGTCTAATAAGAATCTCACACTTAACATGACTACGTGGGAACTGTTATTGTCCCACAACCCAAACTATTCCTCTTCATCTTCCCCCAATAGCACTGCCACCACCATCAATCTACTCACCCAAGCCAAAAATCATTATATTTAAATAAGTTTTTATTTAAATTCCAGTTAGTTAACATATGGTGTAATATTAGTTTCAGGTGCATAATATAGTGATTCAACACTTCCACACAACACCCACTGCTCATCACAGTGTGGGCCTTCCTTGACCCCCATCACCTATTTCACCCATCCCCCCAACCCAACTCCCTTCTGGTAACCATCAGTTTGTTCTCCCTTGTAAATATCTTCCAAAAATCATCACATTCTCTCTTAGTCCATGCCACCACCAGCTCTCACTTGGGCTATAGTTTTAGACTCTTAATGATCTTGCTACTTCTACTCTTGTCCCACTCTCCACCCTCTACCAGCAGCCAGTGATATATCCAAACACAAATCTTCCTCTACTTGCCACCTTTCCATGTTGCTCTTTACACTAGGATAAAGTTAAGGGTGTGCGCAATGGGTGCAAAAACCCACTGAGTTCAATAGCAAAACATATGTTTCAAGGCCTTTGTCATGTCTCCCCTGCCTACCTCTTCTTCACTCTACCTCCTACAAACCCCTCATTCTAGCAATTTTATCCTACCGCAATTCTTCATCCTAACACAATTCCCAGAATGCTGAGTATCCTTGCCCAGGATACTCTCTCTTCCAAGAAGCCTTTCACTTCCTCATCCACTTGGCTTACTACTATCTTTAGAGAGAGAACTCAAGGGATGGCTGGGTGGCTCAGTGGTTTAGCGCCTGCCTTTGGCCCAGGACGTGACCCTAGAGACCTGGGATCAAGTTCCACGTCAGGCTTCTTGCATGGAGCCTGCTTCTGTCTCTGTCTCTCATGAATAAATAAATCTTTAAAAAAAGAGAATGCTCAAGTGTCATTTTCTCACATATCCTTCACTTACACTTCCCCTCCTGCCTCTGTGCTTCCAGATATTCTCATCCCTTCTCTGTGATGTCACTTGCTACTCTGTATTTTATTTTTATTTCTTTTAAGATTTACTTATTTATTTTAGAGAAAGAGAGAGCAGGAGGAGGGGCAGAGGAAGAGGGAGAGAGAATCAAAGAGATTCCTTGCTGAGCCCAGAGCCTGACCTGGGCCTCGATTTCATGACCCTGAGATCATGACCCCAGCTGAAACCAAGAGTCAGATGCTTAACTGACTAAGCCACCCAGGTGCCCCTGCTACTCTGTATTTTAATCACTTGTTTTATTTCCTATTTCTCTCATAAAATTATTAGAGTCTTGTAGGGCAAGGGCAATCATGACTTATTTATCTCTATATCCCCAATATTTAGCCCAGTGCTAACACATAGTAGGAATTCAATAAATGTGTGTTGAATGAGTTGTTAATTAATTAACTTATGAACAAATTTTGACCTTGGAAAAGCAAGTTTAGGAGTAAGCCTCTTTCCAATGGGCTAAAAAAAAAAGGTACAAACCACCGTACCCACATTCCAAGCAGCAAAATGGAGGAAGGGGTAAGAAGAGGCAAAGGCTATTTGTACTTCATCTTGGAACCTGAGGAAGAGAGCCACACTCTGGGGTTGGAAGAGCATAAAGCTGGACAAAGCCTGAGTCCCTGATAACTGTACAACTACCACATCAAGCTTGGACCGCCCACCTCACCACCTTCACATGAGACAGAAACGTTAATTTCATGTTAGCTATTGTTAGGTTGGGTTTCTCTGTTACTCACAGCAGAACCCGATCCTAAGAAATAACAAAGGGTGGTTTTATTTAGGATGGGGGAGATAAGATAATGTTTAGAGCTAGAGAAAGGGGTCAATAGAAAGGGAGAGAGAGGACCCAGTTGCCCAGATTGAGCAAGGTTAATGAGGATATGGGAGGGATGGGGACACGGGACACAGATGGAGGGATTTGCTTTGGAAAGAACAGAGACATCTCCTTCTGTGAGCCCTAGGAAAAGAGACAAGAGCTAACATTTGTGAAGCACATTCTATGTACTAAGTCCTTTAGAGATACTATCTAACCTAAACCTCACAACACTTTAAAGAGTATAATTTGTAAGCTATTTGTGGTTAGTTGCGTACAAGATGTGACTTATTATTTCAATAAGAGTTCAGTTTCTGTCTCACGCCGGTAAACAAGTTTCAATTCAGTCAATATTATCTGTGATAATAATAGCAAAAGACTGCAAACAACCTAAATGTCCATCATAGGGGATTGGTTAAATAAAAAAAAAATGGTCCATCCTCACAGTGGAACAGCCTACAGCAGTTGAAAAGAAGGAGGAAGCTCTTTGGGGATTGAAATGGAATTAACTCAGGGGCAGCCTGGGTGGCTCAGTGGTTTAGCGTCACCTTTGGCCCAGGGCGTGGATCCTGGAGACGGAGGATCAAGTCCCACGTTTGGGCTCCCTGTGTGGAGCCTCCTCCTCTCTCTGCCTCTGTGTCTCTCATGAATAAATAAAATCTTTAAAAAGAAATGAAATCAACTCCAAAACGCATTGTAAAATGAAATACAAGGTGGTGGGTATAACATGTTGTAAACTTGTGTTTAAAAAGGAAAGGCACGGGGGCAGCTGGGTAGTTCAGTGGGCTGAGTGACTCTTGATCTCAGCTCGGGTCATGATCTCAGGGTCCTGGGATCCCGCCTCAGGACTTCCTGCTCAGTGGGGAGTCTACATGCCCCTCTACCCCTCGTGCTTTCTCTCTCTCAAATAAATCAATAAAAAATTTTTTTTTAATTTTTTTTTTAATTTTTATTTATTTATGATAGTCACACACAGAGAGAGAGAGAGGCAGAGACACAGGCAGAGGAAGAAGCAGGCTCCATGCACCGGGAGCCCGACGTGGGATTCGATCCTGGGTCTCCAGGATCATGCCCTGGGCCAAAGGCAGGCGCCAAACCGCCGTGCTACCCAGGGATCCCAAATTTTTTAATTTAAAAGGTTTTAAATTTTAAAAAAGGAAAAGCAAAACAAAAGAATATATGGTACCTCTGAAACAATACACAAGAGACTAGTAACGTATGGCTAGCTCTTAGGATAACATGGGGTAGTGAGAGGGAGACTTGTGCTATGTACTCTTTGGTGCCTGTTGAATTGAAGATGATCTACAACTGACTTACTTTGCTGATTAAAAAATAAAGAACATGCCCCTTCAATAAATAAGAAAACTGTCAATTTAGGGTTTTTTCACTGCCCTTCTTCCTGAGACCCCATCTCAGTTCGAACAGGCTTATATAGCCTCGCCGCTGTGGTGGGGAGCAGCTATTTAGGCTGGTAACAGACCAGAGGGGGATCCAGGTTTGATGAGGCCCAACTTACACAACTTGGAGGGGCTCTTAAAGAAAAATCCAGTGCAGTTGTGAATACAAAAGGAAGCACGGGGCCTTCAAATTTATTCGGGCAGACGAGGGTCCGGGAAGCTGCAGCTTCATTAGCTTCGAGGTAAATCAGCCTCTGATGCTGAGTGTATTATTCCATTGGATCCTAGCCATTAGGACTCCTCCACATCGCTCCACCGAGATAAGACCATTCTCATCTTGTTGCCAGCCTTCCAGCCGTGCTCCGAATGCGTATAAGCCTTATAGGCAGACTTTGCCAGATCTGCCCCCTTCCTCTCTTTCTCAGATAACTTCAGTGCCCTTCCCAGAGCTTACAGGGAGACTCAGCTGCTCTTTCAAGGCAGTGCTGGGAGAAAATTGGAAGCATCAGGATGCAGCGTTGTTGAAATCCTCTGAGATCGTGATGACATGAATGCCCACCTGGTTGTGTTGTGTTCTCTGGCAGTGGCCAGGTACTCAAGCATCAGGGCAGAGAAAAGGGGGCTGTTGTACTGATCCAGAGTTGGGATTTTGCACAAGAGTGTGGTGTCAGGACAAGGACAAGGGAGGTCAGGGTATGGTATGGTAGATGTTGAATGGGTGGACCATGGACACCTATCTTAATGGTAAAAATAGGGATTTGGAAAAAAGAGTGGGAATTGAGGGGTGGGGTTGAAGTGGATGGAGTTGAAACCCATTCACCGTAAGGCCGTGGTGCTTGAACTCACATCCCCAAGATCTAGAGTTGCATGCTCTACCGACTGAGCCGGCCAGGTGCCCTAGTTTTATATACCCTAGTTATGGGGCTCTGTCCTGCTTAGTGCAACTACTATCTCTCTGTTACCTAAGCCAGAACCCAAACAGCTATTCTCATCTCTTGTTCCTCATTACCCCTCCCATGTAATATGATATCCATTGCCATGTCCTGCTGATTTTATTATTTTTTAAGATTTTATTCATTTATTCATGAGAGAGAGAGAAAGAGAGGCAGAGGCAGAGGCAGAGGCAGAGGGAGAAGCAGGCTCCATACAGGGAGCCTGACGTGGGACTTGACCCCGGGACTTCAGGATCATGCCCTGAGCCAAAGGCAGATGCTCAACTGCTGAGCCACCCAGGCATCCCAGTCCTGCTGATTTTACCTCAAAAAATATCTTTTTAATCCATCCACCTCCCTCCATCTCCACCACCACAACTCTACCTGGACTATTACCAGAGCCTTCTTTAAAAAGAAAAAGGGGGGGGGAATCCCTGGGTGGCTCAGTGGTTTAGTGCCTGCCTTCGGCCCAGGGCGTGATCCTGGAGACCTAGGATTGAGTCCCACATGAGGCTCCCTGCATGGAGCCTGCTTCTCCCTCTGCCTGTGTCTTTGTCTCTCTCTCTCTCTCTCTCTCTCTCTCTCTAATAAATAAATAAAATCTTTTTTTTTAAAGGATGTGGGCTCCTGGGGTGGCTCAGTCAGTTAAGCATCTGCCTTTGGCTCAGGTCATGATCCCAGTATTCTGGGATCAAGTCCCACATCAGGGTCCCTACTCAGCCAGGAGCCTGCTTCTCCCTCTCCTTCTGCCCCTCCCCCAGCTTGTGCTCTGCTCTCTCAAATAAAATCTTTATATATACTTATTTTGGAGAGAGAGAGAGCAAGTGGAGGGAGGGGCAGAGGGAGAAAGAATCCCAAGCAGACTCCCCACTGCGCATGGAGCTGGACGTGGAGCTCAATGCCAGGACCCTGAGATCACAACCTGAGCTGAAATCAAGAGTCAGACACACTGGGCAGCCCTGGTGGCGCAGCTGTTTAGTGCTGCCTACAGCCTGGGGTGTGATCCTGGGGACCCGGGATTGAGTCCCACGTTGGGCTCCCTGCATGGAGCCTGCTTCTCCTTCTGCCTGTGTCTCTGCCTCTCTCTCTCTCATGAATAAATAAATAACATCTTTTTTAAAAAGTCAGACACTTAACTGAGCCCCCAGGCACCCCTGCTTACCAGAAGCTTCTAAATGACCTCCACATACTTACTCTGGCCCCTCCACTCATTGTCCACATACAGCCAGAGATGATGCTAGCAAAGAAGTGATTGGACCAGATCACTTCCCTTAATGCCTATGTGATCAAGTCCATTTCTTTGTGTGACATAAATGATTCTCCAGTATCCTCAACAGCCTCATCTCCTGCTCTGTTCCTTTATCAGTCAGGCGCTCAGGGATTGATTTAAAGATTTTTGGCATCTGCAGTTTATACCATTCGATGAGGCCTCTTTAAGCAAAAGAATACAAAATTAAGTAAGAGGCTCTCTGGGGGAAGGAGGCCCCACAAGTGAGGAGCCCTGAAGCTTAAAATTCATTAGCATCCAGTAAATCTGTTTCTAAGAACACTCAGCAAGTCACGTGCAGTCTCATAAATGCCCCGTGCTGTTTCATGCGCTTGCTGCCTTGACACACGGGACTCCCTTCACCTGAAATGTCTTTTCCCCATTACTTAACCGGCAACTCATTCTTTGCTGGCAGTGCGCTGGCATCAGATCACAAGCTGACTGTGAGACACGAAGTTTGTGAACCAGTTGCTAAACACAGCCATTATTAAAAATTACGTTAACTTCAAATTAAGTAAGCTTAAAAAGTAAAGATACTAAGTGCTCAAAACTCATCACTTCCTAATTATTTTACCACATTTTCCTATTATCCGTGTTTTGGATGCTATATATGTCCATCCTATCTGGGTGGTGGAAATATTCTGTAATGATGTGCTGCTGTGCCTCTCTTCCAAATTCCCACAGTCAACCACTTCGTATGGGTAGCTTGAAGCTGGCTGTGGTGGGAGTATTTTACAACACAAAATTCGGCAAGTATCTCAAGCCAGGGCTTTGTTTATCCTGGAGAGCCCATTGTTAAGAATTTACCAGCACACCACTGTTTATAATCAAATCCAAGGCTCACCTCCGTGCAGTCTTCCCTGATTTCCTTGCCCTCACACACGCACACACATGGGTGCACACACACAATCACTCTGCCCCTTCTATATCCTATATGCCACTCAATAGCATTTAATATACTTTATTTCAAGAGTTGGTTTCATTAACGGCAGGTACTACATGTTATCCACTTTTGTACCACAAATGCCTCACACATTGTAAGGGTTCAATAAATGTTGGTAGAATAAATTTAACCTGTCCGGGTTCAGTTTCTTTTTATGTCAAATGAGAATACCTGCTCTCCCTACCACACACAGCCCTTATGAGAACAAATGAAATTCTAGACGTGAAAGTACTTTGAAGGAAAAAGTGAAAAGTATCATACAAGTGCAGGGTATTATTTTCACGTGTTCATGTAGTTTAATGAGTTTCCATCATAAAACACCTGTTGAAGCATATAATTCTAGCTTTCCTCTGTTCTCTCTCAAGATGGTCTAATTTAACCCCTGGGCTCCCTAGGCCTCTTTGAACCTTTCTGGTGTGAGCCCAAAGAAACTCTTTGTTTTAATAAAGCTGACTATAAAGTATGTTTCTGTAAAGTTGATTTTGGACTTAGGAGGAAAAACCTCTGAGGAAAATGATAAAATCAGAGATGCATTCTCATTAAGGGAAAAATCCCAACTGACAATCAAAGACCCCAAATCAAGGCATTAAGATGGGTCAAGCCAGAGATTCCTGGCTGGCTTGATCCTGAGGTTGTGAGTTTGAGCCCCACATTGGGTGTACAGATTACTTAAAAATAAATTTTTTAAAGAAAGGTGGGTCAGGGTGCCTAGGTGGCTCAGTCAGTTAAGCATCCAACTCTTTTTTTTAAATATTTTATTTATTTATTCATGAGAGACACACAGAGAGAGGCAGAGAGGCCGCTGAGCCACCCATGCGTCCCAAGCATCCAACTCTTGATCTCAGCTCAGGTCTTGATCTCAGGGTCATGGGTTCAGACCCCTTGTTGAGCTCTGAGTTGGGCATGCAGCCTACTTAAAAGGAGGGGGGCACCTGGGTAGCTCTGTGGTTAAGCATCTGCCTTCAGCTTATGTCATGATCCCAGAGTCCTGGGATTGAGTTTCACATCAGTCTCCCTGCAGGGAGCCTGCCTCTCCCTCTGCCTATGTCTCTGCCTCTCTCTCTGTGTCTCTCTTGAATCAATAAATAAAATCTTTCATTAGAAGAGAGAGAGAAAGAGAGACAGGTCAAGCCACCCTACCTGAAACACTCTTTGTACTTTATTTTTAATTATTTTTATTTATTTATTTTTTAGAGCGGGGAGGCACAGAGGGAGGGGGAGAGAGAGAGAGAGAATCTTAAGCAGACTCCATTCCCAGTGCAAAGCCCAACATGGGGCTCAATCTCAGCTCTTGAGATCATGAGCTGAGCTGAAATCAAGAGTTAGACGTGTAACTGGCTGAACCACTCAGGTGCCCCTGTACTTTGTTTAATTTGCATTTGTATTTATCTTATTTAGTAAGCCCTAATATGTCACTGTGTGTCAGACACTTTCTTAGTACTTTATAGATATTAATGCATTTAATGTCCATAAAACACTTCTTATTCGCATTGTATAGGTAAGGAGACTGAGTCACAGAAAGGTTAAGTAAATTGCCACTTTCCTCCATTGTAGGAAGGATGTGGCCACTCCCAGCAGAATATTACAGAAGGTTGTAAGCCCTGCTCTGGGGCTCTTCCTGCCTGGCAGGCTTCTTGCCACCGGAGGACTGCCTTGACCACCAGACCTCTGCAAGAAGCTAGCCAATCACTGGGGACTGCATCGGCTCCCTCATTTATATCTTTGATTCCAGATCCTTTATGCTGCTTGTTTGATGGTTCCATAGCAAACTAAAATACAAACAACTGGGGACCAATGTGAGTTGCTATAATCACAGGACTTTGGATTGTGCTCAGCCTTTGGGGTCTGAAGTGTAGCAGGCTTCCTGGGCAAGTTGTTTAACATCTCTGAGCCCCAGCTTTTCCATCTATAAACACGTAAGTCAATGTGATATAATGGAAAGAAAAAAGGAGTTTGGTGTCAGACAAGCTTTTTTATTCATTCATATTTTTATTCACCAAAAGAATGCTTACAGAGTCTCCATAATGTGCCAGTCACTGAGTGGGGTCCTGGAGACAAGTGGTGAAACAAAGCCAATAATGGGGTAGTGCCTGCCCCTATGAAGGAAGCTTACATTCTAGTTGGGGAAACAGGCAAGAGACAAATACAAACAAACAAATAACTATAAATTGAAATAAGTGTCACACAGTAAACACTATGATAGAAATGGGATGTGGGGATGGGGGAGGGGAAGGTCTACTTTCTACAAAGTGGTCAAATAACGTTCCTCTAAAGAAGAGACATTTAGGGTGCCTGGGTGGCTCAGAGGTTGAGTGCCTTTGGCTCAGGGTGTGATCGGTCCTGGGATCGAGTTCCCCATTGAGCTCCCCGCGGGAAGCCTGCCTCTCCCTCTGCCTATGTCTCTGCCTCTGTGTGTCTCTCATGAATAAATAAATAAAATCTTTTTAAAAAGTGACATTTAAGCCAATTTATTATTTTACTAGATTTGTGACCTCAGCCAAACTGCAGTAGTTTAAAAAATTATGACAGGCAACTGCTCTGAGCCTCAGTGGGCATAATCCCTACCTGCCAGGATCCTTGTGATGATCCAATGAGATGATGTGTGTAAAACCTCTAGCACATAGTAAGCACTCCATAAATGTGCATTCCTTTCCCCTTCTAGCTCGAGCAGTCAGTGTTCTCCTGGAAATGACTTAAGGTCACACAATCTGCTTTGGCAGTTACTTAGCTACTTAATCAGTTTAATAATCCAGGAATTTAGTGGGCAAATCAAGTCCCCCCCCCCACAAATAAAATTAGCAAAAATTATACATACTTACACTTTGGGATTGAACCGGGATGCCTTCAATGTAGGGCCTTGTCATCATGAAATCTGGATAAGCCTGCCTCTAAAATAATAAGCAGGCAAAATAGCAAATTAATGTCCTCTAATTCTGCCAATTGCTCCAGCTAGATTTCCCTATCACTAATTTAACCTTCAACAGTAAGTGATGGAAGATAACTACCGCTGGACCCTTGTTCTGTGCAAGGATCTGGCACCTTGATTGCTCCTCGGAGTGGAACAGGGGAACAATCCTGTGGAATGGAAAGGGTGCTGTGATTAACTCCACTTGCAAGTAAGGGACCAACAGAGTTTAATTTTCACGCCCAAGGTCACATAGCAAAGTTGCTAGCAAGCTCAGACTAGAATTCGAGGCTATGGATTCCTTTGCTACTATTTTCTTGCTTAGACCGGTGGTTGCCTGGGGTGATGATTACAAAATCAATTCAGCAGAACTGAAACCCCTACTGACTGGTTATCCCATCACAAGACACACACACACACACACACACACACACACATACACATACACACACACACACCACTAAGGTAGTCAAACCTTTAAGTACTTATTGTTAATAATGTACCGACAAGTAAAAGTTTAAGCCATGTTTCAGCTATAGTCTGAAATGTGGGGAGGATCACACTGTTGGGCCAGGAAGAAAAGGCAAGTTGGTCAACTCGATGACACAAATACAATATTCTTGGTTTCTGAGGTAAGATGATTCTCAGGTTCAAGAATCACTATTCAAATATGCTTCCAATTATTAATATTAAAGATTACCAATCTCTTAGCTTGTATTTTGTCTGAACCAACCATGGTATAACATAAATCAGCACCTGAAACATTAGGGGCATCATGAAATTTTTATCTTTAAAAAAAGTTATTGAAGATATGGGATGCCTGGGTGGCTCAGTGGTTGAGCATCTGCCTTCAGCCCAGGGCGTGATCCTGGAGTACCAAAATTGAGTCCCACATCAGGCTCCCTGCATGGAGCCTGCTTCTCTCTCTGCCTATGTCTCTGCCTCTCTATGTCTCTCATGAATAAATAAATAACATCTTTTTAAAAAAAGTTAATGAAGATATGTTTTTGCCCCAAAACAGTTATACTCATTTCCAATTATATTCAGTATAGTCAGTCCTAATCCTAAAATTTAAGAGCTCTGTCAAAATTAAAAACTTGGGGATTAAGCTAAACTATCTTTTTTTTTTCAAAATTTTCAATACAGAAAACCGTGGGGTATGCTTGAAATAAATTAGAAGCAATGGCTGGAACAGCCCATTTCCCAGTCAGTGCTTCTGAGCAGCTCCTAGAAATAGATAGTAATATCTCTGGTTTGGTGGCCAAAACAATTTAAACAAATTAGAGATGCTTAAGCCTTTGTCAAATGGCTGTACTAAAATCAAATTTGATATCCTTTAAAAACCAATATTATAGATAGTAATTATAACTGCTTCTGACAAGTCAGTCGAGAAACCATCCCAGACTTCCAGCATCTATAATACTGTGTTTAAGCACAATACTCCATAAATCACTCAAAGCAACAAAAGAACAGGAGTCACTATAAAACAGATGCAGTTTGGCAACTTGGTTCTCCTAAAACAACTTGCTCTGGCACACAGTCGAAGGACTCTAGGGCTGGAAAAATCCATGGAGAACAAGAGGAATTCCTGGAATAATATAGAAGAGCCCCCACTTCACCATGAACAGAAATTATTTTATGATTCCCAAAGTGAACTTGCTTTTCCTTTGTCTTGTTAAAAATATTCACCATCAGAGGGCTGCCTGGCTGGCTCAGTTGGTAATAGAACCTGCGACTCTTGATCTTGGGATTTTAAGTACAAACACCAGGTTGGGTGTAGAGTTCATCTAAAGACAAAATCTTTAACAAAAAAAAAAAATTCACCATTAGATATGGTGAATGTAACTCACGAGGAGATTTTTCTCCTATTTTCCTATAGAAAGAAGGTAGGCTACATAAAGGTGTTTCAGTATAGAAATATTCAGGCATCTACCAACACAGGAACAAATATTCTCAAGTGTAAATGACAGGAAATTGGTATTCTCAACAAATGTTGGGCTCTGTGATCACCAGGTTCTCGTGCTGTTTCTTCTACCTGTGGCTAGGCTGAGCACTCTCTTCATCTACTCTTGAAATGAGGTTCTGTCCTGAGCACTCTCTGGTCTTCTCAACTGCCGAGGCTTCAACAGCCACCCAGAATCAGATCTATGTCCTCAGCTCTAGTACCTGCTGTCCCCATCTGTCCCACGATGTCCCAAAGAACTCTTGAACCTCATATACAAAAACGAGTTCACATCTCTCTCCATCACCTCTACCATACCACCTCACTTCCCACAACCCTCTACCTACCACCACCACCTACTGTTCCTTTGTATCTCAGCTGGGCTTACCAGAAATTTGGGAGCCATTCCAGAAAGACTGCAAGGAGTAGGGATCAAGTGTGTGGGCTTGGAAATTGTTACTCCAGGTGCCACTACATTCTACTTAGATGAACTACCCTACACTTGAGCTTAGCCAAAAGGCTGAGAAGCCATGACTTAGATGAACCACCGGCAAGATTATCCCACTTCTGGGACGCCTGGGTGGCTCAGTGGTTGAGTGTCTGCTTTTGGCCCAGGGCGTGATCCTGGAGTGCTGGGATCGAGTCCCCTATCAGGCTCCTCGTGGGGAGCCTGCTTCTCCCTCTGCCTGTGTCTCTGCCTCTCTCTCTCTCTGTGCCTCTCACGAATAATTTTTTTTTAAAAAAAGAACGTGTTACGTCATAGGTTATTGTATTAAAATATACGCTGCTCGTGAAGCACTAGCATAGTGCCTGGCACGCTAGTCACTATTATAATGATCTAGAGTCTTCCTTCTTCCAATTATGTTTTTCTCCCAATATTTCATTATAAAAATTCCCAAACATAAAGAAAACCTAAAAGAATTGTCCAGTGAACATGCATATCCCCATCACATAGGCTCTACTATTAACAGCTTGCTCTACTGACTTAAGCATATACCCATTCACCCATCAGACAATCTTAATTTTGTGCACATTTCATTTTTTTTAAGATTTTATTTATTTATTCATGAGAGACACACACAGAGAGAGAGCAGAGAGACAGACAGAGGGAGATGCAGGCTTCATGCAGGGAGCCCGATGTGGGACTTGATCCTGGCTCTCCAGGATCTCGCCCTGGGCTGAAGGCGGCGCTAAACCGCTAAGCCACTGGGGCTGCCCTCTGCGCGCATTTCAAAGTAAGTTTCAAAGTAAGCATTCATCCCTCAAGGCTTTCCCATGCATATCATTAACTAGAATTCAGCATTTCATTTGGGTTTTGGGGGGGGGGTTGTTTTGTTTTTGTTTTTTTCTGTTTTTTGTTGTTTTTTCAGGTAAAATGAACATACAGTGAAATGCATGACTCTTTAGTGTAATCTTTTGGTGACTTTTGACAACTACATATACCCCAAGGAACCCAAACCTCTGTCCAGACACAGAATACTTCCATCACCCCAGAAAGGTCTCCCATGCCCCTTCGCAACTGGGACACCCCAATTCTCCCAAGAGGCAACCACTGTTCTGATTTTTCTCTGCCAGAGATCAATTTAACCTATTCTAGAACCTCATATATGTGGAATTTTATAGTATATACTCCTATCCCCAATCTTTTTAACCACAGTACATATGTGAAAAACAAATCTTACCATTGTTTTAATTTACATTGATTACTACTGAGAATGAACTTTTGAAAAGTTATCACTTGGGAATTCCTTCTTTTTAAAAAAAGATCTTATTTATTTGAGAGAGAGCATGAGCAGAGAAAGGGAGAAGCAGACTCACCGCTGAGCAGAGAGCCTTATGCAGGACTCCATCCAAGGACCCCGGGATCACGCCCTGAGCCGAAAGCAGACACTCAACCACTGAGCCTGATCTGAGCCAAAGGCAGATGCTAAACCGACTGAGCCACTCAGGCATCCCCAGGGATTTCCTTCTTTTATATCCATCATTCTATTGGCTGAGACTCCAGAGACATAAGGATATGGACTTGGTTCTTGGCTTACTAGATGTGTGCAAACTTGGACAAATTACTTGACCCTTCTGCACTGCAGTTTATTCATCTCTAAACTGGAAATAATAATAGATTTTACAGAATATTTGTGTCTTACAGGATTGTGAAAATTATGAGATAATGCAGGTAAAGTATTTATTGTGGCAGTGTCGGAAACACAGAAAGTGCTCAGTGAATGTTAACTCTTATGATGATGCAGTTCTTTGTAGACTCATAAATTGCCATTCCATGCGGAGAAAAGGGAACCCTCTTACACTGTTGGTGGGAATGTGAACTGGTGCAGCCACTCTAGAAAACTGTGTGGAGGTTCCTCAAAGAGTTAAAAATAGACCTGCCCTACGACCCAGCAATTGCACTGTTGGGGATTTACCCCAAAGATACAGATACACTGAAACGCCGGGACACCTGCACCCCGATGTTTCTAGCAGCAATGTCCACAATAGCCAAACTGTGGAAGGAGCCTCGGTGTCCATCGAAAGATGAATGGATAAAGAAGATGTGGTTTATGTATACAATGGAATATTACTCAGCCATTAGAAAGGACAAATACCCACCATTTGCTTCGATGTGGATGGAACTGGAGGGTATTATGCTGAGTGAAATAAGTCAATCAGAGAAGGACAAACATTATATGTTCTCATTCATTTGGGGAATATAAATAATAGTGAAAGGGAATATAAGGGAAGGGAGAAGAAATGTGTGGGAACTATCAGAAAGGGAGACAGAACATAAAGACTCCTAACTCTGGGAAATGAACTAGGGGTGGTGGAAGGGGAGGAGGGCGGGGGGTGGGGGTGACTGGGTGACGGGCACTGAGGGGGCACTGGACGGGATGAGCACTGGGTGTTATTCTGTATGTTGGTAAATTGAACACCAATAAAAAATAAATTTATTATAAAAAAAGAAATTGCCATTCCAAATTTTTGCCATTCCATCATGAGCACCTCCTCTCTACTCAATTGTCACCTCATCAATGAGAACCCCCCTGATTGTTGTATTTTGATCTAGCAGCCAATCCCAGAACTAGTCCTTATCTTGCTATACCAGGTTGAATTGTGTCCCTTCAAAAGGTATGTTCCAGTCCTAAATCCCATACCTGTGAATGTGACTTTATTTGGAAATAGAATCTTTGCAGACATAATCAAGTTGAGATGGGATCACACTGGATTTGGGTAGGTCCCAAATCCAATGACTGGTGTCCTTATACAGAGACACACAGAGAGACACAGGAAGAGTATCTTGTGAGGACAGAGATTCGAGTGATGCATATATAAACCAAGGAATGCCAAGGCCTGCTGGCCCCTAGGGCCTTCAAAGAGCCTGCCAATACTTTGATTTTGGACTTCTAGCTTCCAGAACTATGACAGGATAAATTTCTGTTGTTTTAAGCTACCCAGTTTGTCATGGCAGCCCTAGCAAACTAATAGGTTTGCTTTATTTTTCTGCATAGCATTTACCATCTGACATACTAAATATTTTATCTGTTTCCCTTCACTAGAGTATGAGAACCATGAAGACAGGGACTTTGTTTTGTTCATACTGATTCTCTAGCACTAAGAGAGCACCTGGCACATAATGCTCAGTAAACATTCCTGGAATGGGGGAGGGAGGAGGAAGTTTACTATTTCTATATACTAAACACTATGATTTCTGAGTTTGTCTTTTGCCTTTTAAGATTTTTTTTATTTACGTATTTGAGGGGCACCTGGGTGGCTCTGTGGTTAGGCGTCTGCCTTCGGCTCAGTGTGTGATCCCAGGCCCAGGGATCGAGTCCCGCATTGGGCTCCCTGTGAGGGGCATGCTTTTCTCTCTGCCTGTGTCTCTGCTTCTCTCTGTGTGTCTCTCATAAATAAATAAATTCTTATTTAAGAAAAGGATTTATTTATTTGAGAGAGAGAGCACAGGCAGGAGGCGCAGAAGCAGAGGGAGAGGGAATCTTAAGTGGACTCCACGCAGAGCATGAAGCCCAACACCAGGCTCAATATCACAACCCTGAGATCACCACCTGAACTGAAACCAAGGGTTGGACACTCAACTAACTGCACCACCCAGGTGCCCCTTAAGATGATTTTTGTTGTGAGATTTTTATGTGTTCAAATTCAAAATTTTTTGTATATTTTTTATTGGAGTTTGATTTGCCAACATATAGCGTAATACCCAGTGCTCATCCCATGAAGGGCTCCCCCAGTGCCTGTCACCCAGTCACCCCAACCCCCTGTCCACCTCCCCTTCCACTACCCCTTGTTTGTTTCCCAGAGTTAGGAGTCTCTCATGTTCTGTCACCCTAATTTTTCCCACTCATTTTCTCTCTCCTATAATCCATTTCACTATTTTTTATATTCCCTGTATGAGTGAAACCATATGATTGTCCTTCTCTGATTGACTTACTTCACTCAGCATAATACCTTCAATTCCATCCACGTCTAAGCCAATGGTGGGTATTCATCATTTCTAATGGCTGAGGAATATTCCATTGTATACAGACCACATCTTCTTTATCCTTTCATCTTTCGAAGGACACGGAGGCTCCTTCCACAGTTTGGCGATTGTGGACATTGCTTCTATAAACATTGGGGTGCAAGTGTCCCAGCATTTCACTGCATCTGTATCTTTGGGGTAAATCCCCAGCAGTGCAATTGCTGGGTCGTAGGGCAGATCTATTTTTACCTCTTTGAGGAACCTCCACACAGTTTTCCAGAGTGGCTGTGTGAGTTCACGTTCCCACCAACAGTGCAAGAGGGTTCCCCTTTCTCCACATCCTCTCCAACTTTTGTTATTTCCTGGCTTAGAACTCTTAAGTGACTTCCCTTTCTATACAGAACGAAGCTCCAAGATCTGGTCCTAACCTACCTATCCTCTCACACACAGCAGACATTTTGAACCAAGTGCAGTTCTTTGGAGGAGCCTTGATCTGACCTCATCTTTCCTTTGCTTTTTGCATAAACTCTCCTCTCCTCCTGATAAGGACCCTCCTTTAGACCCTTCGAAGGCCTTCTTGCCTGCCTTGACCCCCCCACAGCCTCCCTCCCCAGGGAAGCACTTCCTGACCCAGCCACACTCCCCATCCCAACCAGAGTCCTGTGTCTTGCTCCCTGCCTTCACACTTCCAGCATGGCACTCATCATATCGGTCCCTGATTATTTATCAAAACCTCTAGCAAGTCACTTCTTCCTGGACTTCAGTGTCCGCAGTTTCTGAAGAAAGCTGGACTCCCTCTTTCGGGTAAAATTTTAGCTTTACCCATTTTGCTATTTGTCCCTCATTTCAAAGCTGAAGTAAGTGGGGACTGTCAAAAGAGCAACTTCCAAGTCAACACATGTTTGAGCTAAGCCTGTGCCACACTGACTCTTCCATCTAGGGAGAATTAATGCCCACGCTGATGACCCTGAAAACCCAGAAGATATTAAACTACACTCTAAATTCAGCTGAGACACAACATATACCTGGTAACACTTCCACTGAACTTACTGCAACTCTTTAGAAATGAGTAAACCTTACGTGTTCTATGTATACATTACTAATTTTGCCCATAACTAATTATTTCAAATACCCCTTTCCCCAAAATCTCGAAACAAATGAATTAGGTGCAAAGCACTTTTAGGATCATTTGAGACTTGTAACTTTAACAAGGACAGATCAGAATTTTTGAGGCCAGAGGAGGCCCTAGGATCATCCAGCTCAACCCTGATTGCAGTTGGAGGAATGGGGACTCTAACAGGCAGAGTGGCCTACCACTAAGGAACACGGCTCCTCCACACATGCCCATTAAAAGTGGAAATTCCAATAACTGTCTGCATACTAGCCACCTTTGGTAAAGCACCAGTGAACCACTAGAGACAATAAACTTGTATTATTAAAGCGGAGGTTTGGTGGTGTTAAGGATTATAACAAATAAGCTTTAATCCCCTCTTTTACTGAGCTACTTTATTAGAGGGGAGGGAGACCTTTGCTTTGCTGCCACATCAAACTTCACTATGATTAGGCACCAATAAAGTAGTAAGCATTAGACAGCACAGGAAATATCTGTAGAGTTCTTTATGCTCGTATAATTGCCTCAAGCATTAGTCACTTTAAAAAAATCACACACACATACTTAACACTGGAAGACAGACTTTACTACCAAAAGTCTCTTTTCATTAAGATTTCACTTCATCACGAAGAATTAAAGTCCATCCCCCCCAACCACTACCTCCAGAGAATGCACTTAACCCACCTATCCTTGAGGTAGACCAGTGTTATCATCGCTGTTTCCCCTAATGAGGAAATGAAAGAAAGACCTAGGCAACTAGCTCAAGGGTAAAGTGCAATTCAGTAAGAGCCCCTTCTACTGATTAAATTGGACCCATGGCGTAAGGGAAAACTAAAGGGCTCTGAAAATTCCAAAGTTTCATGGCAACAGGAAAGAAGAATGACACAGAGAGACCCTTGAGTCTGCCAACATCTTTCCGGGGTAAACTAAAGATTAAATGTAAAATTAAAAATAGGTAACTTCCTTTGCTAACTGTATTTGTCCTAGAAGCTGACATCTTCAGATTCTTTTTAGCAGTGGTTCTCCAAGTGTGGTCTCCTGGCCAGCAGCAGCCTCACCTAGGTTACAAATGCAAATCCCTAGGCCCCACCCCAACCTCTGAAGGAGTGGCCACCTAGGTTTTAACAAGTGCTAGGGTTTAAGAACCACTGGAGGATTCAAATGGCCTCACCTAGGTGGCAACTGGCTGACTACATTTAACACTTTGTGTTATTAATCAATACTCACTTTGTCTACCTTGTGAGGTCTCAAACAGCTAACTAGCAAGGCGTAGTAATCTCTGCTCAAGGTGGGCGACCCTATAGAGCCCCCTGAGACCCAAAACAATAGGCCCACATCCAGGTGTCCAACGCATACTAGCCTCTGAAAGTAAAAGGCTGCGTCTCTCCATCCAGTGGCCGCTCCACCCAAAGCTTTCATCAGAATCCCAAATCGTGTTTAACAAGTACTCTTCTCTCATATTGGATCCCAAGCATGCCCAGTTCCGGAAGCACGGGTGTCACACTCGTTTACAACTTTGAACCCCTTCATATGGATAAGCACATGTACTTAAAGTGGGCACATGTTGTCCAAAATATGTTAGCCTGGTTAATTCCCAAAATTAGGTGTCTTGCTGCTTTCTGTAGTTGCAACTTGAAAAGCAAGTATGCCTAACTTTTAAGGACCACCACTGCCACTGCCACCACCACCACCACATCTTTTTAAAAATCCTCTAGCATTGTTAATCTTAAAAAAGAAAAAGAATCAATTTTTCGATTTTAAAATTTCATTTATTTTGCAAACTTGAGATCCAATTACATTCAGTAACAATCAGATCATTTACCAGAGTGCCAAAACACACACTTCATAATTTCAAATAGTTTATTCAAAAATCTTAAGAAGGTTATTTTTTAAATCTAGATACATTCCAAAATACTCATTAACAACAGGAACTAGAGAAAGGATTTTACCATCTTACTTTGACCCTGACAGACTGTCGTCAACGAAGGTCCTGCGGTTTACAGATGGATACCGTGCAATTTTTCTCCTATTATACTCATCAAAATTGCATCGTGATCCACCCGACAACAGCAAAACAGGTCATGTTGCAATTACCAAAGTATCAAAACTTGCAACCTCTGCAATTTCAAAGAAGAAAAAGAAGACGATAAAATCCTCCTTTCTTCCACAGGCCGGGACAAGTGCAATACTTTATATGGAACACAAGTAATGCCACAAATCCCCACCCGCGGATGAATGGGCATGAAGGCTGGAGAGGCACGCCTTGAGTCAGAGCCACCGACGGCACACACATGATCACGGTCAGTTTTGCATGGATTTGCACAGCCCTATATGCACAAGTACGCTGAAATGCAAACCTGCAAAACTAACCGGAAGCGGCAGGGTCTTTCACCAACATTCTCTCCGGCGTGCTAAGACTCGCTGTCCGAGGGTTACCGGAAGTGCCCACACTACAGTAGAGAAAAGCCCAGACTACCTGCACTGTGAGCACTTTGGTACCCCTCAGACCCCATCTTCTCTTCCGTACACGCGGCCCGCGGTGCCCCCCCTGCCGTGCAACCTGCCCCCCCCCCCTGCTCCCCCAACACAGACCTTCGAGACTTCGTCCCATTCCAGAGATTCCTCGAGGAGAACTGTTTAATGATGAGCACGAGGCAGCCTGTGCCGGAAGGGGCATTTAGGGCAGTAGGTTCTAAGCGGCTTCACTAACTGCACTAGATGCACCTTAACACAGGTCACACGTGATAAGGAGGGTAGGAGGGAGCGCCACAGCCATCGGCAGCACAGCGACGCAGACTCTGGTTCTCGGCGTCCGATCCCATCGCCCCAGTAATGTAAGAAGTGCTTGCATTGCAGTAGATCGCAGAATGCTACCTGCACTGTAAGCACTTTTACACGGCCAAGGCCCACTCTTGGAGCATGAGGCTCTTCCATGAGCCCGTCTTCTCCATCCTCCCAGATCCATTCGAATTCGCCTGGTTAAAAAACACACACGGACACAGACAACAACAAAAACAAAAGACGTTAGGCACGGCACAAGTAAACTACTAGTTAATATTCCTGAAACAAGCTTGCCTTTGGTTTTGGAGCTGCAGCCAAAGCCTGAGAAATAGTCATCATCTGAATTATTTACACAGCATTGCAGGCAAATAACACTGGTGGGTGCAAAAGCCCGATTCTGAAGTATAAGCCGACTGGGGACTTCAGAAAACTTGAGGTCTGCATCCCAGTGCGACCGCAGGCTCATCATCTGCATCCTGATTTTAGAAGAGGCGTGTCCAGAGCAGGATGCATGTACAAATCAGGGTACGTGCTTCTTGAGGTGGAGCCTCTACACAAAACGTGACTGTTAGATTAAATGCATAGTCTCCGCCCCCACCCCATTAATAGAAAATGAGAAATTTTAGAGCTGGTTTAAGAAACCTAGCCTCCCGCGCCCTTCAAATAATGCACAGATGGCCCAGAGATGTCACATTTTGATCTATTTCAAAGGGCTCTTGTTCTGTTTAAACATTTATGGACCCATTTTCTCCATTAAACCCAAAGAAGGCAGATTAGCTCTCCTTTCCTTCATGTCATTATCGTCCATAAGTAAAACCTTCTCCCATTTCCAAGTGCTTATTTTACTTAAGAACGTGCAGCAAGGAAATGAGCCCCCATTTGAAAAGGGCTCAGAAGGTTCCCCTACCTCTTCCACGATGGGTTAAGTTTTCTCAAAAGAGGCAAAAATCAGAGTCCAAAATCTGTAGTAGGTTTACCAAATGAGGGAGTTTTACATGTCGGGTTGCCGTCATGGTACCCCATATGCCAGTAACCCCATCTTTAAATTAAAATTCAACTGATTCATCATTATTACACTTAAATCTAAACTCAAATTTTCTATGGGGGAGGAAGACTCAAGTTAATAGAGGGGGAAAAAAAAGGACCAGGAGTACCCTTTTTCCTCTTTAAATCGAGTTTCTAGTCCCACAAAGTTATTTAGTCTCTGCTTAAAACAAAACAAAACAAAACGAAAAAAAACAACAAAAACCATACTCCCAACGGACTCCTAATGCAGACTATTTGCCGACTCCACTCGGCAAAACTGCGCCCCAGCAGGGTTGGGGGGCGCGCCCGGCACACTTACCACCTCTCCGGAGTTCGCCGGTCATCTGGTACACGTCGTGCACGCCGGGCGGCCACTGTAAAAGCTCTTCGATTGCAAAAGAGAAGGCAAAGCCCCGCACGCCGTCCACGCGCGCCTCTGCGGACCCCCAGGCCCCTTCCGCGTGTCGCACACGCTCACCTAGTGCCGGGTTGAAGGCCCGGGGCGCCCGCGCCCGGGGTGTGCTCCAGCTGCTCGCACCACGCGCTCCCGTCCTCGTGCTGCAGCCGCCGCCGCCGAGATTAAAGAGAAAGAAACAAAGCATCATGGGAAACGGAGTTCTCCATTCAAAGCACCAAAAACGCGCCAAGCCCACGCCTCCCTCCCCCTCCATTCCCGGGTTGGTGGGAGAGAAGCCAAGGGGGAGGGGAGTCCTTTTCTCCCCTCCACGTGCACCCCCCTCGGCCAGTGCCCCCCCCATCCTCCCGGAGCCTAAAAGTCAGCGCCGGAGGAGAAAGGGGGCCCCGCTTTCCGCGCGCTCCCCGCTACTCCCCCAAACTGCACTCTGCGTATCAGCTTCTCGCAAGTCCCGCCCGCTCCGTCCCCCCGCAACCCCGTCCCCTCCCACCCGGCAGTCAAGGCTCCCCGCTCCCCGGCTGCCCCCACGAAGGTCCCCGCTTCTGCCCGCGCCCGGCCCTCGCAGGTGGCACGCGCGGCGACCCCGCGCCGGCCAGCCCGGTCCCGGCGCCCGCGCGACACACCGCCCGAGCGCTCCGGGGACCGGCGGCCGGGGGCGAGCGCTGCCTGCCCGCCGAGCCCGGCGAGGAAGCCAAGCGAGGGGACGCATCCCGGAGACTCCTGGGGGCGGCGGGCGCACGTCTCAGCCGAGCGCCCCCGACCCGACGGCGCGGGCCATCCGCCCCGCGGCCACCACTTGAGGAGCGCTCGGTGCCCTCGGCCCTCAGTCCGGAGCTATATCCCTGGGAAAAGCCCGCCCCTCGCCTTTAATAGCCCAGGGAAAAAAGCCCGCCCCCGCCCACCCGGCCGCACAGGAATTAGGAAACGGAACCCCCACCCCGCCACAACGCAAACCCCACCGAGGCGCACTTACCCACGGGCCGGGCGGGCGCAGCCGGCATCTCCCCCGCGGCCCCGAGCCGCAGGCTTTATTTAAAGGCGGTGCCGCCGGCGCGGAGCCCAGGGCCGCGCGCTCGCCGCCACCCCGTCCGCTCCGCCGGCGCTCGCCCCATCCCCCCACCGGAGACAGACGACGAGGCCCACGGAGCCGTGGGACCGGGGTGTCCCCCACCCGGCGCGCGCATGCGCGCCGCCCCGCCGCTAGACTGAAAGTGTTCCGAAGGCCCGGAGAGGAAAGAAACACAGACGCAGCATTTCCACCCTCTGCACATGTGAAAGTTTTAACCTCTGGCACCTTGTGCTACTGTTCGGAGGATTTCGCCTTTGCCAGGCGCCCCCCCCCCCCGCCCCGCCCCGCCTCAGCCACTAAATCAGGGCTTCTTGGCAGGCATCGCTAACGGTAGCTGCCACCGAGTACACGCACAAATGCAAGGAAGATACGGTGCAATTATCTTGCTTTCTCTTCTCATTCCGCGGCTAATGAGAACCAATTGAGGGCGGACTGCTTAAAGGCCAAAGCCCAAGTGCACTCTGAAAAGTAGGACGATGTCTCAGTTTCAGAAGCACAATAAAGATGGGACGGTGCATACCAGGCTTGGAACACCGGGCAAAATGCGCTCGTCACACTGTACCTACTCCACTACCCAGGCGGACACGGGCGCCGGACGCAGTTTGGGGGGCGGGGAGGGGGTGGCGCGGGAGCAAGTTGCGGCGGGCGGCGAGCCGGAGGGGCCCGGGGTGAGGAGCGCTGGAAGGCCCGCGGGGGGAAGGACGGACGGGGCTGCCAAACGAAGGCGGACCCTTCCCTCTCCACGACTGTTACGCAGCCCCAAAGCCCAGAAGAGGACAAGGGCGCCATGTGACTCTCGACCTGGTGCACAGTAGTGGCTCAGGCAAGCCGATCACAAAAGCCTGACCTCTCCCGCCCCTGGCCCGCGACGGGGTGCGACCCGAACGGCCAGCGCCCCTGGGGACTCCGCGGCGGATGCCACGCAAGCCACACTCAGTTCTCCAGCAGGAGTCACCGCTACAGGTGGGCTTTCTCCCCTTTACAGAAAACGCGCAGACCGACCTTGCCGCCCACCCCGGCGCGTCCGGTACTTTCTGGAAACTACGCGGCCCCAAGATTACCATCCAGCCAGACCCCTCCTGTGCGATGGCACCGAATGCAATGCGACTTTCGACCTTTAATGGTAACTACTAGGCAGTGGACTGAAGAGGAGGGGGAGGGAAGGGAGCTTAAGCCCGACTTTAAGAAACCTTTTATTAAAGCAAGATAAGAACAGTACCTTTGAGCTCGAGCAAAACCAGGAGGAAAAAAGGGTTTTTGCAAAAGTGGCGCGAAGATAATATCATGTGATCCGACCCCAGGGCGTCTCCTTCCCCTTTTGCCAAACCCCCCCCCCCCGAAAACGGGGGGTGGGGGAGTTACATCCGCTCCTCACAAACTATTAGCATAATTAATTGTGTCCTGCAGCTGCAGCCAGAGCTCCCGGTCAATGAGTAAACATATCCTCATCCTCTTCACCATCAGAACAAAAAGACCCATTACCCTGATTTGGGAAAATGTTCCCAGATAAATCTCATTATCATCAAAAGTCTTAATTTGGCGTTCCTACTCTATGCGTCTTGGTTTGAGAGACCGAAGGGAGTTGGAAAAGATGAAACCATCCCATTAAGGGGAAACAAGCAGAAGTAGCTCCCCAAAAGTGAAATATTTAAGTAGAGGCTTTCAAATGGAAATACCATATTGAGGGATTTCACTAGCTTAAAATTTTCCAAAAGTTTTAAACAGTTCATTAAACAAGACATCCTCCCAGAGTCTTCCTACTCGCCCCCCCCAACTCCTACCCCTCCTCCCCCCACCCCTCCTTCCCTTTAAAGCCAGAACAATACCCGGAATAAGGTATTTTGAGATTGCTTTACCAGGATATTTTCTTGTTCTTAACTTTTTTTAAAGGCTTGCAACATATAGAATGTCTGGATCAAGTTCCCAACTGGCGAAAATAATTTATTCCATCTCACTACCTGCCTAACGCAAGGTAAAATTAAGTACAAGATATCGGTTATTTTAAAAACGAGGACACTTTGACACACGAAGTAATTTATTTTTGTCTTTTTTTCTTTTGAAAAAAAAAAAAAAACAGTAATCATCAGCCAAAATACCTAGACAATCAAAAAAAGCTAAAGAACAAAGCATTTCACACACACACACACACACACCCAAAAAGTCAGAATAACTAACAGCTCAAAGAAAAGCACGTGATCCCTTCATGCTTTAAAACTTGTGGTCATGCTGAGGCTAAAAGCTAAGAGCTTGTGACCCCGCAACCCCATCCCCTCCCCCAGACCACAGCCCAGGGCTTAAGGCTCCAGGCTCCCACCAGGCTCCTGCTCCGCTCCCAGTATTGTGAGACAAACAATACTTAGGCATTCTGCAAAATAAAGGAGCCACATCTCCTAGCCCCAGGCACATCATTTACGCCCAAACAGATTGGCCTGTGTGTGTGTGTGTGTGTTTATCTAGATATATCATATAGAACATATGCTTACACAGAAGCCCAGATGTTCTATAAGAATGTGTGAGAAAGGTATCAAAACTGGCCCAAGGGAGGGGGAACATATCTTTTGTGAGCCTGAGAATTCTCATCGCAATTTAAAATTCTTGCCACTATTTTGAGTTTAGAATGAATTTTAAAAGCGGATATCCTGTAAAGTAGTCCCCCCCAAAATAGAGATGCTTTGAGCTTTTATCTGCCTGAAGAGGGGAGGAGGGGCTCCTCTATACTGACCTCTAGATTTAATTGTGCCCATAGAGCAGCGTTCCCAAGTAGTTTGGATTTTAGCACCTTTAAAAATACTACCAGTAATTGACATTTTACCCAGTTGAGAAATCGTTTCACTTGATTTAGAAATAATATTAAGTGGCTCTGTTAAACCTAATGATTGGTATCTTAGAACAAAAAGGTCCCCATGGAAACCAGAAAGTAATTTAAGAGTATTATGTTCCTTGCACAACTAGAATAGAGCTTTTGTTCTATGTGTATTTACTACTTTAATTTTTTTTGGACTACATTTGCAGCTAAGGCCTCTTATGCTCTAGTTTTGCCTGGGATCAAGAATGCAGTGTCTTCCTGCAATATGTGTTCTGCAACATTTGTGTAGGTCTGTGTGAGTGTGTGAGTGTACTATGCCCATGAGGCCTAAAACAAAGCCAGCAGATGAGAACTCTCACTGAACAAAATGGGGAAAGGTCCGGGGAGAAAATATTTCAAATGCTATTTTGCTATTGGATACTAGGACAGGGACTGTAATTTCATTAGATTCAGATCATACTGGTCTTCATTAACTTTGCTTTTATGAAAAACAAAAATAAATGTTGTATTCACAAATGTTTCGTATTTTTGAAAATGCATCAGTCTTGTTTTGAATGGTAACAATATTAAGATTAAAAAACCTAAAAAAAAAGAAATGTGAATCTTTTTATTTACCAGACCTTCATTTGTTTATGAATACATGTCAGCAAAACAGGGGAAAAGTTAGAGTGAACAACGAACTTCTGAATGGGATTTCTTTTCAATAGCATGTACCAACATAAATCATGTAAATAACATAAACAATACATCTTCAACTAAGTAGTGTCAATGTGAATTAAGTATCAATTTCAAAAGATGTACCCCTTGGTAAGAAGCAGAAAATTTCACTAATTGGACATGCACAGTTAATACAATTTGGTTGAAAAATGCAAAAAGTAAAAATATATTTATCCCAATCTCACTTGTTCGAAGATCAAATGGCAGCAAGAGATGGATGGACTTTCTGAAAAGTGACTAAGTTTAAAATACACATTTTATTAAATCTCATTCATTAGTAAGCCTTACCTCTCTAAACTGGTCTTGGCTAACTTTGATTTTTTTTTAGGAATAAGTGTTTCATTATTTACAAACATTTCTTGGGTTTATTAATGAGTTAATCTTATTTTGAATGGCAAGAATAATTAAATTACAATAGAATGAAAGTACATCTTATAGAAATCAGATGAGGTATGTTGGTACTAACACAACATGGAACTCATTGGTTAATAAGCAGTGCTTTAAAATTACACTGTTCTGTGGATCTTTGCTTCTCAGTAGTATGCTAAAACTGTTTCCTCTCACTAACAAAGTATGTTTTACAGGTCAAATATTTTAAAACAAAATACTTATGCAAATATTGAAAAGATATAAAAGAGCCTGCCATCCATCAGTAGAAAATTTTTTCTTGAATTAATTCTCCTACCTTGAGAATAGACTCAGTAGACATTAAAGTGATTCACTATTAAGATTAAATAGTGTTAAAGGTATTTTTACACTCTGTTTGAAACACTTTGATTTTCCTGTTTATGTGACCTTAGAAGTGGAACTTCTGGTATTACAAACCATAAAATTGCTAGCAGACTGTAATACTATAATCAAAGAAAAAGCTATAAAACAAAAACGTTTTACACACATCACTTTTTTTCAATTACTTTTCTGATTAAATTTGTCCATCTTGGCTCCGTTCTACATTTCTACATGAAAATAATCATGGTCTGGAACACAACCTCCAAAAACGTGTCACCACACCATTTGCTTCCAAAGCAAGCAAATCGCGGTGTTTAAAGGCGATCCAATGATATAATCGTTTTACACTTAGTAAGTGTGCTGTCTGAAATTGTCGCGATTAAGCAGTTAAAGCCCTGGATCACAACTATTCACTGAAAGTGAGAAAAATTGAAGTCACTTAATAGCCTCTCCGCTGGGACTGAACTAATGCCTGGTGATATCCTAGGACGACCTATGTGCAAAGAGATCACAGTGGTATTTTTTCTCTCCCCCCCCCTCCCTCCTCAAAGATAACGTTTATCCTCATCTTGGTAGTTCTCAGCTAAGCTGAGAGATTCCCTTTAACTGTCTCCTGACTTGTGATTGCTGAAGGAAGTAGATCTATTGTCTGGCCTTCTTCATGCTGAGGAGGAAGGCGCAGTGAAATGTGTTGAATTATCCAGATGCCTGAAAGGACTGCTCTGAAAGCTTGGAACAACCGAAATAACAGGGCTGACGCTCACTGTCAAAGGGAATCTTTCAACAGATACAGCCTACGGAGCACATCGACTTTAAAAATGAAAGAGAGATTTTCTGTTCTCGAAACAAATGTAATCTAGCTTACTTTTGAAAGGTTTGAAAGGGTGTCTAAGTCAACAGGAAGACTCATGATTTAAAAATCAAACATGGCAGGACAGAGTTTTATTTTTTCTAATCATATCATTTATCACCCTCTTTGGGGCTCCGTGTGTATTTTTATTCTCTCAGAAAAAGGGTGATCTGTGCGTATCATCCCACACTTCTGCAAGCCCTCATGAATTAACTTGAAACTTTACTCCCTCCATTTAAAAAATGAGTCACATCACTAAGACAAACGGCTCCTTTATTGCTGTTAGTGATCCCTCTTCTATAGCTGCTACTTATTAAAACATCTTTAAGAATCAAAACGGTTTCTGCGCTAAGAGATTAAAGCCAGGAGAAAATGTGGAAGTTATGATTCAAGTGTGGGTTGCATATTTGTGAAACTGTTTAGGTATCAAATTGATAAACTTGCTGAACTAAATAACAATATTATAGGATGTGTTTTAAGTATCCCAGAACTCAAGGTTAAAGAAGCAAACATGATATGTTGGTATGTATTACAAAAAAAATACTGTACAGCAACATTTAAAGCTTTTTATGTTTTTTCTAATTAATTAAGTAGACCAAAGTTCAGTGTTTCCTTGGAGGATATGAAGACTAATAAACAAAGCCATTTTAAATATAGAGTCTGCTTGTTGATTTTGGAGAAACAGCAAGACAAATAATCCCAGTGAATATCTAGGGTTAAAATATATTTTTAGAATGTAATACTTGACTAATCTGTAAATCCTTTCATATTTATTTCATTAGCAATTTTACTTTAAAGATCATTGAAACAAAAGCATGGAAACCACTAGATCTTGATGAACAGTAGTAAGGGTAAGACACACACACCTTGAAAATGTCAACAACCCCTAGATCTGATGATATTATCTGAGGCTTTCTTTAATTGGATCCAAAATAAAATTTGTTTTCTTCCTTCACATATTTTAATCATGGCTTTTCGGTTATCAGAAATACACCTTTTCTTCTGACACCGTATTGTCTATTTGGATGTTCCACCTTTTATTGGTCACTAGATGTAATAATAGCCTTATATTTATTCCTCAACCCAAAGTATTTTCAAAAATCTAGTGTCTAAGGATAATCAACAAACTAGAAATTAAATAGACCCCATCCGTTTGGTTAACCACCTAACAAAAGCAAGACCAATTTTTATGTGCCGTAGTCCCCCCTCAACTAATTACCCCCTCTTCATTAAGCTTCAAAAGGCTCTTCTTTAAATAGTAGTTTATAACATCTTTAAAATCTGCTGGGTGGGGGGGGAGGGTGTCATATATCTACTTGATTTTTACTTCTGCATCAGAAATTTAAGTATAAAAGTTAAGAGGATACATTTTATATTTTGGTTCCTTAACAAAGTGTCCTATTTACACTTGTTTTGCTCTAGAGTTCCTTGGTTTCTTGCAATTTCAACTATTTCATTTACAATTCAAACCCCACCATTCTTAACCTAATCTCTATACTTGATTAAACTCCAGTAACAAAGTTGCGAATTTACACAAAAATCTTAATATTTAAGATCTAAAGCTCTTAGCAAATTAATTCTAAAATTATTTCTGCTTGCTTTAATACTATCATGTATTTGCAGCCTCAGAAGTTAACGCCAGTATTTGACAGACTGGCACAAATCCTGAGGGTGGTGGTGGGGGAGTCCCAAATTCCAATTTGCCTTTCATTTTGCCTGACTCCTGGTCAAATTCTTACATCCTTTTGACACGAAGTTTATGATGAACTATTGTATGTAACAGCATTAAAGCTTGAAATGACATAGCACAATAGTTCTTAAAGAATAGTTGGAGCCGATATTTTAGGTCAGCAAGGTCCTTAGTAGGCATCTAACCCAATCGCTTCATTTTACAGATGAGGAAACTGAGCCCCCCACCCCAATAACTTGCCTGAGATGATCACTAATATTCACCCTGCCAGAATAAAGAAAACCACTATTTTGGTCAATTCTGAAAGAAACTTAAGTAGTCCTTGGATTATTTTCAAGCTTGATTGTCCCATACAGCTGTTGCCAAGATTAAAATGAGATCATATGTGAAAGTGGCAGAGCCACCACAATGTGGTGGTACTTGGGAGCACCTCACCAATGATCTTCCTTCTTTGCACTTTGCTGCTGATGGCCTGTGCCTATTTTTTTCAGACTCTTTCCCAAAATCCTGACTTCTTACTGCCAAGATCTGGAGCATCAGAGCAAGCCACTGAAAGAGGGTTTGGGGAGGCTGATGCTACAAAAAATGCAACAATCTAGTCATCTTCTGTTCCAACTACAATCTAATGATACCAGCTGAAAAGACACATAAACTACCAGCCTCTTACTCAGATGTTCCAGGGAACCTGGCTGCCCCACAGGGAAATGGGTACAGAGTTTCTCAACATCCCCCCCACACCCCTGCTCTGGGATCCCAAATCATGATACCAGATAACGACCATTTGAACATCCAAATGCAGCTTTTTCTGTTTAAATTCCTAACCTGCAAACTGAATTGTTTCTGATGTGTGCTTCTTAGATTTTTCTTCAACTATGTAGCTGAAGAGGAGAAACACTGCTGGTTCTCTCTCAGATGGCTTTATATGTCCTAGCTTGACATTAAAAGAGCTGTTAATATTGTATAAACTGTTATACCATCTGTGTTATAATTCTGCCTCATCAGGTTTTATGGAACGCCCCCCCCCCCCATTTCCTTCATTCCACCAGGCATGTCATCAAAGGAGAATAAATTAAGTATTGTGCCAGAAAATGTGGTCTACTTTCTAAAAGGCATCTATCTCTAGCTTTCAGAAATGCCTTTTGGAATGAGCAATGTGGAAACAGTGTGCCCATTGTTGTATAGGAATGTCATGAATTGGATCCCCACCCCAGCCTTTTATAGAGAAAAAGAATAAAAAGCGTTCATCTGAGTTTAAAATTATCATATTTTATAGCATATGCTAACATGCTAATGAGATGAGGTATTATCACATCTTCACTGAGGCCACGATAGATAATTGAGCTTTGTCCATCCGCCCAACTGGATTGTAAACTCTGGGATGGGGAAGACAACTTCAACTTTATAGTTTTACGAGCCCCCTTTCAGAACGTGTTGACACTTCCATTGTCGGTCTAGTGGCTAGGTTGAATATTTGTATTGGGGGATATCAGATATGCCACCTCTTTCCCACTTGGTAAATTCCATTTCAACCCTAAGTGTTTACTAGCAACCAAAAACCGTGTGCGAGGTGCTAGATAACATGAGCGATTCTTAAACTCGAAAAATATTTAACTGAGAGTTCAAGCCATGTTCCCCTAGCAAATAAAGACAACTCTAGGGGAGTCTCTCGGTAAAGATTTAGACAGCTCACAGAGAAGTTCCTTTTGGTGGTTTGGAATAGAAAGGGGTAGAAGATTAAGGGAAGCCAGTTCAAAGTGTAAGAGAGAGGGTTTTGCATCTCAAAGAGGGGGAGGGGGTGGGAATCTAAGGAGACCGGGGCTGGGATTTTGGGCCTTACCCTTTCCACTGACTGCCCTGTGAGCTCCTTCTCCCCAAACCACGTGGTGGTGTTGGAAGGGACCTGGAGAGGGAGGGTCAGGGGATTTCAGGTTCAGTCTGTGCTCTGTCACTAACTAGCTGAATGACATTTAAGCAAATCACTTACTAGATTACCTCTGAGATCTCTTCCCACTCCATAAATCTTTGCTCTTGATCTCCTTCCCCCCACCCCTTCTTCCTGCTCTTCCTTTTAACTGCAATAATAGTAATAATGAATTAGTTACCTCTGGAGAGAGAGCCGAGATGGTGTGTGGAGAATGAATGGAGACTCTGCCTTTTTATCTCTGCCTTGAACTTTTTTCCTTTATTTCCGTGCATTTGCGGTATTGATTGAATTACAATTTCTCAGAAACGTAAGGCACTTTATTACATTTAAGTGTTCAATAATCTGCCCAAAATGTTCCTCTCTGAGGGATATAAATGTTAACACAAAACATTTGGTCACTAAGAGGGCAGTAAATCAGGGATTCGTATGGACTTATTCCACGTAGACCTACCATGTAGGAAAATACTCCACAAGAGTGAACATTGGAACCTGGGGTTCCTGGTGCATTTTACTTCATCTTTTATTCTATGGATAAGAGTTTGCATTCATGCAAGTCAGCAGAAAGATTCCAGGAGCCCCTTTGACTGTGACTGTGCCCTAAGTGGATTTGTACTTTACCTGGTGATGCGGACACGACAGTGGCAGCGATTTGGGCACATCAGTGGCCTCTGGATCTTCTTTCTCTCTCTTTAGGGGCCATTTGGAGTTACACCTCCTGCAGAAAGCCTTCCTGGTAAATCAGCACATGGTGATTTATGCTTTCTCTGATCCAGCAGGGCCCTTCAATTCCATTTTGTTTGAATTGTGAACTTGGGGGCATTTAGAAAGAGAAGAACGATTTGTGGTCTGCTCCAGAGTGGGGCAGTTTTCAAAGCACATCAATATACATAAATTATTTTGTCTGATCTTCACCTGAGACCTCGGAGGTAGATGGTTGAAGTTATCCCTATTTCCACTGGCAGAAAAAGTGACCTACAAATGCTACCATTCCATGCAATCTATCTTTTGGATGTATCACATTCACGAAGCCTGCGCCTGGCTCCCACGTAGCCCCTGAGAAATTATTGTAGCTGCTCTCTCTCCTCCTTCAGTTCCCTCAAAGAAGGGATACTAGAACCCAAAATGCTAAATCTTTGGTGATTCTGTAGCTTTATCATTCATCAGCAGAATAGCCTGGGTAGGTTTTCCACCTGAACTCAAAAAAGATTTAATAATTCAGACCCTACCACCTCAAAAGATACTCCAGGTTAAGATAGGATAAATAATCTGTAACATCGGGGCACCTGGGTGGCTCAGTTGGTTGGGTGGTTGCCTTTGGCTCAGGTCATGATCTCAGGGTCCTGGGATCTTGTCCTGTGTAGGGCTCCCTGCTCAGCAGGGAAATCTGCTTCTCCTCCCTTCTCCCCGCTTGTGCTCTCTCTTGCTCACTCTGTCTCTCTCAAATATATAAATAAAAATCTTTAAAAAAAAATCTATAACATCGATTGAAGGCTTACTATGTGCCAGGCACTGCTCTAAATATACAAATACCTCATACCATGACCCTATTAGATAGGCAAGTCATTAGTGTTATCCTTCTGCATCAGATGATGAACTAAGGTCCTAAGAGGACATGATGGAACCTGAGCTCCAAGCGAGGCCTGTCACTCAGCACCGTTCCAGAAATCTCGATTCTCACCACAAGGAAGACATAGCAAAGCCATGGTGGGTGCATTTGGATTAGTAAATCAGAGCTAATCACAGCATCAGTGTCAGTGATAGAATGTGGCTTCCTTCAGAGATTCTTAGAGGAAGGGAAACAGAATTTTCTGGAACAGAGTCACATGGCAGTTTACCCACCAGTGAGAAACTTAATGAGAAAGAGGTTTTTTTAAAAGATTTTATTTATTTATTCATGAGAGACACAGAGAGACAGAGACATAGGCAGAGGGAGGAGAAGCATGCTCCATGCAGGAGCCTGATGAGGGACTCGATCCTGAAACTCCGGGATCACGTCCTGAGCCGAAGGCTCAACTGCTGAGCCACTCAGGTGTCCCAATGGGAAGAGTTTTAAGGACAGTGACAGTCTACTCCTTTCACACTATGGGGCAGTGCTGTCCAATCACAAGCCACAAACGTGATTTAAAGTTGTCTTGTAGCCACGGGACAAGAGTTTCAAGAAAGGAAGAAATTAAGTTCAATAGTATATTTTATTTCACCCCAAATAGCCAAAAGATATTCATTTAAACATGTAATCAACATAAAAACTATTAATGAGATGCTCTACTTTGTTGGTATTAAGTACTTCAAATCCCAGGTGTATTTATACATGCTGCACATCTCATTTCAGACTAAACACATTTCAAGTGCTCAATAGCACCTGTGGCTAGCGGCGACCACATTGGACACAGAGACTTAGGGGATTTGTGCTGCCTTCTGGCACCGGCCACTCTATTAATAGCACCAGCTACTCTGTCTCCCTTTCTTATTCATCATCCGCAGCGCGGCTGTTAGCTGTTAATATTGCTCTGCCAATGTTTCCAGGTCATCCAGCCATTTCTGCTAATAAAGGGTTCGCTCCATATTCCTCTTGTGATAACCCCTAACATTTATTGAATATGTATTATGTGCTAGGCATGCTTCTAAGGGTTTTTGTCTCATATAGAAAGTCATAAAATCCTCACAGCAGCCCTACAAGCTGATCTTTTTACCATTTTCCCACTTCCAATTGAGGAAACAAAGGTTATTTAACTGCCCAAAGCCACACAACTGCTAATGAAGTGGGGAGCCACGATTCCAACCCCATAGGCTTGACCACTTCTTCAGCCCACCCCAACCCCTCACTGGGCCTGTGCTCTAGAACCAGGGCCACAGACAACCAGCTAGGTAGACCTTCATCTGAGTCAGTGACAACTTGGTCTCAGCTCCTCCCGCTCCCCCACCCTCCAGACCTGGGAGGAATCTGGACACAACTTCTTCCTCTCTGTGGTAGTTGCCCACAGCGACTAGTACATAGTGTATATACAGGGTTTGTGTCTACCTGTGTGGGTTTGTACCTATACACACACACACACACACACACACACAAACGCACACCAATAGAGGGTGTTCAAACACAAGCTATAGAGGGTGTTCAAAAAACCATAGAATTGTAGAGGCAGAAGGGACCTTAAACACCATCGGATCAAGAAAAGAGGCTTGCTCAAAGTTACACGCTTTGTTACATCGCACATTACAGTGACATCGCGCATTAAAGAGGCTTGCTCAAGGTTACACGCTGAGCTAGAACCCAGATACACTGACTCCAAGTAATTTAGTATCTACTACATATCTCTTAGGGTAGCCCTTGCTACTTGCGATGCAGGAGCTGCCACAGTGTAGCAAGTCTGTTCTCACCAATATACACTTTATCAAATGTTTGTCTTCTTTGCCAAATGCCATGTTTTCTCACGGCCCAATTTGCAAAAAGCATTTACCCTTTATAGAAATTTAAAATTGGAGAGCCCAGAGTTAAAGCGGATTCCTTTTGCCTTACCTTGTTCGTGCCTTTGGTTAAGCATTTACATTGTTTTCTAAATGCTTCACCACGCCAACGACGTATTAAGTTCTTTAAAGACCATAAACACTTATTAGAATTCCTACATGCCACCGAATTCTTGAGAATAAATGTGTCATTAGCAAAATTGAAATTGTCCAATTAATCTGTATGAAGAGGTTGGGTTTAGCCCTTTCGTTTTAAAGATTTATTTTTTTTAATGACGTTAAAACGGGCTACTCAGAAAGCATTGTTACCAGCTTGACCTTTAGGATTAGTGCAGGTCATCATTTCAGCCAAACAGACAGCAGTAACATCTCACAAAGATTCTTTCTTTCAGCAACAAACCAGCCACCACTCTTTCCTCGGATCCTTCTATTTCAAAGTGGAAAACTTGACCATAGTTTAAATGTTGAAATGTTTCCCACTTAAGCCCAAAACATGCTTGATTTCGTTTTTTTTTTTTTTCTTAAGAAAAACCCGGCTTTTATAGATTATGTTTCAAAGTGGAGATGGCTGTGAAACTTGACCTCAACCTGACTTCTGAAAAGTGCTCCAAAAACTGTTCTTCTAACAAGCATGATGAGAGTCTGCTCTTTAATGATTTTTTTTTGCCTGCCTACATAATTTATTCTAAATCATTAAAAAATCAAAATAGTTTACATTAAATAAATCCTCCAGTATGAAAGAGGACGGTTTCACCCATTGTTGGATAAAGACTGAGAACTCTACAGAGCTAGTCCCGGTGTAAAATAGTGTAGTGACAGCTTAATTCTCAGGGGCTGTTACTTAACAGAACTTTAAAAGAAAAATGACATATTCTTGAATTATTTATAAAATCATGCAAAAAAATCCACTTTAGGGACCATGGGAAATTAATTTTATTCTTACTTTTAACATTTTCAGAGCCTACCTCAGTGAACAAAATGCTAAGTACAAAAACACATGAATTAACATTTAGGTGGTTGAGCAAGACTCCTGGTTTTTGTTTATTACTCTTTGATTTTTTTTTTTTTTAGTAGCTCATTGTAAAAGCCCTGGGGCACACCTTCAGAATACATGAATAATGTCAATAATAACTAATAGAGTCTGCTATGGAAAATACTCTGTTTTCAAAACCACAGGTTAGTTCCTGGAAGTCAGCCGGTCCGAGAAAGGATGTGGTATAGCAGCAAGTTGTGCAACAAAGGAAAGAGATCTGGTGACTTCTGCCTCCCAGAGGGTGGAAATCGGAAAGAACTAGACTGAAATAGCTCCTTCAGAAAGCATCGAAGGTGAAGAATTCATCACATTTTGAAAAGCTTCACTAATCACTTTTGGGAAATCAGGTGAGAAAGGAACTCATGTATCAGGGTAAAAAGATGAAAATAAGTGTTAACTTTGGATTCAACAGATCAGTCTGGTTCGTTTTGGTTGTTAGACGGAAGGCAAGGACACCACTTTTTAAATGAGCCCCCAAATCCCATTTCTCATTGTTGCAAACTGACCGAGTCATTGTAATTCACCTGGCTTGAAAATTTCTGTGCAGTCTTCATGTTCTGTAGCCAAGTAAGTTCCACAAAATAAACTCATCGCAGGCGCAGGAAAAGCAGCTCTTTTGCAAATACCTTGTGATCAGGCTCTAGGTCACGACCTGGGTCTTGAGAAACTTGAGTTAGTCGATGTTAGTTTTTCTTAGCTCTTTGTTTACCCTGGACTTAGACATTTTGTATTATTAAAAACCTGTGGCTTTTAAGGACATTCTATTTATCTTTCCAGGCTTTTTTGATGGAAATGCCTGGATTTTCTTGGAAACAGGGATTTTATTGTGGATTCCTGGTGCCCCTTGGAGAGGCTTATTTTTCTGGACAATAGTTTTCCTTAGTGTCACTACTCTTTTCACCTCCCAGTGGTCACGAGCTCCCAAGGTCGGGAAAAGTGCATCCTTTTGTTCTAATGAATCTGAAATTCCATTTTAAAAAAGTCCTGTGAGAGGGGTGCTTGGTTAGTAACTTAAGGCATATTTCCACCGCACGAAGTATCCAGAGGGATAAGAGACTTCAAGACATGTGGAGAAAAAGAAAATCCAACTCCATCCAAGTCAAAGAATTTAGCAGGAGGCTTCATAGTTTGATTTTTGCCACTTAAGAGTTTTAATCTTTTCTTGTCTGCACTTGAAGTGTGTTGTACAACATAGACGTGCTCGCCTAGAATAGAACCTGGTAAGCTTTGCATAAATAAGTAAATTACCATTGCCTCTGACAGTACGTGGGATTTTCATGGTGTTGAAAAGTTCTGTTGCTCCAGACTGCATCTCGCCCTCACTATGGCAGAAACACGACGACGTTTTGTGCGCTCCATGGTATTTTCATCAATGACGTCATCTTTCAGGGGGAAAGTGAATAAACATGTTTCCTTCAAAGCCACACCTCTAGCCAATAGCCACATGGGGCTCTTTTGTATTTACAGTTTCGTCTAGTTGCTCAGTCTCACTAGCCACATTTCAAGGACTCAGTAGCTACCTGTAACTAGTTGCTTCTGTATTGGACAGTGAGGATACAGACTATTCCCATCATTGCTGAAAATTCTGTTGGACGGCATTGCTTCAAAGGGTGATTCTTCTTTGACATGAATCTTAGTACCTGGCAGCAGAAAATGCTGATCATTGTCGTAGCTCACCATTCACAGAAGCCCAGCTTTCTGGAAGATGAATGGTGTCTCTTCTCCCCAGTCACATTGTGGAGAAATCCACTGAGGCTGGTAATTTGGTGTGATTATTAAGAATTCTGAAAATTTCCCTCAAGAGTTGTTTGATACTCTAAACTGTAATTAAAAACAAACAAGCAAGCAAAACCCCTTCAGTGCCCCCATGCCATCCAGCTCTGATGAAGCAAAAGAGAAACGTGGCTTCCTCTGTTTCTTTTCCCAGCCATGCTATGCAGAACCCTGTAGAAATTGTGTTTATGCACATGAACATAGAATCTTAAAAAAAAAAAATGTTGTGTCGCATAAATAACTGTTCGGTAGCTCGGTTTTCTTTTTTTTTTTAAGATTTTATTTATTTATTCATGAGAGACACAGAGAGAAGGCAGAGACATAGGCAGAGGGAGAAGCAGGCTCCTTGCAGGAGCCTGATGTGGGACTCGATCCCAGGACACTAGGACCACGTCCTGAGCCAAAGGCAGATGCCCAACCACTGAACCACCCAGGGGTCCCTCTTTTTTCTTTTTTTAAGATTTTATTTATTTATTCATGAGAGACACAGAGAGAGAGGCAGAGACACAGACAGAGGGAGAAGCAGGCTCCTCACAGGGAACCTGATGTGGAACTCTGTCCCTAGACTGGGATCATGCCCTGAACCGAAAGCAGATGCTCAACCACTGAGCCACCCAGATGGCCCCAGTAGCTCGGTTTTCTATGCTTCCCAAGTCTGTGGTCCCTTGGATTCCAAACAGGTCCATCATCTCTATGGCCCAACTGGCTCGCTCAGGATGCCTTGAATACATCTCCTGCTTTCTTCATCTCTTGCCTTTGCTCACACTCTTCTTGCCAGCTAGAGCCTTCTCTCCACCTCTTCCTTTCTGAGGCCTATCCCTTCTCCAAGGCCCTTTAGAAAGGGCTGGCACCTCTCTCAGGTCCCTCCAGTGGAAGTGACCGCTTCTGTCACTACATTTTAACTGCATTTGTAAATGAGCGTCTCACCTCCCTTACAGGACTGTAAGCTCCATTGGCACGAAGACCTCGGTCTTCGTCTTCACTGGATCCCTCTGTGCACTGGGCATGGAGCTGATGCTCTAGACATGAAAAATGCTACCAGTTCCTAAACAGACACACAAGATCTCTCGAGCTGCAATTGCCTGGACAAACCAAAGGCGGTAGTGTGGTCCACGTGGCTTTCCAATACATGTTAGCAAATATTTCACCCCTGCCCACTCATTCTGGCTCATGTAATGTTAGCATGGTGACGCCGACCTACAGTGGCGTACTCCTGTGAGCTAATGAAGAAAGAACTGGGGCTGCAGTGGGATAAAATCTGGTTCTAGTCACATCTAGATTGCATTAGCCCTTGACAAGATTAGCATTTATTTCAGGGGGTGGGAGGGATGGAAATTGGTGTACTTTCTGGGGAAGGCAATTGGCAATTTGGTAAAATGAAAAGATGGCACATGTCATTTCACTTAGAGGAATTTATCCAACAGTCACACCCCCACCTATATAGAGGCACGTTTATGGTTTCCTGAGGGAAGTGCACCACTCTGTCTAGGGAGTGCTCGTGCCAAAAGCATTCAGTCTGGACCTAATGAAGTCTCCTGATCAAACCACCAGGCTGCAGGAAATACAAGAGAGAGAACGTGTTCAGCAACACCACGAAGTGCAGTCAGCAAAACCCTGAACGGGGGTGGGGGGGCTCCTGGGGGGCTCAGTCGGTTAAGCGTTGTTAAGCGTTGGGTAGCCTGCTTCTCCCTTTCCCTCTGCCTGCCTCTCCCCTGCTTGTGCTCCCTCTTTCTCTTTCTCTCTCTCTCTCTCAAATAAGTAAACAAGTAAATAAAATCTTTTAAAAAAACACACAGAATGTGGGTAACTGTAGGATGAACAACCCAGTTTTGCCCACAAATAAATCCCTAGGAAAAAAGGGGAGAAGGGTTTCTAAATTAAACTTAAGAGGGTTAAAAAAAAAAAACTTAAGAGGGTTAAATAAATAAATAAATAAATAAATAAAATAAACTTAAGAGGGTGACTTAAGAGGCAGGTCAATCAAATGCAATCTTGTGGACCTTATTTGGATTCTGACTTTTAGCAAATTAGCTGTAAACAACTGTCCATAGAGGAAATGGAACACCACCAGCACATTATCGATAGCAAGAGAGGATTGTTAATTTTTTAGGTAGGGTAGTGATATGGTTTTATTTTAAGAGCCCTTATCTTTCCAGATACATAACAAAATATTTAGGGAAGAAATTTCCCTCAAAATAATCTGGTTAGGGCAGTGGAGGAGTATAGACAAAATACTTTTGCCCCTGTACTGTTTATTGTTAGAGAATTGGGTGTTCGGTACATAGGAGCTCATTGTGCTGTTTTCTCTACTTTTGTGTGTCTCCTACACTTTCCTTTTTTAAAAGAAGGAGGTGTGATGTTTTATGGCAGGATTGCTTATAATAGAAAAGAAACCCAGAAACAACCTGTATATCTAGAATAAGGACCTATTCGATAAATGAAGGTACAGGGGTGCCTGGGTGGCTCAGCTGGTTAAGTGTCTACCTTCGGTCATGATCTCAGGGTCCTGAGATGGAGCCCTACATCGGGCTCCCTGCTCGTAAGGAGCCTGCTTCTCCCTCTCCCTCTGCCTCTCTCCCTACTTGTTCTCTCTCTCAAATAAATGCTTTAAAAAAATAAATGAGTGAAGGCACAGTCACACAGAGAAATACTATGATGTCAAAGATAAGATAAATAGATCAATTGATTGACTTCCTGCTATGGAACAATCTTCAAGATATAACAAGTGAAAAATAACATGATCCCATTAATAAGATGATGCCATTTATGTAAAAAAAAAAAGGGGGGGGGTGGACAAATACACACATTTGTGCATGTACGTATACACGTTATTCCTAAAAAGTATTCGTGAGAAATCGCTAACATTGGTTGGCTCGGGAGAAGGGCTTGGGTGTTACAGGAGAACGGGGTCAGTGAGAGGCACTAGCTACTTTCTAGTTTAAAATGTACTTTTCTTTTTTTTAACACTTTAAAGTATGGCCCAGCCCAGCCCAGTAGTTAAGAACTAAACTTCTTGAGTGGACTCAATGCTCATTGACAAATAGATGCTAGAAAAATGTCTGCTAACTGCTGAAAGCATGGGGGTCAGAACACATTTTGAAATGATCTGCAAATTGGCAAGCATTAATGCTGTCCTCTGTGTCAAAGGAAATACACGCATTTCTCACTCCCAAACGAGAGAAACATTCCTATTTGGAGGTTCCCCAGGGGAACCTATGTTTATAACTAAACACATGTTTTCAAGGGCTACAGAGCTGCAGAGGAAATTTGACCCTCTAGAGCAGTGGCAGAGATAATCTGAAACAGCAGATAATCCAAACCTCATAATATTTTGTTTTGAAATGCACAATATTATTTTTAGAAGCAGGCCATCTATGTTCTTAATTATGTTTTGCTGAGGATCATAGACAAATTAAAGTGAATTTGTAGTCTCTGCGCACGCTCCTCTTCCCCACCAACAGAAGGTGGTAGGAGACGTGGGCCAGAAATATGCCTTGTGGTAAAGGAGATGCTGATGACCCATAGCTGGCTCAGGAGGTGGGGACTGCGGATTTTTATTTCACTTCCCGCCACCATGTAGATATTCCGCCTTTGCCTTCATATGACCTCCCCTCCAAAGTCTTTCGGAGAGCATTCCATCTAATTTTCCTTCCAAACCAAAGTTTAAAATAACAATACCAATCTGTAAGAAGAGAAGAAATCATTAGCATCCTTTCTATTTGTAAAGGAAAAAGATTAGGGTATTTTTCAATTAATATGTTCCACATGGACAGCTCCATTATTCCTGCCTAGTGAAAGGTGAGTGTCCTACACACCAATTCCTCTAGGTATACAGTTTAACAAGTAGGGCAGGGGCCTTAGGTAGACAGCGTGGAGAGCCATACGTCTCTGGTGAGAGGGCATTGCTTCAAGCAATTTTGTCATTTTCCCCGTTTGGTGGTGGCGGTTGGGGATAGAGCTCATGGAAAAAGCAAAAAAGCTGTAAAGGCCAGAAATGAAATCTCTGCTCCCGATCACTGCCTGCCTGACGTGGTGCCAGGCGCTTCTAGACAGGGCACCGCCGCGTTTTCCTCCCAAAGACCCTGGGAAAGAGGTGAGGGCAGAGCAGCTGCCTGGGGCAGAGACAGAGAAGGTGTCACCCCCGCCGGATTCCTAGATCGACGGGCTGGGTGGATGTGATGCCTTTAGCAGAGATGGGGAACACAGCAGGAGCTGCAGATTTGGGCGAAAGTTAGGAAGAGTTAGTGAGTTCATTTTCCACAGGATAATTGGTGGGTCAGTAGGTCCTGACGGGTCACGTGGTGCATGGGGGTCATAACCTTTTAGCCAGTGAAAGAAACAAGCCATCCTTTCTATCCCTCTGAAACCCTTAATTCCCACCATATGTTTTACTGCCCATGGCACATTACAGATCATCGGTCTATTTTTTAAATGCCAGAAAACTGTATGTCTATTGTTCTGATCTTTAAACGGTTAACACTTATAGTAGCAATAGAAAAGTTTTATTTTTCTTTTAAGTGCAAGAAACATGGAAGTGCATTTCATTTACATGGTAGCTGTCTTCCCCTAGAGTGGCACATATATCCATTCATTTTCAACACACTGGAGCAAAGTACTTCTTTAAAGAAACACGAGTATCCAGTAAAACCTAAGACAATGTTCGACCTCGCTCACAGTGGAAGAATGCTGGGTAAGACAGCATTATTCCCCTTCCCGTGTTGGCAAGAGTGTGGGGAAATCTCTAGTTCCTCTCCAAACAATCATAGCGGGAAAACGCTCAGGTCTTGATCTCGGGGTCCCGGGATCGAGCCCTGCCTTGGGCTCCCTGCTCCGTGGGGAGCCTGCTTCTCCCTCTCCTTCTGCTGTTCCCCCTGCTTGTGCTCTCAGGCTCTATCTCTCTGTCAAATAAATAATAATAAATAAAATAAATAAAATATTATTTTTAATGTTCATGGCAGGGCCGCCCTGGTGGCTCAGCGGTTTAGCGCCGCCTTCAGCTCAGGGCGTGATCCTGGAGACCCGGGATCGAGTCCCGCATCGGGCTCCCTGCATGGAGCCTGCTTCTCCCTCTGCCTGCGTCTCTCTCTCTCTGTCTCTCATGAATAAATAAAATCTTTAAAAAAATGTTCGTGGTAATACTGACATAGCAAACAGCTAGAAAAAGCTTAAATATCCATGACTGAGTAACTAGTCAAATAAATGAGGGTACATCAGGCAGTGGAATAACATACAGCTCCTAAAAAGAATAAGGGAAGTCTATCTGTATTGGGCTCTAATGTGATCCCCTTGGCGTCTGAACAAAATAAAAATAAAATAAAAGTACACAAACAAGTTCTTTATCTCCCTGCTTGCATACTGCAGAACATTTAGGGATGAATTTGCAAGAGACTAATAATGATGGCAATGTCTATGGACAAGATCAGGGCAGGACACGGACAGAGGAAGACTCTTTTCACTTTTTACCTTGCTCTATTGTTTGACTTGAAAACAAAACCCATGCATCTGATCGGTAACAGTAGAAAAAGAGATGCAGAAAATTTTCTCTGAAAATAAAATATATTAATTCTGTAAGCTTTTAACACCTATGCTTCTTGGGGGGCCTGGCTGGCTCAGTCGGTGGAGCATGCAACTCTTGATTTGGGGGTTGTGAGATTGAGCCCCACATTGGGTATAGAGATCACTTAAAATCTTTAAAAATAAAAAAGATTTTAATTAAGTAAATAAAAAATAAAAACTGTACCTTTTGATACATCTAAAAATGTCATGTACTCCTTTTGTACTATTGAAAACTTAAGTCACTAGAGCATGTGACTCTTGATCTCGGGATTGTAAGTTCAAGCCCCCTATTGGGTGTACAAGTTACTTTAAAAATAAAATCCTTTTTAAAAATTAGATGTTGTAACTGCAAAGAAATCAAGGCAATGCAACAAAATGTTTTGTTTTCCAAACTCACATGGGCCCCTCCATAGAGATCCTAGTACTATCTCATCCTGATTTCCCTAATTCCCTCCAGAATGCCCAATGTCCTTATTCTGCCTTTTAAATTTTATTTTATTTTTATTGAGATATAATTGACATAACATTGTATAAGTTTAAGATGTGTAACATGTTGATTTGATAATTTATATGTTGCAATATGATGACCTCCATAGCATCAGCTAACACCTGCATCACCTCACGTAATTACCATTTCATTTTGTAAGCACATTAAGGTCTAGTCTCTTAGCAACTTTGAACTATATAATACAGTGTTGTTGATTGTAATCATTATGCTGTGCATTAGCTCTCCTAAACTTACTCATTTTCTAGTTGCAATTCTTTTAAGATTTTATTTTTTTATCTGAGAGAGAGAGCAAGTGAGAGAGAGAACACAAGCGAGGGGGTAGGGACAGAAGGAGAAGGAGAAGCAGACTCCCTGCTGAGCAGGGACCTCAATGCAGGACTCGGTCCCAGGACCCTGGGATCACGACCCTAGCCAAAGGCATACACTTAACCCCCTGAGCCACCCAAGTTGCAACTTTTAAAAATACTTTTTAAACAGCTTTATTGAGGTACAATTGACAAAAATTATTAAAGAAATGTCATTTGATAATTATTGCCATATGTGTATACCCAGGAAATCATCACCACAATCAAGATAGTGAACATATCCATTACCCCCTCCCCAAATTTCCTGGTGTCCTTTGTAGTCACTGCCCCCCCATCCCATCCCTCAAAAACCTCTGACCTGCTTTATGTCACTATAGATGAATTTATGTTTTCTAGAATTATTATACAAATGGAATCATACAGTGTATAGTCATTTTGTCTGCCTTTTTTCATTCAGAATAATTATTTTGAGATTCTCCCATGTGGTTGTATGTAACAAAAGTTTTCTATTTCTATTGCTGAATATTATTACTTTGTATGAATGTACCAGCATTTGTTTATCCATTCATCTATGAATGGGCACTTGAGTTCTTTTCAGTTTTTGATTATTACAAATAAAGTTACTATGAATATCCACATACAAGTCTTTGGACATGTGCTTTCATATCTCTTGGATAAATACCTAGGAGTAGAATGGTTGGATAATATAATGGGTATAAAGTTTTTATGAAATTGTCAAAATTTCTCATCATAAGAAAAAAATTCTGTAACTATGTACGCTTATAGGTGTTAACCAGACTTATTGTGCTGATCATTTCACAATATATACAAATATCAAATCATTATGTTATGCACCTGAAACTAATATGGTATGTCAATTGTATCTTGATAAAAAAATAAAACAAATTTTTAAAATAAAATACAATAAAAAAGAATATTCTGAAGTGCTCATACCACTTGTACCACTTGAACATTCCCACCAACAGTGTATAGGAGTTCCAGGTCTTCCAAATCCTAGCCAACACTTGGTATAATCAGCCTTTTTAATTTTAGTAATTCTAATAGGTGTACAGTGGTATCTCATTGTGGATTTCATTTGCATTTTATTAAGGATTAATCCATTGAGCATCTTTTCCATGTCTTATTTGCCATCTATATATCTTCTTTGGTTAAGTTTCTGTTAAAATCTTTTGTCTTGTCTCTTAATTGGGTTACTAGTTTTTTATTTTATTTTATTTTATTTTTTAAAGATTTTATTTATTTATTCATGAGAGACACACACACAGAGAGAGAGAGGCAGAGACACAGGCAGAGGGAGAAGCAGGCTCCATGCAGGGAGCCTGATGTGGGACTCGATCCTGGGTCTCCAGGATCATGCCCGGGGCCGAAGGCAGGTGCTCAACCGCTGAGCCACTAGGCATATCTGGTTACTAGTCTTTTATTATTGAGCTGTGAGAGTTCTATGTATTCTCTGTATGAGTCCTTTATCAGATATAGAATATCTGATATAGAATATGTGATTATTTTCTCCCAGTCAATGCCTTGCCTTTGCATTTCTTAAACATTGTCCTTTGTTTTTTTTTAATGATTTTATTTATTTATTGATGAGAGACACAGAAAGAGAGGCAGAGACACAGGCAGAGGGAGAAACAGGCTTTATGCAGGGAGCCCTATGTGGGACTCGATCCCGGACCGCAGGATCACGCCCTGAGCCAAGGCAGGTGGCCAACCGCTGAGCCACCCAGGGATCCCCAAAGCCTAAATATTTCTATGCTTAATAACAGAGCTTCAAATTATATGAAACAAAAACTGATAGTACTGCAAAGAGAAATAGACAAATTCATAATTATCATTGGAGATTTCAACACCCCCTTCTCAATAAATTAGACAAGCAGACAGAAAATCATTAAGGGGACAGAAGACCTGAACAACACCATCAGGTAATTCGACCTAATTGATAGTGATAGAACACTCCACCATCAGCAGTCGAATAGATATTCTTTTTTTAAGTACACACATTGACCAAGATAGAACATATTTTGAGCCATAAAATGTCTTAATGCAGTTAAAATAATTCAAAGTATGTCTGATCACAATGGAACTGAATTAGAAATCAATAGTGGAAAAACATCTGGGAAACTCTCAAATATTTAGAAACTAAATAATACACTTTTCAATGACAGATGGGCCAAAATAGATTCAAAAGGATTTTATTTATTTATTTTTAAGATTATATTCATTAATTTGAGACAGAGAGAGCACAAGCAAGGGGAGCAGCAAGCAAAGGGAGAGGGAGAAGCAGACTCCTCACTGAGCAGGGAGCCTGATGCAGGGCTCTATCACAGGACCCTGGGATAATGACCCGAGCTGAAGGAAGGCACTTAACCACTGCACCACTCAGGCACCCCATTCAATAGGATTTTAAAAGTACTTTAGGGATGCTAAATCAGGTTTAGCGCCTGCCTTCAGCCCAGGGTGTGATCCTGGAGTCCTGGTATCGAGTCCCACATCAGGCTCCCTGTGAGGAGCCTGCTTTTCTCTCTCTGCCTGTGCCTCTGCCTCTCTCTCTCTCTCTCTCTCTCTCTCTGTGTGTCTCACATGAATAAATAAATAAAATCTTAAAAAAATAAAAGTACTTTAAATTGGGGGCATCTGACTGGCTCAGTGGATAGAGCACCCAAATCCTGATTTTGGAGTGGTAGGTTCGAGTCCATGTTGGGTGTAGAGATTACTAAATAAATAAATAAATAAATAAGCTTAAAAAAAGTACTTTGAACTGAATCAAAATGAAGACACAACATATAAAAATTTATGACAGGCAGCTAAAGCAGTTCCTCAAGGAAAATTTAGAGCACTAAATGTCTATGTTAGAAGAGAAGCAAGTTCTAAGTACTTGAATCAATTACTTCAACTTTCAACTTAAAAATCTAGAGAGAGGGATCCCTGGTGGCGCAGCGGTTTGGCGCCTGCCTTTGGCCCAGGGCGCGATCCTGGAGACCTGGGATCGAATCCCACGTCGGGCTCCCAGTGCATGGAGCCTGCTTCTCCCTCTGCCTACGTCTCTGCCTCTCTCTCTCGCCCTCTGTGTGACTATCATAAATAAGTAAAAAATTAAAAAAAATCTAGAGAGAAAAGAACCAATAAAACACTTAATAAGCCACCTTCTCAAAAGAATAATAAAGATCAAAGTGGGAATCAATAAAATATAAAAATAAAGAAAGCCTGGGGGCACCTGGCAGGCTCAGTTAGTAGAGCATGTGACTAGTGATCATGCTAGGGCTCATGAGTTCGAGCCCTACCTCGGGTGTAGAGATTACTAAATAAATAAAAATAGAGAAAGTCAATGAAATAAAAAGTTAGATTTTTTTAAAAGATTTTATTTATTTATCATGAGACACACACACACACAGAGGCAGAGACATAGGCAGAGGGAGAAGCAGACTCCATGCAGGAACCCTGATGTGGGACTCGATCCCGGGTCTCCAGGATCACGCCCTGGGCTGAAGGCAGCGCTAAACCGCTGAGCCACCCAGGCATCCCTCAAAAGTTAGATCTTTGAAAAGATAAATAACTGATAAACTTCTAGCCAGACTGATCACAAAAAAAAGAAGAAAAAAGAAAGCGAAGACACCAATTACTAATATGAAATGGGAGAGATGAAATCATTACAAGATCTACAGATACTAAAAAGGCAGAATATTATGAACAACTTTACATCTACAAATTCAATGACTTAGGGGATGTCTGGCTGGCTCACTTGGTGGAGCTTGCAATTCTTGATCTCAGGGTTGTGAGTTTGAGCTCCATGTTGGGCATCAAGATTACTGAAATTTTAAAAAGTCATGGGGCACTTAGGTGTCTCAGTCAGTTAAGCACTTGACTCTAGATTTGGGCTCAGGTCATGATCTCAGGGTTGCGAGACTGAGGCCTGCATTGGGCTCTTTGCTGGGTGTGGAGCCTGCTTAAGATTCTCTCTCCCTCTTCCTCTGCCCCTCTCTCTTCTCTAAAAAAGTCATGAAATGAACATAGTAATGGCCAAAAAATAAACAGAAATAATAAAATGTTTCTCTTAAAAAATTCAATGACTGAGGCACCTGGGTGGTTTGGTAGTTAAGCATATGGCTCTTGATTTTGACTCTGGTCATGATCTCAGGGTTGTGAGATCGAGCTCCATGTCAGGCTCTGCCCTCAGCTTGGAGTCTGCTTGAGATTTTCTCTCTCTTTCTTCCCCTGTCCTGGCTCTTGCTCTTTATCTTCCTCTAAAATAAATTTTTAAAAAATCTTTTTAAAAATTAAATGACTTAGATGAAATGGACAAATTCTTTAAATGCAACCACTTACTGGGGACCCGGATGGCTCACTCTGTTAGGCAACTCTTGGTTTCTTGTTAGGGTCATGAGACCAAGCCCTAAGTCGGGCTCGGAGTCTGCTTGGGACTCTCTCTCCCTCTGCCCCTCCTCCCTGCTCTCTCTCTCTCTCTCTCTCAGATAAATAAATAATTTTTTGAAAGATTTTATTTTATTTATTCATGAGAGACACAGAGAGAAAGAGAGGCAGAGACACAAGTAGAGGGAGAAGCAGGCTCCCTGCAAGGAGCCTGATGTGGGACTCCATCCCAAGACCCCAGGATCAAGCCCTGAGCCAAAGGCAGACGCTCAACCGCTGAGCCACCCAGAAGTCCTTAGATACAAAAATTATTTTTTTAAATATTTTATTTATTTATTCATCAGAGAGAGAGAGAGGGGGGCAGAGACACAGGCAGAGGGAGAAGAAGGCTCTATGCTGGGAGCCCGATGTGGGACTCGATCCCAGGTCTCCAGGATCACACCCTGGGCTGAAGGCGGCGCTAAACCGCTGAGCCACCAGGGCTGCCCAGATACAAAAATTCTTAATAAGATATTGGTAAATCAAATTAAGTAACCTAGTAAAAGGATAATGCATCAAGTGGGGTTTTTCCTGGGAATGCAAGGTTGGGAACACTTGAAAATCAATCAATATAGCTCAGGAGCAAGCAACAACAACAACAGCAACAAAAATCCATATGATCATCACAATTGACATGGAAAAATTATTTGAGGAGTGCCTGAGTGGCTCAGTCAGTTAAGCATCTGCCTTTGGCTCAGGTCATGACCCAGGGGTCCTGGGAGAGCTTGCTTCTCCCTCTGCCTCTGTCTCTCTGTCTTTCATGAATAAATGAATAAAATCTTTTTAAAAAAGAAAAATTAGGGGATCCCTGGGTGGCTCAGCGGTTTAACACCTGCCTTCGGCCCAGGGCGTGATCCTTGAGTCCCGGGATCAAGTCCCGCATTGGGGTCCCTGCATGGAGCCTGCTTCTCCCTCTGCCTGTGTCTCTGCCTCTCTCTCTCTCTTTGTGTCTCTCATGATTAAATAAATAGAATCTTTAAAAAAAAAAAAAGAAAAATTATTTGATAAAATCCAACATCCCTTTCTTTCTTTGTTTTTTTCAGAGGTCTCAGGTATTTATTACTGAACTAACCTACTGGTGCAGAAGCACAGTAACAGAGAGAAATCATTTCCCTGATAAACATGTCTACTGTTCAGGTAGTAGGGATGTTTACACAGTGATAGGATCTGAACATGTGTCCTTCATGCAGCATAAATATTCGTGCCCTCTCATGTGTGATTCCTTATAGATCCA